>NC_141154.1:126292564-127041731 GCF_053477565.2 Lygodium microphyllum
CCACATCAGGATACTTCCTGTGATTTGAATCAGCTATTGCAGGGCCAGCCCAGATTACCTGTCTTACGACAATTGTGCTACAATAAGCTATGGCCTTCATTAGGCCACTAAAGGATACTTCCTGTGAAGCTTCTGGGAAAGTTTTCTGTTTCTTATATTCCATTATGCGCAAGCTTACTGTCAGCAAGTCTTTGTGCATTATCCACCATCATCTGCAGCATTATTGTGTAATGATTGACAGATTCCTGCACAGCACATGAATTGCTTGTTTGATGATGCTGTGATTGCAGCTGTGCTTAAGAATGCTCTTGATTGGGCATCACGGCCGCCCAATGTATGGGGAGATAAGGCCGCTGCGATAGTGAGTGCCTCGGGGGGGAGCGGTGGCAAGCGGGTGCAGTACCACCTTCGCCAAGTAGGGGTCTACTTAGACCTTCACTTCATCAACAAACCTGAGGTCTTCATCAATGCACATGAAAGTGGGCAGTTTGATGGTTCAGGCAACCTCGTTGGCGCAGCCCTCAAACAGCGTCTGCGTCTGCTCTTGGCCTCCTTGCGAGCATTCACATTAAGGCTTCATCCAAACAAAGCCTCCACATGAGGTCAGGTCTGTTGGGTGTTTTCTCAGCTTGTTTCATCCTTGTAGCCACCCTGTTTGCATTATACAGCATCAACAAATTGTTCAATATCATATCCATCACACATCTTATTGCACACAAATGTAAGAATTAGAAAACTACATGATTTACCTCAAACCAGTAAGGACTGTTGGGAGTATTTCCAGCTAACATAGTACTGTTCCCTCCCATGCCGGGCCCTTTTGATCCATCCTGTTCTCATAAGAAAACGTTGGCAAATTGTATGCTTTTCTTGCAACCACGTACTTTCAAAATGCTGTTGCATAACAATGCATTGTCGCAACCATTAAATAGTAAAATTTAATAATGAGCACTTCTTTTGACCAACATATGCAAAGGAAAGGCCAGTACTCATAATCTATGCGGACTACTAAACTTTTTGTTGTAAGGATAAAGTATAACATGTAACTAGACTATTTCAAGTTTACTTTGATCATCCTCAAGATTTCAACTCATAAAATGGGGAGTATGCAAGATCCTAAACTACAATAAGGCAGGACTTGAACTTTGATCAAGAGACCCTCCCACCCATTCTCAAGGTTCCTAACCTTCCATAACATAAGACTTTCACGTATTCGCGAGATTCATGAAATTCCATAAGCACTTGATTTAGATAATGCAAACTAATTGTAGCCCCATGCGATAGACAATATAAATTGGAGTTAAAGATGAATTGGTTATTTAAGTTCTTGCTTATTGTACATGTACTCCTTAACTTGTTAGAGTACACATTGGATAGCTCCAAGTGAAATTACTTCCATATTTCAAGTTAACCCTTCTCCATGTTATAAATAAGCACGTAGCAAGGTCTCAGCCTACAGGGTGGAGAAGAGGTTAGAACATGATCTTTACATCTAGAGGAGATGTCGGAGGGCCTTAAGCCTCACATCTCATGCTTGAGTCCTTACGTGCCAAAAAGATTATAGGTCCAAAGGGAAAGCATCTTGCTCACAACACTCTCTTGGAGGAGGATTGATAATGACCAATCTTGAGGGATGATGGGATGTAGTAGATTGTGCCTTGAGCTTCATTCGCTATACAAGGGTATGTGGCGTTGATTAGAATGAAAATCAAATATTGTTGCGTATATTCCATCCTTCATTTTGAACTAAATAGCGATGTTTATTTTGAATTGCATTCTTGTTGAAGAGGGCTAGATGGTTTAAAATAATATTATGGCCCAATTGTAGGGAAAGTTTAAGACCCTATGGTGAAGTGTACTTGAGTAGATAAAGTTAGGCCTACTTTAACAATGATAATAGGTCACTAGTGTTCAAATTAGGAGAGTCAATTTTTCTTTTTTAACTCAAAAATTCAAACTTAATAAGCTCAAAGTACCCAAAAACTTGCCTACAGTCACCTTAAATATATTGATGTGAAGTTAAATGCAATTTGCAAATGTTACTAGTGTCATGAACTTGCAACCTCCTTGCCCAAGTTCCACATAGGTAGAAAGAAGGCATTGTTCCTCGTATTAAGTTTGACTGCTAGAATTTCACACGAGATGTAATTGCATGAAATTTAACTCTATAATCTACATATTTACTTTATGATTAATTTTAAAACATAATCAAGTTATACTATTGGAAAAGCTTTAAGCACCTATATGTGATTCAACACATCAATTGGATCACAAGTACATTCCCATTGTCTTGCCTATTCATCTAGAGTGGCCTTTTAGACTAGATGGAAATAAAAATATGAGATTTCCTCTCAAGTCACTTCTTCAAATTCATGTAGGCATAATAGCAAGTGCAACATTACTTAAGTTAGCCTATTGGAAAAGCTTTAAGCACCTGTATGTGACTTACAACTCAACAATCAGATCACAAGTACATTCCCATAGTCTCACATATTTATCCTAGAGTGGTCTCTTTGACTACATGGAAAATAAGCTATTGTGAGACTCCCTCTCAAGTCACTTCTTCAAATCTCTTTAGTCATAATATCAACCATCACTTTGCTTAAATTAGCCTATTGGAAAATAAAGTACCTATATGGGACTCACAACACATCAGATCACAAGTATCTTCACATAGTCTCCTATACATAACCATATTCATCTTATAGTGATGCTTTTCACTAGATGTAAAATAAATTGTGAGACTCCCTCTCAAGTCACTTTTGCAAATCGCTCTAGGCATAATAGCAAGTGGCACATTGCTTGTACTATCCACTAATCGTATTAATGGTTGCAATTAATGGATGTTTTCTAGTACTTAAACATCCACTCTACATAGACCATTTTGTGCATTGAGGTATGGGGATATCTACATTTGTGTAAAAAATTGCATGATGCAGTATAACTGAAATCTAAGCAAGGAATAGAGAGTACATAGCAAATATGAGAAGAATATAAACTTCTTTAATTTCAAAAAAACTGGCTCTGTGCACCCATGTGCTTCAATTATAAAGCTTAGATCTTGCTTAGATAGCGATATAGATAGATAATGGATGAACAACTTAAGGCTAGCTACAAGAACTCTAATTGGGTGAAAGATAGATTGATGATGGCTTTACCATATCATGAACCTTCCCTAGTCCATCAAAGAATATTATAGAGAATACCCTTTATTGTCGGGGGCCACCCCCAGACCCTCATCAAGGGGGTTGTTGGCCCCCTTGAAATCCCCCTATTTAGGAGCCATATAGACCCCAAAATAAGGGTCCCTAATAACTTCCACACCTTGCAACTTGGTGCAATGTGCCTGGAGTTGCTACCAACTTAACTACTTTATCTAACCCAAAGGCTAGACCCATGATTGTCACCTTTTTGCCATCTAATCACATAGACTTCATTTGACATAGTAGAATGTAGGATTGATTGTTTGACTAGGGTTGTGGATCAAACATTAAGCATTACTATACAAACATATCATAAACATGAGTTAAATTTAGGATAGTACTCCTTTTGTTTAGAATGCTAAACATTAATGCTTTGATAAAATCTAACATATTATCATAAAATTGAGGAGTAATTGAATATTACTATATAGTTTGTTGGAAATAGATATCTTTGCATACAACAGTAGAGTAGTTTGATATGCAATGGCAATCTTAGGTTGAATTTAACTAAACCAAAATAGTTCCTGAAAGTTGTTCTACTCATACAATGGTTATAGGAATGTGTACTTGAAATTTCAGATAATATGATTAAAATGGTCATTTTGATAGGAGATAACATATGGTTTACAAATGTTTGATGTATTGGTTAAAAATCTAGTTATGAATAAACAGGGGTCCTATGTTGTCCACTCACTCCTTTGTACTTTACTAGCTCTGCTTAATTTACCTTACAATTGTAGTAATATACAATTCTTAACTCCCGTATGAAATTTGTTTAAGTCTAATGTTAGTTAGGAATTGTAATTAGTGTTATTGTTGACATTGATAACACTTGTAGTCCCACTATAAAGGTAGGTTCTTACCTAGCATATTTTTGTGGATGATACACATATAGCCCTTAGCCTTGCAATAATGGTGGTTGCAAATCATAGTTGCCTTGAACTTACATTCCAATAATAAACGACGAAGACTACTTGAAGCTCTCAGTGAACTAAAAACTTGTTCCCAGAATATCCTTAATGTGGCTAGTGATGACTACTTTCAATTAAGACAAGATACCACGCCAAAGTTTTTTTACCATACTTATTTCTTAAATATATATAGTTTAAATTTTTGAAGGGAATTGTTTCACACACACACACACACACACACACACACACACACACACACAAGAAGTAGGAAAATAAGAGGGGCAGAACAACAATGAGGAGGAGGAGGAGGAGGTGGTGGTGGTGGTGGTGGTGGTTGTTGTTGTTGCAAAGGGTAGAATAACTAGACTATGTGGATAAAATATGAGGGTTGCCAAAAAAAGCTCACTCCTCACACACACACACCCCCTCTATTTTGCAATTGGGTATGCAATATGTTAGATTATTTGATGTGACTTGAAAGGCTCTTCAATGATGGATACAGGAAAAATCAACTCTCATATTTTGTATTTTTCATGTTACCATTTGCAAAGAGAGTGAAGTTGATGTTTGTATGCTTGAAAGGGAGAGCTTTGAATTTCTACTTGTTTCCTCTCCTCTCAGTCACTCACAATGAGCTGCTTTTCGTTCTTATTTGTGGTTTTGGTTAGATGTGTGACAGCATTGTGGGGAGAGCATAGAAAGTTGGATAATATGTAGGTCATATAAGTCTCAAACTTGGCTTTATATGAGACCAAGCGCCAGATCTAGCCAATAGACTAGAGATTTAGGAGATGGCTTTTCTTAGACTTGATCATTAGATCAAGTGGAAAATAGTAAATGAAATAGACATCCTTGGAACATTACATTGGATAGTGAGAGCTAACAAGGGCCCTATCATGTACTTTAAGGGGGAGGAAGGGATGGGAGGGGTACCCAATTCTAATGATATAGGAGTACTCTTAATACTAGAATACATAAGAAAAATTAATTGGGAGGTGATCAGCATGGGTGGTAAGACTGAGTGGATAGTAAGTATTGTCATATCCCACACATATGTATGACCTACTTACCTATAATTGTATATTGGAGTGCCACTTTTAAGTGCATCACACAGATGTTACAACCATAATCCTTCTTTTATCATTTTTCCAAATCAAATCAAGACTCATTGGACTGCATTACTGAACAAAATCATAGCTCTCCATTTAGCATTTGTCTAGATCATGATTGAAGCTTGGAGTCATATGTGCATGGGTGGAAAAAGTAAAATTTCTTGATTCAATTGTATCTTTACTATGCGGATGATATGTATACGAGTCGGTTGCTCCACACCCATCACGTCATACTACTGCCTCCCACCCCGACTGCTCGCTCTCGCCTCGACTGCTTGTGCCTGCCCCGACTGCTCGCCCCCCGCCCCGACTGCTCGTCGCCATCACGCACCCTTCCCCTACTCGTCGTCGTGTGACCCACCACCCCCTGCCATCTCCCTCCCCCCGTGGCGTTGCTATATCCCACGTGCCACGCGCCCCCCCCGGCCCCCAACCCTCCAGTTGCTCCCTCCATCTATAGCAACTTTCTCCCCTGAGGTAGCATCGCAACATGATTGGTAGTTTTTCAGAAGGGACGCACAATGGAAACCTCTGGTTAGACACTGGCACATTTAGCGAGTATTCCCTAGTCAAACACCTTGTGCATCGTCCTATCTGAGGAGCAGCTCTTAGTTGTTCTGTGGGCTACAGGGTTGGAGCTAAAGGAAACAACGATCTATGATCAGGTAGTAGGACATTCCCTAGCCACAGGGCCCAGCTTCGGGAATGGCTTCACTCCACATTGCGCATTGGCACAATGCAGATCGTGGAGGTGGTTCTAATGGGCCAAGGGATCTTCATGGTTCGACCAGCTCGGCAGACGCAACTCGTGAGTTACTAGCCAGTTCACCCTATGCGTCCACGAAGGGGGTCATATACATGGTCCCTTGGTACACTGGCTTCATAGTGGAGGCATTTGCACTCCACAATAAGTTTCTTCGGCACTTGGTCACCCTTCTCTTTCTCGACCTAGCGATAGAGTATTGCTAGTTGGTGGAAGACTTTGGACGGCTCTTCGGCACTGTCCTTCCCGCATCTTTTGTGGATGCAGTGATAGCTGCAGGAGTCCCAAAGGTATGGGTGGCAGTGAAAGAGGTCAAGAATATCCCACAGTTCCTAGAGATTGAGGCAGGTGGACACTCCTTTAGGGAACATGTCATTGTGATTGGGCAGCCAGGGCAGTGCCTACGCTGCCATGACTTTGGGCACTAGGCAGTAGAGTGCACATGCTTCGATGCCAGGGCGGCTCCGTTGACAAGTCCATAGGTGGATGCAGACGATTTCACACAAGTACAGAGACGACAGAGGGGGAGACGGCAGGGGGGCCGCACGGAGCTTCTCTGACAAAGCCACGGCAGGGAGCTGGAGAGCGAGCGTCCCCCTTGATAGAGCACCACGTGAAAGCCCCTCCTCGCCCTGCCCGACAGGTCCACAAATCTTCACATCCACCCCCCATAGAGGCGTCACAAGCTACCTCACCTGAGGGCCCACATTCCGCAGAGCCCCCCCCCCCCTCCCCCTCGTTGGGTGCCTCCAACCACCCTACTGTCTCTTGATCCTCACCATCACCATCACCACCACCCCCACCTCCCCACCCCTTGATCCCCACCTAGTATAGGTGATCCCTCCCCCACCCATCACCACCACCCCCACCCCCACCCCCACCATCACCATCACCATCACCATCACCATCACCATCACCACCCCCACCTCCCCACCCCCCCTGATCCCCACCTAGTATAGGTGATCCCTCCCCCTCACCATCACCATCACCATCACCACCACCCCCACCTCCCCACCTAGTATAGGTGATCCCTCCCCCACCCATCCCCACCCCTTCCGCAGGAGATGAGGTGCCCTAGACATTGACATCCTCCACCCATCGGCTATCTAGCTCCCCCTCCCTCCCTCACACATCCACCAATTCATCTGTCCATGTCCCATGCCACACTTACTCGAGATAGACGTAGCTGCTACCACATGAGTTTTTGCGTAGTGGGCCATGGTCTTATTTGAGAGTTACGGAGCACGGAGTTTTCCCACTATCCCTAGAGGTGGGAATCTTCATGGTACGCAAGGCTAGGAGCGGCAAGGTCCATTTATTAGCACCACTGGGTGGACCAAACTACGCCTTCTTCTATCAGACCTCTCACATAGGAGGCTAGACGATGACTCAGGTAGAGGAGGAGTTGAAGAGTCAGGTAGCAGACCACATTTTCTAGTGGATGGGAGAAGGCGGATTGACACTTTTCTTCCAGCAGTGGCCGGGTTGCATGATGGACATCAATTGGTGGGCAAGGGCCAAGGTCCCTCATCTGAGCATGATCTTTTGAGCCCCCCCGCAATGGAGAGTGCTAGTAGATGTGATTGAGTGGCCCCTAGCACAGGTGGCCTGTTTCTACCGATGCACGGAGTCTCGCTTCTCAGCCCGGTTGATTGATGCCCTGGTGGTACCACCAGACGCATCCATCATCCCCATGGTCTGGTGTAGGCTACCATGGGGGAATGGAGTTCACCATCTAGGCCGCTAGTGAAGCGTATCCGCATGCCTCATAGCTCCTCTTCATCTGCAGCTTCCACACTGAAAAAATGCTTGTTCGGTCAGTCACATGTCTCTCCATGAGTTTACAATTTGCATCCTAGAATGTGAATAGCCTCCACTATAGTGGGGCATGTGGTTCTAGGGAGTTGATTGTTCGGCAGGAGAGTTGTAGCCTGCCCTTGTCGGACGCATCAACATCTTACTTCTATAGGAGCACAAGCTCACTCCCACACCTAGGCCTAGAGGGTAGGGTGAAAGAGAAGTGGAACCCAGGAGGAAGAAGCTTGGCGGTGAGAGCTATGACAGATGGAGAGCAAGAGCCAAGAGAGAGAGAAACTCAAAAGTGGAAACTCCAACAACCACAATGTGTGGCCGGGCCTTCCTTTATTCAAACTGTCACTGAAAGAATAAATAATAAGTGACTGTAACGGGCGCCCGCCACCTGCAGTGTGCAATGGCAGATACTGTCAGTGTAGTAATACACGAGTGGCTAGGCGGAAGTGCCTTTACCCCCAACAACCTCCCACTTAAAGGCAAATCTTCCCTAGTGAGAGAGAAAAAAGAAAAGACAGTACCAATGTACACATGTACAACAGGATGAGGAAAAAGACGTCATCTCATCCAATGCCCATCAATCCTCCAAGGAAGGCAAAGCGCTCAATAGTGAGGCTCTTTGTGAGCAAGTCTGCAGGATTCCGCTCAGTTGAAATCTTGATAAGGTCAATAGACCTGTCCTCAACGACCTTGCAAATGAAGTGATACCTCATCTCAATATGTTTCGTCTTCACATGGAAGATAGGATTCTTGGCCAACTGAATGTCACTCATAGAATTCGAATGCAGTGTAGGCATAACATCTGTCATACAAAGGTCTGCAATCAAACGGCCTAACCAGATAGCCTCCTTGCAAGCCTCTGTGCTGCAATATGCTCGACCTCGGTAGTAGAAAGAGCCGTACACTTATGTGCCCTCTGAACATCCAAGAGATAGCCTCTCCAGCATAAGTGAACACATAGCCAGAAGCTTCCTACTATCTGCATGTCCTGCATAATCAGAGTCAGTGTCCCTCACGACTCCTGTATCCTGACTGCCATAACAAAGACACATATCTACTGTGCCTTTTAGGTACCTCATGATACCCTTCACGGCATCCCAATGTTTCTTGCTAGGTGTAGCCATATAACGTGCCACAACCCCAACTGCAAAAGCAATATTTGAACGGGTGGCTATCATGGTATACATAAGATAGCCCACGGTTGATGCATAGGGAATCTTAGCCATCTCGACCCTCTGCTCATCTGTCTGCGGACAATCGGCCTATGAAACCTTCACATGAGAAGGTAATGGACAGCCAATAGGCTTAACATCCTGCATGCGGAAGCGCTCAAGGACTTTATGAATGTACTCCCTCTGTGAGTAGTCCCTGAGATCAATTGCGCGTTATGTGCATACCAAGTATATGAGAGGCTTGTCCCAGATCTTTCATCTCAAAGCTCTTCTTGAGCCGAGCCTTAAGAGCATATAGCTCCTCATGAGTTGTCCTTGCTAAAAGCATATAATCCATATAGACTACCAAAATTAGTAAAGAACCGTCACGGGCTTTCTTCGTGTACAAGCACGGATCCATAGCACCGCGGCTGTAGCCCTGTGACGGCATGAATGCATCAAACTTATGGTACCATTCTCTAGGTGCTTGCTTCAAGCCATATAGAGTCTTCTTTAGCTTGTACACTGGATGTTTCCTGCCAGGGTCTGCAAAGCTCTTAGGCTGCTCCACGTAAATCTCATCATGCAAGTCCCCATGTAAAAAAGCTGTCTTGACATCCATTTGGTACAAGTCCAGGTCAAGCTGTGCAACCAAGGCCAAGACTAAGTGTAGGGTGGTCATCTTGACCACAGGAAAAAAGACTTCATCAAAGTCAACACCATGCTCCTGCTTAAAATCCTTAGCAACCAATCGAGCCTTGTATGCCGGCTTGGGGTATCTAGAGGTACTTTTCAGCTTGTATACCCACTTGCATTGCAAAGCCTTCTTACCTCGAGGCAAGGAAACCAAATCCCAAGTCTGATTCTTATGCAATGAGTCAAGCTCAGACTGCATAGCCCTCTCCCAAGAGTGACAATCACCCCTGCGCATAGCCTCATCATAAGTGAGAGGCTCTCCTTAAAAATCAAAGAAGAAGAAAAATAAGTGATAATTATTGTCTTAAGTCCTACATTTTTAATAAAAAATTTATATAGAAGATATTGTTGAATTTATACTTTTATATTGAATAAAAATTATAAAAATGTTTTAAAAATGACATGCTAAATTTAGTGGAAACAATGTGATGCTAAAATGTGTCTAAAGTTATACTTTTTTAACCTGTATGTTAATATCAACTAATGTTGCTAGGTTAATAACTTTGCTTAACACTACAATGGTTACGTATTCACGAGAGTGAAACAAAACATAGCACAAAAGAGTGAGGCAAACTATTGCTACAAGAGTACACATAATGAAATGTTATTGTAGTCTTGTTGCCTTGGTCCACCTTATTGCAAACCTAAAGACTAGGACTTTGCTAATGCAAAGTTTTACTTGTTATAAGTGCACTTTTTATCAAAGCACATTGAAGTAAGGCAAGAGTTAAGTTGTATATTATTTCTCACTATAGTGGTAAGACATTGGCCCTTGATAAGGTAACTTCTTAGTAATTACATTATAATAACTAACATTTACGCGTAAGGAATGCTAGGCTACTTTGTGGCATCTTTATGTTATCATGTGAAGCTCAAAGCATGCAAGGAATCCTACTACTTTGTGGCAACTTTGCATTAGCATGTGAAGCTATCGTAAAGAAGCCTTTCAAGAGAAGCAAAGTTGTCATGCTACTGCATAGCAACTTCACTTCCCTCACTTCTTCCCCTATCCTCTATTCCCTTTTTTTCTTCTTTGTTTCTCTGTCTCTATCTCTCTCTCTTCCCCCCTCCCCCCTCCCCCCCCTCTTCTTCTTCTTTTCATTTCTCTCATCTTATATCTCTATCCTCCTTTTTTCTTCTCTCTCTATGTGTGCTCTTTTTTCCTCTTTTTTCATTTTTTCTCTCTCCTCTTTCCTCCCCCCCTCTCTCTCTCTCCATTATCTCTATCTCTATATCTTCCTCTCCCTCTTCCCCCTTCCCTCTTTTTTTGTCCTCTCTCTATATATGTGTGCGTGTGCGCATGTGTTCTCGAGATACCCCCATTTCCTTTTTTTCTCTCTCCTCTGCTTCCCTCCCTCTCTCTCTCTATCTCCTCCCTCTTTTTTCCTATTTCTCTCTCCTCCTCCTCCTCCTCCTCCTCTCTCTCTCTCTCTCTCCCTTTCTTATTATACCTCTTGCTTTGTCATTATTCACAAGCACACACACACACACACACACACACACACACACACACACACTCTCTCTCTCTCTCTCTCTCTCTCTCTCTCTCTCTCTCTCTCTCTCTCTTCTTTTCTACTCCTCTCTTTTTTAAATTCAGTCTCTATATTTTTAAATCTCTCTCATTTTTCCTTTGAAAAAATCTCTCACTATTTTTTGTAAGTTTGTGTGCATGCACGTGTGCAAAGAGCCCATCATTTCTTTTATAACAGTGCTGAGCCCATCACATTGTTGTGTACCACTACCCCTTGCCCACCACTTTCTTTTGCCATGTATTTCACTCCATGCCAACGTCCATCACCCCTTTCCCGTCTACTTTTGCTACCACACACTTTGCCCCTCACTGCTTATGCACTGACACTTGCATTGCGCCTACTTTGCTACACAATTCACCCCTTGTCACTTGTGCACTAACATCTAGCATGTGCCTATTGTACCAAGGCTTATAGCTCACCCTGGTGGGCCACTAGCCTAAGTTGACAATGGAGAGAGAAAGAGAGACAGTGTGTGTGCATATGTATCTTAATTAAAGAGCTCTCTATGTTACAAAAATGGAGAGTTGAGAGGGCACCTCTTTGCTTAACTTGTCACTTGCATAGTCTCACCAATGGTTTCCCTTACCTTAATCCCACCTTGCAGCACCCATGGCAATTGGGTTTCTGACCGCACTCTTTGCTTGCACTTTTGTCTCCTCAACATGATGTGTGCCCATTCAACCACGCCTACCTAAGTAACCAATCTCCCCACATTGCTTGCTCATCCAAGACCACCTAAGCACCCTATCTTCTTTGCAGTTCTCACCTATGCACTTGCCTCTACTTCTCTTAGTCTACCCATGCCCTATCTCTCCCAATGGGAGAGAGAGAGAGAGAGAGAGAGAGAGAGAGAGAGAGAGAGAGAGAGAGAGAGAGAGAGAGAGAGAGAGAGAGAGAGAGAGAGAGAGAGAGAGAGAGAGAGAGAGAGAGAGAGAGAGGGAGGGAGGGAGGGAGGGAGGGAGGGAGGGAGGGAGGGAGGGAGGGAGGGAGAGAGCATGTGTCCTCCCCTCTTTGCAATTCCAGCTTATGCACTTGCATTCTCTTCTTTTCTTGTACCTACATGTTACCATTAGGGAGGAAGGGAGGGAGGGAGGGAGGAAGGGAGAAAGAAAAACAAATAGATATATTAACATCTTCTAAGAGCAAAATTAGCTTATGAGACAAAATTATGTACAATGCTGGTCATCGTTAGATATCAAAGTGTGACATGCTAAAAGATGGTTAGTGATATACTGCAAAAATAAGCTAAGGTGATGTACAAAAAAAAAGTGCTTCTATAGGGATATAATGGGTGGGATGAGGTAGTACATGTCTCCTAGTATGGCTAAATAATATCTTTATATCTAGTTCCACCTAATCAAGATCCATGGATAGAGTATGCTCTACATCTCAATTGAAATAGTCTAAGGGTAGGATCTGGATCAACTTTGTCAGCTACTACTCATGTCATTGGTGGATCTCCCTCATATCTCTTTGTTGTAGCATTAGTGTGCGGTACCCTTGTATCTACTGATGTCCTGTTGCTTTAATCTCCTTAGCTCTTTGGACTATCACACCTCTCTGTGTGTGGTACTCTATGTGTGGTCAGTGTTTAGAAGAAATTGGTGAGCTATGATTGATGTCCCCTTCTTTGTGTAGTGCTAGTCTATAGTAGTGATGTGCAAAGCCTCTTGTTAATCCCTTTTTGAAGGATGAAAGCAATGGAAGAAGGAGAAAGCAACAAAAGAAAGAAAAAGTACAATGAAATTTAAAAATTTCAAAGCACAAGCGGGTGCAAAAGCAATAGTTTGAATGTGAACAAACAAGGAAAATAATTCAAGTTGTACAAGTGTAGTCTCCCTCCTACACAAGTTGTAAAATGAAAGAGTTCACAAACAATGTATAGAATAATTTGTGCTTCATAGGCTTAGAAAGAATACAAGACATGTATTGAGGAAGGGCCAATGTTGGGAGGGCCAGTGTTTGGACCTAAGGGGGGGTGGATGCTAAAAAAAGAGGACATGTATATAGGCAAAAAAAAAGAGAGGATAAGCTCATTCTTGGAGTGTACAAACTTGTGGCTCTCTTCTTGCTTTTGTGTCTATCTTGTGTGTGAGAGAGGGATTGAGGGAGAGAGAGTGTGTGAGTGAAAGTGAGGGACCCAATTTGGAGAAGCTCTTTCTTCTCTTCTCTTCTCTTTGCACGAAGAGCATGGTAGGTGGAGCATGGAGATGGAACTTGCTTGAGTACATTCCTTGGATTATAGAGCTATTGTGGTAGATTCTTGTATCTAGACTACAATGAATGGATCAGCTAGTAAGCTCAATATATTCGATTGGAGAGTGTACATTGGCTATGTGCATTAGGGGAGTTTTGAGGTCTCAGAAATGCCTTTTTGGAGATAGAAAGAGAGTGCTCTAGACCAATAGGAGCAAAGCCTCTATAACGGAACTTCTATTTTAAAAAAGGTAAAAAATTATTTTACAAAAAGATACGTATATAATAATATTACAAATTTGTATGATCAATATCTATTTTTAGCCTCTTATATTCGTGATTATGACATTCTTTGCATTAATGATATACAGTCCCGGCCTCTTTTATTTAATGATATGTCTAAATTAATGATAATGATAGGTTTACTCTAAATTCAAATTAGTAAAAAGCTTGGAACATATTTTTTTCCCTCCTTTCTTTTGTCTCTCTCGTGGTAGCATAGTCTTCTGTGTGTGTGTGCGCGTGCGCGCACGTGCGCTATGGATATAGAAATTCGACCTTCAACAAGGCATCCAAGCCCCCAAATCACATCCATATCAGTGTTTAACTCATTCCAAAAAGATGGAAGATGGATTTCTACAATTATTAGCAAAGGCAGTTGGATCACCATGTAATAGGAAAAACGTGGGAAAAGGTGAAGATATGAGAGCTCGTTCATCTCTTCTTGGAAGGGTAGAATTCGAGATTTCAAGCTTGGAGTAAATAAGAATAGCATAAAAGAGGTTCTGGTGCAACATGTGTTTATGCATAGAGAGGTATATTTGGAACGTGGAAGTTCAAACCTTCCAATGCATAAAC
Organism: Lygodium microphyllum; assembly: GCF_053477565.2. Lineage (NCBI taxonomy): Eukaryota > Viridiplantae > Streptophyta > Polypodiopsida > Schizaeales > Lygodiaceae > Lygodium > Lygodium microphyllum. The sequence continues at coordinate 126,306,799 of NC_141154.1, forward strand.
CAAACTGTAAGGATTTAATTCTTAAAGTCTTTCTTTTCTTGAACTTGGTTTAAGATTTTTCCTTATAACATTTTTTCATTTGTCTTGTAGATGTCTATCCCTCTAATATTGAGGAATGACAACTGGTCGATTCTATTGTTGATGTGATTTATGTGATGCACGGCTTGATTGGAGAAGAGATGTACAAAGGTAGAAAGCAAATAGAGCTTGCATACAATGGAATATTCTTCTATGACCATTCTTATATTGTCCCCATATAGTGTAGCCAATGGGGATCAATATCCCCCCTTCCTTTGCAATATTTTTCAAGCTTTGAGTGGCCTTTTCCAAGTCCAGCTACTAGTGAGGGCTATAGATGTAAAATATATTCTAAGATACAGAGAGTATTAAAACCTAATATCTCAAGTAGGCTAAGCAAAGTTACTTTGTTCATGCCTATTAACAGAAGGAAAAATTATATGTAAGATAAATCAAGACTTTGTAGCTTGTAAATATATGATTGCTACTTAAAATTTCATCCTTAGCTTTTATTATAGTAGATAGCATTATGTTGGCGGTAGTCTGGTTGCTTTAGACCAAAATCTTGATAATTTTAGCAAAGATCCTATAGTGGATCTTGATGTTTTGTACAATGAGTGTTGAGAAATGTGCAATCACATCCACCATAGCCTCTTTGTATGGGACAAACAAGTCAAAGAAACAGACTGCAAATAAAGCCTTAGACTAGTTCATGTATGCACGGTTTATTAAAACCACAATTGCTGAATACCATGATCCCTTTCCACCTATCTCCACCTACCAATACCACCTACTGTAAGCCTATAAAAGGCACTCATCCCCACACTCATTCCATTAGTCATTATCAATTAGTTGTACTTGCATTATGCTTGGATAATATTAGTTGTTCTTCCTTGTCAATGCTTCTGTCTCATTATGATTGTCTATTTGCTCATCAGTGATTCTCCATAGCATGCATTTTTAGTATTTTGACATGATATCAGAGCAGGTTTTAAGTCAGTGAGTCATCAGGCCACTAATTGAGTCATTCCAGTTTGAATTTTTGGCTCCCTCCACTTTTCCATGAATCTCTCACCTACCTCCATAGCTACCCACCTTCAGTGGAGGACTTGAATCTCTCAAACCGGGCTAGCTTGTATTTTCTTCTGGAGAACTCTTCCTTTGCTCTAGGAGTTCCTCCCTATCACTTCAAAGCCCAACATTGCTGCCTCTTTGCTCCAGCATTGCATCTGCAACAACACGCTATCTAGATTGTGCATTCTGCTATTCGTACGTCAAATTCCACCTGTACACGTCACGATGTTGACGAGCATCATAGGGCTTTGATAGTCTACTTCCTAAGCTTCATTTCTATCAAAAAAGTTTTGAAAATGATCTGTAATATCTCCATGCAGTTAAAAGTTAGTTGGTTAGTTTGAAAGTTAGTTAGTTAATTAATAAGTTAGTAAGATTACTAACTAAAGACTAACTAAAGTAAAAAACTAATTAACGTTAATAATTAAGAATTTCTATTTAATTAAAAATATATTTTATTTAGAAAAATCGAGAGTCATAAATCCGATATATTTCTCGGATTGACAAGGACCGTAGCCACCCTTTACGTAAGTTACAATGTGAATGAGACTTATGAGCTATATTAATCACTATTATTAATGTGTATAGTTTGGATGGTCCAAAAATATTAGATTTTGAGCAAAACTAGTATATTTTAGATATTTTAAATATTATCCCAAAAAAGATATAGAGATTTTTAGAACTGAATGTCATTTAAAAGAAAAGACAAGTGATGTTTTAGTTAGTTTGAAGACTTTATATAAAGAAAAAAATAAAGAGAGGATTTGTGAAATCGCGCGCACCGCGATCCAGTCTATAAGTAGTAGACAACACTTTGAACAGAGAAAAGAAGGAGTGAACTAAGAGCTTTCTAAGCAAGTGTCTTGGAGTTTTACCCCCCTTTCGGAGCCAATGGAACCGTTAGATTTATGAATTGAGTATTAGATCACTGATCTTTCCAAGATCCCCCTCCACAAAGAGCTCCACTTCTCAACCATAAGGCCTCTTCTCTAATTCACTATAAATATGAGGAATGGGAGACACAAGAAATGATAAAAAGACCCTGAGAGGCTGCGAGAGAGAGGTAGAGAGAAGGATACCCCTCTAAGAGATTGTGAGGGAGAGCTTGAGAGAGAGAGAGAGAGAGAGAGAGAGAGAGAGAGAGTGTGTGTGTGTGTGTGTGTGACTCTTGTAAGAAATCTGGGCATATTGAGAGATTTTGCTATGCTAAGAAAAAGTCTCAAAGAGCATATCTTGCTACAGTCAAAGAAGATGAAGACAACATTGAAGAAGAAGGAGAAGAAGAACCCCAAGAACAAAAGGATAAGACTCATCAGTCTCTCTTTTGTAGTTCATTTTCTAATGATAGACTTTTTTAAAGTTTAACATGTGGACTTGCATTATGTTTTCACCATAAGCTCCTAAACTCCTCATGTAGCCTCTACACACTTAGCGAGGCCTTGTAATAGCCTCTAGCTTTGTATGGTTGTTTTTGTTTCTTCCATGTCTACACTTAGCAAGGTTCTACTCACGGCAACCTCTGTATACTCAGTATCTTTTACGGTTGTGATTGAGGAGGGGTGTTGAGAATGTGCAATCACATCCACCATAGCCTCTTTGTATAGGACAAACAAGGCAAAGAAATAGATAAAGCCTTAGACTAGGTCATGTATGCACAGTTTATTAAAACCACAGTTGTTGAATACCATGGTCCCTTTCCACCTATCTCCACCTACCAATACCACCTACTATAAGCCTATAAAAGGCACTCATCCCCACACTCATTCCATTAGTCATTATCAATTAGTTGTACTTGCATTATTCTTGGATAATATTAGTTGTTCTTCCTTGTCAATGCTTTTTCCTCATTATGATTGTCTATTTGCTCATGAGTGATCATCCATAGCATGCATTCTCAGTATTTTAAAAATGAGGACATTATTGCAATCCTAAAGGTTAGATCATCATGTACGCTACATCAAGTGAGGGTGGATTTACAGAATGAAGATATTGAACTACCATACTCATTTGTGTTTGAACTTAATAACAAACAAGTTTTTATTTCATATTATATTTATTTAGGTGTATATTTGATTTCACTTCCTAATTAATAAACATTTGTAATATTTTTTTTACAGATATCAATGAGGAGAGAGAAGAATATACAATGCAAGGATATTGAAAAATATATATATTTACTATCAATATAAAATACATGTACAAATTTTTGTCAGCCATCTCTATGACTTATACACAAGGGCTTACAATCTGAGGCAAAGCTACTTTTTTTGAGAAGGAACATTCTTTCTAGGAGTCCTTTTGCCTATCTTTGATGCTTTGGTTGTTGAAGGCATAGCTTCACCTATTGTAGCTACATGCACCTCCTCTCCTTCAATGTCCAAGCCCCCACTTCTTGTTAGTTGTATACAATTGGTCATTATGTACTTCAAGAGCTTTGCTCTTATATACCAAACGTGCTCACTTGTATAGCAATCCCTTGTAAACTGTCATACATTTGTAAGAAAATATTCTTAGTTCATTGTTATTTTTTACAATGCACTATTTTGCAATAAATCTCTATCTTAAAGTTTAGTATGTTTCACATTACCTTTATAAGTTTATCATCATTGAGATAAATAAACTGAACCAATCTTCTGGCATTTACAATTACTCTCCACCCACCCACAAGAGTACCTATCATCTTGATGAGGACACTATAATCAGCAAGAGTAATTTGTTTATGGTAGTTTTTAGAATAAAATTTTTTAGTATGTTCCAACTATATTAATCAAGAACTTACCGCAACTTGTCTATATTGCATTGTTGCAAGTAAGTCAGAAGGCATGGGAGGCCTTTTCTCTAGCACTTCAATCAATCTTTTGCAAACTCTGTACTAAAAAGACAATAAAATTTAGAGTTATTACAAAAGAAAGATCAAAATATTTAGATTACTTGCAACAAAAAGATCAAAATATTAAGGAGACCCTAGATTATATAACTTATAACTTGGCATTTCCATGGCTTCCTTTTATAGAACTGATGAGGAAACATTGCCTCTCTACAATCTTTTTTAAATTGGGCTCTAATGATAACTATAAACAAAAATATTTCAATAATCTAACAAAACAAAATCTCATAAAATTTAAAAAAATATCAAATTACTCACTTTTCATTGTATGGAATTAGAAGAGGCTCCAAAGATTCAAAGTCAATTGAATTGAACCAATTGTCAAAAGCACTTGCATCAAACATTAAAGCCCTTAGGGTCAGCCCTTTCAAAAAGGGTAGATAACTCCTCTTCAAAAGATGGGAGTTTATCTGCTTCCTTTTCTTCTTTTTTCTTTCTTTTAAATTCCCTCCATTTATCTCCCTGCTCTACTATGGACTTTTCCTCTTTCTCATGTTGTCTTGTGTCCTTTTCATGCGTAACATCTTCAACCTTCAAACCAGTATCATTTTTGTTCTTTCTATATGGAGGCACATTTAAAATATTGAAAGTCTTAACATCAGAAAAGGGACTGGCTCAAGGACCTTTGAAAACGTGTATCTCAATCTCCTGAGAATAATCATGTCTCTATCCATAACTGTAAGCCTATGTGCATGAGCTGCACAGATATAAGAATCTTAGAAAAACTTAATCAAAAAATCCTATGTAGCCTCCTGAATATAGTTGAGACCTACCCTCGTCCATCTAAAACTCTGTAGACTATGCTTGTCATAGTTTTCTTTAACAAGCCTATGAAAAGACAGCTTTGGAATTGCATTATTTAGAGCCTTCATTACACTTCTAATCTCCTTAAGGCACCTCACATGCTGTGAGAACCTTCTTCTTGGCTTTGATTTTCTTGAAAGTCTGGAAGGCTCAGAGGACTGATGTATCTTTGGAGCGAGACCTCTAGGATCAACTTTTTGCTTCTTGCAGTGAACTCATTTCTAGCCATCTGAAACATCCAAAAAAACAAATAATTCTAAAAAATTAGGAAATATATCCAAATCTCTCATATCAATATATCTACAATCACGAAGCAGAAAAACACTAATCACAAAGTATAAATCTAATTTCAATAAAACAGTATGCAAGACGTATGAAATGCAAGTAGGCCTTGAAGACCAGGAAACTCAACACCATATCGTGTTTTATACGGCACAAGGGAAACAATGCAAGCTCAAGTTGGATGAAACACGATATGGCCTTACTCAGGAAAAAGAACATAGTACCATTCACGTTTCATACGTCACATAACGAACATGGCAGGCCTAGTCGTATTCAACTCATCTATCCTACGAGGTATCTTCACCTTTAACCTTCTACGAGAATCAACTCAGCTTTTGGACTACTTTTTGGGAAAAATTATTTACCCTAAACATCTTTATCCTTCTTGATTGATAATTTTTTTAAATTTTGACTTTGTAGTATATGTTTTTCCACAGATGAAACCTAGCACCCACATTACGATAGAAACTTGCAGGTCTTAGTCATATGAAACATGAGGAGGCCTCATGTGGACAAGAGAAACCTAGCACCCATCGCATTTCATATGTTTGGCATTTTTGGGGATGATTTAGTAGGAGTGTTCAAGTGATTCAGAACTTACTCATATTTTAGAAAAAAACAAACATTCTTGAGTGTTGAGTGCATATGTTGTCGATGAAACCTCCTTTAGTACCCTTGTGCGCGAAAGAATAATTTTGTACTGCAAATTAACATTGTGTTGGTGTGTTGAGCATAGAGAGGGTTTTGTCTTCGAAATAACTCTTTTGGGGTTCAGAAATCAGGTTTATAATGATGTTGCTTTACATGTGTGGCAGTTGTAATGCGTAGTTAATTTCACACATGCGGCTGAAGACTGTTTTTCCTGGGAAATTGTGCCACATGTCACTTACTTTTTCGGCATGATAGCGCTTTTATGGCTCTGATTTTCAAGTTTATTTCTTTTTCTTTTTCATTTTAAGTGCATGTCCTCCGAATTAGTGCAGCTTACTTTTTGATCAAGCATGCAATGACCGTTGGCATATATATATGAACAGTCAGGTTCGGGTTTTGGTTACTATTTCTTTCACGTATCTTGTCTTATCTTTCACGAGCTTTTTATCTTGAAAGCATCACAAGACAAACCACACCTTTCTTAATATTTTTCTCTACAATCCTGAATTTTGAGGCATTGAAGATGTTAGTTCATTTAAAAGGAGAAAGATACATTAGGGACTTAGAAATTCTGTAATGGTTTTACTTTGTTTTTCTAGCAATATTGGTCTGGTAAACATATAAAATGATGGGGTTTTGATATTCTTGAGGCATTGTTTTGTTCAAATTTTCTGGACGTATAAAACACGAATTCGTCAAGTTTTTTTATAAGTGACGTATGAAACACGATTTTGTGAACTGTGAGGCGATTTGAATCATTGTTTTCATGTTTCATGAGTTGAAAATGTTAAACAAAGTTTGATCGACGAGACTTGGAATTTCATGCTTTCTCTGCTACATAAAGTTTTAATTCATTTCTTTCATCTTGTATTTCCTAAATTTTCTTAGCGATCTTTCTTTAGTCTACTGCATATGAGCAAATGTGGATTTGTATATTATGATCCTTATTTTTGTTTTTTGGATTTTCTTTTGTGGGTAATTAGGATGACTAAAATAAAGTTTTCTTTAGAGAGAATGGAGGAGGATTTGGAGGTTACATGTGATAAAAAGCTGTTTGATTTTTTTCATGCAATTGGAAATTCATCTAGATTTATTTACATGCAACTGGAAATTCATCTAGATATGCTCAATGTCTCCCTTGATTTGCAAGAGCTTTTGAAGGATCTTGAAGATAAACTGAAGGATTTTAAGGTGTTTTACGATAGATATGTGGAAGGCCTAGAGATTGAGGGATTTGTCCATTATAGCGATGTAATGGAAGCTTCTAATGCTGCTAGAACAACTTTGCAATATAAGGTTTAGCCTTATTGATGAGGAATTCAAGAAGTGGAAAGCGGATTGACCTTTTCATCAGAATCAACAACAATGTCTTCTTGTACAGAAGGATGTTGGATTTCTTGTATATCTTCAATATATGGATAGTTGTTCTTCAGATACAATACAAGAGAAGAAGATGGAGGATATTGTATGCAAAGACAAAGAAGTTGAAGAGAAGGGTGAAATATTTCAGGAGGATATTAAGAATTCGTTAGTGTAGGGATTTGATGTTGCTTTGTTTAAAAGTGAGAACATTACAAAAGTGGAAGAAAAGGAGATATAGTTGAGTGCACAGATTGAAACACGTCCTCTTGAATGTGTCCTAACATTTCCCAGTTATCTCATCAACAAAAAGAGATATGTATTGCTAAATGATATTCAACACCTTTTTTATCTTAGAGAACATTAGTCCTTGGCAATCCTTGCTGCATGGGGTCAAAATGATAAGAATTTTATAGGTTATGAAGAGGAATTGCTAGTAACTCTTGATGTTGAGGGAGAGAATTTTCAAGACAGTTCTGTAGTATTGTATTCTTGTATTAATCAGCTCGTGGAATATGAAAAGGGGGGGATACCTTCAGAGGAAGAGTACTTACAAATTCAACAAAGACTTGGTATTGATAACATGTGGCATGAAGAGAAACCGAAGTCTCCATTATTAGAGGAGAAACTAAAAAGTTCAATAAATCTATATGATGATAGTCTTCTTGAAGAAGATGAAAATCCTAAGATATGAAAGATAATTCTAAGATATCCATTGTGATTTATATTAGAGTATATTATGCATTATACACAAATATTTTTGGATATTTATCTATTGTCATCTTATACTATCGTGATTTATTGTGCAGATAGAAATTGAAGATGCAGACAAATTTCTTGGAAGAGCCAAGGGCTCAAGGCCATTTAAGCTTGGCAAAAGTCAAGGCATTGGTCATTATATTGGAAGCTTAAATAATTAAACAGTTGCAATTTATCATAGTAGGTTGCTAAGCTCTCCAAGCTTACCAATAATGGCTTTGAAAGCTATCTCCAAGGTGATTGGATCCCAAGCTTTCAATAGAGGTTCAGACAAGATAATTTTGGTGGAGAAGGAATAAGCTGTAAGATTTTTTGGCCTCATGCCTGGATATAGTGGATCTAGGACAGGATACTTTGGAGTTATTGCCTCTTATTTGCTCTCCCATGTAGGAGATGCCAAGAATTTGAAGCTCCTTCCAGGCTATAGGAAACAAAAGTTCCTGAAATGTAGTGGTGTCATTGAGTGGGATGAAACAAAAGATTCCCTTAGAGGACCCAACGCATTCCTTGAAACTAAAGACTCTTCTACAGCCGAGTCAGACTAAAAGATGTTAAGGGTTTCTTGAAACCCATCTTTTTTCATCTCTTTGTCTAGTTTGTAACCATTCGGAATATCTTTGCTTTGCACAAGAGTTTAAATATCCCTCTTTTCTTCTTTGGGTAATAGTGGATATAGTCCTTGCCAAAGATGATGTATTACATGATGCGATTGTGTCTTTGAGCTTGAATTTGTGCCAAATTTGTCTGTAGAACCATTGAAAGACCTCTAATAAATTGTTTGATTTGTATCTTCTACCTCCACGTCTTGTGTGTCTAAAGTATTTTGTTCTTTCTTGATAATGTGATTTTTCCATACCTTGGGTTAACCAAATAGATAGAGATCTATATTTCTTGATAAAATATGGAGCATGGTTGTATAAAATATGCTGCATAGTTAACAAATAAAGAAATACAATTAGAAAACCCTATATGAGTCAGACAATAAAGAGACATACATATGCAAACTTTTTACCATATAGTGAGTGAAGTGTTGATTATCCCAAGCTTATGTCATTGCCTGTTTAAAAAGGTTCAATTGGTTTTTGAAGTCTTTGAGATCATCATCATTCCACTCTGTTTTATTACAATAAAAGAATACTTTGTCTATTTTTTCCCAAACATTGGCTTTTCTATTATGAGCTTGTCCATTATTAGCACGATCCTTAACTGCATTATGTAGGCACTTCCATTGATTGTATCTAATAGTTGAGCCACCATTCCTAGAGTTTATCTTACCAAGTCTCTCATGAAAGTCTAGGAACCTTCTAACCTTTAATCCACCAATAGATGAATTTTTGGGGACACAATTGCCATCCTTAGACTTTTGAAGATGTGGTTCAATAACAACATTACCACCATGCAAACCAATTGTAGATAAGACTTTTTCAATCTTTGTTATAGCATCTGTTCTAGTTGATAATGGCTTCAGCTTCCATGCAAATCCTATATAAAGATGAACAAGCTTTTTCAAGTATCCTACAAAGCGCATGAAGTGTACATATATGGGCATTCACTAAAGGAATATCTAGGATTGGCTAAAAATGTGGATCCTTGTTGTGCTTAGAGGGAGCTCTATTCCAATTGCTTGAGTTCAACTCTCTGGTTGGGGACATGCAATATAGGCAATGAGATCTAGGGTTGGCTCCCTTTGATACATTGTACATACATTTAAGTTGTTGAGAAATAGACAAATGATGTATGCTCTAGGAAGAGCTGTCCTGAATCCCATATGCATAGTGAGGAGAGTGGAACAACCCAAATTCTATAAAGCATTGTACTTAACTATCACTTTCATATGAAATGGATACAATGTCATGATGCCTTGTACTTTCAGTTAAGTGTCTTATCATTGTCAATCTTACACAAGATTGTGTTTATGAGTCCAAGCAAATCCATCTTGGAACCTAATTCACTTGTGTAACATTTTGTCTCTACTTGTCCATGTCATTATGAGTTTGGTCTTCATCTTTCATCCACCATAGCTTGTGTCATGCTCTAGATCCGTATCATTTAACATGGTATTAGAGCATAAATAAGCATGGCACACCTCCACTTTGTTCTCATCTAGCTCAGCTTGAGTTTAGTTCAGCTCAGGACAAGTCCAGGACCTCATATCCCACTTCTCCTTCTCCACTTAACATTGGGGCAGCCATAGCCAACAATACCCTACCTGCTTGAAGCTCTCATCTCTCTCTACCGGCCAAATTTTATCGAGCTTCCTTTTGGAGAAGTGTTCCCCCACCACTAAAGCTTCTATGTATCACTTGAAACATCAGCATTGCCCTTCCACATGCTCAACATGATCAATTCTCTCAAGATTTGTTCTATGTCTGCCATAGCCATATCTGTACCTACCTTTGATTGAGCTTCTTGATCTCCACCTATAGAGCATAACTTCACTTGCTCTCTTCTAGAGAGCTGTTCCTTGACTGAAGATGCTTCCTCCCATCACATTAAAAGCCAACATTATGCTCTACAAGACCATGCATTGCCAAAAAATGTGAAACAGGCGCAAAATTTGGAGGCAGAGAATCAACGTTATCTAGTGACCAGCACGCCATGCAATAGTGCTCAACTTCATAGGGCTTTTGTAGATCTTGAAGAGAGCTACATTTTCATTAAAAAACTTTTGAAAATGATCCACTATAGCTCATGAAATTTGTTAAAAAACCAGACCTAGGCCTAAACCCTAATCCAGAAAGCCATAGCCAAGCTTCAAAATTTGACATTTTTCACCATTTCTTCTCATTGGAGTTATCAATAGTGATTTTAATCACTGAGCAATACTCTCTGAAGTTCATTACAGTTCTGGAAGTGCCTGAGGAAGCTCAGAAGTCATCCACAAAGCTGGTGAGAGAAAGTAGATCAAGTACCGACTAGTATCCATTAATACTCAACTAGTGTCAATTTGACATTGATTCTCTTGTGTCTCTTGACACATTAAAATACAATCTTTCGTTGGTTAATTGAAGCTTATCAACATAGCAGAGCTTGAGCAAATATCAAAATTCAATGGTGGATGTTTTCATGCTTACAAGGAGAAGACCATGTATCACCTGATGCGAAAGGACTTGTGGGACCTAGTTGAAGATGATGAAGACGGGTTCGTTGAAGAAGACTAGTTCAAAAACAAAGAATGGAAGAAGATGAATAACAAGGCACTAGGCATCATTTCCTCAAGACTAAGCGATGTATTGCATCATATCTCTGGCATTATAAATGCTAGAATCGCTTGGCAGGAACTTGACAGAATGTTTGGTACCCAAGCAAAGAACTCAAATGTAAGATTACTCATGTAATTTGATAAAATAGATATCAAAGATAGTGCTTCTATGACCACACACATTAACAAGTTCAAGAGCCTAAAAACCCAGCTTGCAACTCTTAAGAAGAATATTGATGAAGATGAAGCAATAGACGTACTACTTGCAAGTGTAAACAAGGATCCATATGAGAACCTTGTGTCCACTCTAAGTAATGTTCCCAGTCTCTCACTCAAAGATATTGAGCACTCACTGCTTGATGGAGAAAGCTAATTTAAAAGCAAAGATGTAAAAGAGACCAGCTCAAGGGAAAATCTCCTATACACCAAAGGAGCTACTGGACCCAAAGGAAGAGGTCGAGAATTCAACACCGACAACAGAAGTCGGATGCAATGTCATTATTGTGGTAAGAATGGCCATATTTCCAGTGAATGTTTTCACAAGAAAAGAGCACAGCATATGTAGAATGACCACCACCAAGGTCAATTCATGAATGAAGAAGAAGAAAAAGATACTTCCGCTACCATCAACAACTCTGATAGATTGTTCTAAGGAATTTGTTTCCCATAGTGGATGTAAAAACCCTACCAAGATGTAAATCTTCAAGCCTTAACTTGACTAGGCTGCCAATGATCTAGTCTCCTAGTCCATGTACACATGCAGGGGGGGAAAAAGCCAGCAAGGGTAGAGACTCATGATTTGAGGGGGGGTATTGAGAAATAGATAAATGATGTATTCTCTAGGAAGAGCTGTCCTGAATCCCATATGCACAGTGAGAAGAGTGAAACAACCCAACTTTCGTAAAGCATTGTACTTGACTATCACTTTCATATGAAATGAATATAATGTCATGATGCCTTGTACTTTTAGTTAAGTGTCTTGTCATTGTCAATCTTACACAAGATTGTTTTTACGAGTCCAAGAAAATCCATCTTGGAACCTAATTCACTTGTGTAACAGTTTGTCTCTACTTGTCCATGTCATCATGAGTTTGGTCTGCATCTTTCATCCACCATAGCTTGTGTCATGCTCTAGATCCGCATATTTTAACATAAGTGTCTTTAGTCACCAGCTATGTGCCACTCAATCTCATAGTTTCCAAATCCTTAAACAATTAGCTCTTCTCATACTTATTGTCTCTTAATAACATCAGGTATTGGTGTTCGATGAAAAACCCAATACAATATATCAAAATCCTGTGTATCTACTTCAAATGCTCCTAGCCACCAGATGTTGTGTTTCGATTGAACACTGAATGACATTGAGTGATTGTAATGATTTGATGGAAGTGATCTATTCATCAAGGTAATAGAGACCTTATCTAGTTTTATACATTTTAAAATCTCACTTTCATCAAGTTTAACCACAAATCTAGCCACTCCTTGTGCCTCTTCTAGTGACATGTCATAAAATCTAATCATTAAGCATTGTAGGGTGGGCAAGTCAAGGAAAATATTGTCGAATTCATTGAATACAACTTCCTTTTTCTTGCCCTTTGAAGCTAGCCTTGATATGGAAAAGCTCACCCAGAATCTCCATTACCTTGTTATTCACTCTCTGTCTAATAGTTATAATCATAGATGGCCTTGGAAGTATGGAATTACGTACGTGCCCTTGCTTCATATTTGATTGTAAAAGCTGGAAAAGTTGTATATAAGCATCTCGACTGATACCAATATTATCTAGTGTCTTCTGCATTAACTCAGTATCCAAAGAGAGTTCCTTTATAAATGACTCCAAGCATTGTTTCTTTGCATTTTTAAATTTCTTCTTCTCCAAAATATCTTTTGAAACTATTGAAGGAAGAAGATGATAATAAAACTGAGATGCTTTGAAAGAATCTCTTTCACTTGCAATCGGTTGAAGAAGAGACCTAAACAAAATCAATATAATTAATAATAAAAAAAGTCATATTTCATATTTTTAAAGTGGAACAAAAATGTACATTGTTGCTTGGATTCTTTTACTACAACCACCACCTCCTCATTTGAGACTCTCAATATTTCTAAGAGCCTTTTGTCGATTTTGAAGTCCTAAAATAGTTTGCTTTTGTTGATAAGATTGGATACGTTTCTCCAACAAATGAATCCTCTATTGATAGCCTTCTAGCTTTTGCAGTAACTTGTTGTTATGTTTTGACATCCTTTTCTACAACCAAGTTAAATGTATAGCCTAGAAACCCATTATAACTATCACCAAATGAACCTCAACAATGAAGAGCTATTATAGAAAGGTGTAGTGCTATTTTTGCTAGGATCTTTGGGATATAGCATTTCATCTAACCAAAGATCAAGATTCTTCTTTTCTTCAAACCTGAGTATATGTTTTGTAGACTCTATAATGGTAATGGGTTTTGTTCTCTTTCTTATTGGTTCATACTCACCATCCAACTCAATATGAAGATGATAGAGATGCCTTTTACTAGAGTTACAGAGATCATTGGATGACTCATCCATAGCTAAGGATGTGATTAGAAGATTGGATTGAAAAAGTATGCGAATTAGAAACAAGAAGGAAAACTAAGGAGAAACTAGTAAGGATGGGAAAGAAAGAAGAGAGCGAGAATGGAGAGAAGTAATCAAACATTAAAAAAAATTCAAATTGAATATTAGTTTTCACTTTAATAAGGATGAGTAAGATCTTGATTATGACAATCTTTGCCATGTTTATGGTGGCCTAGATTTCTAGGTTTGATGTGACCACGAGAATATTGCGACAATGACTTATAAATAATTTTTGATATATTTACTTACCAAAATATAAAGTTTTAAAAAAATCAAAAACTAATTTTATTTCCTAAAATATTTTCTCTCTCTAGGATTGCTTACATGGCATTTTTGAGACCTCAAAACTTCCCTAATGAGAGGTAGCTTACTTGAAACAATTGAATTAGTAAGTAGTTTGAAGACGTAATAGTGTTGCTCGTGAGAGAGTCAACATTTTGGTTCCATTGCAGAGACAAACCGATTTGAGAAACTAGGCTTTCGTATTGGATCTTTCGTTTTTGTTGCATGGAGAATTGGTTGCAAACATATTTCAAAAGCATTTCTTGAGTATAAAGTAGAGTTACTTTCTAATAATATTAACCAAAGCATAAATGTATAAGATGATTTGATGTGCCCGACCGAGGAGCCCTCAGTGACATGATTTAGTGGTCCATCGAGAGTCCATCGAGAGACTTTTTCTAATTGACACCCTCGATACTCTTTAGAATAACACATGATTCTCACCTAGGCTCTCGAGTCCACCCCACAACAAAATGTTCTCATCGTAACCCATAAGGATTGACCTAAATCTAGGTTCCTAATTCAATACTAAGGCCATATATTAGCTTAATTAGCATCGATTCTTGAGCCATTGCATTTGCAAGTCAACTCAAATCGAAGCAGATTAATGCCACACTTGGTTCATAGTGAGTGAGAAATGAGGGGGTGCGATATGTGTTGACCCCTCTACCCGTAAGGTGGAGTCTCGACTTTGTTCCCCTAAAATGGCATTGATTAGGGTCTAAGACAACACACTAGACAATCACTGTTTAGTCGCTTTCCTAAGTTTAATGCCTTGAAGCAAAACTCTCAGCTTAGCGAGACCACCCATCTATAGGACAAATCTATTAGGGATCTTGCTCCTACTTTCCCCTTGGGGGTTTGTTTTGGTTATCTAATTATCCTAACACATTAAGGTTTGATATGCAAAGAGAGATTCCTTAATTAGCCATTAAACATGGGTTCCTTCACGTAAATTATGATCACAGACACAAAGACAATGTCAAACAATCCTTTGAAAGCAATTGCAACGATACAATGCCAACCTAGCATTCTGTCTCCTAATTCGATACTCATGTCCAATATCTCAGGCACATAATCCACCAATTCATCTTTATCTATCATGAAGGCCTTCTAAGAAATCCATCTTGGGTCATATAGGGGTTAGGTTGGTCCTTGACAGACCCAAGGGATTTATGACCAGAGCCCCCCTATCACCCTTGTTGCCTCCTAGCTAACAGCGCCTCAGGTCGACTGGCAAGTCTCCCTTGGTGCGTTTGACTTTAGAAGGTTGTGGTATCTCGGGATCATTCTTAGTGCTGACTTCCGACTCTGAGTTAAACTCGCATCCCTCACTTGAGGAAGGTGGTTCTCCAAGGGGTCGTAGTTCAATAGGTGCATCCATCTTGAGCATTGGGATTACCCATGGTCGTGCCACTCCGGCTTGCTCGTAATCCACAGCTCCTATGGAGAGACCTCTTGCATTTGGGGTTGGTCCTAACCTCTAGTATGGCCAAACATCCATCCCCTTGGTAAAGGGATATTGCTAGTAACCTTGGGGGAGGTTTAATGTGCAATTAAAATAAATCCACCCATGAGGGAACAATAACTTTTGTACAAATGGACAGCCAAGCAATTAGCCTATGATGAACGACTATGAAAACATTTCTTTTCCATAATATCAATCTGACAATTACTTTGAATAATCCATTAAAATCATCAACTTATAAGAAATTGCACAAGGAAGTGGAAAATCATGGCCATGCCATGGATAATCTTCCATTAATGCACAACACAAGGTAGCCATGGCTGATACAAGAAAAATACATGGAAGTAAATGCTAGTGCTAAGCTGGAAACTTTGTATTTGTCAAATGATCAGAAGGTGCTTCACATGTTTCACCTCTAACCTTTTATACTTCCTCCTATCCTATGCTTTTACTTTATTTTAGGGTCAAAATTTTCTCCATTAAGGTTCACACCTGTTTGGACAAGTTTTGTACTCAAAACTAAAAATTACAAAGAGCACAATGATAAAATTTCCATTAATTATATATAACGGTTTCGGTTGAAGCCCCACTTCTAGAGTTAATCTTCATAAGCTTTCCAATCTAGGATTCTCATTAACTCCAATTTGTTTGTGGGCATATGATAGGTCATTTGAGCTTCTAGTTCAACACTTCTAGATATCATGTTGATTAGGACTTATCCCCTACCACATTGGCAATTCTTTTTTACTCAACATGTCTACTTGGTGAAATTGTGGCATGCTTATACTTGTGTTCATTATTTGAGAAGGGAAAATCAATCTTAGTTGGTATATGCTCGTCGTTAGGGAAAGGGATGTACTTTGTCAAAGGTATGTAGTTGGGCATAGTCTTCACAGCCCCTTTAAGCAGTGTAGAGATAGCATCCAAGTTGATAGGTGAAGTCTTTCAAGTGTCCATCTCTATTCTAACTGATTCTGAGTGGTTATCAAAGAATATTAATCCATTGTCCCAATCCTTGACCACTCGAGCATTGTGCATCCATGGACATCCCAACAAGATATCATAGTCTACCCTTTTCATGATATGAAGTTCATAAGGAATTGGATCCCTACGATCTTAAGAAACCAATCCTTCAAAACTTTGAATGGCTTAAATTTTGTCCCATTGACTGATGTGGCATTAAATTGTGTTGTTCCTACATGTGGGTTAACCCAAGTTTGCAAAGATGCATGACTTAGTACTCTAATCCTTGCCCTTATGTCAATTATTTCCTTTTGTGTTGCCTCACCTAATGCAATGACTAGTAGGACTATGTGCATTTCTATTCCCTCCCAAAAGGCATTAACTTGTAGGGTCCAAGCTTGATATGTCTGTGTTTGCATCCAAGCTTGGTAAGGTGACTGTCTCTGGTTGATTAGGTCCTTCAATCCATCTTTTCATAGCTTCCCACAATGCTAGGCTTTGCTTAAGCAACTACCCTAGTGGTAGGGACACTTGGGTTGAGGTGAGTGTGGCAAGTAAGTTACGCAGAGGTTGTCGATTTTCAAACTCCTTAGAGGTTTATTGGCAGCAATCATGAGTTGGTTGTCTTATCATGGAAGTCTTGTTTTGCCCTTTGTGATGGCATTTGTGGTGTCATATTGCCCCTTGCCCCTATATATGTAGGAGAACCAAGTAGACTCATACTTGAGAGCTCATTGATCTCATCCTTGATGATTGGTTCTATGTCCTTTAGGTGTAGCTACGCCTCTCTTAATTACTCAACCTTATCCACAATCTCTGATTATTGTTTGGGATTAGAATACTCTCCAACTTGTATGCTTTCTTTCTCTCTTGTTTTTGGGTAGATGTTTCAACTTCTGCATCAGTAACATGATTCCCTTTGGTGAGTGTGGTGGCATTATCTAATTTGAGCATAATTTTGGCTTTAGCTTTCTTCTTCCTCCTTTTTTGATTTTTCTTTCCTATGGATGTTGCATCCAAGTTACTAGGTCTAGGTAATGAAATGTCAACCTATTTGGCTTGATTTCGCATCATGACATCTAAGGTGAGAATGAACTAGTACCTTTGTGATTTTTCCATGGGATTCTAGACTATCATTTTAATTTCATGGGAGTTGGAAGAAATTTGACTGAGTAAAAGATAAATTGACAATGTATTTAGAGGGGTCTTCCTTTTATAGCCCAAGAAGGTAACCTGGTCCAGATGTCTAACCATATTATGAGTCTTCTCTAGTCAGCCACCCACAGAATATTACCTTTATCATCGGGTTGGGGACATTGCCATCAGACCCTTGATGGGTTGGGGACATTGCCATCAGACCCCTATCAAGGGGACCACTGGTCCCTTTGAGACCCCCTAGCTAGGGGCCACTTCTATGACCCTCGAACCCCAAGATAGGGGCCCTTGATAACTCCCACACCCCACAACTCAATGCATTGTGCCTCAAGTTGCTACTAGCATAACTACTCTATCCAACCCAAAGACTAAATCTACAAAGATCACCATTTTGACATCTAGCCACAAAGACATAATTTGACATACAAGTCATGACCCACCCAATGTCCATGCTCACACATGGCTTATCCTCATAATAGGGGCCTTATAACTTAGAGAACCATGGAATGTTGGTGGCACCTTATGAGGGTGGGGTATTGAGCATATCTAATAGGTTCCAATACTGATTATTGTCTTCATAAGTTCTCATGATGAGTTAAAGATCAAAATTATTGGGATAGAAGATCTTAAAGAACAACTGATTGCACATTGATCCTTGGAATCTTCAGTACTACCTGCAATTGAAAAACCTTTCATGCAGTCTCTCCCTAGGGGCTAATATTAGTATTCTTTTCGTGCACATGACATGTTGTGTTGGTTTGGGAGATAGGTTGAACTCCAAGCAACTTAAGTATTACTTAGTTAGAATATAGTCATTTTGGTTCCTCATAGCTGTGTTGTTGACAAAGGGATGAAAAAAGTGGTGTGGCTAGCTAAAATTGCACTTGAAGAAGTTTTTGAAGTTATCATTAGAATAAGGGCCTTCAATAGTTGAAGTTGTTTCAGTGAAGTTGAAGATAATGATATCTTTTTCCAACACTTTTTCACCTTCCTTTGTCGGGGCATTGATGTCTTCTAAGAAAGAAAACATGCAAGTAACCTAGGGTGACATGTATAGCCATAGGCAAGGTATGCTTTCTATTTATGTCCTGCCCTTGATATGCTCTGAGTGTGTATGGGAGAATGAATAAAAGGGCTAGTAGATTAGGGACGGAGTCGGAGGACCAAGGCCAATGGTGGGCATACCTAATTTGAGGACCCCTAGGTGTAGTGTCGTGAGTGTGTGTGTGTGTATTTTTATTTTTATTTTTATTTTTTTTCTCTTTTTTTAAAATTTTATAAGAATGCCATACAATGGGGCTTTTAGCCTTGCATAAATAGATAACATATTTTTAAAGGGTATTGGGGAGGCTAAGAATGATTACTCGAATAAGTAGATTTGTTTGATCTTTAAGCCTCAATTTGAAGTTGTGAAGAACCTGTTGTCAATGAAGAGTAGGAAGTTTGAGAGGTGGGTGAAATTCTTGGGTAGCCATTGCTCTTCATGCTAGAGTGATAGAGAGCTTGAGATAGTAGATGAGATTCTTTTGACAAAGTCAACACCTTAGTGTTGGCTTTTTTTCTTGTGTTCCCTTGGAGTTTGTTGACAATCCAACTTATCTTGAATCTTTATTGTGTCATTTGTATCTTCCATAGCTCATTGACTTACTATATCTTTATTATTGCTTTAAGCATATCATTTGCCACTTGTTTATCTACTTAATAAAACTTGAAAGCATATATAGTCAAGTTCACAAGGACTTAAACATTTAAAAAATTGATGTTTAACATCATTTACCAGTTTGTGTTGTCAATGGTCATTTACTTCCACTTTCTCCCTCCCTACATGAAAAATTTGCAAGGCTTCCAAGTGTTGTAGGGGTACTAAAAGTGTGGTGCGCGTTGATTTTTTAATGTTTTTGGTTTTTTGGTTTTTTGGTTTTTTTTTTCAAATTTTGTAGGTAGGCGGTATTCTGCAGGTGCGGGGTGTTGCTTGAGGAGTGTCCTAAGTAATCTAATATAGTTGCATGTTGTTACAAAGGCGGGGTCTAGGCAGGAAGAGAATTCGCCTAAGAAGTGGGCCATGGAGTCCCCTAAATCTTTTTTTGAGAAGGTGAGTGCTTCTTCAGGCTTTGTGGCATTGATATTGTAGATCTTATCTTAGGGAAATCATATTAGTCATGGATGTCAGGATCAAAATCTATTCTACCCTCCTAGAATATGGTAGGTAGGTCAGATCATTCGGTCGAAGGGGAGGGAGCCGCAAAACGATATCCACGCATCTACATTACCATTCCAAAATCTTCTCCTCTATTTAGGTTGGGATTCATAGCCTTTCACCATGTGGGGTACCTCCTCAACCTTATGTTCCTATTAGTCTGGAGATTCTATCCCCCATGCGGTTGGATTATTATCTCTTTTGATGAGCCATCGGTCACCAAGCCTCCTTTCCATGGTGATCACTTCCTCTACCACTTTAGTTGATAGCACTCTGCTCAGGGTTGACGGGTATCCAAAAATTGAGATCAAAGGGCTCGTGGAAGTTTTCCCCCTACTCCCACACTGATAGCTTTGTGTTCCAGTTCATGGGTAAACAGTCTTTCTTTCGTGGGATAGGAGGTGCTAGGACTACAAGTGATTGCGCTTTTGCTCTTTTGCGTGGCTGTTCAAACATTCTAGCTCTTTTCTTTTTAGCCTCAGCTTTCCTTTCTGTTGTGATATCTTGTTCTTGAGGGGGTTCTGGTTGTGGCGAGGGAGGTGGTGGGACCAAATTCTCATCTTGTTGATTCTCCTTCTACTTCCTGTGGTTGTTCCTCTTGGAGTCCTAATGCATTCACTTCCTGCAGTGTCAAGCCCACTCTCAGTAGATTTTCTCATTGGACTTGCCAAGTCAAATTGACTCTTGTTGCCTGGGCTTGGGAGCATAGCCGTTGCCTTATTGCCTTGCGAGCTATTTCTAGCTTCCTTTTGAGCATATCAACTTCCTCCTCCTCTTTAGAGAGTGTGATGTCCAAGATTATGATGAGGAAGGCACGTTACTAGGCCTCTTGACTTGCTTGAGCGGTGTTTGCCCTACTTTCTGCCAGTATTCTACTTCCTTCCACAAGGGCCAAATGGCTTGCCAAGTCTTTCATTTTTTTCTCACTCTTGGCCTCCCATTCCCTAACCATCTTTTTCATTTCTTCCAAGCTGTCACTTTGCCTTTGTGACAAGGGCCATGATCGTCGGATCCTGCGCCTTCCATTTCTGTGCCATTTCTTCTTTCTCCTTTGTTAGACACTCGATCCCTCTTTCCAAGAACTTTTGTTCTTCTTTCTCTTGTGCTCTCTCTGCATCTAGTGTAGTGAGCTCTTCCATGCCCTCCTGGATCCTTCTCATCCGCCTTTCGAGATTTGCTTGCTGTAGGACTAGGAGCTTGTACTCCCTTTGCATTCCTACTAGCTCCTGGTTCTCTTCTTCTAGTCTCTCGCTAGTATTCCTCCTTATCTTCCTTGGCCTTGAGCTCTGCTTTTAGCTCCTTGATTTATTTTTGTAGTATGGCCACTTGGCGTGTCTTTTCTAGTTGGAAAGTAGTCGGCATTTCTCTTTGAGCTTCTAGCTTTGCCACTGTGGCTTTCTTCTCCCTAACATGCTCATCATGATCAGTGGGCTAGGGATCTGTAGTGGTGGTAACCTCGACTCTTTGTTTGCTTGGGCCCTTGATGGGATTCGACATCCGTAGCTACCGGTCTTTTCATTCTTGTCATTGGGGTCCCTACACTAGAGTCGGGTGTTGGGGTATGTCTACTAAAAACTGCACCCATGCCATGAGGTTGCTGGCATCAACTGCCGTTGGGGTGCCTTGTGTTGCTGCAATGGTTAGGGTGGCTGGAAATATGGTGGGTGGGATCGAGTGGAGTGTGGCCTTGCCTTTTCCTTTTGGAACAAGTAGAGGAAAGTCTTTTGGCACTTGACTATTGGTCCCCATCATGTCTTGCCTTGGTGGGCTCATTGCTGCCAATTCCTTGTGCTTGCATTGATACTCAATGGATATGTGCACAGCTTGTGCCAAGTCCGCTTCTTCTTTCCTCCTCAACTCTTTGTCTTCTTCTTCTGCCTTTGTTCTCCTTTCCTCTTCTGCCCTTTTTGATTCTTCTACTATTCTTTGTAGTTTAGCCTTCTCTTTGTTTCTTCTCTCTTCTTCGGCTTTGTTGGAATCTCTTTGCACTTTTAGTAGCTCTTCCTTCTCCTTCTTTGTCATTTTTTCTTTACTTTCCCTTTGCTACTTTTGGGGAGTCTCTTTCCTTAGTCCTTGGGGCTTCCTTTGGGTTGAATGGGTTTGTTTTTCCTCACTATTGGTTTCAGTTCTTTCACTTAATGGAGTTCTTGGCCTCTCTTGCCTTCTCTTGGTGCGTCTTTTAGCCCTCTCCTTCTCCATCCTTTCTTCTTTTAGTTCTTGTTCTCTTCTCGTCTTTGGAGATTGGCATGCGGGATTCTAGGACTTGGTGGTACATCTTGCTCTTGAGAGGATGACCTCTCCGGTGTCTCCCCCGTGTGCCTTAGCTGAGGCCTGGATTATCTTTTGCACATACGAGTTTATGTTCACTTTATCCAAGGCCCTAGCTGGCACACTTTCCAACATGGGGAGAGTGTTTCTATACATTACCACATTGTATCGTAGGCTAGAGAAGAGGGTATGTGCTAGCTTGGCCTGCATTTTTATCTCCCTATTTGGCACATCTTCTAAGTTGATGCCATCATTGGTGTGTACCTTGTCCTTATCCATCTGCAGCATGGAGTACACATCTCTTTTAGGCCTTCTTTCGGGCATGTGGACCAATCCTAAGGATCATTTGATTAGGTTTGGGTTGAGTCTCACTTCCATCTCCTTAATCTCTCCTCCTTGTCTTATCTTCACTTTTCCAACATCCCTCCTGGCATCATAAGTCCTCAGGAAATCCGAACACTTTTGGTAGTTGATCTCATGCCTGAACTTCTCTACATATCTGACTAGGTTGCATTAATCCATCACTTGCTTTGTTGTTGGTTCCCCGGCCACCAACTCTTGTAGGTTAGTGACACTTCAAAACTTAAGCTGGTTGTAGCTGCGGTTCTCAAAGCTGATGCTGCATCTATGGTGCTCATCGTTGATGAAAGGAAAGAGGTGTCCCTTGTCCTTGTGAGCTACTATTCTTGGTTCTTGCATGGAAAAAATGGCATTTCATTAGTTTGTTATTGAGGTAATTTTACATTGTGGAATGACAATAATGATTGAAGCTTCTTTAATATTGACAAAGATTTTCATTTTATGTCATTCATACATTCCAAGCAAGCGTAAGAATACCATCATTTTGCCCTTCCTTCCACTTTATGTTGTGTTTCTTTTTATTTTCTACACTTATTCTATTATTTGGTTTGAGTTTTGGTTTGATTTTTCCTCACCTTGCCCTCTCCTCTCCAGATTTGACAAAAATCCTTCCTAGAATCGAAGAATGAAGGATTAAGGGCATTTACATGCATGTGGGGCATTACTTTCACATGAGCCATGCATAGAAGTTTGGATTGTACTCCAAGGTAGCATAGTGGTCCATGTCAAAAGATCAGATGCCTATGTGAGTGATGTAGGTTAGGACATCCATTAGGAAGTCATCGGAGTTGATTTTGATAGTAATGTGTAATTCCTCCTCGGAGAGAATGTGGTTTAAATAAGGATGGGTCATGATGTGTTCCTCTAGGGGTTGATTGTGTATGATGGTCAACACCCTATATGAGCTTGGAGCTACGTAAGTTGGGTCATACTCTGAGGTTTCTATTGCGTGTCTCTGCTCAGCATGAGCCATGATTTGGCAGCCTCTCAGTTCCCATTGAAGGCGAAGAGCATACCATTTTCTCAAGAAGGCAGTTCGCTTTTAGTGAGGTGTTGCAACGTTTCCACCTCATGAGTTGTGGCCAAGATTGCGCTTTTGTTGTATGAGGTGATAAGGCATTGTTTGCAAGCTTGTTCTATGGATATTTGGGTGGCAATTAACTCCTCAACTTCTTGTGGGGTCTTAACAAATGCGAATTCCTATTCTTCCCAAGAGCAAGGGAATGTACGCATTTTCGTGGCCATAGGTTCATCTAAGAGACCTAAGTCTTGCCAGTTATAGCTTTTAGCAAGTGTCATGAAGGTGTTATCTAAGTGGTGAATGTAAGTGACTAAGTCATCCACCATATACTCAGCCAAATCCAAGGCCAAAGTAAGGATTGATCAGTGCTCATAAGAGGGGATTAAGCCTAGTGGTGGTTGGGGTTTGATTGGTGGGCTAGACAGGTTTGCAGTTGGTGTTTGCAGTGTTGAGAGGTCTTGTAGGTGCGACATTGCCTCTTGGATGTTAGAGGTAGTTTGTGATGTTGAGTCTCTATTGTCAGTCATTTGAGAGGGCTTGGGGACATTAGCAGTGCAAGGTCGAGGTGGTTTAGGGACAACATGCTATGGTTTCGGTCGATAGATTAGTTGAGGCTCTGCAGACTCAATGGTCTTGTGTTGGGTGGGCTTAGCAGCTTGAGTTGTTGGTGGTTTTGGTTTTGGATTTACCATTTGATCTTGCATGGTCAAGCTTAAGGGTTGCAATTGAAGGTTGTTGTTGGTAGTCTTGGCTTTAGGTACCCATATCCATGTATTTCCCTCATAATAACCTTATGCCTACAATAGGATCTTAGGGATCCATCTCAGTTTGATCGTTCTTTTACACCCACAATGTCTTCTTTGCCTCCTAGCTATTGAGTACAGGTTCCTAGCATTGCAAGTTTGTGTTTGAGTACTTTAATGTGGTGGTATTTGATGTTTATGTTGAGACTTCAAGCTCATTATCTTGTGTGTGTCTGACAGTCCTAGCTGTGTCTAGCTGTACATGTGTTGGACATTCAATAAGTCGGGTTAGTTGGTCTGACCTAACTAGAGTTAGTCTTGGTTAGCTAAACCTAATGCATAACTTACTCTTTAGTAAGTGGAGATAACTATGGAATAAATGAATGGAAGATAGAGAGCATGACTAAGCTCTCCGTTCCTCTACATTATCTCTCTCTCTCTCTCTCTCTCTCTCTCTCTCTCTCTCTCTCTCTCTCTCTCTCTCTCTCTCTCTCAACATGGTATCAAAGCCATGAATGGGCTCATTGGTGTAGGAGGCTGTGAAGAAGATCGGAAGAACTTGAAGGTTAGAGTATCTAAGAAGCGAAGCAGCTTGCCATTGGTTCTTGGAAGGTATGCATTGAGACATTGAGTTTTCCATTG
Organism: Lygodium microphyllum; assembly: GCF_053477565.2. Taxonomy (NCBI): domain Eukaryota; kingdom Viridiplantae; phylum Streptophyta; class Polypodiopsida; order Schizaeales; family Lygodiaceae; genus Lygodium; species Lygodium microphyllum. The sequence goes on from NC_141154.1 coordinate 126,331,538, forward strand.
CTCAAGCATTGTCTGTGGCTTGTTTGGGAGTGCATCAAGGCTCTATTGAGCATTTATAAGTTTCCAATGAGAACCATGTGCTACTGGTTTATTGCAAATACAAAACAGGCTGCATGAACTGCGCTTGATGCAGACTGAACCTCAATGATTGCAAAGAAACCACATAAAGTGGCTAGTAAGTGGTTAAATGCTAGCCCATACCCTTTGAAAGGTTCTTGAAGACTGTTGTATGCAGATGCTTTGGAGAGGGCTCCGTTATGAGTTGAGACATGAATGTATAGATCTGAAATTCGGTCGTGAATTGCTGGTAATAGAGAATACACATCATGTATGGTGCCTTGACATGATTTTGGAGCTCTATGCCATGCTTAGACAACATCATTGAAGCATATGTATATGCAAGAAGGACATATGCACTTGTTCTAATGCCTTGGAGCTAAAATTTGGAGGTCAAAACATTCAGATCTGGAAGTATCTGACATGCTAAAATCTGTGTTGGAATTTCCAGCACTAATACAAGGCACCATTTGATCCATACATGCCTTGGAATGATGGTTATTATGACTAGCTAGAATGCTAGGTGAATGTCGTGAATGTCTGGGAAATACCCGTGTATACTTGGGCATGATCAATTTTGGAATGCATTTACAAATCTGAAAATTACAGTCTAAAAACTATCATCAAACTATAGGACAAGCATTGAATGCTATTGAAAATTGAAGTTTGGAGCTGAAAAAAATGCACGTCTTGGTTGGTTACAAGCAGGGAATGCAGTCCATGACATTGCTTCTTGAAGATAGAGTATCTATGGTTGTATGTATGGTCATGTATTCACTCCGACACAGTGAAGCAAATGTATGAACTAATTTGAAGACATTTTGGAGTTGGACAAACCTTTTTTTGCTAAGTATTTATCGATTGCAATATGTGAATAGGAGTTTTGACACTTGTACTTGTTGGTTATGCCACATGTTTGTGAATGGTTTTGAGATGTTAAGGGGCTGAAATACTCTAGTTTTAGCAGTGAATTTGTTGTAGAAAACTGTCATAAACAGTCAAAGAATGTAGTCAGCCAGTTAGACTTGTTGGCTTGCAGGTAGTCAGGCACTAATTGCAACATGGAAAATGTAGATAGAACCAACAATATAACCCAGATAGTGGGGGAAAAGCTTGATAGCAATAATTATGCCATATGGAAGTTTTGCATATAATTTCTTGGTAGGAAAAGGATATTGGGACTTGGTGATAGGTGTTGAGGTTGAACCTGAAATTCTAAAGAGGAATCCTATAGTTGATCACAGACGAGCGCACTGAGCTTGGTTGGAAAGAGCTCGCAGAGTGCTACACTAGTTATCTTTGTGTATCTCGGATGCTATGGTAATGCAGATCAGGAACTGCAAGTCACCAATAGATGCATGGAACATCTTGATTAGGTTTTATGGCACAAGTACAAGTGCTAGGAAGATACAATTAAATCATAAATTCAACAACATGGAGAGAAAAGGTAGATCTATACAAGATTATGTCACAAAGGTTAAGACTATTGCGGATCAGTTGGCATCCATTGGCACACAGGTTGATGATGAAGACATGGTTGCACTGACATTAAATGGTTTGGGATCTGAATATAAATTATTTGATACTTCCATCTCTGTGTGGGCTGAAATGCGAGATTTCAATGAGCTGGCTACATTGCTTATTCATGAAGAGGTTAAACTTGGATCGGCTACAGGTTCTAGCAGCTCCAAGAACAAGGATGTTGTATTTTATTCAAATCAATGCGGCCCTGACAGCTGTGGTAGAGGTTATGGTTCTGGTAGAGGAGGCCAACAAAATGTATCCTATGGTCATAATAACCAACATGGTTCAAATGCACAAGGAGATGGAAATTTCAGAGGCAAGGGAAGATCTAGCTCTTGAGGTAGAGGGTCCTGGCAATAGCAGCGTCCATTTGACAATCCTAATAAGGATAAGGATTGTCACTACTATGGAAAGTATGGCCATATTGCCAAGGACTACTGGAAAAAGCAAGGAAATCAAAGAGGCAAACAAAATGGACATTATGCAACGTCCAGTCAGGCAAAACTTGCATATGGGGATAGATTGTTTGCCATGACATATGTGAAAGACAGGGCTAGTGAGAAGTCTCATGAGAATGTAGTTTGGTACATTGATTCAGGGGCATTGAATCATATGACACCTCATGGTGACTGGTTTATAGATATGGTGCTTGAGAAGAATGGCTATGTATGCACACGGGATGACATGCAACATAGCATAGAACATAAAGGCAAAGTAAAGTACCTTTGGTAATCCATGATGGCAGGAAGAAGAACTTACATGATTGCATGTCCCATCAATTACTAAAAATCTATTGTTTGTGGGTTAGATGACTGAGAAAAATTTGCAAGTTTGATTTAACAAGCATGGATGCTTCATTGAGGAGTTTGATCATGGCTGCAAATCGATTGCTCGCGGTCATAGGAATGGTAGGATGTTTGCTCTTGATGCCACTTTGCCATAGCTGAAATCAACAATGTTTGCCCATGGCTCTTGCATAGTTAGAGACTTGGAAATATGGCATAAGAGAGTGGGACATGTTAATCTTCAGTGGGTGAAAATGATGCAGAAGAAACAACTTGTGATAGGTTTACCCAAGTTTTAGTATACATATATTGGTCATGTTTGTGATGCTTGCCAATTTGGTAAACAGTCGAGGTTGCCATTTATTAGGCATGTAAGAAATAGTACATGACTGTTGCAATTAGTTCACTGTGATGTGTGGGGGCTAGCCCATAGTGCATCCATGGGAGGCTCCAAGTACTATATGACACTCATTGACGACTTCAGTCCGCTATACTTGGGCTTATATATTGAAAACAAAGGATAAAGTGGTTGTTGTATTTCAGCAGTTTAAAAAGCAGGTTGAAAAGGAATTTGATTGTTACATCTGTTGCTTGAGATCTAACATCGGTGGGGAGTATGCATCAAATGAGTTTGATAGTTTTTTGGTTGAAAATGGCATATGTAGGTAGCTTACATGTAACTACGCTCCATAGCAGAATGGGGTAGCTAAATGCTCGTGGAAGCATCATGTATGTTCAATGCCTATTTATAAATATCATTATTTGTGAGTTTTTCCTGAATAAAACATAACCCTTTTCTATTCAATCTGTAAATAATCCCTTTATATTACACCCTTTTGTATGTAAAAAATGTATAAAAATGATATTTTAAAAATACCTTATTTTGAACCCATGTGATGCACACATATATTCATGAGTAACTTACCCAAGGCTAAACGAAAGAACATGGTATTGATGGAAGCTACTCAGGCAATGATGAATGAGAAGAGTATGCTGTTCTATTATTGGGCTGAGGCTGTTATGACAACCATGTATATCTTGAACAAGACTCCCACTACATGTATTCATGATATGACACCATTTGAGAAGCTGTATGACTGATATCAATCACATGAAAGTATTTGGCTATCTTGCTTATGTGCACATCCCTGATGAGAAGAGGAAGAAGGTGGATCTAAAAGCACATAGGTGTGCATTTATTGGATATTTGCAGGAAAAGAAGGCATATAAATGCTATGATCCCTCTACTCGAGAGACACTAGAGCAGAGATGTTATCTTTGATGAATTGGCATCTTGGTATGCATCACTAGCTACAATGCCATCAGATATACCTTCTACGCATGTTTCCACAGTTGATTCATAGCAAAGTACTGCAATGACAGACCCTAGTGGTACAACGGTATCTCCATGGACAAGGAGATTGCGGATCTCTGGCTCACAGTCCACTGACACCACTATGTCAATGAGGGGAAGATATGATGTGGTGGATAGCAAAGGAAAAGAAAAAGTCCTTGATAATACATCTGGTGTGATGACACCTGGCAAGATGACTTCAAGTTATGAATTAGCTGACATTTTAGACAGTGAGCTTGGTATTTTGACTGTGTACATGCCTGGTACTAGGCAGAACAGTCACATTTTGCCTCATGAGAGCGAGGAATCGAGTAGTGCACCAGGACAATCCCAGAGAGTTAGGTACCCTATGGATAGGTTGACTTACAATGGTTTTTATGTGAAGCATTTTGCTTATATGACAAAGGCGACAGAGGTCAAAGAGCCTACTACATTTGCTGAAGTAGTGATTGATAAAAATTGAGGCATAGTTATGGATGAGGAGATAGATGCTTTGGCTGAAAATAGTACTTGGGATCTTGTGCTAGTGCCAGAAGGAAAGAAGACCATTGACTCTACAAAATTAAATGCAATTCGGATGGCAATTTAGAGAGGTATAAAGCCAGGCTGGTTTTGCTGAAGGATAAGCTCAGCAGTATGGGTTAGACTATGAGGAAAAATTCAGCCATGTTGCCAAGATGGCAACCATACGAATAGTGATTGCATTGGCTACTGCTAAAGGCTGGAAATTGCAGAGCAGATGGACGTGAAGAATGCTTTCTTGAATGGTGATTTAGCAAAGGATGTTTATATGGATCAGCCTGAAGAGGGTATGTACACCCCGATTTTCAGCATTATGTATGCAAACTGAAAAAAGTATTGTATCGGTTGAAGCAAGCTCCGAGAGCCTGACATGCAAGGATCAATACTTACTTGTTGCAGAGTTTGGGATTTATTGTTGGCAGGGATGATCATAGTCTATTTACGAAAAAGACAGACAAATGCTTGGTAGTGCTGGTCATCTATGTTGATGATTTGATAATCACAAGTGATGATGACTTTGGGATACAACATGTTATGCAGATGCCGAAATTTGAATTTGACATGAAAGATTTAGGTGAACTAAAGTATTTCTTGGGTATTGAGGTGATCAAGGCTGAAAATGGTTTATGGTTGATGTAGAAACACTATGCCATGGAAATGCTGAAGAAATATGGCATGGATGAATGTAAACCACTAGATACACCTCTTGATCAAAATGTCAAGTTGGACATGAGCACTAGAGCTGAAATTGATGATGTGACTATGTACAGGCAGATGGTTGGTAGTCTGATCTACTTGACTATCACTAGGTCGGACTTGAACTATGCAATTTGGCTCATAAGTTAGTTCATGTAGAAGTCCAGGAAGCCACATCTGGATGCTAGTAGGTAGATTATGAGATATGTTAAGTCCACTGTAGATTATGGGTTTTTCTATGTGAAAAATAAGCCCTTGACACTAGTTGGATACACAGATGCAGATTGGGTAGGATGCTCATATGATCACATAACTACGAGTGGTTATGTTCTTGGATTTGGAAGTGGAATGATCAGTTGAGCAGCAAGAAGCAACCAATGGTTGCATTTTCTAGTACCGAGAAAGAGTATAGGGGTGCTGCATTGGCATCATGTGAGATTGTATGGTTGCTCAAGCTTATGGCTAATTTGGACATACAGATGGATGCTCATGTGACCTTATTATGCGACAATCTTAGTAGTGTACTCTTGGCAGTATACCGTGCCAAGACTAAAAACATTGAGGTACACTACCACTTTATTAGAGAGATGGTTCTTGTAGGGAAAGTAGACCTTATGCATGTGAAGACTGATGAACAGGTTGCAGATATCTTTACCAAGTCTTTGGGTAAAGATAAGTTCAATCGATTTCGACAGCTACTTAGTGTGTAGGTTTTATCTTGAGCTTGGGAGTGTTGAGACTTCAAGCCCATTATCTTGTGTGTGACCAACAGTCTTAGCTGTGTCCAGCTATACATGTGTTGGACATTCAATAAGTCGGGTTAGTTTGTGTGAGCTAAGCAGAGTTAGACTTGGTTAGCTAAACCTAGTATATAACTTACTCTTTAGTAAGTGGAGATAACCATGGAATAAATGAATGGAAGATAGAGAGCATGACTGAGCTCTCCATTCCTCTACACACACACACACACACACACACACACACACACTCTCTCTCTCTCTCTCTCTCTCTCTCTCTCTCTCTCTCTCTCTCTCTCTCTCTCTCTCTCTCTCTCTCTCTCTCTCTCTCTCTCTCTCTCTCTCTCTCTCTCTCTCAACAGTTTAGGGACCCATTTGAACTTGGATTCATGTGTCTTGGTTCCGCTTGTGGTGGTGTATTGGTGTTGAGACTCAGTGGTTGTGACAAGTCACCACCCCCCTTTTTAGACTTGAAGGTGGGTGTCTCTATCGATGGCTTTGTGGTTTTTTATAGAGCCATGCTACCCTTGCTGAAAGCTGTCACTATGCATACATTACCAATGGCAAGGTGGATACGTTGTGACTCGTAATCAACATGACATTGGGGTTTTTTTAAATGTGGGTCTGAGCAGCGATTCCTTACCCACATCTTTTGCATTCGATAATGTATGTGGGTCTAAGCAGTGACCAACATATGCAAGTAGGCGAGTGCTACAACTTCTTCATCCTCATGTTCCATCTCTGTGAGTGCGGCAACTCTAACATTGACAAGGGGTTCCAACATCAGGGGTTTGTGGAGTGGATGAGTTGGATGATAGTACCTCTTGATGCGACTACCGTTGAAAAAAACCTATGCCCTCGCCATCTAGTGTTTCCAATTTCACATTAACTATTCGATTGATGGCAAGGACTCGAAAAGGTCCTAAGCCTTTGAACTTCATATTTTTCTTATGTCCTTTATTGAATACAATAGTACAAGGTTTCCCTAGTCAAATCCATTGTTGGACATGCTTGTCAAACCAGCTTTTCCTTTGTGCCTTCTTGCAAATCAATGCATGTGTTGCCAGAAGTCAAGTCTTGGATAAGCACTCCAACTTAGCTAGACGATGTGTTCATGCTTCCCTTCCTTCCCATCTCTCCTAGATGGCTACCCTTAGACTAGGAACGAAGAATTCTGTTGGTAAAATAGCTTATGCGTCATAGGTCAGTCAGAAAGGAGTCTATCTCACAACTATTTTATAGGGTGTATGATAGGCACATAGTGCTTCCATCAATTTGTTGTCCTCGTCACTACACGAAGCAGAGACAACCTTGGTTAGCACGTTCACTAGAATTTTATTCGTGGATTCTACTTGACCATTTGCCTGAGGATAGTAGGGTGAGCACTTTTGATGTATGATCAGAAAGATGTGGACAAGAGGTGGGCAATCACTTCATTGATGAAGTGTGTGCCTTGGTCACTAACGAGCTTGATGGGATAACCAAATCATGAGATCACTTGTTTCCAAAGAAACTTGGTCATGGTTCTAGTGCCATTCTTTCTAGTAGCTTGAGCTTCGGTCCACTTTGTAAGGTAATCTGTGGCAACTATGATATATCTAGCTTGTGAGTATTGTGCTACTGGACTAATGGGCCCAATGAAGTCAATTCCCCATTTTTTGAATGGTTGTCTCACAATAATAGGGGTCAGCTCCATTTTTTCCTTCCAAACAGGTACCTTGGTCCGTTGGCACTCATTACAATGCTTCATGAATCTTGTTGCATCACAAAGAAGGGTGGGCCACCACAGTTGAGACTATAGCACCTTGCAGGCTATTGTGTCTCTACTGAAATGTCCTCCTGCAATTCCCTCGTGCACTCTGTGAGCACATCATGCATCTCATGCTTGCACACGCATCTACGCAACAAGCCATATTGTCCTAGCTTATAGATTTGACTAGCTATGAGTTGATATGGTTGTAACTTGAGAATGAGATGCCTCTAAGTTGAGCCTTCTCAATGGGTCTCTTCAATAGTCCGTGCTCTAGTACTTGGACTATGTCGTCCGCCTACTAGTACAGTGTTAAATCGGATCTAAATAATTCTATCTTGCTAGGCAAGTTAAAGAGGTGTACATTTGGCAAGTCGTCCACTATACCTTGTCCATTGGTTTCTCTAGTGGGTATGCGGGACATGTGGTCAGCCATGTAGTGTTTTTTCCCTTTGCGTACCACCATTGAGAAGTCAAATTCAAGAAGCAGAACAACCATTGAGCAATGCATCCTATAGCGCATGATTTATTCACTAGATAGAGAAAAGCTTGATGATCCATGAAGAAAGTGAAGGGTGTGACCAAGAGATAATTCCAGAATTTCTTCACAGCAAATACCATGGCTAATCCTTCCCTTTCCGTGGTGGAGTAGTTCATCTCTGTATCCATGAGTTATCTGCTAGCAAAGCTCACAGGATAATCTAAGTTTTGTTTACCAGGCTGGCACAACACCGTCCCCATGGCAAACTTTGAAGCATCAACATGCACATGGAAGGCTATGGGCCAATATGGGGCTCTTAAGATATGTGCTATTGTTAAATCCTTTTTCAACTCCTCGTATGCACACTGGCATTCTTCGGTCCACTCAAATACTATGATTAGTTTGTAAAGAGGTCCAGCGATTGATGCATAGTTTAGCACAAACCCCGTATAGTATCCTGTATAGCCTAAAAAGCACTAAACTCCCCTATAATCAGTTGGGGGTGGAAGGTCAACAATTACCTTGACTTTTGAGAATTCCATGGCAATGTTGTTGTTTGACACCACATGCCCTAGAATGCATCCATGTTGCTTTACCCAAATTTGGCACTTACAGGGGTTCAACGAGAGATGATATAATCAGCATTGTTTAAAGACAGTGCGTAGCTTATCTAAGTGCCAACTGGAATGGACACATAGATCATCAACAAATGCTTCTAGATCATGCCTAAGCATGTCCTTGAAAATGGCACACATGAGCCATTGAAATGTGGCTAGTGCATTAGTCAGCCCAAAGGGCATCACTACATAGGCAAAGACACCACACTCAGTAGTAGCGAATGTAGTCTTATGCCTATCGTCAGGATGCACTTACACCTGGCTGTATCTTAAGAAGCCATCCAAAAAACAGTAGGCTTCTTTACCTACCACTCTTTCTAGCATGTGCTCTATGTACGGTAGTGGATAATTGTCTCTCTTTGTGGTAGCATTATCCTTCTTATAATTGACACACACTGTGATCTTTCCATTCTTTTTCATAACAATGACAGTGGGTGAAACCCAGTCAGTGTGCTCAATTTCATAGATGAACCCAGCCTACATTAGCTTGTCTATTTCCCCCTTCACAACATGTGCACGTTTGGGATTCATAGGATATGGTCTTTATTTCACTGGTGTTACATCTCGCGTCATAGGGATGTTATGAGTCACTACACTTGAATCTATCCATTTTAGCTCATCATCGAGGGACCAAGCGAATACATCTATGTACTCTCTTAAGAGGAAATGAGACTCGCTTCCTCCTCCTTGGTCAACTCATCGGCTATAAAGACAAGTCGGGGTGTCTCCCCTTCCTTGGCTAGATCAACCTCCTTGTTGGTCCTTCTATTGGCTCACTTGCTTACCCTTGTCGTTTGGCTCCTAGCAAGATCACTACCCTATCACCCTTCTTGAATTTCATGAATCTCTTTGGTAGGTCTTGCAGTTTCCTCTACTCTTTAGCTTCTAACTCCTGGGTCTGCTTCCTCCTTTCATCCTTTAACCGCCTGAACCTTAGGTGGACTGGCAAGTCTCCCTTGGTGCGTTTGGTTGTAGGGGGTCGGGGTATTTTGGGGGTAAGTGTTAGATCTTATCTTTGATTTTGAGTCAACCTCTCCATCTTCGCTAGAATTCACTAGAAGAGGGAGTCTCTCCCGGTAGTATTAATTCAAATGTTGTTTCTGCCCAAACCAGTGATGCGACACTGGGTTGAGTGAGGCCATCTTGCTCATAATTGATTACTTTTATGGGCTCCAACTAGCTACGATCACATTCTATTCTCATAATTCCCCGTTCGATTCCAAAGGTATTCCCCTCCTATGGCTTGGAGTTTGTTCGTATCTGCTCTATTACTCATCCATTAGTGTCATACTCAATTGTGTCCATGTTCTCTCTGCTTTCGTCTCTTTGAAGGATTGGCAATCCTCATATTCATTGTTTGAACCTCCTTGGTCTGATTGCTCATCGTTTCCTAGATCTAGATCCCCATTTCAATTGGTCATTGAAGCCCAATTTTACATTAAGTTTAGGTTGTGCACTTTGGTCCACTTTCACTTTGGTTTGTCCAAGAGATCTCTAAGAGGTTTCAAATTAGCGATTGGATTGCCATCTAGCTTGCCTATGAAATATTCAATGATGTCATGGAGTTCTCGTTGGGACGTGGAACATAATAGGGGTTGGTCATCCATTAGGAGCTCTATCCATCATGCATAAGAAAACTAAGGACTTGTTCTTGGTCTCACTCCTTGTCTTGGTAGTGCACTTGCATTCCTCATCATTTGAGAATGGCAGATTGATAGTGGCAAGCATGTGCATCCAATCTTGCTCATCCTCTAGACATGGAATGTACTTTGTCAATGGCCCATACGGCTCCCTAACTAGAGTATCACCTTTAAATAGAGTAGAGATGGCCTATAAGTCAACTGGTATAGTCTTCCAACTATTCATCTCCACCCTCGCAGCTTTCGTTCGATTACCTAAGAAGATTAACCATTATCCCAGTCTTCTATGACTCGTGCATTCCTCATCCAAGGTTGGTCTAGCAGGATATCATAGTCCACACCTTTCATGACAATGAAGTCTTCTTGGAATTGTACTCATGCAATCTTCAATGGACAATTATTTAACACTTAGAATGGTTTCACCCTCATTCCATTGGCCAGTGTGACATTGAACCTAGCATTCTCGACAGGTGGGTTATCCCAAGCCTGGAGCACTCCATGGCTAAGCACACTTATGCCTGCCCCCATGTCTACAATCCCCTTTCTTGTGGCATCTCCCAGTGCCAAGATTGGTAACACATCATGCATCTCTCCAATCCACAAGGTGTGAAACTAACTTTCAAATCAAAGGGATTTGTAATCCCTAGCCCTGTGCTAACCTCAAGTGCCTTGATTGTGAAAGCTAATATTAGATTTTGTGCTACTTTACACATTCTTGAGCAAAGAAGCATTAACATGTAAGGATTTGGGCACCGAGTGTAGCATTAGACTAGGTATCTATGTGATTGCATCATTGTCATGCAAGTCTACTACTCCTGACTCTATAGGTCCTTCTACCCATTTCTTTAGCTCTAACATACACAACCAGCTTCCTTAATTAATCCGCTAGATCACATGTTCTTTCACATAATTTATCTCATAGACATGCATACAATTCAAACAATCCTTGTAAAACAAATTCCTTTAGTATATTGGAAGTTTATTACAATTTCCATCTTTTTGACTCTGTAGAAGATATACAGAATTCCACATGGGTATTCTGCCCACCAAGATTCCACCACTGTAACTAGTATTATAGTTCAATGCATAGCTTGTAGTTCTATTCACAATATCCTATCGCATAGATCGTTTTGTACTACTAAGTTTTTTATTTATGCAACCATCTACACAAGTACCTAATAGTATAGTATCTAGTATAGTTTTCTACTTCATATCCTATGCAATATCCACATATAACTACTTCTATCATGATTCTATGGATTATAACCTTGACTAATCTTAACTACAAATCATAGGTAGTAGTTATCAATTTATGCATGCACTAACACATATTCTAGATGAAAGCTGTGTTTTCATGCAAGTGCAAGTATGGAAGTCAATATTTTATGTACTTAATTTTTATATGGATGATGTCCATGCAATCTAACAAGTAGTTTGTGCACTACTTAATGCAAAAACTAACATTTTATGTAAAATTTTGGCCAAAACCTTATTATTTTATGCATCGATATGAAAACAATAGCCTATTTCTGAGATGTGAGTAACATGGTTTGGCATGCCGAAATTGGGAATTTCATCTTTGCTTGCAATTATGTCCACCACACCCAATGTTCCATTGGTAGTAGCAACTCCAGCAACCTCAGGCACTCCCGCATTTCTAGCAATACCCATTCCTTGGACGGTTGCGGTGGTTCTCATGGTCTTTGCACCTTGTTGCTTTGGTGCTATCGTCAAGAGTGGGGTTGAGAGATAAGGAAGAAGTTTGCCTTGTCGATGATCTAGAGGGGGGTAAGTTAACTCTCTCTCTCTCTCTCTCTAGTATTCTCACAAACTCCCTATTCTTACTAACTCCCTCTCTCTCTCTCTAACTCACTCTTGTAGCTTCTTGGAGCCTCTTCCTTCTACGTTTTTGAGTTGGAAACACTTTGGAAACATAAGCATTTGGAAACACTTTGTGTGAAGAAACATCACAATGAACTTGAAATAGTGAATTGATGGCTTGTTGTCCAAATAGGGCTACATCAGTAAAATTGCCATAACTTTTGACTGGAGTGTCCAAATTCAGTGTTTGAAGTGTAGAGCTGAAATACACAACCTGAGGCATCATTCCATACCATGAATATCACTTTTTGATGTCATTAGGAAATTTAATTAATAACAATATTTTAAAACAACAAGCTGTCCCTACACAGACTATCATCATTCATCTTGCAAAAGCCATGGAAAAGTTTCCAAATAAGAAGAGGGCTGCCAAGTGGACTCTTCCATAGGTAGCCTCTTCCATTTGATAAAAAATTCAGTGAGATTTTGATTCCTAAGAACCTTTTCACACTTCCCAATAATCTTCTCAAGTTCAAAGACAATTAGCCCGTCTTCATCAAGTGGTGGAAGCTCTTCAATAACTTGTACATCTTGCCCAATATACTTCTTCAATTGTGAAGTATTTACAAATTTTATACTTGGAATAGGCTTCAACTCTCATGTTGATAATTTGCTTCATTACAAATCATCCCCTCCTAGAGATGTTTTGTCCTCAAAACTGAAGTTAATGCGGTAATAGGCAAGTTGTTAATGAAGCAAATTATGTCGATGAAGATCCATAAGCATTTGGAAACACTTTGTGTGAAGAAACATCACAATGAAATTGAAATAGTGAATTGATAGCTTGTTGTCCAAACAGGGCTACATCAGTAAAATTGCCATAACTTTTGACTGGAGTGTCCAAATTCAGTGTTTGAAGTGTAGAGATGAAATACACAACCTGAGGCATCATTCCATACCATGAAGATCACTTTTTGATGTCATTAGGCAATTTAATTAATAACAATATTTTAAAACAACAAGTTGTCCCTGCATAGTATATCATCATTCATCTTGCAAAAGCCATGGAAAAGTTTCCAAATAAGAAGAGGGTTGCCAAGTGGACTCTTCCATAGGTAGCCTCTTCCATTTGATAAAAAATTCAGTGAGATTTTGATTCCTAAGAGCTTTTTCATGCTTCCTAATAATCTTCTCAGGTTCATAGACAATTAGCCTGCCTTCATCAAGTGGTGGAAGCTCTTCACTAACTTGTACATCCTGCCCAATATACTTCTTCAATTGTGAAGTATTCACAAAGTTTATATTTGGAATAGGCTTTAACTCTCATGTTGATAATTTGCTTCATTACAAATCATCCCCTCCTAGAGATGTTTTGTCCTCAAAACTGAAGATAATGAGGTAGTAGGCAAGTTGTTAATGAAGCAAATTATGTCAATGAAGATCCATAAGCATTTGGAAACTGCAGGTGGCGAGCGCCCGTCACCTTCACTTTATTCTTTATTCTTTTAGTGACAATTTGAATAAAGGAAGGCCCAGTCACACATTGCGACTGTTGGAGTTCCCATTTCTAGTCTCTCCCTTTCTTGCTCTTGCTCTTCCGCCATAGCTCTCGAGTCCAACCTTCGATCCATCGCTCCCTTTCAATTTGTATCAGAGCTTTGCTTTCCGACTCTTGAGCTTGGTTTGTGGCATTCTCAGCATTCCATCGACTCCCTACTTGCATTGGGTCTCCTTCCCGACAGCCATATCTAACTCCTTCAAGCTCCTGTCACTCCCCGGCTTCCCGAGCACCTTCCCGGTATTGTTGGGCACCTTCAGGGCATTACATCAGAGGTATTTGATCATTTTCTTCAGGGTTTAATTCAGTTCTTAGGTTTCACAGACTGTAAACAAGTTGTGGGCAGCCATAGCTCACACCTCTTGGAGCTTCCTTCACCTAGATCTTGCTTCCAGCCTATCAAGGCTTGCTAAGGCTTGGTGTAGGCCTTCTTTGAACCTCATTTGTGCCCCCTTTGGGCCCCATTTTTGACACATGGGACATCAGACCCCCCCCAGCTAGCTCACATTTTTTTTGCGCCTGTTTCAAAATCCGGCCCAAAAATCACTCTTTTTGTCATATCTCGGGCATTCGGAACCCGATTCAGGCAAGGTAAGAGTCTAAGTTGGAGTTTTGGCATGCTCCAGATGCGATGGTAATGTCGGATTTTCCAAATTCTGATGACAAAATCTTTTGCAATAGATTTTAGGTCTGAGACAGCATGTATTTGTATGCCTATGCTTGTTTGGGCATGACTACATAACCGGTTTGATGCCTATTGCATCCCGATTGATTGGGGGATTGGAGCTACATGTAATGCTATGATTTTGGCCTGATTTTGGGGCTAGAATTACAGTTTATAATAGTAAATGTATGCTGAATACTCTTGGGCTGAAGTTATCTTTCATGCTTTGACATATGCCTATTGGTTCCGGATGTATGTCTTGGGTTATGTTATGACGTATTGATCATCGAGGAATGAGTTTGAGCTTCTCATTGAATCCGGATGCTTCTGTAAGCTTGAGCTTATTTCAGCCCGCACTTATTGACATTGGTATATGCTTTGACAGTGATGCTTCTTGGGTTTATGCATACCCATTGCCTACGTCTTGATGCTCATGTCACGGTTGATTACCCTATGCATACGTTGAGCTTGAGTGCTCATTGAAGCTCCACCTTGGATGCATTTTGGAATATCTGGAGTAGTCTTGGATGTCACTTGGCTTGTCAGAGTTTGGATTGGGATGTATTTGATGTCTTACATGCTTACGGATGCTACATACGGATGCTCTACTGCCTACACGTTTGGGATGTACTATTGATGTATTGTCTTGGACTTATGTCATTGGAACTGTGTCTTGCCTTGGCTTGAGATCTTGAGCTCATACATACGACTTTTGTGCCAGTGGGAGCATTCTTGAATGCTTATCAGACATTGAGCAGGCGGTACTTTTATGCATTGAGCCGTTACTACATGCCATTGAGCAGTTACAGACACTTAAGACTTTGGGACTTCTTACATTTTGGGATGATACATCATATGTCTTGGTTCACTGTATGCTTATGAGCTAAGTCTCAGTTTTGGATCCGTATCTTTGTGAACTGACACCTACATGTTTCAAGTTTTGGTAGTGGTAGGAACACTTTGCCTCGTTGACTGGGGGGTGTGCTTACTCACTAGCAGATGTTTGTATGACATACTTGGGTGTTGGATTCATGCTTATCGACCGTCATATGCTTATGCTATGTCCGCATGATGCCGGCTTTGGTCTTGACAATATCTGATTGCCTTGGGATCCGATTTTGGCACTGTTAGCTCTCTTTTACTGAATTTTGAAATTTATTACAGCAAGCATATATGTATGGACTGACATGGATTTTTCATGCTGAAACACTCTGAAATGATATAGTTTCACTATTACTTGGTGGGCAGCAGCTTTGGTTCCACTTTCCTTGCCATTTTCCCTTGACTTTGGTGATTTTTTGGTCATTTTCTGTAGTAAACAACAAGTAGTTTTGAACTGTCTACATTCTTCCAGGCTGCATTATGGCAAGTTCGTCCACTGATCATGCTATTTTCAACATCACTAAGCTTGATGGTACGAATTACTCTTATGAAGAGCCAAATTTGGCAGGTGTTGGTGCAAAAATCGCAGATCAAACCTTTGAGGTTAATAAGCAGGCATCCGTCTGCAACTATGCCAGATGAGGAATGGCTTGAGCTTGATGAGTTGTGCAAGTCCACCATTGTATTGTCTCTCACAGAAGAGGTTCACTACAATGTGTTTGAGGAAGAACAGAGTGCATGGTAGTTGTGGGATAAAATCAAGAATCTCTATGACAAGAAAAGTCCAGCGAGTCAAATGTATTGGCTGAAGTAGCTTATGGATCTACTCATGAAGGAGAATGTGACTATGTCTGCTCACTTGAGTCAGTTCCATGCTATACTCAAGAACTTGACATTGCAAGACATCACTTTTGCAGAGGATGTCACTCCTCTTTTCTTGCTTGGTACTCTTAATGAGTCATGGGATGTATTCCGCACTACATTATGTGCCTCTATTGCTACCTTGAAATTATCTGATGTTGAGAGTGCTCTTCTGCAAGAAGAGGTTAATCGTAAGAATTTGGATGCCTCTCTGTGTCGCATGCTATGAAAGTTAGAGGCAGGAATGATGGATATGGAAAGCATGGCAGTGGTAGTGGCCATGGAAGGAATTCTCAGAAATCTCGGTCCAAGTCTCGTGGGAAGTCACGTAGCAAATCCCATGGCAAGAATGCAGATGTTACTTGTCACCATTGTGGGAAAAAAGGCCATATTAGGCCACAATGCCATGAATTGCGCAATGAAAGGTGCAAAGATAAGGGGAAAGACAAAGTGCAGGATAAGTCTTCTGATCGCAGCATAGTACTTGCAAAGTCCAGTGTTAAAATTGAAGAGATCAATGTTATGCAGCCTGAGAATGTTGATGATGATGATTATATCCTAGCAGCTTCTTCTAGTGCTTCGCAGATGATAGAGATACACTCTATGTATGCATAGTGTTGGCTCTGGGACTGAAGTGCGTCCTTTCATGTGACACCTTGCCGAGAGTGGTTTCATTCATACCGTACTATTTCGGGTTCTGTGCGCTTGGGTGATGACAACTCTCTTGATATTGTGGGCATTGGTGATGTTAGACTGCAGTTTCCTTTTGGCAGTAGTTTTATTATGCAGAATGTACGTCATGTACCTACTTTGACACTAGTCTCATGTCAGCTGGACAACTTGATGATGCAGGTTATCATGTATCTTTTGGAGACTCTGCATGGAAGATCACTCGTGGCAGACTTGTGATTGCGCGAGGTGCCAAGGCTGGCAGCCTCTATCCCTTGATTGTATCAGCTTCTTCCCTTGATCATGTTTTGTTTGTGGGTTCTATCCCACATGTATCTCTTTGGCATGCCCGTTTGGGCCATATATCTTTGAAGGGAATGAAAATGCTTTTTGGTTTGCAGTACTTACTGCCCCTTGATTATGCATGTTTTGATTCATGTGAGCATTGACTTTATGGTAGGTAGACTAGGTCTACACATAAGAAGTCTAGTAGGCCACGCATGAGTGAGCCCTTGGCATTGGTACATTCGGATGTCTGTGGGCCCATGCCTTGTCAATCTATGGGTGGTGCAAAGTAATTTTTTACGTTCATAGATGAATTTTCACGGAAATTTTGGGCTTATCCCATTAAGCTGAAATTCGATGTCTTGGCTGTGTTTCAGAGATGGCTTGCATTGGTTGAGAACTAGTCTAGGTATAGGCTAAAATGCTTAAGGACAGATAATGGGGGTGAGTATGTCTCACGTGCTTTTGAGTAGCTATGTGATGAGAGGGGTATTAAGCATCAGTTGACCACCCCCTACACCCCCCAGAATGGTTTGGCTGAGCGGATGAATAAAACCATCCAGGAGCATGTACGCAGTATGCTTAGTCATGCAGGCCTACCATAGAGCTTTTGGGCTGAGGCAGTTAGTACAGCTGTGTATGTCATAAACAGATCACCTTCTAATGGTTTGGATTTCCAGGTTGCAGAGGAGGTATGGATTGGAAACCCCCCTATTATGCGCATCTCGGTGTCTTTGGATATGAGGCATTTTGCCATGTGCCCAGGGACAAGAGAAGTAAGCTGGATCCCAAGAGTGTCAAATGCATTTTCCTTGGTTATGGGGATGCAAGCAAGATGGGTTACCGTCTCTGGGATCTGCAGGTGTGGAAAATCATCTGCAGTCATGATGTAGTCTTCCATGAAGACAAGATGCATAGGCAGCCTGAGAGAGTTGTTGAGATCCGCAGGGTCATATTTCAGGAGGAGCCGAGATCTCCTGCACAGCCAGTTGGACAGCCTATAGCTACAACAGATGCTCATAGTCAGGGCATTGGACAGGAAGCTGGGCACGTAGCAGAGCCTGCCGTGAAATGGTCTACTAGAGACAGACGTCCACCTGATAGATTTCATCCCTCGATGCATTATGTCTTGGTTACAGATGTAGGAGAGCCTTTCACTTATGACGAGGCTATGCGCATGGGTGACAGTCACTCCTGGGAGAGGGGTATGCGGTCTGAGATAGACTCCTTGCATAAGAATGACACTTGGGATTAGGTTTCCTTGCCTACGGGCAAGAAGGCTTTACCATGCAAGTGGGTGTACAAGCTAAAAAGTACCCCTGGACACCCCAAGCCAGCATACATGGTAGCAAAGGGTTTTAAGCAAGAGCATGGTATGGACTTTGATGAGGTATTTTCTCATGTGGTTAAGATGACCACCCTGCACTTAGTCTTGGCTTTGGTTGCTTAGTTTGACTTGGATTTATACCAGATGGATGTCAAGACGGCTTTCTTACATGGGGACTTGCATGATGAGATTTATATGGAGCAGCCTAAGGGCTTTGCAAAACCTGGTAGGGAGCACCTACTGTGCAAATTGAAGAAAAGTCTTTATGGCTTGAAATAGGCACCTAGGGAGTGGTATCATAAGTTTTATGCCTTTATGCAATCATAGGGCTACAGCCGGAGTGCTATGGATCCGTGACTTTACATGAAGAAAGCTCGTGATGGTTCTTTATTGATTTTGGTACTCTATGTGGATGATATGTTGATAGCAGGGAAAGCTCATGATGAGCTAGATGCTCTTAAGGCTCAGCTCAAGAAGAGTTTTGAGATGAAAGATCTGGGACAAGCCGCTCACATACTTGGTATGCGCATTACACGTGATAGACATCAGGGACTCCTCTACTTGTCACAGAGGGAGTACATTCATAAAGTCCTTGAGTGCTTCCGCATGCAGGACGTAAAGCCTATTGGCTGTCCATTGCCTTCTTATGTGAAGATATCATAGGTTGATTGTCCGCAGACAAAAGAGCAGAAGGCCGAGATGGCCAAGATTCCCTATGCATCTGCAGTGGGCAGTCTTATGTATGCCATGATAGCCACTCGTCCAGATATTGCCTTTGCAGTTGGTATTGTGGCATGCTATATGGCTACACTTGGCAAGAAGCATTGGGATGTTATGAAGGGTATCATGAGGTACCTGAAGGGCACTGCAGATATGTGCATATGCTATGGCAGCCAAGATACAGGAGTCGTGGGGTACACTGACTCTGATTATGCAAGACATGCAGATAGTAGGAAGTCCACTTCCGGCTATGTATTCACCTATACTAAAGGTGCTATTTCTTAGATGTCCAGGGTGCAGAAATGCATGGCTCTTTCTACTAAAGAGGTCGAGTATGTTGCAGCCACTGAGGCTTGCAAGGAGGCTATTTGGTTGGGTCTTTTAGTTGATGACCTTGGTATTGATGCTATCCCTACACTGCATTCGAATTCTATGAGTGCTATTCAAAATCCGGTCTTCCATGCGAAGACGAAACACATTGAGGTGAGGTATCACTTCATATGTGGGGTCATTGAGGACAAGTCTGTTGATCTTGTCACAATCTCGACTGACCAGAATCCTGCAGATCTGCTCATGAAAAGCCTCTCTACAGAGCGCTTTGCCTTCCTCAAGAGGTTGATGGGCATGGGATGAGATGACGTCTTTTCTCATCCTGTTGTACATGTGTACATGTTGTATTGTCTTTTTTCTTTTTCTTTTCACTCCTCACTGGGGCAGATTCCCTTTAAGTGGGAGGTTGTTGGGGGTAAAGGTGCCTCTACCTAGCCACCCATGTATTACTACACTGACTTCATCGCCATTGCACACTGCAAGTGGCGGGCGCCCGTCACCATCACTTTATTATTTATTCTTTTAGTGATAGTTTGAATAAAGGAAGGCCCTGTCACACATTGTGACAGTTGGAGTTCCCATTTCTAGTCTCTCCCTTTCTTGCTCTTGCTCTTACTCTCTCGCCATAGCTCTCGAGTCCAACCTTCGATCCGTTGCCCCCTTTCATGAAGTGTAGAGATGAAATACACAACCTGAGGCATCATTCCATACCATCAAGATCACTTTTTGATGTCATATGGAAATTTACTTAATAACAATATTTTAAAACAACAATTTTTCCCTGCACAGACTTTCATCATTCATCTTGTAAAAGCCATGGAAAAGTTTCAAATACAAAGAGGGTTGCCAAGTGGACTCTTCCATAGGTAGCCTCTTCCATTTGATAAAAAATTCAGTGAGATTTTGATTCCTAAGAACCTTTTCACGCTTCCCAATAATCTTCTTAGGTTCATAGACAATTAGCCCATCTTCATCAAGTGGTGGAAGCTCTTCAATAACTTGTATATCCTGCCCAATATACTTCTTCAATTGTGATACATGAAAAACATCATGTATGTAAGTAGTTGAAGGTAATTGGAGCTTATATGCAAGCTCTCCAATCTTTTCCAACACCAAATATGGGCCATAAAATCTATGAGCTAACTTGTTATTTTCACCTTTAAGGGATGCATAATGAGTCTTGGGAACCTTCAAGAAGACCCAATCTCCAACATCAAACTCCATGTGCCTCTGTCTATCTTCAGCATAGGACTTCATGACATCTTGTGCCTTTTGAATGTTTTCTTTAAATTTCTTCATAAGAATCTCCATTCTTTCTAACTCATCCTTCGCTTGTGGATTCACGTCTTCATGAAACATGGCTGAAGGAATTTGAACCTTCTATCCATAAAGTGCTTCAAAAGGAGCCATCCCAATGCTCATATGATATGTATTATTATAGCAAAATTCAACAAGGTGTAGCCAATTATCCCAAGATGATTGCATGTCATGAGAATAATGTCTTAAGTATACTTCCACCCATCGGTTAACTCTTTCAGTTTGACCATCGGTTTGAGGGTGGCAAGCAGTACTTGGGGCAAGAGTAGTACCCATGGAAGTAAACCAACCCTTCCAAAAATTTCCCATGAATTAGTGTCTCTATTCGACACTATCCTCAAGGGCATACCATGTAGCTTGAACACTCCTTCCATGAATTGGTCAACTACTCGCTTTGCTGAAAATTGTGTCTTGGTTGGAATAAAATGGGCTGATTTGGTAAGTCTATCCACCACAAAAAAAATGCTATTCCAACCGTGCCTTATGGTAGGGAGTCTCATAATGAAGTCTGATCTCCCTTTGAGGAGTAAGGAAGGGCAATCATTGGACTACATTCCATTACAAACGCAATATCTCTAGTAGCGATTAGGGTAGTGTGCCCTCGAATGCTTTTGGCCACGAGGATGTGTGGGGTTGTCTTAAGAGTGTTAGAGACCCGTCAACTAATGCCTATAGCCAGTTTCAGACCTGTTTTAGGTGCCAACATAGAAGAAGAGGAGGAGAAGAGGGAAAATAGAAGAGAGAGGTAGAATTGGAGAATAGGGAGAAGAGGAGAGATATTTTATGCAATTTCTCTATAGTAAGCTTCATCACCTTGCAAGTTCTTTCATCGATCATCATCATTGTGCAACAAAAGACTCAAATGCAATCCATACATACAATACCAGAGTTCAGTTTGTTCAAGTACCAAGGCCTTTATAGCAAGAGTGCCACTAAAGTTTGATAGTACTAAGTTAGAGATTCTAATAACACTTCCAATCTATGAATTACAAGGAAACTATACAAGTGCCTGCTTTATAAAGTTTGACCTTCTTTTACCCAAGTTAGTTTACCATTCCATAGGAATGATAAAAAGGTCACTCATTTAAATAAAGATTATTCATTGGACTAGAACAAATAGAGTTATGCATGGGGTGCACATGATAAATTGTTGAATCATTGTGATATAAAGAAAAAGTTAAAAATATGTTTCTTTAATATATAATTGATATATAACACTTCAAAATTGAACTTTAATGGAGAAATAAGTTGTTATAGATTCCATCCTTTCTTGCAAAATACTAATAGAACATTCTTTCTATTGGGACCAAAAATGGGCTTGACACTAGCTCTAAGGCTCTAGTTGGTCTCTATGCTCAACCAAAACACCCCACGGTCTTGCGGCTAAGAGTTTCCGAAGGCTATACACACTGATCTAACTTAAACACACATTTCTATCATTTATAGTCCAACAGATCCCTTCCCAATTTGACCACATTCAATTATGAGTTCTACATATTATCACTCACAACCCTCAAAGATATGTAAAAAAAGGTTCATACAAATTTTCACCAAGCAAGCATGTCGTCGTTTTGGCCCCGGGAAGATGTCACGCCAAGGCCTACCACCTGGAGCACAAGGTGGAGCCTCCTCTAGTGTAGCAACATGTGCTCCCCGTAGAGCACAAGGACCACCACATAAGAAGAGGAGATGGAAATCGGGCATTGTCACCCTTCGAGAGATAAGGAGAATCCAACGCGGATACGAGCTTCTCATCCCAAAAAGTTATTTTCATAAAGTTGTTCGAGAAGTCATGCAAGACTTGGAGTTGAAAGGGATGGGAAGATTTTGGGCACGAGTGCAGGATGACCCACCAGCAGGAAGGTGGACTGCTGCAGCCATGAAGGCCCTACAAACCGATGTAGAGGGGTTTCTCATCGACTTGTTCGATGATACACAACTTGCAGCTATCCATGCAAAGCGTGTTACAATCATAGATAAAGATATGAACTTTATCATTCGGCTTCGACACGGCAAGGAAACCCCACCATAGTTTACTAGATTAATGATGCAAGGTTTGTAATGATTGTTACAACGCCATAACATCTTGGAAGCCCAAAAAAATTTGTATACTCCGCCACATTTGAATATTTATTTATATATACATAATATCTCATGCTATGTGTACTGAATTCAAATAATTGAGTAAAGTTTTTTTGATTTGTTTTGTTTCTTGAAATGCATGACTCTTAATTTTTGCTTAACGTACGAATGCATCAAAAGTAGTAATACGTATGGATACAAGTTAGGTTATTGCTTATGCACAATCACAAGTACAGTACTACACATTGAATTATGTCAATATATGCGGATGCGTCATTCACGTACCACACATTATCGTCACACTTACACAATCGCAAGTGCAGTACTACGTGTTGAATTATGTTAACATATGCAAATGCATCATTCATGTACCACACATTATCGTCACACTTATATGAACCACACATTTATTTAATAAATATTTATTTGTAGGGACAAAGTAAAGGATCTTATATTCATCAAGAAAAATACATGTGATGGTTGTTAGTGATGGTAGATACAAAAAGCTGATAGCCAACAAGAACTCTGAATTGTTCCTTGGCTTTTTCATCGGTGGAGAGGAGGAGCTAGCTTCCAATGGAAATATAAGTTCATTCTTTGCTTCAAAAATGATGAGCTCCCCCTTCAGCTCTTTCTCTAGGAGAAGCAGATTCGACACTTTAGCGAGGTCGCCTAATGTCACAAGTACACACATTGCTCCACCCCGCGTTTGATCAAACAAGTAAAGAAGCTTTGACCGCTTGATTAGCACCATCTTCTCCAAGCTAGATGTCATAGGTATCGCTCGAAAGGGTCCAAACTTGGTCAAATCTCGAATTTTCATGATTATTTATTGCCCTCCTGGTGAGCACTTCTTGTGGAAGACCACCAAATCTGCAACAAGGTTATCGATATACTCCTTAAGAGCCGAATCCTTGCGTTGATCCGCATGTCGAGCTCCTCCTTGCCTTGATGCAAACTCATCTATATATAGTATGTCTTGAATGACAAAGTCAAATCAAACAATATATTTAGCGACTAACCTAGAGTTATCAAAAAGTATGAAACTTGATGGTAGGGTGCGTCGGTCCCTCGGAGTCCACTTGTGAAATCTTGGCAAAAAATGATGCCTGCAGCTGCCCTGTCCGAAGTCTGGCATTTGGGCCATCATTTTTGGCCAAGATTTCATAGGTGGACTCTGAGGGATCCGATACACCCTACCATCAAGTTTCATTGCATAAAAATATATGGTAGTTAGAAATATCACCTTCTCTAGATCATCTTGTATCTTCATTTCCTCGTGTGTCAGGGAGGCACCTCTTTGGGTAGAGGAATCTACAAACTCCTTGGTAGGAAGCTGGGGTCTTGGTTCGAAAAAATCATGCTGTAGTGCTTCAAATTCAACATCGGGAACAAGGTAATATTCTTCAACTAAGGTAATATGCTCCTATGCTGCTATGATCACACTCACAGTATCTATGCTTGTGCCATCATATCTTCCAATCTCTGCCATTGTTGGATGCACATCCATGTAATCATAATCGATCAGGTCTTCCATTGAATCCTTGACTAGGATAGAAAACAACTCTTCTTCCTTCATTTCCAATTATTGCAGTATATCTGATAGAAGTAAGTATTGTGCACCATCTACTTTAATGGGTGTCAAGGGGGCAAGGTTGGGTTTGTCAACTTGTGGCCATTCTAAAGAAGATGGCACCATGAGAGCCAACCCTTGCTCTGCCACCACTCGATGTTCCTCTTCAATATTTATGAGCTCTTCAATCAGTTCTTCTCCCGTATATGTGATAGAAACAACCTGTGGAGTTGTATCTTCATCGCTCTCCTCCTCTAGGGGTATATCCAATGCAAGGAGGTAAATTGCCAATGCGCAATCACACTCCAGGAGATCCAAAGGTGATGTACCTGGTGCACTTCCCATGGGAACACTGCATACTCTATACGAAGGATCCACATGGGCCAGACGCCTATTCACCACTTTTTTGTGATTCTTCCCTACCTGAAATACCATGAGCTGTTCGAGAGGCACCCAAGTCATGTCGGATCCCTTGATGGAGTATGTGCATATAGCAATGGTGCTCACAAAGTCTTCCAAAACATGAAGGGGGGGATCCATCGATGAGAGCACGCTTTCAAGGTTGAAGTTCTTAGAGAAAACCTGGAATATCTCGTCAGCCTGGTTGGCAAAGGTAGTCTTGTGGATCCACTCATCAAAGTGTGCGTGAGCATCCATCGTAGCAGGTAGGAGGGATGTGGTGGATATAAAGAGATGAAGAGAGAAAGTGTGAAATGAAACAATGAAACAAGAACTAAATTAGTTCTACCTTAAAAACCTTAAGTTTTAAAACATTAAGTGTTGTTCGCATGCAATATTTAGTTATGGCTTTACTCTTTGTAAAGTCTACATGCATATGTAAATGTGTTGATGTGGAAAGTGTATAACAAGTGTATAATTTTGCATAAATATCATAAATTTTAAATATTGCAAGTTTGTAAGTGACAATCTTCTATTGGCAAAAAAAATCCAAAAATTTACAAGTGTTGGATATTACAACTTGTGGTGTTAGGATTTTTAGGGAGACTCTACAATTTCTAAAATATGTGGAGCCACACACTTTTTGCTGGTGATAGTATCCTCAGCTCGGCTTCGAATTTTTCTACCATCTAGTTTAAAATAGAAGCTAACAGGTGGATTCTACATTAACATTGTAATTTCCTGGCACATTATACTCAAGGGCCAATCATCCTCCATTTGCAACACTTGGGGCTCACGGTCCTCACAAATGACAGTAACATCCACAGTTGCACTTTCACGCATATATTGATCAAGGCACAACCATTTACCCTTGAGCATCCTCCGTCTACGATACTTGAACACTAGGCATAAAGTTTGTCGTGTGGCAAAGTACCTATAGTTGGAAAGGAAAGTTAGTCGATTCATCCCAAAGTAAGATAATAGTCAACTAAGAGAGAAAATTTTTACCTGAAAGCCATGTCCCTTGTTGTGACTCGACACTTCACTATGTCAGGACTGCGAGTTATTTTTTATGTCCAAGTTTTGCCTAGAATCCTTGTTACATAATCCTCTAATGTATTTTTTATGATGTACGTGCTTTTGTACGTCTCAAACCCTTACATTCCTTGAACATGTATGCAAAAATTGTAATCGGTATGAACTAGCTTAGATGTACATTCTTTGAGCCAGTGCTTGGCTTCATAGAATTCAATATGTCTGCTGAAATTTATGTGCTACACATGTGCAAAATGTCGTTACTACACAATGGCTATTTTATGCTATTGATATTCGATATGTGCATAGACTCAAGGGTTCCATATTCTCGATTCCCCTTGGGTAATATGTACTTGGAGTCATAGAAAAAAACAAGGTCCTTTGCGAGTTGCTTGGCTGTACACCCCTTAAAGAGCAATCTACCAATTTTGAGGTGGTAACACTTAAAAGAACCAGTGAAACTCTCAACATTTTGCCTCTCACAGCAATCCAAAGGGTATACTTCTGTAAATACAAGACAAGTTGTTACATAGGTATCATGAAAGTTCTCATTCTCAATGAGTTGCAAATACTTACTGTTTGCAATGTTTCATTGAAAGGGCACAGTGGGCACAATGTGTATTTGTTTTTGCATGAATACATGTTGTACAAATGCCTCTGTTACAAGGTGAGAATCAACATTCCTTTGTCTAAGAGTTAAAATTTTACCCTTCCAGTGCTTTGATACATTTGCAATTGCAGATGGTTTCACCTTGAAAGCTCCCTTCATACTTGGACACATATATACCCAAGATGAGAAATGATACGTATCAATGATCCAATTTCCTTCTTCATCTTTTTTGTTACGTACTTCTATTGAGAGAACTCTTGTTCTTCTCTCAGGCATTATAACCTACGCATTAGATGTAAAGAAGTATGTATTAACCCCTAAATAATAAGCATTTTAAGTCTGTCCAGTAATCACCAATATGCCATACAAATCAACATGGCATTAAGAGATGTTTACACTTTTGTAAACAGACATAAACATCGATATCGAAACACATGTGGATATATACATCAACACAAAGTACAGATTTAATTTCAAGACATCACTTTAATCATACCATTTACATGAAATATAATGAAAAGAATAGCACAAGAATACTCAGAGAATTTTGCCAAAATAAATTTTATTATAATGAAGAGGAGTCTGATTTGACTCAATACATTGTATGAAATGTGGGTATTATAGATTAGTTGTTGCAAGGATAGCAGCCACATGGCATGCAAATCTTAATAGGCACATTGGATTGACACCTGAGATATTCTAAGACTCAACACATTATGTGTTATATGGATGATATGATACAAGAGTTTCATGGATCATTGCCAATTGTCATGGAGATCCAAATGGACACATAGGACCAATAAAGCAGAGGATTTTTGAACCATCGACTTCCAGCAAATCCATATCATCCAACACAAAGGAATCACTCACTACATCAAAATAGTTGATGGAGAATTGCTTCACCTAAACCTTTTACAATACCTACATGTACAAAAAAACACCTGCATGAATCCCTTTTAACAAAAATACTTGCATGAATCCCTTTTAGCAAAAAATATCTAGATAACTACATGAATAGAAGCAATACAAAATAGGTCCAATTTACCTATAAGCTGATTTGTTGAAGATAAGATTGAATCATTGCTAATCAAAACCCATTGCAAATGATAGATTTAAGAAAATATCAATCCCATCAAATATAAAAGTCACTAATTAAATAAATCAATTTTGGCACCATAAAAAATGGTAGACTTATCTATAAATTGAGCTACAGAATCTTTGCTCTACCTTGTGTTATAAGTGCTGCAATAACAATTGATCCTTAAGTTAAAACTAGCATCAAACCCTATTGTAAAGATAGTAGAAAAGGGATAATGCAGAGAGAAAGAAAGAGAGATTTTATGTGAGTATGCGAGAGAGAGAAAGAAATGAGCACCTATCCAATCTTGCCCAAATTGATCTCTGCAAAAGACAATTTTGCAAGAGTTAGTATTTACATGAAGGCATACTGAAAAAACAGTAGAAAAGAGGAAACATAGACAAAGAAAGAGAGAGGGAGAGAGAGAGAGAGATAAGCACTTATGCAATGTCACCCAAAATGATCTCTGCAACAAAACAACAAAGGTTAGAACTAACATTGTGTTGTATTGAAAAGATATCAGCAAAAAAAAAAACAAAACCAAACCAGAGACTGAGAGAGATTAACACATTTGCCTCTTGCTCCAAATAAACTCTACAAAAAAACAACAATTAAAACCAACATCAAATTATATTGAAAACAAAACATAAAAGAGAAACAACACATAGAGAGAGGGGGAAAAGAAAGGAGAGAGATATGAGCACCTTTGTCTCCTGCCCCAAACAACCTCTGCAATAAAACAACAACAACAGTAAGAAACGACATCAAACCCTATTGAAAAAATAGCAAACAAGAGAAAATGCAAAGAGAGATGTGCACTTGTGTTTTGCCTTTTAAAAAAAAGGGGGAAAAAAGTGGAGAAAATAAAATAAGGGGAACTAGTTTTAAAAAAAACATGAGTGAGTTTTGAACTCAAGGAAAGGACTTCGAGACCTGTCTCCCTAAGCCATGCAATGCACCTACAACGATGCACACATTGGGTCCTCAAGTGAGGGATAACACCATAGGCTTGCCGACCCAGCTCCCAATTCCACTAGCATGAGCACAATGCACCGTGCGGCAAGATAGACATTGTCCCTAGGTAGCGTACTTCTTTTCTTTTCAGGTACAAACAAAGATGCTAAACCACCAACTTTGGATGCCCCAACATCCACTCCAACCATTCTTGGCCTCCACCACCTCAAAATTTTGATCAACTTCTATCCACAACTAATCCCCATGAGGCCCCATCATCATCAACTCACCAATCACCCTTCAAATCACCGAGCCCTCATCAACACATACACGCAAGTGCCATGGGATGGGCACTCATCTAGGAGGGAAGTAATGTTAATCCTAGTTCAAGATGGAGAAAAAGAAGTCCAATAAAAATCCAAATGGGGACACAAAGAAAGAAGCACGAAGGGAAATGGCGAAAAGTGCAAGGGTGGCCTCAAAAGCTAAGTCAAAGGAAAAAGTGCATTGTTAAATGCAAAGCATCCATTAAATTTCTGTAAAAGAGTGCCAAGATCCCTCCTGTAAAAATTGTAAATGGTAGATATGCATAGGTAAAGAGAAATGGTGACTAGAAGGGAATAGGAAAAGTGGATCTTGCCATAATGGCTGATCATGTAAAAAAGCGGATGGGTGCCCAAAGGGATAAGGGTTTTGTGTTTAAACCCAAAAAGTGAATGAGAAGCTCATTCTTTGGTGTGTGGCAAAGTGAACTCATCTTCTTCTCTCCTTCTTGCTTGCTTGTGTGTGCTTAAGAGAGGGAGTGTGAGAGTGTGAGAGAGTGAGTGTGTGAGGGTGAGGGATCGAGGAGAAGAAACTCTCCATCATCCTCTCTCTTCTTCTCACATGCAGCTATGGAGGATGGAGCTTGAAGGTGGAGGCTTGAGGTTGCTTGAGCTCGCATCATGAATCATAGAGCTACTAGTGTGCTTGAAGGATGATGATACTAGATCGAGCATTGAGGTAAGCTCACTATACTCGTAGAGAGGGATAGCATGTGGGCTATGTGAGAGGTAGCCATTAGTGCTTAGCTTGAAATGCTTGAACAATAAGCGGTCCGTGGGTCTTGGCGCTTGAGCATGAGCTCCCAACAAGTGTAAGGTCAGCTTCTAGTGCTCTCTCCCTCTCTGCATTGGGTCAGCTTCTAGTGCTCTCTCCCTCTTTGCATTGGGTCTTGTCCTATTTCAGTTAGCAAGCACTAAGATGTGCTCAATCTCTCACATTTCTATTTCTTGCCTTAGTCTTTGAGCTTGTTGTTCCTGATTGTAAGCAGCTATGCCTTGCAATGCTTTGCTTGCCAATCTCCAACCTTCCTCAATGTCAGCTATGATGTCCTTACTAGCCTACCATGATGCTCCATCTTGGTTTGCAAGTCATATTGATCGATCATCTACTAGATATCGACTAGAAAATCTCCCACGTCAAGCTCATCATTTTCACGATTGGTGCTAGGGCCAGACATGTCGACTATTTCCTAAGCCACTAAGGTGTTGATCATGTTAATCAGGTCAGGAAACGACGAGTCCCTAATGGTACTATTCCTATTTTTCTCCAAGTGGTTGGGCTCCTCGAGTCTCCTCGATGAATAGTGCTCTTGACTATGCATCGTGAAAAATCAAGCTTTCAAATTTTCATGTGATTAAATATTGTAATGTGTGAATGTATCAAATTCAATGCAAGTCTCGCTCCCCCCCTTCATTAGATTTTTGCCCAATGTGGCTATAAGGCATGGATTTTGGCCACCCTCTTGGTTTGCTCAGGGTCTCTATTGGGCACGGTTAGTGGTTGCAGTCACTCTTGGACTGCCAAGTCTTTGGGAGAATCTGCTCTTTGCCCATCTACTTGCCTAGGAGTGTAATGGGATGTCCTACGGCTAGGGTTTGGCCCCTATCTAGGCTTGGTTAGGTTAGAGTAGGTCAAATTTTGTGTTTTGTTCATTTGGCATTCGATTTCCAATTTCCCATTTTCGATGTTTGACTTCGATTTTGATTTCTGATTTTGGAGTGTCCAATCTGATTTTGGTGTGGATGTCCGATCAGACAGATGGCCTAGTCCAATTTCGATTTTGAAAATCAAATGTTCTAGATAACAGATCAGACCGTCTGATTCTAGGAATCCGACCATCCAATCCCGTTTACGCAAACACAACGCAGCACTAAATCAACGCATTTGGCTTTCATTCTCAACCCCAAGGCCCTATTCTAAACTCCACACACAATCTATGATATATAAACAATTGAGGTAACTCACCTATAGACGTCGTATGCACTTGAATCATGTGAATCAATGAGATATCCACTCCCTTGATCGCCTGCAACAACATGTCAGCTCTCTCTCTCCCTCTATATATATATATATATCTCTCTCTCAAACCGTGCAAGTGAAAATGAGCTCTCTTTCCCTTCCTTAGGGTCTTAAGCCCCCTTTCCAACACTACACAACCTGATTTAGGCCTGCTATTATAGCAAAATCCTACTGTGTTTTTCTTTTTTCTTCCCTTATTTTTCCTACCTAAATGCCTAAAAATGCCTACAAATCACAAGAAAATACAGATGCTAATCAAACCAACCTATCTAAACTTCAAGAATCCAAAACACTTGTAATGAAGATCAAGTGCCCTTTCTTCCTACCTATCTACCTCAAGCACTGGTTTGGGGAAAACCCTACTCCAATGCTTGATTTGAGCATGCAAGCACTTCAGGCTCAAATTTGTTGGTCCCTGCAACAAAACCAAAATGTGGGAGCTTTCGCTTGACCACCAAGACCCACGGACTGCTTATTTCTCAAGCGTTTCGAGCCTCCATGAGCGATTGAGTACCCTTCTCTCTCAAACCTTCTAAAGATCCATGATCCAAGATGTGAGCTCAAGCAATCTCAATTCTCCACCTTCAAGCTTCATGCTCCATAACTGTATGAGAAAAGAGATGAGAAGAAGGTAAGAAGAAGAAGAAGAAGAAGCAAGGAGAATATGGAGAGCTTCTCCACCACGTTCCCTCACCCTCACACACTCACTCCTTCACTCTCTCACACTCCCTCACTCACTCTCACAAGCACAATCAAAAACAAGAAGAAGAGAAGAAGAGAAGAAGAGAAGAAGAAGAGGAGAGCCACTTTTTGCCACACACTAAGAGTGAGCTTCTCTATTCACTTTTTGGCTTTTATACATGCTCTAATCCCTTTTGGGCACCCATCCCCTTTTTTACATGACTGGCCATCTTGCCTAGGCCCTCTTTTCCTAGTCCCTTCTATTTACATTATCCCTTCACCTATGCCCGTCTACACGCTACAAATTGCACAGGAGGGAGCTTGGTGCTCTTTTACAAAAATCTAGGGGCACTTTTGCATTTTAAAATTTGCATTTCCCTTTTTGCATTTACCTTGAACTTCTAAGGCTTCCCTTTTGGTTTCGGCATTTTCTCCTCTTATTCCTTCCATGGGGCTACCATTTTCCATATTTTTGAATTTTCTTGAATTTTCTTTTGCTTCCTTTTTTTCTATCTCTTGCACTAGGGTTAACATTTGTCTTAAGAAGTACATTTACAAAATCATGTAAATATAGAGATTGTAGACATTTTACATACAAGTCATAGAATACCATATTAGAGGATTGGGAAATCTCCCAAGTTTCACTTCCAGATAAGGATTAAACATTTGACCAAGTGGCTAAATCTTAACCCCATATTTGAGAGTGGGACTTGGGGGGATCGCTTAAATAGTATCTAGGAAAAATTTCACCTTCAAGTAAGAAGATAAGATTTGATGGTTTTCTGTATGTACAACATGCGATTGAAGCTTCTATGGTTTTCTAATTTGATGGAGATTCACTAAAGAATGGAATTATGGGCTGAATTATACTACTATAATTAATCTATTGTTTGACTACAACATTGAGGTTTTTCTTTCAGCCTCTCTTTCCTTTCTCAATGCAAGATATATATGGAACTAAGGCCTCCATATGCAGTGTTAGTAGAGTAAATTGATGCTTAAATATACTCAAGATCATGCTTAGTATGCTGTGTATGCTGGTTGGGATTGATACAAAGTATTTGTGAGCACAATAGATAGAGCTAGAGGTGGTCTATTGATGCTAATAAAGGAGGAACTTGAACCTTAGGAATTCACTAGAGATAAGATGTCATTAGTAGTAGGTGTTGAAGCTAGAATTAATGGAGAAATAATGGAAGTGATGTCCATATATGCATCTAATTTCTCAAAAGTCATGCTGAGGATGCTTCTACTGACAGGTTGTTTACTATGATGTATGTTCAAAATCATGTAACTAAGGAAATTAAGACAAATGATGTTTGGTATATTGATGCTAGAGAGTCTAATTAGATGACACCGCATGGTGAACGGTTTATTGACATGGTTCCAGCAAAACATGGGTATGTTTGCACATGAGATGATACTTAGTATAGCATTGAAAATAAGGGTGTAGTTCCCTTGGTCATTCATGATGGGTAGCAACCACTTGAAAGTTTTCGATTGCATTGCATATGTCCATATTCCAAATGAAAAGAGGAGGATGTTGGATCCTAAGGCACACAAGAGTGTGCTCATTGATTATGCTCAAGAGCGAAAGGCCTACAAATGTTTTGATTTGTCTACACACGGGTGGCGATTGGGTGTGCCATGTTGTGGGGGGGTCTAGGTGGAGTGGGGTTTTTTGAGGGAGGGGAGAGAGATGATTGGGGGAGTGTGCCATGTCATGGGGGGGTTGGGTGGAGTAGGGCTTTTTGAAGGGAGGGGATTATGTGTCGTGTGGGGAAGTTGGATTGGGTGGAGCAGGGTTGTTTGAGGGGAGGAGATTATGTGCCATCATGTGGGAGAAGTTTGGTTGGATGGAGTGAGGTTTTGGAGGGGATGTGCCATGTCATGGGGGAGTTGGGTGGAGCACAATTTTTTGGGGGGGTGTGCCATGTCACAAGGGAGTTGGGTGGAGTGAGGTTTTTTGAGGGAGGGTGGGAGGTATGTCATGTCATGGGGAGGGAGGGGTTGGGTGGAGCGGAGGTTTTTGAGGGGGGGTGTGCCATGTCATGGGGGTGTTTGGGTGGAGTGGGATTTTGTGAGTGGGAGGGAAGTGTGCCATGTCGTGAGGGGGTTGGGTGGAGGGTTCTTGAGCAGTTTCATATGCAAGATGTTAAGTCTATTGGCTGTCTTTTACCTTCTCATGTGAAGGTTAGTTAGTGTGTGATGAGTAGAAGGTTGAGATGGCCAAGATCCCTTATGCATCTGCAGTGAGTAATTTGATGTATGCCATGATAGCCACTCATATTGACATAACATTTGTAATGGGAGTTGTGGCATGCTATGGGGTTGCACCTAGCAGACGATATTGGGATGTTGTGAATGTTTTCATGAGGTACCTTAAGGGCACTACAAATATGTGCATATGTTATGGTGGCTAGGATATAAGAGTCATGGGGTACATTAACTATGATTATGCAAGACATGTAGATAGTAGAAAGTCCACCTCTAGCTATGTCTTCACCTTTGCTAAAAGCACTATTTCTTGGATGTCTAGGGTGCAAAAATTCATAATCTTATCCAACTATAGAGGTAGAAGTATGTTGTAGCCACCACTATTAGGAGTTTTTTAGGAGTGAGGGTGTGCCATGTCATGGTGGGGTTGGGTAGAGCAAGGTTCCGTGAGTGGGGGGAGGTGGTGCCATGTCGTGGGAGAGTTAGGTGGAGCAATATTTTTTGAGTGGAAGTGTGCCATGTTGTGGGGGAGGATGGGCGAAGTGGAGTTTTTTGAGGGGGGTGTTCCATGTCATGGGGGGGGGGTTGGGTGGAGTGGGGTTTTCTGAGGGGGGTGGAGTGTGCCATGACATGGGGGAGTTGCATGGAGTGGGGTTTTTTGAGAGGGGGAGTGCGCCATGTTGTTAGGGGGTTGGGTTGAGTGGGGTTTTTCGAGCAAGGGGTGTGCCATGTCTTGGGTGTTAGAAATGCGGGATCTAGAGCATGGCAGAAGCTATGGAGGTTGGAAGGTAGAGATAAACCTCATGATGACATAGACAAAGAAGACAACTGTTACACAAGTGAATTAGGTTTCAAGATTGAGACTTGAACTCATAAACACAATCTTGTGTAGGACTGACAATGACACAGAGACTTGACACAAAGAGACAAGTACTATTGCATTATCATCATATGAAAGTGATAGTCAAGTACATCATTATATAGGATTGCTTGGTAGCACATTTCATCCACTGTGCATATGGGATTCTGTCTCTCTTCCTAGAATAAACTGCATCTTCCTAACCTAGCTGTTCCATACAAAGGGGCATACACAAGGTGTGATTGACAGATTCTCAACACCCCTCCTCAATCACAACCTGAAAGTACAAAGTGTGTAGAGGCTTTAGTGAGAGCAGTACCTGCAAAGTGTGGGCATACCACAAACATGGCAAAAACACCAGAGGCTGTCGCAGAAAAGGCTAAGTGTGGGTACCATAAACATGGTGGACATCCAGAGGCTGTAACAGGGGCCTCACAAAGTGTACAGAGGCTGTAGTACAAGGCTACATGAGGAGTTTACAAAGCTTATGAAAGGAACATTAAGGCAGGTACAATGCTTTTAAAACAGAAAATGAGAGACAAGGACCGATAAGCCCTTGTGGTCTTTTTCAGCATATGCTATTTCTTTGTCAGCATCATGGAAAATCTTCTTATCTTTCTTCTCTTCTTCATGATCTTCTTGGTCTGCTCCTTTATTGACTTTGCTTGTAGCATTTTTGAGTTTGCTCTTCCAGTTGTCCCCCTCAAGCAAAGTGGTAGACATGTCTTCAGAATCTTCAAATGGATTCATTGATTTCTCTTTGGTGTAGGTAGCTCCATTTCCTTCTGCAAGTAGAGTAAGAACATCTTCTATGTCATGTAAATAAGCAACACAAGTCATGTTACTCTTCATGAAGTGTATCCACATAGAAATCTTCCTGATTTTCATTGATATGACCAAGAATCAGCTTCAAATCTAAGATAAATCAGTAAGAGTGTTGTACTCAAGTGTATCAAAGGATACAAGAAGAATAGTGTCAAATAACACTTGATAAGTATCAATAGATACTGTTCTTGATGAGCCTGATGTTGATGCTGGATCTTCTTGAACCTTCTTCTTGTTGATTTTGATGTTTTGATTTCTTGCTGAAGACTGAGTTTTGGAGTAGATCAGAGTAGCAAAACCTTCAGTTGATTGAAAAGCTACTGTCACTCAAGTCTATGAGAGGTCTTCAAATCTTCAATGGTCTTTAAGTGCTTCAATGCTTCAGAGATCTCCCCTCCTTGATTTGATGGACAAATGTTGTTGGAGACTAATCAAATCAGTGAATCAAAGTGGCAGGGTTTAGCTTGACTCAAGCCAATAAGGAAAATCAAGTGAAATGGAAGCTTGGAAAAAATTGGCTATGATTTCTCACTTCCCTTGCTGATTTGAATGAGGCACTGAGTAGATCAGAGTTGAAGATTATTGGTTGAGCCCAAAGGAATGAGAAATTGAATAGGCTTATGAGCTTTGGTTCAAGGGCTATGGCTTCCCTTTAGGGTTTGCAGGGTGCAGCCTGGTTTTTCAGCTCGTGCAGTTCGTAGACTTAACCATTTTGCACAAGACTTGATGGGAAGGAAGCTTGGGTAATGAGCTTCAATTGCCCTATGGACACGGACCAGATCACAGCACGCAGAGGCAGCGCGAACTGTACGACCAGAATATGGCGCAGAATGGACAGCAATCTCGAATTTCCGCAATGCTGCCGTCTGATGCGCACGATGTTGAGCTGCGATGTAATAGGAAGCTGCGCCACGAGTAGAGGAACGTTTTCTTAGAAGGAATCGTGGGATGAAACGGCTTGTAGTGTGAGATCCAGGGGCTCAATCAGAGCTATGTGCTGTTTGGCTATGGCTGCCACAAGTTTGGCTGAAGATGAAGTTGAGAAAAGAAGTCATACACTGAGCTGAACTGGATAGAGATTATGAGAGACTGAGGGAGCAGAGAGAGGACCTGAAACATGCTAAGCCATGCTCAGCTGAGCTCTGATACCATGTTAGAAATGCGGGATCTAGAGCATGGCAGAAGCTATGGAGGTTGGAAGGTAGAGATAAACCTCATGATGACATAGACAAAGAAGACAATTGTTACACAAGTGAATTAGGTTTCAAGATTGAGACTTGAACTCATAAACACAATCTTGTGTAGGACTGACAATGACACAGAGACTTGACACAAAGAGACAAGTACTATTGCATTATCATCATATGAAAGTGATAGTCAAGTACATCATTATATAGGATTGCTTGGTAGCACATTTCATCCACTGTGCATATGGGATTCTGTCTCTCTTCCTAGAATAAACTGCATCTTCCTAACCTAGCTGTTCCATACAAAGGGGCATACACAAGGTGTGATTGACAGATTCTCAACATTGGGGGGGTTGGATGGAGTGGACTTTGTGGGCGGCAAGCGGGGGGGAGAGACTATGCTGTATTGTTAGGGGGTTGGGTGGAGCAGGGATTTTTCAAGAGGAGCAAGGGTGTGCCACATTGTGGGGGGGGGGGGGGGGGTTGGGTGGAGTGGGGTTTTGTGGGTGGGGGGAAGGGGGTGCCATGTCGTGGGAGAGTTGGGTGGAGTAGGGTTTTTTGAGGGGGAGTGTGCCATGTCATGGCGGGGGATGGGTCGAGTGGGGTTCTTTGAGGGGGGGTTAGGTGGAGCAAGGTTTTTTGAGAAGGGGGAGTGTGTCATGTTGTTTTGGGGGGGGGGGGGGGTTTGGGTGGAGCAGGGTTTTCTGATCTCTCCTATATCTCTTTAATGATGATTCAAGCACTCATATCTCCATTTGTGATGTTGATTCCATCCCAATCATCTTGATTTATGATGTTGATTTGGGCCTAGCCATCTCGGTTAATTCCACACTAGTAATCTTCATTTGTGATGATGATTTAGCCCCATCCATCTTTGCTTATGATGTTTCTTCCAAAAATAAGAGAGTATACATGGAATCTTTCAAAACATAATGTGATGAGTACAATTCAAGGCTTCATGTAGTATTTTGGCTTATCCTTTGATAAAAAGAAACTAAGCCATTAATCCCAATAAATCTAGATACAAGACATCAAATTCTAAGCATTGGATACTTAATGCATATGCTAAGAATATGATAACAAAGTCCTTCATATCAAAGGTTTCATGCAACCTTTTCTTTAGTATCTCCACACCCATGTTTGACTTACCAAAAATTAGCATGTCATCCACATAGATAATCAAGATCATAAGGACCATCCCTAGTCCTCCTAGTGTAAATGCACTAGCCAGTATTCCTTCTAGTGTACCCCTAAGGCCATATAAATACATTTAATTTATGATATCATGCCCTAGGATCTTGTTTCAAACAAAATAAACTCTTATGTAGCTTACATACCAACTATTCCTCCCTACCTTCCATAACAATCACTTTAGGTTGTTGCATATAAATATCCTCATGCAAGTCTCTATGTAAGAAAGTTGTATTTACATCATGTGTTGATGTGGGACCATTGTCATCTCGAATAATGCACTTACACAAAGACATTAGAAATACTACACCCTAAGAATGAATATCAAATTTTTCATTGAAAAACAAATGTGCTATCAACATAGTTGATTATTTAAAAAAGTTGATAGAATAATATATTAAGTAACCACCACACTAGTATCACCAAAAGCATCCAGCATACCCATAAAGAAACTACTACTCTAAGCATATATTGACTATGATAAGTCGTTATCCGTTACACTCAATGTAAATATAAATGTTAGTCTTACATATGTTGGGATAGTCATAATGTGTTACAGTGAAAGTTCATACAATTACAATTTAAGTTATTATCTGCCCTCAACTACTTGACCGTTTGGATCTAGTAGTGGGGCATTGAAATCTAGAAATCCTACTAAGCTTGCAATATCATCACATGCTACAACAACCAAACATTTAGGTACACGTATAGTTTCAACTAATTAATGTAAAAATATATTGATATTAAGATGACACATGTAATTGGTGATACTATGTTTCATAATACCAAGCATGACATCCAATTTTTTTATATACACTAATTCAAAAGGAAACATAATACTTAGACCCAAATGACCTAGAATAAGTTAGATTTATGTAAAAAAGAATCACATCCCAAAGCATCATTTTCTAGTTTGTCATTGAGCAAGCTACTCAAAAAGTTATGCTCCAACCTAGGTTTGTGTAACAAAGCAAACCATATATGAAGCTATAGCAACCACACATTTACATACATGCATAGTTTCAATTAATCAATGGAAAAAAATATTGATATTAGCATGACGCATGTAATTGGTGCTACTATGTTTCATAATGCCAAGCATGGCATCCAATTTTTGCAAATACACTAATTCAAAAGGAAACATAGTACTTAGACCCAAATGACCGACAATAAGTTGAACTTACGTAGAAAACAATCATATCCCAAAGAATCATTTTCTAGTTTGTAATTGAACTAGCTACTCAAAAAGATATGCTCCAACCTTGGTTCATGTACCAAAGCAAACCATATATGAACCTTAACGATATATATGCGCTCACAAATGTCTCATCTTAAGAACCTTTACCATCAAAGAAATAAAAGGCTTTAAAGAACTAAGTAACTTTAACAATAGAAGTACTTTAAAATTAAATATACCACAAATTGTATTTCAAAGTATACACCAACTAAATTTCAAATATCAATGCTTTTAAATGAAGAAAACACTATTGTTAGGAAGCATCTTATAGATGAGAAAGAAAAACAAGTACTACATAATGTTCATAAGCTTTTAGTGTTCATAGAGATTCGAGTATATACTAAAATTCAAAAACTATGAAAATAACCCAAAAAAAATGTCGCTAAAATAATCATACTTGCTACTAAGATTCAAAGCTTTCAAAGGGAAGCTACTAACACAATGCGTAGTAATCATGTTTACCAGAAACTACGAAGTTAGGAATAATGGCAAAAAAATGAGTTATTGAGTCTAAGAGCCTACAAAAGTTCTACACATCAAGAGGAATCATCAATATCCTAGTCCAACTCAAACTTTCATATCTAAAAGTCATACATTTCTTTCCTTAAGAAAGCTAAGCTACAAACTTTGCACGAGATCCTTGGGGCATATAATACAACCCTTCTCACCTTCTAAAACCAAGGTTTATATAAAGTACTATATGAAGAGATGTAAGGATCATGATTTGAACAAAAAATTCACAAATGAGAACTATGCAACATCCTTTTCTTATACTATTCAAATCCATCTAGCCTCTACTATGATGAAGATGGGTTAGAACAAAGGGCATAATCTAGTGTAGCCATCACAAAGGGCCGAATCAAGTACCATAAACACCTCGTAGGGAGATTTATCCTTCCAATGCTTAGTTTAACTAGCTTTTAAAACATAGAGATACATTATAGACCATACAGTGACAATGAATTTTTGAAATGTGATTTAACCAACAATATAGACATAGGAGCTTCCAAATGTTCACATTTTTTATTTTTCCTACCATTAGAAACTTATGCATTGTCAAGAATCACGTGATGGGGGGATGTGCTTGAGCTACTGCGCCAAACACACACTGTATACACAAGAGGAAGCTCACTCAAGAACACAAGAAGAGAGATGGAGGCCAAAACGTTTTCTTGCTGGTTTCTTGTTCTTTTTCCACATACTATACAATGTACAGAAAGTATAGATAAGATACAATGTAAAGGAAAGTGGCCTTCTAAGTCAAACAGTGCATAACCGACTACACTAATTGACTGGAGTTATATCTTTTCCAGCTGTAGGTAGGTGTAACAAACTAAATATAATAAGTGATAAGTTAGTGGCCATGTGAGTATCATAATGACCACCAACCTGCTAAGTGTAGATGTGCGGACTCATCTAGCCAGGCGGTCCATCATCAATGTTCGCACGTGTTGAGTTTGCCAACTCAACACTCCCCCTCAAGCTCAAAACTATCTCTGCAACTCCAAGTAAGCTTCAGAACTTTTGAAGCTTCTCTGCACCCAATGCCTTTGTGAAAATGTCAACTATGTGATCCTGTGTGCTGATATATACCAATTCAATCTCTCCTGCAAGTACCTTCTCTCACACAAAGTGGTAGTGCACCTCAATGTGTTTTGTCCTAGCATGGAACACTAGATTCCTAGCTAGTTGTATGCTGCTCATGTTGTCACAATGAATGACAACTGGACCATCTTCCTGCACATCCAAATCACCTAATAACTTTTGCAACCATACCACCTCACATGTTGCCATAGCAGCACCTCTGTACTCAGCCTCTGTACTCGATAAAGCAAATGTAGATTGCTTTTTGCTGCTCCATGTAACTACTATACTACCAAGGAAAAACATGAATCCACTTGTAGATCTTCTATCTGACATTCTACCAGCCCAATCTGCATCTGTGTATCCAAAGACCTGTACGTCCTTACCTACCTCATAAAAAAGTCCATAATGTAAAGTGGACTTCACATACCTCAATATATGTCTAACTGCATCCAAATGAGGCTTTCTAGGCATCTGCATAAACTGGCTGACAAGGCCAACAATATAGCTTAAGTTTGGCCTTGTGATAGTCATGTAAATCAAACTCCCTACTATCCTCCTGAACATAGTAGGGTCTTCTATCTCATCCCCAACGTCAGCATTCAACTTCAAATTTTGCTCCAATGGTACTGAAAGAGGCTTACATGCTGTCATACCATACTTGGATAGCATATCCAAGTCATACTGCCTTTGGGATAGCCATATACCATCATCACATCTGATTGCCTCAATACCAAGAAAGTATCTTAGCTCACCCAAATCTTTCATCTCAAACTTCTTCTACAAGAAGTCCTTAACTTCTTCTTGTTCCTACCCTTCCTCATCACTCTCGATCCTGTCTGGACCTCTCTTGGTCCTGGTGAGGGGGTGACTTGTCAAGCATTTCTCCTTCTCCTTCTTCTGCACCTTGTGTCTCCTTCACTGCCTCCTAGATGAGCGCAATCAAAATGCTTCTATAGCCAATGAATGAGGCCTTGGACGAGGCCTTCTTTCTTTCTATGGCCTTGGAAGCTGGGGACTCTCCACTTGCTGGTGTACTTCCTAAAGCTAGTGCTTTAGTCGCCTAGTCAATGGTTTTGCGTACATATCCATTCCAGTCGACTTCATCCAAGGTGTGAGCTGCTACATTCTCCAGCACAGGCATGCCAATTCGATGCATTAAGGAGTTGTAGCGCTGGTTGGAGAAGACCGCGTTCACTAGCTTCGCTTGTAGTCTGGGTTCTGCATCAGGAATGTCCTGGATGTTGATGCCGTCATTAGTTAGCACATCCTCCCTTTTCATTTTCAGCATGGCATAAACATCCCTCTTATGATTTTTCTATATCTTTGGCTCCAATCCCAACGCCTTCTACACCAAGGCTGGATTTAAGTGAACTTGCACCTATTTAGCATTTTCTCCGCTTCCCACCGTCACGGTGCCGTACTCCTGGTTAGGGTCATATGTCCTAGGAAACTCCACACACTTCATGTGGTCAAGCTCTTGCACAAATTTCTCAAGGTACTTGGTGAGGTTGCATTGCTCGATGACTCTCTTGGCTACTTCCTCCTTGGCCATCACACCCTCTATGTTGTGAATGGTTCAAAACTTGAGCTAGTTGTAGGCGCGGCTTTCAAGGGTGATGTGGTATTGCATTATTTCCTCCTTCGTGAACGGAAGTCGGTGGGCGCGGTCTTACTGTGACATCTTTTGTTCCTGTCATGATCCCAAGTTTCCATTAGTGCTTTCAAAATAATAATCTACTGGAAAAGTCATAATTTGCTGGAAAATAAATAATATATATGTTTATTGAATGAAAGCATTAAAATCCAATCCAATGTAGAATCTTCCCTTCAGACTTTAACTTTTTGCTCTTTATTTCAAAGTTCTCGTGTCATTTTTCCTATCTTGCTCGTTGTTTACGTGTTTATGCGTTTTTCTTGATTTTCCTTGGTTTTAATTTCATTCACCTCACCCCCCTCTCCTTCTAGCTTGAGAAGAATCCTTTCTAGGATTGAAGGTTAGGAGGTCAAGGGCATTTTACAATGGGTTTGGGAGTTACCGGCGTAGGAACCAAGTGTAGAAATTGGGGTTGTACTCTAACTGAGCTTTGCGGTCTAGATCAAAAGGTCAAATGCCCATGTGTGTGATGTAAGTGAGAACATCTATTAGAAAGTCGCCGGAAGTGACGTGGCTAGCAATATGTAACTCTTCCTCAGTAAATAGGCGATCGAGGTAAGGGTGTCCCTTGATGTGCTCTTCCATGGGTCGGCCGCCACGAAGAGTGGTTAACACTCTATACGATGTTGGCGCAACGTAAGTGGGGTTGTACTTTGTTGTTTTGATTGCACAGCGCTGCTCAGCGTTTGTCATGACTTAGCACCCTTCAACTTCCCATTGCAACCTAAGAGTATACTAGTGCCTCAAGAACGGGGATTCAATATTAGCAAGTTTTGATAATTCTGCAATTTCTTGGTTAGTGATGGTGGAAGTGGTTTACTAATCATATGACGTGATGAGGCGCTGTTTGAGGGCTTGCTCTTTGGAGATCTCACTATTGAGCAATTCAGTAGCGGAATTAGCTGCTTTTGCGAAGGCAAGTTCAAGCGTCTCCCAAGAACAAGGCATTGTATGAACTTCGATTGCAAAGGGTTCGGCCAACAGGCCTAAGTCCAAGCGATTGTAGCTAAGAGCTAGCTCTCTAAAAGTGGCATCTAGTTGTCTAATGCAATCAACCACGTCATCCCCCGTATCTTCGGCTAGATCTAAGGCCAGTGTCAAAAATGATTTTCGGTCATAGGAGGGTTTAAGACCTGCTGGTGGTTGGGGTTTGATAGCACTAGAGCCTTTGACAATGAATAGTTGCAGTTGTGAGTATTCATGAGATTGCGGTTGGACCTCTTGGATTAGGGCTGGGGGAGTAGCAGCGACGTCCAATGGACTGCTGCATTCAGAATGGATCAGGGTATTCAGATTAGCTCTAGTGGGTGATAACTCATGTGACGATTTCTGTTGTTTGGGTCGATAGGCTTGTTCAACTCTCTTGGGCATGTGCGTGGATGAGCTTGATGGATGTGGATCTGGAAAGCACTACAGCTTATGATTTTGAGGTTCTATGAGACTTGGGGTGATCAAGCTTGAGGGCGGCATACGAGTGGTGCCTTTGGCCATGTAGGCTTTAGGGATCCATATCCAGGAATTTCCCTCATAGTAGCCTTGCGCGTGCAAGAGGGCTTTAGGGACCCATCTTTGCTTGATCATGCATCGATTTCTGTGACTGTGCCTTGGTTTCCTAGGTTTAGAGTTTTGGGTCTTATGAGGACTCCTAGGCGGCGATTGCGGCTGTTTAGGCTTCCATTAAAACCTAGGTTGTTGGGCCTTAGCTTTTGCTGCCATGAGCAGCGGTTCTTGAGAATTGGTGGGTGGTGGCTGAGCACTACCTCCTCCTTAGATTTAGCTGCTAATACTTCTACCGATGGCCTTGCGGACTGTGATGAGGTTGCGCAGCCCTTGTTGAAAGCTATAACAATGCGAATGTTGCCTATGGTGAGGTGGATGCACTACAACTGATAATCAACGTTGCAATGAGTTTGCTTTTTGAAGGTTCGCCCTAGCAGCGACTCCATGCCTGCGTCTTTGGCATTTGGCAACACGTAGAAGATCATTGGTACAGTCTCAGACTCGATAGAAATGGCGGCTCTGCACTTGCTGAGAAGTGCATATGAGCGGCCCCCATATGGGCTTAATTTGGCATTAGTGGGCTATAATGGTAGTTTGCCAAGTTGGGTCCAATGATCGTGAGTCAAGACATTGAAGTCTACTCCCTCGTCGATCAAGGCATTGAAGGTGCATGCTCGCTTGGCAGTGACCGTGATGCGTAGGTATGAGAGCTCTACGGCTTCCTCATCCTCATCATTGATTTCAGTGATTGTGGCTACTTGTACTTTGATAGGTAGTTCCAACATTGGTGGCTCATGCAAAGGATGTGTGGGAGGGTAGTACTTCTTGACACGACTCCCATTGAAGAAGCCTATTACCTCGCTGTCTAGAGTCTCGAGCTTGACATTGCCCGTTCGATTGATTGCACGAACTTTGAAAGGTCCAAGACCTCTAAACTTGATTTTTTGCTTATGCCCCTTAATTGAGTATAGGAGCACTAAGTCGCCCTATTCGAAGCCGCGCTGCTTGACGTGCTTGTCAAACCAGCTCTTGCGTCATGCCTTCTCACATATGAGTGCATGAGTGGCTAGAAGGCGAGTCTCCAAGAGGCATTCGAGTTCAACTAGGCGTTGTGCCCATGCCTCATTTCCTTCCCATCATTCTTGAAGTGCTATTCTCAGGCTAGGAACAAAGAATTCTATAGGGAGAATTGCTTCGGTTTCATAGGTCAACCTAAAGGGGGTCTGACCGACAGCCGTTCTATAAG
This sequence comes from Lygodium microphyllum, assembly GCF_053477565.2. NCBI lineage: Eukaryota > Viridiplantae > Streptophyta > Polypodiopsida > Schizaeales > Lygodiaceae > Lygodium > Lygodium microphyllum. Next base: position 126,376,393 of record NC_141154.1, read on the forward strand.
TTGTGCGGTAAGCCCACAAGACTGCCATCAGCTTGTTATCCCAGTCGTCGCCGCGCAAGGCAGAGACTACTTTGGTCAGGACATTGACAAGAATCTTATTCGTGGATTCTGCCTGGCCGTTTTCTTGAGGGTAGTATGGAGAGGATTTCCGATGGATAATTAGGAAGGTGGATAGGAGATGCGCTATCACTTTACTGATGAAGTGTGTGCCCCGGTCACTGACTAGTTCGATGGGGCAGTCGAATCGTGAGATTACCTGCTCCTACAAGAACTTGGTGTGAGGTGCCCGCCCATCGGCGTTCCAGGCACTCTTTTAGCGGTCTATCGAGAAACAAATCTAAGCGTCGCTGCCCGGCACTCCCAAGGAATGTTCCGAGTTTTGTCGCCTAGGGTTTCCCGAATCCGCCTCGCAATGGAACGTTCACGACCGAACCCACTAGGATCGACCTGAAATTTGGGTTCCTAGTTGTCAAAGTCTCCTATTAGCATTCTATCATCGGGTTTTGGACATCCTACTTTACGCAGAGATACCCAATCCAAAGCAGACCCATGCCGCACTTGGTTCAAAGAGAATGGGAAACGAGAGGGATGCGCTGCTCAACCTCTCTGCCCATAGGGCACAGTCCCATTCCGGTCCCCTAAAATGGCATGAATCGAGGTTCTATCCTAACAATTTCTAAGGTCGAAGACGGTAAACCTTGTGAGAAGCCTCCCAGTTCTCTGGGACCACCCTGCCATAGGACGGACCCGTCGGGGATTCCGCCCACCCACTTCCCTTAATAGCTTTAGTTTTCTAATTAGGTCCTACCACATTTATGTGTGACACTTAAAATCGGCTTCATTAATTAAGCCTTTTAGGGAACAAGGTTCGTTCGCATAAATTATAGCACAGACACGAAAACAGAGCAAAGCAATATATTGACAAACAAGATCAAACAAGTTCCTTAACTTATCTTCAAGTTAATCTTTGTCTCCCGCCCATACAGGAGAAATTATGTTTCGCTTCTGTCCAACAGAAGTATCCCTTCTGCCCTGCAGAAGTAACTGGTCCAATTCACATGGCACCAAAACTCAATCCTTTATCTAGAATAGGATCTCCCAACATGCCCAGATGTTGGGGGCCACGGAGGTCTTCAACTCCATTCTTGACCTAGCAAGGGGTGTCCAGAGCTCCAACTGACCCGCAAGCTGTCTAGGAGCGAAACATCATACCCGTGGTTGGCCTTTTCACCACTCGACCTTCGGCCCATGAATCGAGCAGTGCCCTCTCGGGTTACTACACGATGCGACCATGGAGGTGATCCACCTGTTCAATATATCCTTCCTTAATTAAATCCTTTAAGAATCAAGCACAAACAAGGCATTCAGCCTAATATCATTTTCCAAGAAAACATTCCTTTAATCCCATGGCGACTTGTCATCACAGACCCTTGCCATGCATTTACCATAAATCACAAGCACTTGGAATAATCATCCAAACAACAACTAACAACCAGTTGAATGTAAAAGCATTTAGGATATTGTTTGATCAACCAACAAAACCAATTGCATTCTTTCCAAAACAATGCAAGAGTAGATGAAATAATATTTCCCATTGCATAATTGCTCTTTCCCTTGGGATCTAAGAGCAATATTATGCAAAAATATTCTTAACACTTCCTTCCTTCGGCTAGGGTATATGTTAAGGGTTCAAACACTATTCATGATGTAAGTTCTATAGGTCACTTACCTTGATTGATAACCCAACCCTAAGTTTGGATTAGCAAAAGTCATCGTTATCGGACGGATCTCAAGATATCTTAGTTTTAACCCTTATGATTAATTTCTTGTACTAGCTCTTAGTCAAGTCATGAGGCAAATAGAAATTTATCCTCATATATCAAACATGTTATAGGCATAACATATAAATACTTGATAAGATAAGTGTGAGATGATCTCAAGTAATTAGACTCCAATAGGCCTCGCATTGACCTAGAATCTAGTTTTTCTTAGTATTTGGCCTGTTAGGCTAAGTACTTTTAAAGTATCTAAACTTTAAACTAGTACTTCTCCATTCATGATTCTTAATGTCATATTCTTTTAGCAATTATGCTATCTATAACCCTTGACTATACTTTAATCTAGCACTTATATGCCCAATCTTTTAATGTCGTTGTTTTGACGACTATGCCATTCATAACGCTTGACTAATTCTTCCTTGTAATTGCTCTACTAGCAAATAAGTCATATGTAACTAGGTGCAATTATCTTCCCTTGATATATGCACTTCACAAGCTCCATTTTCCGAGTAAGCGAGATGAAATTTATCCTTTCCCATGACCTATACTCGTGCATCGTAGTATGGGGCCTAACGTATCTCATACAAGAATCAAAGCAAGAATCTATCAATTTGAAAATACATTACTTACAACCGGAACTATAGTTGGATTGACAGTGATGCCTTTGCTCGAAGCCTTGTTGTTGGTTGCGGGATTGTCATTCGCACGTGACATTCTTTGCCTGGAGGCCATCGTCCGCAAGTAGACTCAAGAGATTTAAGAAGGTAGAATAGATTCAAGATGGGAGATCGTAAGAGAAGATGGTTAAGCCAAGGATCGAGATAGAGGGAATTGAGCTAATTCTCTTCCTTGCAGCCTCTCGGGGTGACTCTTCTTTCTCTCTCTCTCTCTCTCAAGCTCTCTTTCAAGCTCTTCCTCACAATCTCTTGGAGGGGTATCCTTCTCTCTACTTCTCTCTCGCAGCCTCTCGGGATCTCCTTATGCTTCTTATGCCTCTCCCATGCCTCATATTTATAGTGAATTGGAGAAGAGGGCTTGTGGTTGAGGAGTGGAGCTCTTTGTGGAGGGGGATCTTGGAAAGATCAGTGATCTGATGCTCAGATCATAAATTTGATGGTTCCATTGGCTCCGAAAGGGGGGTAAAACGCCAAGACACTTGGTTAGAAAGCTCTCAGTTCACTCCTTCTTCTTTTCTCTGTTCGAAGTGCTGTCTACTGCCTGTAAACTGCGATCGCGGCGCGCGCGATTTCGCCAGTCACTTTTCTTTATTTTTCTTTTTATAAAATCTTCAAACTAACTAAAATATCACTTGTCTTTTCTTTTTAAATGACATCCAGTTCTAAAAATCTCCATATCTTTTTCTTTTAGGATAATATCTAAAATATCTAAAATATACTAGCTTTGCCCAAAATCTAATGTTTTTGGACCTTCCAAACTATACACATGAACTTAGTGATTAATATAACTCATAAGTCTCGTTCACCTTGTAATTTACGTGAAGGGTAGCTACGGTCTTTACCAATTCGAGAAAAATATCGAATTTACGACTCTTGATTTTTCTAAATAAAATATTTTAAATTAAATAAAAATTATCAATAATTAATGTTAGTTAGTTTTTACCTTAGTTAGTCTTTAGTTAGTAATCTTACTAACTTATTAATTGACTAACTGACTTACGAACCAACCAACTAACTTTTATTGTGCGGAGATATTACACTTGGCAGTAGTTCAAGCATCATTCTTTCGTGTTGCTCTCGCATCTGCCCATTTGTTAGGTAGTCTGTGGCCACAATGATGTATTTGGCCTGCGAATACTGTGCAGTGGGGCTGATGGGTCCTACGAAGTCGATTCTCCATTTTTCGAAGGGTTGCCATGTGATGATTGGGTCAACTCCATTTGATCCTTGCCAATTGGGACCTTTGTCCGCTAACACTCGTCACAATGCTTAACAAATCGTGCTACATCATGAAACAGCGTTGGCCACCATAGTTGAGACTGTAACTCCTTATGGGCCGTCATGTCTCTGCTAAAGTGTCCACCAACAATTCCGTTGTGTGTCTCTAAGAGCACATCGTGCATCTCATGCTCGCACACACATCTACGCAACAATCCATCTTGCTCTAGGTGATACAGCTGGCCTGCTATCAACTGGTAGGGTTGGATCTTGAGAATGAGTCGCCTAAGTCTTGCCTTCTATATCGATCGCTCAAGTAGTCCGCGCCCAAGCACCTAGACTATGTCATCTGCCCAATACGGTGTTAGATCAGCCTTGAATAAATCTCTCTCGCTGGAAAGGTTAAAGAGATGGGCGTCTGGAAATTCATCGGCAATGCCTTCTCCATCGGCTTCTCCTGTGGGGATGCATGACATATGGTCAGTCATGTAGTGTTGTTTTCCCTTCCGTACAACCACGAAGAAGTCAAACTCCAACAGTAGAAGGAGCCACCGAGCTATGCATCCTATAGTGCAAGGTTTATTCACTAGATATAGCAAGGCTTGATGGTCCATGAAAAAGGTAAAGGGTGTAGCCAATAGATAATGTCGGAACTTGTTCCAAGAAAACACCATGGCTAAGCCCTCTCTTTTTGTCGTCGAGTAGTTCATTTCTGTCTCAGTGAGTTGTCTGCTAGCAAAGCTCACTAGATAGTCTAGGTTGCGTTCGCCAGGTTGGCACAACACTGCCCCCACAACAAATTTAGAAGCATCGATATGCACGTGGAAGGTAATGGTCCAATCTAGGGCTCGTAGAATTGGTGTTGTGGTTAGAGCCTTCTTCAACTCTTTATATGCTCATTGACATGCTTCGGTCCATTCAAAGACAATCAGACTACATCCGAAGGTGTCCTTCGAGAGGCTTCTTTTCCTGAAGGAGCGACTTCCATTACCCTTGGTTCATGGGGTACGACATTTTTTTCGAGTAGTAGCAGACTAAGGATTTATGAAATCCCTAGCAGTGCTCTGGGCATAGTCATCGTATCTTTTCCCAAAGATAATGTACAGTTCAGTTTTGAGAGGACCAGACCCTAGGTAAGTCAGTGAATCAGCCCTTCCTAGAGTTTCTTCCTAGCATTTGTTTTTGGGGAAACCTCTCGGCTAACCAAGACCACCCTACCATAGGATTGGATTCGTCGAGGATCCATCCACACGCTTCCCTTAATGAAGTTTCTTAGATATCTAATTACCTACTACATTACATGAAACGTATAAAAACAACTTCATTAATTAAATTCAACCCCATGCCCTCAATTTATAGTTTTGCAAGGGGGTTGCTTATAATTTTTTTACTGTGTTTTTTTTTTTTGGTGGGGGGGGGGGGGGGGGGGGGGGGTATTATCCCTCCCATTCTGCACGCGATGCTAATGTCTACGATGAGGAGGATGCTTTTGACGTTTGCAATGATGTTGCTATCGCCATTCGACCATTTTTTTTACAAAAAAGAAAAAGAAGAAAAAGCTTATGTAATACATAAAAATGTATTGGGTAAGAACATTACAAGCAACTAAACTCACAAAAGTACTCTTGCAAAAGAATACTTGGAATGCCAAAATATCTAGTATATCATTGGTAAAAGTGCTAGAATTGCATTATCCCTAGAATTCTTGTGCTAAAAACTAATGCCAAAATTTTTGGCACTTCGTAGTTTAAATGACATTGGATTCTTGAAGAGTGGAAATGTCTTGGCCTAGACTTTTGGCATTTTAATCATTTATGTAGAAATAAAAATTATAGGGTAAATTTGAATCTTAAAAAAGTTAAAAGTCAAACTTGTTGTTGTAAAAAATGAGCAACATCCTCATCTCACAAACATTGCACACAAGCATGATATTTATGTTATAGCACATCAATAATGGCTAATGATTACTTGTTAATAACTCAGAGACTTTTTGAATGTGCAAGCTTGCGAACTACCATAAGAAAATGAAGCTATTAATAGAAAAAAAAGGAATCTTTCAATGTAACTTGAACCCTAAGCAATATATAATGTTAATTCAATAGCTTCAAAGTCACATTGAGAAATGACCCAATAAGTTAGTACTCTAGAGGATCAAACATCCATGTTGGAAACAATAGATCATCAAATATTGGATCTTTTTTACAATCACAAAGAGACATTTTGTAAACCTTTTGATTGCATTAAGGTATTGAATTTGATCCTTTGAGTTGGTGATGTTAATGGATAAAAATATTTGTTGCCATAATTATGAAAAAATGATTATAAGGATCTATTTGCAAAGGGCTCCTTACAATGAATTTGTTAAGAAATTTATTGCCTTGTTTTTTATTTAAAAAGTTACTATTGGAGTCCATGTTTCCTAGTTGGACATGAGTGATTTAGTAATCTATCTCCCCAAGGTCCTCATTAGGGCTCTCTCACCAAGAGCCACGAATAACTTACCCTACTTTACACTGATTTGTTTTGGGACCTATATTTTTAGCCTAAGAAGTGAAAATTTTCCTAAAAGAAAATCATTGGTACTAACCTAAACTATGGTAGGATTTAGTGATGGAGGTTACTATTGTGAAATATACCATGTATAAATTGTGCATTTCCTCATAGAAATAGCCATTTTAGGTGGTCGAAACTCAATTTTTGTGTCAATTTTCAATATAGCAATCATTATCCTTTGGGGGTTCAAAAATGACCCTACTTTTCACATTATTTGTTTGGGGACGTATAATTTTTAGCCTAAAAGGTAAAAATTTTCATAAAAGAAAATAGTAGCTACCAATTTACTTAGGCTAAACTATCTTAGGATTCAATAATGGAGGTTACTATTGTGAAATATACATGTATCATTGATGATATGGCTTTCTAATATATTGGCTTTTGATAATAGGCAATTAGTGACTAACAAGCATCAATTGATTATCATGATATATCCCATGCTCGTTAAGAAAGTTGCAACTCATTACTACTTAGAGATAATGATGCTAATTGTTGAAAATTTGGTCCCTAAATCTTGATAATTTATACCATATGATTACCTACTAAATAAAATGGTAAAAATAAAGATGATCGAGTGTTAGATATTCTTTGATAATCTTTGATAACTAACGATATTTAATATTTTTATATAAAAATAATTTAACTATATATATTTACATTTTAGGTTTCTATGGCTCACATAGGTGAAAAAAAAAAGAAATCTCCATGAACAAAGTTTAGAAAATATATTTTGCTATGTCGATGCCAATTGCCAACATAGCAAACAAGAACTTTGGATTCTTCTTTTGTAGTAATGCCAGCTAGAAGAAATTTATGGAACACAGCCTACTATGGGTATCAAGTAATATGGCCAATAGATCAGGGGTGCACCTATAAGAAATCATCTATATAATATCATCTATATAATGTGCATTCAAAGGATATTAAGAAATACTCTTTCCCTACATGTTATAAGGCCATAAGATGACCCCTTTTACTTTGCTAAACTTAAAAATTTATTCAAACTGTAATTAAAAATCCATTTTTTAAATATCATCTTGTAAATTTTACTAAATAAGATACCCTTTCTTTTGAACTCACATGGTGTCTTGCATGTTCTATAAGGTGCACCTCCCATGCAATAGATATCCATGCATAAGAATTACTCATGAACCTTGCTCAACACTAATTGCAAATAAGGTTCGATGAATGCTGGAAACCTCACAAGGTAAAAGGTACCAAAAGATATTTAAACTTCTACTTTTGTTGTTAATGAGAAGATTAAACTTATAGAGAACCTCTAGAAGTTTTGCAAAGAACATGGCCTGATCTCTCTAGTGATAGATTAGTTTCCACAATCACCACTTCACACTAATTTTTCCATAAAAAAATGTGCATTCAAAGAGCCTATAGTGACACAATAAGCAAGCATTGATATGGAAAGTAGAGAAACAACAAGTGCACACAATGAAAGAGACAAAAGTGCAAAACATATATTTACACAAGTAAAGAAATCTACTTGCTTTCATGTTAAAAATTTTGAAGCAATATCAAATTGCCAACATGTATGATTCTCCATTGGATGATGGGGTGTTAGGGTTAGCTGGACTATTTAAGCTATACGACAAAAAATTTCTGGAGTTAGAAAAACTTTCACCATCTTGACATCCTGGGTTGTTTAAGTTTGCTTATGCACATGTATACAAAGGATGTCATATAATTGTGTTTCATCTTTGGAATGGCTCTAATTTCCAACACTAGATAGATGTTATCAATTCAAAGATAAACCCAAGTGTTGTGCCTCATACATACTTTGTTATATTACCCCAAGATGATGATTGGTTTCAATGTGTCCAAAAGTGAAAGTCATAGTATATCCTTAACATGTGGCTTTGTGACCACGAGGAACTTTTTGCATAACAAAAGTATTCTTCATGATAAGTTTCATGCAAAAATTATTGTATTTTACTTTTTTAGAACATCAAAGAGTGTCTTCATTTGAGTCATTAATTGTTGCAAGACAATAGAGTTTGACATGTAAAGCACATATACTCCTCAACCAATGAGCCAATATATGGATGAAACTATATGTTTATACTCCTTTCTAAGCATGTGATTTAAGAATGCTTCTAAACCAATCCCTCACCCTTCAATGTAAAACATGAAAAATATTCTATTGGGCATATTATATGCATGATTTTGCAATCATGCAAGTCCTACATCACTCTTTAGGAGTAAATTTTGTATAAAAGTTAGAGAGTTTCTGTAGCCATGCTATGAATAGAGAGGACATCAAAGATGTCTTGGCATTGATAGATTTATAAAAAAAACATAAAAATGTATTTCTATTTTAACTTCATGATTGTAGTGGTCAATGCTTAGACAATGGTGTATAATATATTCATCTATGCAAATGAAAAAAGCTTGTTTATTCCCTTTATGTTCACACATTATTAGAAAGTTTTATATATTTAATATTCAATGCCATAAGTTCTTGTGGACATTTTGATATAAGTTTTAACATTCTATGGTTCGAATATTGATGTGTATTAGTGATTTTAATTGTGTGACTTGAATCTAAGTTGAATTGTGTAATGATAGTGAATAAAAGTTTGTTACTTTGACATTGATGTCCATTAGATTTTCTAACAAAAATATATTACACATTGCCAAAGTGATGGGGCTAAGCTTCTAGATGACCATATTGACCCAATGGAGTAGTAAAGAATTATGGAGGGGATAGCTTCATGACATTGGGACACATTCGATCATTGGATCTTGTCACCACTCCTATTGACAATGCATGTGAGGATTTACCACCCCACTCTCTAAAGGAGGTCAAAGAGTTATTCAAAAGAAGATTGTGAGAGAACATCTATTTCAAAAGTATGTAAATAGCAAGGATGCATTTCCTTCAAAACCTGGACTCTCAACATGGTAGCATTGCTGCACCCATGCACACTATTTCAATCATAATAATACAAGAGCCTCATGTCTTCTTCCAAAATGAGATGGTGTCACTCAAGGTGCTTATCAAAGACCTCATCAACAAGTGGGAGTCTGTGGAATGGTCCCTTGTGAGCTCACCCAAGGCATCCCTCTAGAGCCTACTAACAATGAGGCTAGACCCATTAATGCTAATAAGGCTAGACCCTTCAATACCAATGGGTAAAGACTAATTAGAATCAGGAATTTTTTTTAGCAAAAGATTTTGTAATCATTAGTTGCAAAAATAGTGTAAAAGGATTGCATTAACTTTTTAGATTGTTTTACACAATGGAGTACATGTTAATAGCTCAATTATTTGCTTTGAACTTTCTACAGCATAGTATAATATTGCCACTTTGTAGTACTATGTCAAAAAGCATATATTTTGAATATGTAATAGATTACAAGTTACTAGCCCAATTATGTATTCTACACATCACAATTTAATATTAAAATTTTATTTATAAGTTAAAAATATTTTCATTGAATATATTGTAGATTATAGTTTAATTTTCTCTATTGTGTACTTTGCATGTCACAATCTAATAACATAATTCTATATTAGATCTATGTCTTTGTTATTTAAACAAGACAAGGTTTCAATCACTATAAAAAATGGGGAATAATTTCAAGCAACTAAAAGAAGTTAAAATTGAATAAGCAATAGTTAATAATTATGTAGGAGAAGTTAAAACTCAATTAATTTGTTTTAGTTGTAATGAGCTCTAAAAGATCTCTATGTAGATGTGTAGATGATATTGTAGACACATAGCATTTATCGATGCATATAGTGACATAGGTATACTATCGAAATGTTGTGTTATGGACAATACATGCACTAATAAATGCACAATGTTATGTTTTTTCTTTTCCTTGTATTAATGCTTTTTTTCTATACATAATTTTGTACACTATTTGTATATGCAAGGAACTAAGAGGAAAGAAACCCTTAAACAAGTAATAATGTTTTTTTAATTTTTTAAATAAATTTTAAATTTTAAATTTTCATTTCATTTCTTTTGAGATTTTTTGCAAATGATAGCACATATACTTGTATCCATTGTGGATGGTGCTATATTGCTTAGTGCTATCATGGCTTGCATATTTGCAATTCCTTACAAGAAAAGGTGGAGAACAAGGAGGAGAAAAACATTGGTCTTATACCATGTGTACAATGTGTACATTGTCACAAGGAGATCCAAATCTTCCTCCACAATGTATATCTCCTAGGGAGTAAGTTCCATGTGTACTAGTGAGGCATACACATTCATAATACCATCTATGTAGATATAGGTTTATCATGTATTCAATATCTTTTTTGTAAGGCAAGTTGAACACATCTTACCATGCCTCCTATCTATTGTTAGGGATTCAAATACTCAAAGCTCATATAAATTATTGTGTGAGACAAGTCTCAATTCGCTTCTCATATTTTGTAATCTTATTACTGTATCAATCATAATATTATTTTATACCATTTGAATTGGTTTATTTATAATAAATGTGGATACTATACTAAATGTGGATAGTAATATTCAAAGAAAAACCATGGAGCTACTAATTGTAAAATTGTTGCTCCATTTGGAGCTATAGTTTTGTAACCCATAGCTCATTGGTTGTTTTTGTTTCAAGTTATATACATTTATGTGTGTGTGTGTAAGTATGCATGTAAATTATAGATGGATTACATTTAAAATGACCATGAAATTTGCAATTGTAATGTGTCTAAAAGTGTGTTAAAAACCACACTCATTCTTTGATAATAAATGGGAGCTTGAACAAGGGTTACTTGATGCAAGTGCATACACCATTGTAGACATGCCCATAAGTAATATGGCTATCTATGGGTTGGATCCCTTATCATCCCCGCCGCCCACCAATAACACATACACATGAATCTCCTCCTCTACCCCTTGTTACAATGTCATCTTCATCCGCTCTACTCCATTGTCTCCTATCCCCAAATCCCTCTCTACACTCCCCCTTCCCTCTAGATATTGTCCTCCCACTGCACTACACTCCCCCTCTACTCCATTGCCTCCTATCCCCAAATCTCTATTTACACTCCCCCTTCCCCCCCCCCCCCCCCCCCTCCTACATGGCCACAACTAGCCAGAGTATGTCCCCCTTGTGAAAAACAGAGCGGTAGCCAAGATTGAAGTGTGCACAAGAGGGAGAGAAGAGCTCACAAGTACAAGAACAAGTCTTGCTTATTCACTTGCCCATGAAAGTACAACTTGGGTCACTCTCACTCAAAGGTTGATGTAGACCCTTGGGCTATTATATAGCCCCAACTGGCTAGGGTTAGGGTTTTCCCTTCCCCTAAGAACCATTCACACCTACCTGCCCTTATCCACTGCCCTTACCCACTCCTGCATAAGGAGAGTTCATATGCCTATACTCTCAACACCCCCCCTCAATGCCAGGTGGCATTGGAATACAAATCATAAGAGAATGCCCCCCCAAACCCAAATTAGGATGCCTTCATAGAACATGCTTATAGGGATGGTTATAGGTAGAAGGGATATTGGACTTAGAATAGTCAATCATCTGTGGATTGGGAGGCAAAATTGGCCTCCAATTCCTTAGGTACTTCAGGATGGTTAGGATATTTACAAGAAATATGACTTGCCTTCTTGCATTTATTACATTTCATCTTTTCTGGGTATTTTTTTCCAATAGTTGTTTGCAATATGCCCCTTCTTTTTACAAATAATATACTTATTGAAAACTATATGCACCAAGGCTTGGTCACAAGATGTTGGAGTAGATGTCTGACTAGTGCTTCCTTCTTTGTGATTCCTTTTTTCAGGATTGGATGGTACTTGCCAATGTAGGTTTGGGAATATTAGTAAGGGTTGTTACAAGTGTGGAAAAGACCTTTTTGACTGCTTTTAAAAGAATGGCAATAGCATCTTCATCATGAATTGGGTGCTTGCACTGAAGAAAGCTGTGTCATGAGGCCTTTCATATGAGAAATAAATTTTCCCAAGTCTTCTCCTTCTCTATATTCCAAGCTGAAGAATTCAATCTTAAGGAAAATCTTAGTGTTTTTACCTGTAGCACCATAGAGCTTTTCAAGCTCATCCCATTTTTCCTTGTTGGTAGTGGAGAGCTTATCAACATGATGAATGAAGGATTCATCTAAGTGTAACATGATTATTTCTTGAGCACATTGATCATCCTCCACATCAAAAGGATTTGTAGGATCAACATCTCTAGTCCCTTGAATGAGAGGCCAATAACCTCTCTCCATCATTTTGTACTTAATGAGAGGATCAACATCTCTAGTCCCTTGAATATCTCTGGTCCCTTGAATGAGAGGCCAATAACCTCTCTCCATCATTTTTTACTTAATGAGTACTTGCCAGGGGTGAAAGTCTATGCCATCAAATTTAGAATCTAAGGACGAAGGTCGGCATAGCCATAGGAAGGTCTTACTACTTGCTTAGTGCAAGTAGCAGTATCTAAGCCTTTACAAGGGGCACTAGTGCAAGGATGACAATAATGTAGATTTTACAATTAAAACTTCAAGGTTGAGAATGGTTGAAACTCATACATATGGAGTATTTTGAAATAGGACTTAGGTGGTCCTTGCCTTTGACCAACCCTTTTTTTGTGCTTGACTATTTTTGTTGGCTTTAGTGAAGTAAGCTTAGACTGCACTTTTGGCTCCTCCTGATAATGTGGCTTATTAGAGGAGTTCTTGGTGGAACACAGCTTATCAATCAACTCTATGCTATGGGATGAATCAAAGGAGAGTACAATAATACTCATTTATATGATTTACCAATAGCAAATAGTAGGAAACATTAGCTGAATGCATTAGTAGTGCTAAGAAGCACTTGTACCAACTTCCATTCTTCTACTCATAATGAAGGTCGATATTTACGAGTTTAGTATTGCCCATGGAATGAGATGAAACTCTACATTTAAGCTCCATAGGGCAGTAAAAAATCTTTACAAGGGTTTTTTAGTGATTAGAATCAATGTTGATAATACCCAGATTGAAAAAAGTGAGAATATGAAATCTTGAACCTTTTTGGCTATGGTTGTTAGGAAACCCACATATAGGGTTTTGAGAACAACAGAAAGCAGGAGAGGAATTAGGTCAAACCCTCTTGAAGGGGCATGGCCTACTATAGGAGCTACAATAGCCCTATGATAGACACCAGGATTGTGCCCACTACAGGCTGCACCAAGGAGGTGAACTGGCATCAGTAAAATCTTCATAGATTCATGAATTCTCTCAATGACATCTTCTTGGCTGCCCAATCTCTGCATTTGAACTGCCATGCTGAAGCACCTTGAGCTGGGGATGAAGTCTCTAGAAGGAACCTTGAGCGGAAATGGTCTCCCCAGGTCCTCCAATAGAGGTGGATCAAGTTGTGGCTATGGAGGTCAAGAAGCAAAAAGAAGAATATGAAGTCTCATGTGCACTTAGAGGTGCAATGAGGCTAAAGGGAGCTAAAGGATCAGAGGTGGATCTAATACCATGTGAAAATTAGAGTGGAAGCCAAGATTGAAGTGTGCACAAGAGGGAGAGAAGAGCACACAAGTATAAGAACAAGTCTTGCTTATTCACTTGCTCATGAAAGTACAACTTGGGTCACTCTCACTCAAAGGTTGATGTAGACCCTGGGCTATTTCTATAGCCCTAACTGGCTAGGGTTAGGGTTTCCCCTTCCCCTCAGGACCATTCACACCTTCCTGCCCTTATCCACTCTTGCATAAGGAGATTTCATATGCCTATACTCTCAACACCTCCTCATATTCATCATACATGACATAAGCCTTTCACACACACACACACACACACACACACACACAAATGATAGGTGAGACCATGGAGAGAGAGAGAGAGAGAGAGAGAGAGAGAGAGAGAGAGAGAGAGAGAGAGAGAGAGAGAGAGAGAGAGAGAGAGAGAGAGCCTAAAGGTGTATCAACATCTACAAAATACCAATTAGCCTAATGAGACAAAAATAGATATATATGAAGTTCAAGGAATTATCATGTTTCCCAATTACAATAAATAAACTACAACCAAAAAGGAAATCTTTGTTGGGGTAAAGGCCAATGGCCTATAGGTGGGTGGGCATCCTTGGATATGTACACACTGTATAGTTATATATAAGTGAAGATAATAAGGAATAAGGATATCATTCATTTTACACCTACATAACTCCCTTGTGTTTTTATCTCTCTTAATCCTCTTGCACTCCATAGCTTTTACCTTGCATCCCACCATTGCTTCCCTCTCAAATAGTATCACAACGGCATTTGATGTTTGTGGGAGCTTGTGCTTGGAGTGAGGAGTGAAAGGAGTGAAACTTTGTCATAAAGGTATAGGATTCAAGCTTCTTCTTTGAAATTGATGCATGTTTCCCACATCTTGATAAATATATAATTCTCATCACCAAACTCTATATCTAAGGCAAACAACTGTTTCGGCTTGAGGAGCCATTGAGGCTCAATTTGAGGGCTTCCATAGCCCAATTTGTTTCCATTTGGGTAGCCATTAGCATGAAGAGAGCTATAGATCTATGTAATCACTAACATGATTATATGAAACATTTTGTATTCTGTTTTACATAGAATAGTAATGTTATGGTTTGGACAACACTTTTGGATAGCAACTTGCACTCAAGCGCTCTCAAATTACTCTTAGCTTTGAATTGCACATAGATTTCAATGGATGTGTTGTCTTGGATTTCCCATAGTGATTATTCTTATTTTGTAGAGATTATGCAAGCTAAAGTTGATTTGTTAAGGTATTTGGCATGTACACTACAAGATATAGACCTTATAGCGACGTTTAAAGCGACGAAAATACAAACAACAAAATTCGCCCCCGTCGTCGCAAAAAGTGTCGTTATTGACGACGCCATAGAATCGTCACTATATGTCGCTATATTCGTCGCATTTGCGACGCAAATGCGACGAATATAGCGACGCATATAGTGACGGTTACAGAGAATTTGCGACGCTTATAGCGACGACAATAGCAACGCGTGTAGTAAATTTGCGACGCAAATAGCGATGGTAACAGAGAAAAAAAATTTTGTGGCAGGGCAGCAAGCTGCCCTGCCACATATAGCACTGTGTGCTGTATGAGAGCCATACAAAATAGTTTCTGCACTGCTGCATACAAAGCATTTGCAAACAAAAAGAATGTATACTGAAATCATAAAACTAATAGATGAAATAAATACATGATATCGCATAAAATGCGATTGGTACAATCATAAAACAATATCACTAATACATAGAAAATGTGTACATAGATCGGGCGACTAAAAACTAAAGGTATGTGAGCTCTAAGGATCCAAGGGCGAGCTACAAATCCTCGTCCCCCGAAAGCTCGTCCCGCTGCAAAGGAGCATCGAACGGATTTTGCAGAAAAAGAAACAACATATCAATCCACCATACAATAATGCATTCAAATATCTCATGGTAACTACGGACAAGAAAGATGAGTGACTTACTGGGCCGCCGCGTCTATACAATCGGTCGATCAATGATCTGAGACCGTGCCTCTCTACATATCGAGTCTCAAGGCCTTGTGGATCGCGATTTGTAATGGAGTGCTGCAAAGAAAACAAAATGCTAACTGTTAGAAACATGATTGTCAGTACAAATAATATCTCAAAAAAACAAATAAGAAAAACAAAAGAGAAACTTACAAAGTCCTCCAAATATATTTTGTGGCCGCCACTCCCAAGATGATGTACCAATCCGGCCTCGATTCGTGCCCTCGCCTCCTCCCGCTACTGACTCCAACGTCCTGGCGAATTTGTAGCCTCCTCCCTCAGTCGGTGCCAGTCATCTGCATCTAACCACTCGGGCTTTGGAGTCCCACTCTTGATTGCCTTGTGTGCGTCGGATCGTCTATGTGACATGTATGCACGCATGCAATCCATCATCCGGTCCATAGAGAATCTATCCACTGTGGCTGGCACCGGGAACTCCTCGTGCAAGGATGCTACTATGTACTCCTTGCTCCCCTCCGGTATGTTCCTCCAATGATCCAGGACGTTGTGCCGAAAAACTTGTTGGCACAACTCCCTCATGCGAGCCATCACCCTCCTCCCCTCATCATTCATGATGATGGCTCCTGACCTGCCATCCACTAGGTATCCATAACCCCTAGGAGTATGCCTAAGATGGGCCCTATCCCATCTCCGTCCTCGCTCCTGGGCATATCCAGGAGACCCCTGTACATTCGGTGTACCGACGGGGGTACCCTCTCCCGGAGTGCCACTCAAAGGGGTGCCACCAAAGGGGGTGCCACCAAAAGGCGTGCCATCTGCCGACGGCTGCGCAAATGCCGGAGTAACTGGAGTGGACGTCCCCACAGGTGTGACAAATCCTGGAGGTGATGCAGCTCCAGCTGAACGACGAGACGGAGACACCGCGTCCGTGTCTCCATAGCAGCACCCCCCTGATCCTCCTGTAGTCGCAGTCCCTCCCTCTGGCCCAAGTCGCGAGCATCAAGATCGTCTGCTCGAAGCTGAAGCATCTGATCGCGCTGAAGCTGATCTAGCAGATCGCCCTAACGAAGAATGAGACAGCTCATGATCTGCCATCTCTCTGAATCTCGCGAGCTGATCTGGAGACATGCGTGCCATCATGTCCTGAAACTCCTCATCGCTCATCCCTCGACTCATCCTGAAAATGTCGATACCTGCACAGATAAAAAATGATGTTAGAATAATCAATTTAAACTATACAAAGCACATTAATATAAATCATTTTTGAAAAATCCCTCTTAAAATGCATATCTTATCTATCTTTATGGAAGATCTAAACAACGAATTGAAGTATTCTATGGTCCCATGTTAATCTCCTGACACAACTCTGCATACAGTGGAAGGTCGATAGACATGTCACCACAAAAGAACGAGTCTGCCTCGTTCTCAAAAAATTCTACGACTTCTGTATTTCCATCATTGTTAGCCAATGCGGGCTCCAAGCTTGCGGTGGCCTCCACCCCTTGTAATTTCGATCCCTCTATTTACATATTTTCTTCATCTATGCCTGGAACATCGCTTTGATCGTATACTCTCGCACCTCGAGGAGTTGAAGGTATAACATACCACCATCGAGGTTGTCGGGGATTTGGATAGAAGATTACCTGTTCACAAACACTTACAAAGCGGCTTCAAACCATTGTGACATAAACCATGTCGTATTACAATTAGCAAGCAAATGACTATTTGTACCTGTTCACAATGGGCCGGCAACACAAAGGTGTCGCGCAAATTCATCCATTTTTTTTCGGAATCTATTTCGAGAAATCCAGATGGACCTCGTCGAACTGTTGCGCCAGCTCCTCCAAGTACCACTTTGAACCACTGCACATCAAATATTATCATGGAGAAGCTACGGTAATCCACCGTAATAATACTTTGCAAGTTTCCAAAATACTCCATCTCATCCACAACCGTGTTCGGATCCGTTGCTCATCACCGGCTCTCTTGCTCAAACCTTGCCATGACACCACAGTCCATTGTGGAGCGCATTTGGTCAATACGCTCCACCCGAAAATGCCGTCCGCGCAACCACGCTGCACTATATATTTTGTATTGCACATTGAAACACTCAAATTAGATGTAGCAAGCAAATTTAGATACGACACATTCTAAACCCCTCATTACCTTTGGACTACATCCCCTCGAGAACTCCCACTCCTCCATTGAGACCTCTGTCCCTTTGCTGGATGCTGCGGTCAAGGCTCCATACAACCATCATGTTGACATAAACCGCGGCATCTTCTCCATGCCTTCGGGATATCGAATCGGTCGGTGACGCGTACTGCGTCGAAATTCAGCTCGCGCTTCCTCTCGATCTTGCCTTGCAATCTGGTACTTGGCGAGCCACGTCTCCATGGAGGCATGGTGCAACATACAAAAGCAATTCACCTTCTCTTCCATTGAGGCATCCATTCTTTTTTCTACCCCATTTCCAACCACCACATCTCCAATTAGCCTGTCATCGTCCTTCAGCGTCCATAGCAGTTCATTGTCTGGTTCCACCGTTGGTAGCCATTGTGAGATATGCACTAACGCCTCTGACACCAACCAACCTTCCGCCATGCTACCTTCCGGACGAGCTCGTTGTCGCACAAAGCCTTTCAGGGTTTTCATGAAGCGCTCCAAGAAGAACATCCATCGCGTATGGACAGGTCCAGCAATCTCCACTTCGTCCACAAGATGCATAAGAAGGTGAACTTGTATCGTGAGCATGCTAGTGGGCAGGTATTTCTCAAAGAGACAGACCGTCTCAACTGCTCCCCGCCTTGCGGATTCAATAGAGGACGTCTTAATCTCTTTCTGTGAGATCCATTGCACCAAAGTCAACAACTTGTAAATGGCCCCGCGAATTTCTAGAGTTAGGCATCCCGCGATCGCGATTGGTAGGACAAACTGCCACAAATGAGAAAGCATTAAGAATAATGGTCACTTTTCAAATTTCAAAATGTCCACACTAATTAAAATCCATTATGTTCACAAACCTGACATATCTTATGCCAATCACGAGATTTTAGCCCAGACATTTGGTCATCTTTAGAAAATGTGGACCTGAGAGAACGCATCATACCCGTCGGAGTGCGGATAGACTTGATTACTTGCTTCACAATGTGCTCTTCTTTGGTAGACAAAACCCAGGGAGCGCGAGGAAGCTGCACTCCCCCTTCAGCACTCGACTGCGGCCAAAGCGCCTCCATCTTACCTACCTCCTTTAAATCCATTCGTGACCCTATAGTGTCTCTCTTTCCTGTGATGTGGTCCCATAGCAAGCTGCCCACATTTTTGAAAATATGCATGGGATCCAACAAGTGGTTGACCTGTAAGTGGGTCCAATATGGCAACTCATAGAAAACTGAGAACCGTCGCATTCCATTTGGATGTGATTCCGGGTTTACCATTTTCAGCTCGTACCAGCTTGCAGTGTTCATACATACTGGAGGTCGTCCAAGAAAACCTTCCCTGAGTTCATGATCCTCCGACAAGAAAGTGGCGTGTCCTTGATATACCATCTTCTTCATGGTTTGTGACCTTCGCAAGTCTAACTGTGGCCCACACAATGGACATGCATGATAACCTGAGGTAACGAGACCTGCAAGGCGATCCACGACCTAGTGAATACTTGATTGAATGAAATAAAATATAGATATTACCAGCGAGAACAAAGGACTGCTCACCTGAGCACTCTCCCAATCCCGGAAAGTCATGCATCGTCCACATGAGAATGGCTCGAATGTTGGCTGACCGCCGACCATCGCGCCTGCTCATATCTTGCACCGTGACCCCCTCCTCCCACAAAATCTGAAGCTCATCGACTAATGGACGAAGATACACGTCCATATTTTTTACTTTGTAGCGGCCCGGGACGAGCAAGCTAAGGATGAGATGTCCTTTCTTCGTAGAAAGCCATGGAGGAATGTTGTAGTTGACAAGCACTATAGGCCACACACTGTAAGAAGTCGAGCGCAGACCGAATGGGTTCACACCATCCATGGCGAGACCGAGCCGAAGATTCCTTGGCTCTCGTGCAAAGCTTGGGAAGGTAGAGTCAATGTGGCTCCATGCGCGCGAATCTGCTGATATTCGTTGCACTCCATCCGTGGACCTATTTTGCACATGCCACGTTGTCAAGCTTGCCATGGCAGACGTGCGAAACATGTGGTTTATGCGGGGGATGAGCAGAAAGTGTCTGAGAACTTTTTGAGGGATGGTCTGCCCTTGCAAGTCCTGTCGATACCTGTGAGCACCACACTTTGGACATGTCTCCATAGTCTCATATTCATCTCGAAACAATATGCAGTCGTTGATACATGCATGGATGTTATTGTAGTCCATGCCAAGCTTCCGTAAAACATGTCATGCATCATCACGAGACTCGGGCATGGTGTTTGCAGGTGGCAATATATGATATTTCAATAACCTAAAAAAATCATAAAACACCTTGAAAAATCCATCCATGTTTGCAATAATACTATTTTTTAAAAAAAACAATGAAGTCTGTGTGCAAGGTACCTGAATAACTCAGTCACACTCATATCGCTCCAACCGTATTTTGCTTGCACACTTAAGAGTGCAAGCAATGTCTTCAACCGAGATACTCGGCACCCATCATATAATGGTATGGATGCTTCCTCTCTAAGCGGGTCAGATGTCTCAACATCCATGGGAATCAATGCATCGATCATTGCCTCCATCTCAGGCTCCAAGATTGTAGGCAAGTCGGGAAGGTTGTCTGTCTCCTTTGGTATTGACAGTATAGATGGGCCTTGCGAGTGGTCGATTGGCTCCTGCAATCCATCCATCGCACGTCCACGAACTCTTCTAATTGGCCGCAAAGGGTGCACTCCCCCTTGGGTCGAGACATCACCCCCCTGGATACAAAATTTGCCAACAAGACCCAATCTTATTGTGTATGGTTTTCAATTAGCTTGAGAGTACAATGCATGAAAAATGCTAACTTCAAATTACCGTTTGCTGAAAATCTGCAATCGCCTGATCAATGATCTCAGATTGAAACTCGCCAAATGGTCGTACGTGTTCTATAGACAATCGGCGTTTTTGTCTAATTGCCAACTTGCATTGAGAGCAAGGACATGGGACACGTTGATTAAGATACGTCTCGCGGTCTTGAACAATAAGACCTTCTTCGTTTGCCATGTTATCTACATTACAGCAAACGAGGCTTAAATGGATAGCTTTATGGAGATGTACGTCAAGTTGCAAGTTGACCATAAACCTTGCATTGTATATAGTAGTTGAGAGATTTTCCGATGTTATATCTCGGCCTTGTATCATGCTCAACGATTTGTTTGTCCCGGTAGATAATTATTTGTTATATCTCGGCTTTGAGTATAAGTAATCCATTTTAAAATTAATGCGCGCCATCTATGAAATTTTATAACTATAGTAATAAAATTTATTTCAATCAATTCTACTCATAGTCATAAGACCTGAGAGAAATTATCCTATACTCAATTTAAGGATTTCTTCTTCTATAACAATAATTTTGGGTTCATTTTGATGAAGTACGTGGCCCATGGCAAAGCACATTGCATACCATTATCAATAAGTATATTATCTTAAATTTCCTTCCCCTCCCTCTCCCTCTCTTTCTCTCCCTCTCCCTCTCTTCCTCTCTTCCTCTCTTTCTCTCACCCTCTCCCTCTCCCTCTCGTTCTCTTTCTCTCCCTCTCTCATTTCCTTCCCCTCCCCCTCCCTCTCCCTCTCCCTCTCCCTCTCCCTCTCCCTCTCTTTCTCTTTTTCTCCCTCTCCCTCTCTATCTCTCTTTCTCTCTCATTTCCTAAACAAGCAAAAAATAAAGTGATTTAAACATCCTCCAAGCAAAAGGGAGAGGGAGAGATACAATGCACTCTCCCTCTCTTTCCCTTTCTATCCCTCTCTCATTTCCTTCCCCTTCCTCTCCCTCTCACTCTCTTTCTCTCTCATTTCCTCTCCTAAACAAGCAAAAAATAAAGTGATTCAAACATTAAACAAGCAAAAGGGAGAGGGAGAGAGAGAATGCACTCTCCCTCATTCTCCCTCTCTTTCTCTTTCTCTCCCTCTCCTATTTCCTCCCCCTCCCTCTCCCTCTTCCTCTCTTTCTCTTTCTCTTTCTCTTTCTCTTTCTCTTTCTCTTTCTCTTTCTTTCCCTCTCCCTCTCCCTCTCCCTCTCCCTCTCTCTCTCCCTCTCTTTCTCTCTTACTCTCTTGTTTCCTCTCCTAAACAAGAAAAAAAGAAAGTAATTTAAACATTAAACAAGCAAAAGGGAGAGGGAGAGAGAGAATGCACTCTCCCTCCTTCTCCCTCTCTTTCTCTTTCTCTCCCTCTCCTATTTCCTCCCCCTCCCTCTCCCTCTCCCTCTATTTCTCTTTCTCTTTCTCTTTCTCTTTCTCTTTCTCTTTCTTTCCCTCTCCCTCTCCCTCTCCCTCCCTCTCTCCCTCTCTCTCTCTCTTACTCTCTCGTTTCCTCTCCTAAACAAGCAAAAAAGAAAGTAATTTAAACATTAAACAAGCAAAAGGGAGAGAGGGAGAGAGAATGCACTCTCCCTCCCTTTTTCTCCCTCTCCCTCTCCCTCTCCCTCTCTTTCTCTCCCTCTCTCTCCCTCTCCCTCTCATTCTCTTTCATTTCCTCTCCTAAACAAACAAAAGAGAACGATTTAAACCTTCAACAAGTAAACTCACCAATGAGATATGGCGAGCGTGGGCGGCTTCTCTTTGCAACGAGGGCTCCTCCTCTCCTTCGCGAACAACGGCGGTGGCGGTGGTGGCGGCGACGGCGGCAGCAAGTCTCTTCCTCTTCTTCTCTCACAAAGCCTTGGCTCTCTCCCTCGCTCTCGCTCTCAAAAGGCGAAGAAATGAAAATGAAAACGGCGCTCTGGTTTCGACCGCGCTTTTTTCCTTGCGGCATCGCTATCGGCGTCGCTATAGGCGTCGCTATTAGCGTCGCTATTTGCGACGCAACTGCGACACTAATAGCGATGCCTATAGCGACGTCAATATCCGCCGTCGCTAATCGGCGTCGCTAATTGCCCAATTCCTTGTAGTGGTACTTGTCTCCAATGACTGTTTTATTCTAAATAATAGGTGAAATTCATGGAAAAACTTGCAAAAAAATCATGTCTTTGGAAAATCATTTTTACATCAATTTGATGCTATTTTGATATTTGGATAGTTGTTTCTTGGCTTGGTAAAACACTATGTTTGTAGTTCATTGGTCTATTTTGAGCTTATAGTTGGATATATCTTATTGTTTTTTGTGTACAAACATACACTTGTCATTATGGCTTCTTCATCGAGGTTCAGAGAATGCATTTTCAATATTGAAAAGCTTGACAGAAAACTTTCATATTGGAAAGAGAAAACATACAATGTATTGTTCCAAAATAAGCACGTGAATCCAATCAAATGTAATGGAATTAAGCCTGATGATATGGATCCATTGTATAGGAGAAATTGGATGAGCTATATACTCCACTATTATGCTAACACTCTCAAATTTTATGTATTTTATTGTGAAAAACAAGGAAGGTACATATGGTATATGAAAAGAGCTTAGTGACCTCTATGAAAAGGAAGTGCAGCCTCAAAAGTCTATTGGCTGAAAAGACTCATTGATCTTTATATGGAGAAAAGGCCTTCAATGTCTAATCACTCTATGAGTTCACTGATAATTTCAACCAATTGACATCTCAAAATATTATCTTTCATGATCCATGTTCTTATTAGTCACCTTTCCTGGGAGTTGGAATACTTTCAGGAATGCCATTAGTAACTCCACACCCCCAAGTGGTCTTATGAGTACTAATGTTTAGAGTAGTTTGCTCATTGAGGTGAATAGAAAGAACAATGTAGGGTCAAAGAGCTCCAATGTGCTTATTATGAGAGGAGGGTTAAATAGTAGAGGAAACCCTAATGATAAATACAATAGCAAAAAGGTTGTAGAATAATTTTTTTGTAACAAGAAGGAACACATAAAAAAGGACTATTACAAGTGAAAATGCAAGAAAAAGGGGCAAAAGACAAATGAGGATGATGGAAAAAGGAAGAGCAAAACAAGACAAAGAAAGAGGAGATAAATGCATGCAATAATGGTGATGTTTTATATGTATCCTCTTTGGATGATATATGCTTGGTTGCCATGGATAATGGTATGTCTCAAAACTAGCTTCTAAGTTCTTGAGCATTGTTTTATGTTGTCCCACATAGGGACTGGTTCTCCACTTAAGATACTTGAAAGAGAGGATGCATTTGACTTGGAAATAACTTAGATGTATATAGCATTGTTGGCATTGGAAATATACACTTCTTACTACCAAATGGTTCATTTTTCTTCTTGTAGAATATACTAAAAGGTAGAGCCTAATTGGAAGCACACAAGAAAAAGCAAGAGCTATGGTGGATGGATCAAGAGAGCAAGAGACATCGAGACACCGTATGTGGGAACTCCAATAGTCACAATGTGTGACTAGCCTTCCCTTATTCAAATGTCACCAAAAGAATAAAGAATAAGTGAAAATGATGGGTGCCTTCCACCTATAGTGTATAGGTATGTGGGTACTATTAGTGTAATGAATACACAAGTGGTTAGGCACAAGTACTTTTACCCTTGATAACCTCCCACTTAAAGGTGAATGTGTTCCTAGTGAGAAGAGAACAAGAAAAAAAAAGTGACAAAGTACAACAAGATGAGGAATAGACATTATCTCATCCTATGCCCATCATCTTCCTAAGGCAAAATGGTCAAGTGAGAGAAACTTTTAGTAAGAAAATCTATAGGATTCTCATCAATCGAGATCTTGATAAACTTAAAAAATTTGTCCTCTAACCCCCTTGAATGAAGTGATAGCAAACCTCAATGTGCTTTCACATGGAAGACCTGATTCTTGGCCAACTAAATGACCCTTAGAGTGATCACGTATGATGCACATCCCAAGAATATGCAAGGGATGTCTCATGTCCTTCATCTCAATGCTCTTCTTGAGCTAATTTTTCAAGGCATCCAACTCATCATGAGTACTCTTAGCAATCAACATATCATCAAAGTACCAAAATCATAAGGCTACCATCACAAGCCTTCTTCATGTATAAACACAGATCCATATCACTACGAGTATGTCCCTGGGAATAGGCTCTTTCTCAACTTGCACACTAGGTGTTCCCTCTCTTTTTCCTCAAAGCCCTTAGGTTGCTATATATAAATATCATCATGCAAGTCCCCATATAAGAAAGCTATCTTGATATCCCTAATGACATGTGCCCAAGGCAATGATGCCATAACGATACATGGGGTACTACAGGCATTGCCAAAATATGGTCAGATCTAGATACAAGGGGTAAAGAGTGTCAAACTTGACACAATGTGCCAAGATAAGATTCCCAGAGCTTCTATAAAAGGAATCACCAAAAGAGACAGCATAGCGTGCAAAGAGAAAGTATGAGCATCAATGACTACCACATGAAGGTGAAGAAGATTGCATATGCACTTGCTTCCATTGGGTTGCCAGTGGAAGATGATGATTTAGTTTCTGTAACCATGAATGGTCTAGAAAAGGATTATGCACAGTTTCGAACATCCATTTCCATCCGTGAAAGATTTCTTGATTTTGAGGAGTTGATTGCTCTTCTAATTTCTGAGGAGCAAAGAAATGGTGGTGCATCTTCTTCAGGAGGAACTTCAAAAGAAATTGTCTTCTACTCAAATGCTAGAAGAGGTAGAGGTAGAGGTAGAGGAGGCCGATCTGGAGGCCATGGTAGAAATCAGAATATGCAGCAAACTCAAGAAAACCAGTCCTATGGAGGAGGACGTGGTAACTCTAGAGGCAGGGGGAGCCAAAGAGGTCGTGGTGGATGGCAAAGAGGCCAAAATGCAAACAACAATGTTGAATGCTACTATTGTGGTAAAATGGGTTATATGGCTAAAGACTGCTATAAAAAGCAGAATGATATCATGAATGGAAAATTGTAACAAGGGAATTATGCATCTTCTAGTAGACAGGGTGATGACAGAAATGAGCATTTGTTTATAGTGCAGCACATGAACAATTCTGTGACAAGTGCAGAAGAAAGCAACGAAGTGTGGTATGTTGACTCAGGTGCATCAAACCACATGACAGGTCATGCAGAATGGATGCAGGATGTAAGGAAAATGGAAAAACTAGGATTTGTGGAGATTGGTGATGATACTGCACATCCTATTGTGCAGATTGGAAAAATTCCTTTGTCTATGCAGGATGGGAAAAAGAAATACCTATCATATGTATTTCATGTCCTGAATATCACCAAGAATCTAGTTTCTGTTGGTCAAATGGTTGAGCAGGGCTTGCAAGTCAAATTTAATCCTCATGGATGCTTTGTTGAGGATATGAAAAATAAAGGTCGCTTGATAGCAAAAGGAAAGAAGAAGGGCAGAATGTTTACGTTGGATGTAGACATGCCTGAATTGAGTGCAGCAATGTTTGCACATGGGACCGCTGTAGTTGTAGATATTGATATCTTGCATAAACGCATTGGTCATATTAATGTACAGCGACTTAAATTAATGCAAGCCCAAAATATTGTTGCAGGATTGCCTAAATTCAAGGTTGCAGAAATGCATAAGGTATGTGAAGCCTGTCAATTTGGAAAACAGGCAAGGAAACCATTTCCTAGACATGTTCAAGAGAGT
Source organism: Lygodium microphyllum (assembly GCF_053477565.2). Taxonomy (NCBI): domain Eukaryota; kingdom Viridiplantae; phylum Streptophyta; class Polypodiopsida; order Schizaeales; family Lygodiaceae; genus Lygodium; species Lygodium microphyllum. The sequence goes on from NC_141154.1 coordinate 126,402,775, forward strand.
AAGAAGCCATTGGAATTAATCCACTATGATGTGTGGACTACTAAAGCTGCATCTATTGGAGGCTATCATTATTTTGTCACTTTTATTGATGACTATAGCAGAAAAGTTTGGGTGTATTTTATGAAAAAGAAAAGTGAAGTTTTTGGGCATTTTAAAACTCTTAAAGCTATGGTTGAAAAAGAAACAGGCCTGCAAATAAAATACCTAAGGTTAGATGGAGAGGGAGAGTACCTCTCGAATGAGTTTGCAAGGTTCTTGCAGGAGCATGGCATAAAGCAGCAATATTTATGTAGTCATACCTCACAGCAAAATGGAATTGCAAAAAGGAAAAACATGCATATTGGAGAGGTATCTCGTGCCATGCTCAACGAAAAAGACTTGCCAGATTTTTACTGGGCTGAAGCAGTTGCTACAGCAGTCTACATAATGAACAGGACTCCCACTGCAGTAATACATGGGATGACTCCAGAGGAGAGGTATACTGGTAGGAAACCAGATATTTCTCATTTGAAAATTTTTTGTTGCATTGCCTATGTTCATGTGCCAGATGAGTTGAGATCAAAGTTGGATCCAAAAGCTGAGAAGTGCATCTTTATTGGTTACTCTCTACAGCAGAAAGGGTATAGATGCTATAACCCTTCTACTCGTAAGTTTACAGTGAGCAGAGATGTTGTTTTTTATGAGATGAGTAGCTGGTATAAACCAGTAAATGTGATTGATAATGTAGATGCACAAAATGGTAATGCTGCACAGAATTCACAACAGCAGTCACAAGATATTAGTGGACCTGGAGTGTCCTCTAGCAGTGGTTCACATTCTTCGCCATGGACAGGCAGATTGAGATCAGGAGAATCTTCTCAAAGCAATGCAGATAGTGGTATGCAGGTATCATGAAAAGGAAAAGAGAAGGTAGATTCAGCCCATGTTTGATGTGAATGCAGGTCACTATTATGTGGATGGTGAATCCAGTGGCTCAGAACAGAGCATTGATGATGAGTTCGGTATTCCTTTTGTTGTTACACCTGGAGTAAGGAAGACCAGGGATGTTTTGAGAGCACCTGGAAGTGAGCCTACTTTGCGCAGGTCTACCAGAGCTAGGTATCCTATGGATAGGCTAAAATATGATGGATTTACAGCCATTCACTATGCCTATATAGTCAAAGTGATACAAGAACCAAAACCCGCTTCTTTTGAGCAGGCCATGGGAAAAGAAAAATGGGAGAAAGCCATGGATGAAGAAATGGATGCTTTGGAAGCAAATGCTACATGAGAATTGGTACCTTTGCCTAAAGATAAGAATGCAATTGGTTGTAAGTGGGTTTATAAGGTGAAGCATAATGCAGATGGTTCTGTGAACACATACAATGCAAGATTAGTAATCAAGGGGTATGCACAAACATATGGCATTGATTATGAAGAAACATTCACTCCAGTTGCAAGTATGGCAACTGTAAGAGCAGTCATTGCTATGGTTGCATCAAAGGGATGGTCTTTACATCAGATGGATGTAAAGAATGCCTTCTTGCATGGTGATTTGCAAGAAGAGGTCTATATGGAGCAGCCACCAGTTTATGTGCATGCTGTTCATCCTAAGCTTGTTTGCAGGTTGAAGAAAGCCTTGTATGGCTTGAAGCAAGCACCTAGAGCATGGTCTGACAAGATAGTACAGTTTCTTGTCACTATTGGCTTTCAAATTTCCAAGGCAAATTTCTCACTTTATGTGAGAAAAACAGAGAAAGGTATTATGCTACTTGTCATTTATGTTGATGATTTGATTATGACAGGTGATAGTGATGAAGATATCCTTCATATGAAAATGCTATTGAAGCAGAAGTTTGAGATGAAGGATTTGGGAGAGCTGCATTATTTCTTGGGCATTGAGGTGATTAGATCACCAAGTGGGATACGGCTCTTGCAGAGGCAGTATGGATTGGACATGCTGTCCAAATATGGGATGACAGGCTGTAAGCCTATTTCAGTTCCTTTGGAGCAAAATGTGAAGCTGAGCGCAGATGCAGGTGAGCTTCTGGAAGACCCTACTATGTACAAACGCATAGTAGGAAGTTTGATTTATATGACTATTACCAGGCCAGATTTGAGCTATGTTGTTGGATTGGTAAGTTAGTTTATGCAGGCTCCAAGGAAACCGCATTTGGATGTGGCTAGACGCATACTCAGGTATGTGAAGTCCACATTGCAATATGGACTATTTTATGAGACTGGGGTTCAGATACAGTTGCATGGATACACTAATGCTGACTGGGCTAGTAGTATTTCTGATAGATGATCTACCAATGGATATGTGTTCTCTTTTGGGAGTGCTGTAGTCACTTGGAGCAGCAAGAAACAGCCTACAGTTGCCTTGTCAAGCACAGAGGCTGAGTACAGGGGAGCAGCAAATGTCTGCATGTGAGGTAGCTTGGTTGCATAAGCTACTTTATAATATGCATCAGCCTACAGATGGGCCAGTTGTCATTTATTGTGACAACATGAGTAGTATACACTTGGCTAATAACCCAGTCTATCATGCTAGAACAAAGCACATTGAGGTGCATTATCACTATGTGCGGGAGAGGGTTTTGCTAGGTCTTATTGATCTAGTTTATGTCAGCACAGAGTATCAGGTAGCTGACATATTCACGAAGGCATTGGGCGTGTTCAAAGTTAAGAGAGAGAGAGACAGGGAGTCTCCATTGTCATGAACCTTCAGGTTCCATAGCTTTCTTCCATTATTCTTTTCTAACTAAGTAACACACACCACAAAGATAAAGTGACCTCGTGTAAGTGTAGACTAGACAGACTAACTCTAGTCAGGTCACTAACTGCTACTAACCCGACTTATTTAATGTAGTCACATGTAGACAGCTGCACACTCTAGCCATCATAGATGTCGGTCATAGATAAAGACACACTGACGGTGAGCTTGATTTCTAACACTCCCCCTCAAGCTCAAAACAAAACTCAAATCATCTGCATCACTCCAAGTAGCTGTCTAAAGTGAATGAACTTATCTTTACCAAGCGATTTGGTAAAGGTGTCTGCTACCTGGTCTTCAGTCTTCACATGCTCTAAGTCAATCTGATATGCTAAAACCATTTCCCTGATGAAATGGTAGTGAATCTCAATGTGTTTCGATCTTGCATTATAAACAGGATTGCTTGCTAACATGACACTGCTCAAATTGTCACAGTACAGCTTGACCTTGCTGTCCAAGTGTACTCCCAAGTCATTCAGCAACTTTTGTAACCACTTAGCTTCACAGGTCGCTAAGGCCGCACCACGATACTCTGCTTCCGTACTGGACAATGCAACTGTAGGCTGTTTCTTACTCTGCCAACTGATCATGCTACTACCCAATCCAAATGCATAGCCACTGGTTGACCTCCTGTCATACGTGCAACCAGCCCAGTCAGCATCAGTGTACCCCATCAAGTCAAGGGGTTTCCCATATGCATAAAACAGCCCATGATCTGTGGCACTCTTTACATATCTCAGAATTCTCTTGATTGCATCTAAGTGTGGTTTGCGAGGCTTCTACATAAACTGACTGATCAGCCCCATAGCATAACTCAAGTTAGGTCTAGTGATCGTGAGATAGATCAAGCTGCCTACCATCTATCTGTACATAGTAACATTCTCAATCTCTATCCCAACATCAATCTGCAACTTGACATTCTGCTCTAAAGGCGTATCCATAGGCTTGCAATCAGCCATACCATATTTCTGTAACATGTCATGAGCATACTACTTTTGTAGCAGCCATATGCCTTGAGGTGTAGAGACAATCTCAATCCCCAAAAAATATTTCAGCTATCCAAGGTCCTTGACCTTGAACTCAGCCTGTAAACATGTCTTTATTTTAGCAATCCCATTTTCATCATCTCCTGTAATGATTAAGTCATCAACATAGGCAACTAGGAAAACATAGCCACTATCTGTCTTCTTCACAAACAGATTATGATCAGCATCTCCCAATCGGAAACCATGTTGCTACAAATAACTGCTGATGCGAGCATTCCATGCTCTGGGTGCCTGTTTCAACCCATATAATGCCTTTTTCAGCTGACATACATGTACTGGAAATTCTGGATGCACATAGCCTTCAGGCTGTTCCATGTAAACCTCTTCCTGTAATTCTCCATTGAGAAAGGCATTCTTTACGTCCATCTACCATAGTTTCCAGCCTCTAGCTGCTGCCAAAGCAATCATAGTTCTAACTATAGCCATCTTTGCTACAGGGCTGAAAGTCTCCTCATAATCAAGACCATACTGTTGCGCATACCCTTTTGCAACCAGTCTGGCCTTGTATCTTTCCAATGATCCATCTGATTTACATTTCACCTTATACACCCACTTGCATCCAATAGGTGTTTTTCCCTCAGGCAACTGTACCAAATCCCATGTACCATTTTCAGCCAAAGCTGAATATTCCTCATCCATAGCAGCACGCCAATTCTCATCTGCAACTGCCTCATCAAACTTACTTGGTTCTCTAAAACCTGTTACTTTCGTCATATAAGCATAATGATGGGCTAAATATCCAATGTAAGTATACCTGCGTCTGACCCTCTTTGATCTCCTGAGCTGTGGCTCACTATGAGCTTGCCTCTCATGAGGCGGCACATAACGACTCTGCCTAGCACCTGGCGTCATAACAGACGGAATCCCCAATTCACTGTCTAAGCCGTCACTGCTAGATGAATCATAACCTGCAGTGAGTGGACCTGTTAGATCTTCAAAAACCTTTTCTTTTCCCTTATCTATTCTCCCCCTCACTGACATATTTGTGTCAGTGGACACAGTAGTGCAACTTCGCAATCGTCCTATCCAAGGACTCACTATAGATGATACATCACCTGTCTAACCACTCATGGAAGTACTCTCTGCAGGAGTATTTTCAGCATGACTCATACTGGGTGAGCCATCGGTAGGCACTGCAACAGGATTCCCATACTAGGATGCTAACTCATCAAATACCACATCTCTGCTTATGAGTGTCTCATGCGAAGAAGGTACATAACACTTATAAGCTTTCTGTTCCTGTGCATATCCTATAAACACACTTTTCACTGCCTTAGGATCCAATTTCTTCCTCTTCTCATCCGGTATATGCACATATGCAATGCTGCCAAATACCTTCACGTGCGAAATATCATGTTTATGACCATACATCCGCTCATACGGAGTGACATCATGAATCCCTGTTGTAGGGGTTTGATTCAGCACATAGACAGCAGTCATCACTGCTTCAGCCCAATAACCATTTGGCAGACATTTTTCATTCAGCATAGCTCTAGCTGACTCCATCAAAACCCAATTTTTCCTCTCTGCAACACCGTTTTGTTGCGGTGTATAACTACATGTGAGGTGTCTTCTGATCCCATATTTAGCAAGATACATGTCAAAGTAATTTGAGACATATTCACCTCCTCCATCTGATCTCAAGCATGATATGTAACAGCCCAATTCATTTTGAGCATGCTTCTTGAAGTCTTTGAATGCATCAAACACATCATCCTTATGCTTCAAAATAGAAAGCCAAGTGTACCTGTTGAAATCATCAATGAATGAGACATAATACCGTGCACTGCCAAAAGAAGCATTATGTGAAAGACCCCAGATATCAGAGTGCACCAACTGTAAAGGCCTAGTGCTGTTTTTTACATGTCTCATGAAAGGAAACCGTGCCTGCTTTCCAAACTGACATGCAGGGCATACATGACCAAAATCATTATACTTGAATTTAGGTAATCCAAGTACTACTTCCTTCTGCTGCATAGATTTCAGCTTTTATACATTGACATGTCCAATCCGCTTGTACCAAATTTCTACATCCCGAATGGCACTCTCATCATGAGCAAAATGGCTGCCTTAAGTCCCAGAATGGTCGCATCCAATGTAAACATCCTGCCATCCCTTCTGCCCTTGGCAATTAACTTGCAGCCATTTCCATACTCCTCAATGAAACACCCATCTTTGTTAAACCTCACTTGCAAATTCTGTTCTACCATTTGACCCACAAAGAACAGATTCTTTGTTATGGTCTGTACATGTAATACATCATGCAGGCCTTTCTTCTTGCCATCAGGCATCATAAGAGGAACAATCCCTTTATGCTTTATGTCATGTTGGGTGTCATCCCTAGTACATACATGACCATGTGTACCTGCAACCATCTCATCAAACCACTCTCCATGCGGTATCATGTGGTTTGACGCTCGAGAGTCAATGTACCATCTGTCATCTCTATCATGTCTCGATGCATTTCTGGATACATGATGCATGGCAAAGAGTCTATCAACTGGCTCATCATGAGCACCACTGGAAGATGCATAGTGCCCATGATGTCTGCCCTTTGCCTTCATATCTCCCTGCTTCTTGTAACAATCCTTTGCAATATGCCCATACCGGCCACAATAATGGCAATCCTTGTCCCTGTTGGACTGATCAGATGACTGCCATGAACCAGAACCACCACCTCTACCTCGGGGTGATCTCCCCCTGCCTCCAAACCCGCCAGATCCACGCTGGCCTTGTGTATTTGCACCATGCCAATTACTCTGCTGCTGCTACTGTCCATAAGCATTACGAGTGTCACCACGACCTCGAAATGAACCACGACCTCTAGATCCTCTACCACGCTGGCTAGATTATAACGCAGTGTCTCTACTCTGAGATGCACTGGAACCTGTATTCAAACCAAGTTTGACTGCCTCATGCAGCAACAAAGCAACTAGCTCTTCCCAGCTAGGGAGCTCTTCTCTGACAGAAATGGAAGTGTCAAAAGCTTTGTACTCTTTGAATAAGCCATTCAAGGCAATAGCAATCATATCATCTTCTGATACACTTGAGCCAATGGTAGCAAGTTGATCAGATATGGTCTTAATCCCCGTGGTATACACTTGGATACTCTTGCCATTCCTAGACATGTTGTTGAACTGCTGTTTCAACTGGATCTTCCTTGCATGTGTCATGGTTCCATAATTTTTCATCAATATGTCCCAAGCATCCTTCGGAGTCTCACATCCAGTGATTTGAATTACCATAGCATCAGATATACATAGAGAAAACCAATGCAGCACCTTGCATGCTCTTTCATTCCATAGCCTGTAAGCTCTTTTCTATTCATTAGTTGGATTCTGTGCAGGCAACTCAGGAGTGGCCTCATCTCCTATACATAGATCCCAATAACCTCTCCCAACCAGAAAGTTTTTCATTCTAAATTTCCATAATGCAAAGTTCTTGTTGTCCAACTCCTCTCCAACTATCTGAGTGATATTGTTAGTTTTATGTGCATTAGCCATGATGCAATAGACTGTCTATCAAGTGCCTGACTCCCTGCAGACCAATAAGTATGACTCTGACCAAGTTCAGTCTGTAACAGTTTATGACAGTTTTCTACACTAAATTGCATTAAAAAAACAGGGTATTTCAGCCCATTAACACCCCAAAACAACCCACAAACAAGTGGTCTCAACTGTAGGTATAACTGTCAATACATAAGCTATGTGTTTGCTTCAGTTTAAGCTTCTGTAACCTCACTGCCAGGGTACATACATGCAGTCTAAAAACTGCAAACTGTGAGTAACCTACAGCAATTTCAAGTCCAAAACTGAGTGGTAATCATGTCATACATGTTCCAAAACCTCCCAGATAGCTGCTAGTACATTTGGCAGTCAAGACATGAGCATAGAGGCACAGAACAGTGCATGACCAGCACATAAACGTGTCAAAATTTAGTTGAAGGTTGCAGTCAACCAAAATTCAGCATAACAATCTCCAAGCAGCTCCAAAATGTCTCCCAATCATGTCATACATTTAATTTGTAATGGCAAGTTTAATACATGAGCATCTGAGTAGGCATAGACAACCTGTCTTCATTGACCAATGGCATAAACTTCATGAACTGTTTGTAATTTACCAAGACAGTGTGATTGCATTTACTTCAGCTTTAGAATTCATTTTTCAATTATGCTTATTGCTTGCTTCAATCCTCCATACATTGAGCATGTATAGGTCAGTTCATATAGATGATAGAACCCCCAAGATGACCTGTATTGCTTCAGTAATACACAATGCTTGTCATTGACTGTGTATGATAGTTTTCAACCACTAACATACTTCAGATCTGAGTGATTTTAGTGAGCAACTTCAGCTCAAATGCATTACATCCAGTACATATGGCTTCTTGACATACATCTTGGCTCCAGTGATGCTTCTAGGTATGGATGAGTGCTTCAAGCTCATGCCAAACAAGTGTATATGCTTTGTAGTGGCTGTATACAGTAGGCCACTGTTTATGACAGACCTATGATCTCTGTTTTCAACTCATAAGTGAGCTCCAGCACAAGCAATGGCTTCCTATTATCTTCAAGTACCTTCCAGGGATCTCTTGCAAGCAATGTACAATCAAGTGAGTGATTACAACCAGCAAATGAGGTAGAGGAGTTCAGGCCTGAAATAGGTGCAATCTGCGCAGACTGAATAGGGGTTTGCAGCAGTGCACGATGTTGATGATGATGATAATGGAGCACACAATTGTGCTTAATGCTCCCTTCTCAAGGTTCTAAACAAGCCCCGGACAGTAGCTTGGACCATAGAGCAAACAATCACACAATGCATACCTTCCATTTGACAATGGCATTCAGCCTGTTTGAAAAATAATATAAGTCTTCAACTGCAGATCATCTTCACTCCCTCCTGCTCCAAGAATTCCACCAAGTCCTGCTCTGATACCATGTTCAAAGTTGAGAGAGAGAGAGACAGGGAGTCTCCATTTTCATAAACCTTCAGGTTCCATAGCTTTCTTCCATTATTCCTTTCTAACTAAGTAACACACACCTCAAAGATAAAGTGACCTCGTGTAAGTGTAGACTAGACAGACTATCTCTAGTCAGGTCACTAACTGACTACTAACCCGACTTATTTAGTGTAGTCACATGTAGACAACTGCACACTCTAGATGTCATAGATGTCGGTCATAGATAAAGACACACTGACGGTGAGCTTGATTTCTAACAGGGCGCAGAGAAGCTACGTAAGTTCAGAGACCTGCTTGGTGTGCACGAATTGGGATTGAGCTCGAGGGGGAGTGTTGAGATATCGAACTCCACTCATGATATGCCAGGGTGACCGTTGTGCATTTATGTCACCGACTTGTTAGCTGCAGATGCGATTGGTACACTGCCCATGAATAATAGCTAGATGACAGCTATCCTTATCTACTCTAGTTCATGGCTCAGTTAGTATGCCACCTTAGTTAGTTGAGTTTGGTTTGAGACCCATATATAGTGTTCTTCTATTTCTCTATACTTGAGTTCTTTTGGCTTACAGAACTAAGAAGAGGAAAACTGTTTTCAGCCTCCACCTTTGTGTGTATTCCCCCATTGTGTAAGTGAGAAAGGTACAAGTGAGGCTCCTTCCTTCTCTCCCACAATCTTGACAATACAAGCATAGCTAAGTGGAAGAAGCCATGGTTTCCCTACTCCAAGTTCTTGCTAAGCTAAATGTGACTGAGGAAGATGGTCTCAAACCTCCAATGGAAGGCCAGATTGCGCTATAGATGATCAAGCTCTAATACCAATTGAAGGAGAGGCAATGGCAGTGGAGAAGGAGAAGAGGAAGATGTGGGAGAGAAGAGCACACACAATGTAGGTACTATCAAGAGTGATATGATATCCTTATTGCAGTATCTCATATATATATGAATAAAGAATATGGGCAGACACTATACACATGCAGGTCCAATGGCCTTTTACCCCAACAGTACATAAGGTTGCTTGTCCATGCTTATGACCATTATGGAGCTCATAAAGAATGTGCATAGTTGTCAAGTGCATGTTGCTACTCATAGTATACACAATCATCATATGCATGTTGATCATAGCTGAGCACATGCTACTACCTTGGCACATTGCACCTATGAAAATGATCATGATACTCATAATTTCCATGAGAATGCCCATGTTGTTGCTCATAATCATGTTGATACGTCCTTTTAATTGCAGCCATTCAAGAAATTGTGATTGTAAGGGCTACAAGTTTGTCATTGGTTGCCTTGGCTGGAGTGTTAATGGTTGAGATGGCTGAGATCAATTGGTCCATCTTAAGCATGAATTTACTTTGTGTCTCCATTAATCTGTTGTGTCTTTCAGTCCTAATAGCTTCTTATTGCCCTAGAGTAGCATTCAATGCATTCAATTTGAGATGCCGAAACTGGGAAAAGAAACTAGAACTATGGGCCATGACTAACTTGCTTTTGCAAACACTATTGTCCCTTTCTTAGTGGGATGGAATTCAAACTCTAATAATCAAAGATCGGCCTCGAAACTATTGCAGTTATGGCCAGACAATATCCAAAGATAGAGCAGCCTTGCTTGGATCTTCTAGATTTACAACAACCAATCTCATCACCTTCTTAGTGGCATGTTAGAGATGTCGGACGATTGTTACAACAGAAAGAAAATGAAGCCTAGAGTTCATGCAGGAGTGGCAGCTATTTAAAGAGTCTTGTTGCATACAAAAGCAATCCAAAATATACATCCAATAGTCTAAATGTATTGTTTTCTCAATGTAGAGTTGGTTCAAGTACTAATCTCAAATTTCTATGTTTGTTTTGCAATCTAGAGTCCCAAGTTCTCCCCAAAGTTCACTATTGAGCTATTTCTCAAGTAGTTCTTTTGTCTGCTACTACTACTGACCCTTTTGACAACAATGACCCTTATGGAAGAGCTAGCAGATTCAACCACAAGAGCAAAAGTAAAAAATACATGAACAAACACTTGGTTCAAAATTCATGAGCAATTGTCCATCCAAACTATTAGAAAATCTAAAGAAATTTACAAGAATTGTAAGCTTTATGTTCAAAATTGCAGTTCCATCCCAGAAACCAAATGCACCTCTCAAGCACTTGGAATATTTGACCTTAGTTACTTGCCATAGGATTGTTGATGAAGGTTTTCCTAGCTGCAAATCATTACAAGTATTGAATATATCAATACATGTGCTGAATGTATTAAGATGTCAAAGTATTAATTATGGTGGCCCAATAGGCCTTGCTGATGGTTTCAAAAGCTAGGCCTGAGCTAAACTGTAACTAGAGAATTGAAATACAACTAGAGACAACCAATCATCTATCTCCATGCTATCCCTTTATCGGGACCTAAAATGAGCCAGACACTGGCTCTAAGGCTCGAGCTCTATGCTCAACCAAAACACCCCACAGCCTCATGGGCTAGGAGCGTCTAGAGGCTACACACTAATCTAACCAAATAAGCATTTGTATGGCATGTAGTCCAATGGATAACCCTTCCCAGACTCCTCACATAGAGCCCTACACATATTGGTGTTGTACACCACGTAAAATAGACACAGGGACCACCCCTTGGCTAATTGCCATGGCTCCTCTATGGCACTCCTACACCTCAAGGATTGGCCTTGAGATGCGTCGTTCAAACATAAAGCACATACGATACATAATCCTCTCTTATAATCAATCGTTCCAGGAGATATAATATGATCCTCACTCCACACTCCCCAAAGAAACTGATTGCTAGCCCTACGACTTGGGATACCTCACCCTCAACGTGGGTAAATGTTTATGAAGACAATTGCCATTCATCCAAGATTGTACCATGTGTTGAATGCCATGCAACTGTGAATGATTCGTAGTGCTCAACCATTTTTATTCATTTAAAATAGCATAGTGACAATGTGAAACCATTTCTTTTAATGGTTTCATTCTAAGCATAATTGTTATGTTGCATAGGGATAGCTTAATCAACTACAAGAGATTTACATCTGCCTTAACCTCACAAAGAGAACTTGCTAAATCAAATTCATATAGTTAGCAATAGCTCTCTTCTCCCACTAGACCATTCTCTCCTTTGGTCTTTGAACAAGCTTTGGTGCCTCTTTCTTGGCTTTTTCCTTCTTCCTTGGCAATTCCTTATCCTTCTTGGGGTTATTCAATGGCTTTTAGATGTCTGCCTTCCACATCAAGATTAAGAACTTGCGTCCCCTTATCATCTTGCTTAGGATTTCCCTCGATAAGTTTTACAATGTCTTTGTTACTATCTTTACCCTTTTGACCTCTTGTACTGACCCTAGATTAGAAGCTTCAATGCCATTGACACGTACAACTTCAATAATGCTGACTCTATTGCCACTAGGTAGCTCCTCTACAATAGCCTTCCCACTTTGCAGTATTTTTTTCGGTCTCTCATCTTGCTAGAGATTATTCCCTTGCACTCAATGGTTGACTAAACCTACCTATTTACTTCCTTGCTAGAGAGAGCTAATCTTGCTCCAACAAGTACTGGCTAAGTGGCAAGACTTGCTGCATATGTCACATTTAACATTTGGAAAATTCCCTTTGAAATGTTGACCACCACACTAGCTCAGTCTTGAGGAGGCACCCTCTTTAGGGTGTCAACTCCCTATCAAATTTTGCTGCCTCTTTAAGAAATTAACATCAAGAGCTATTTGCCTATATTTTTTTATGATCATGTCAATATAGTATTTCATCATATCCTTAACTTTGCTAAGGACATTCAAAGCACTTGACTCATAATCGTGATCGTCTACCTATCATTCCATTGGCCTAACCACTTGATTGGGAATTGGCTACTGATTCCATGGAATAACATTAGAATTTATCGTTTGGCTTCCAACATTTGGTGGAGCCATCTAACTGAGCATAGGCACGGTCACACTGGGAGGAGTTGGCAACATGGGCACATTCTGAATTATAATTCCTCTCCCATTGGAAGTACTCATGGGTGTCCCTTGACCCCCATTTGTCAATGCCAAAGTATTTCTAGTATCTAGACTTAGATTCCAATTTGCCTTAGAGGTATAGGTCACTTGTAATCATGACTCTACCTCCTCTACTCATGTCATAGCAGTATCAATTTCTGCAAGAGCAACATTACTCAATTGCACTTGGATGTTAAAGTCTAGCCCATGTAAAAGTATTGGAGTTGAGTAGTAGCTGGAATGGGAATATAAGTCTCTAATTTACAAAATGATTCCTTCAATTTATTGGCATAGCCTTAAACATTCTCATGAGGTTCTTAATGTGTTACATTGAGAACACATACCCAATACTGACCTCCCCTTTCAGGGGAAAACTCTCTTTGAAAGGCTACCAAAAAATACATCAATCGTAGTTATGGTTCTAGCCTCTAGGCTTTGATACCATACTACATCTCATCCTTTCAGAGTCATATTAAAGAACATCATCAAGTGTCCTTCATCTTGGATTCAACAATTGAAAATTAACTTTTTGAACTCATTAATATGAAGTTACACATAATCCTCTGCTAACCCATTAAAAATGGGTAGAGGAAATCCTAAGGCTAACAAGTCTGACATTCCTACTAGGATTGCAATGGGTTGTGCCATTATGATCGGACTCACTAAAGGTCCCTGAACTATGGGAACTATTACCCCACTCAAAGTGGGTTGACCAACTGGGAGAGGGGAAGTACTAGAACTTCCTCCTCCTCCTCCTAACAAACCATTTGTGGAACTAGGGTTGCTAAGACCCCTCCCTTGTAGGGTTATCAAACCACTCCACTGATGAGAATATCTCCTAATAATCTCAGCCCACTTTTGAACCCTTTCACCTCTTTCTTGCTTTTGAAGCTCGGCTTGATGGTATTTTGGATCTATTTCACTACCTTTTGGCATACACTAACAAATTGGTCCCTATCAATCAAGAGTAAGATACCACCAATTATTAGTGGCTCTCGGCAAACACACCACCTATCAGGACATGAAATGGGCCTGCGACACTAGCCCTAAGGCTCTCTAGTCAAATCTCTATGCTCAACCAAAACACCCCATGGTCTCATGGGGCTAGGAGCGTCCGAATGCTACACATTGATCTAATCAAGTAAGCATTTGTATGGCTCATAGTCCAACAAATAACCCTTTCCAAACTCCTCACAAGGAGCTCCTACACATATTAGTGTTATACACCATGTAAAACAAACATAGGGAGCACCCCTCCGCTAAATGCTATGGCTCTTCTACGGCTCTCTTACACCTCGAGGATTGGCCCTGAGATGCGCTATTCAAACATAAAGCATGTATGATACATAATCCTCTCTTATAATCAATCGTTCCAAGAGATAGAATATGATCCTCACTGCACACTCCCCAAAGAAACCAATTGCTAGCCCTACAGCTTGGGATACCTCACCCTCAACATGGGTCAATGTTTATGAAGACAATTGCCATGCATTCAAGATGGTATCATGCGTTGAATCCAATGCAACTGTGAATGATTCATAGTTCTCAACCATTTTTATTCATTTAAAATAGCATTGTGACAATGTGAAACCATTTCTTTTCACATGCTTTCATTCTAAGCCTAATTGCTACATTGCATAGGGTTAGCATCGAGCATGCTCGTGCAACTAAACCCTTTAATTCTCAAAACACACATATCCTATATACAAAGTGTATTAGAAAAAATGAGATTTAGCATGTAATCAGCACTTATTACCCCCTCCTCACCCTACCATCATTTAGGGTTCTGCATTCGATGGTAGATATAGAAAGTGTTTTGATATATGTTTCTTCCATAAAGAACAATAAATACTCACTTTAACATAAAGAAAGGGCTAAATTGAGACTAAACCTCATGTTTCAATCCTATCATACATCCATGGACACATTTTTTTTCTATTTTTTAAGTACATAAACTTATTTTTCTTATTTTTCTCTTTTTCCTATTTATTTTTCAAAAAATACTGATATTTTCTTATTTTCTAATGTGACTTGATTAGACTTGCTATGAGAATCATTTTCATCCCTCATTTCATCCCATGAGAATACCATTGACACATCAAAACTCCCAAAATCCATGATTTACCCTAAAATCAAAATTTTGCGAGTTTTGCGTGTTTATGAAAAAATCAATAGACGGCTGATTCTTGCTAGTTTTCTTAATGTTTCTCATAAATAGATCGTTGACAATCAAGATCAATCATTTCAACCATTTGCAATCAAGATCTATCATAAAACAATGAAATTTATCACTTACTCATAAAACCGCGCTTTATCTCACACATATCTTGTATTTAGAAGGCAACTAACACTCACTAATAGCCTCTAGCACTCCTCAAACATCAATCTATACTCCATTATGTCTCAGCATCATCTCCCAATCAAAATCTCTCAAATCATCCCACCTCCCTCTCTCATAGATTGAAATAATATAGAAATATACATCAAGAGGAGAGAGGAGAGAAAGACTAAATTTCGAAATTTTCATCTGAACAGCCATTTTACGCAAGATATCAGGTGATGAGGGCAAAAAAATTAGGAATTCCGTGAGTACGATTAGATTGACTGCTTGCTTTCAACCTCTCCACGCCCCATCCATCAAATCGTCACCAGGGAAGGGCATCATTTTTTTGTGTTGTTTTTGAAACACCCCCCCTCAATTGATTAAAGAAAAATTTTATAGCCCTTTTTGGGCCCTCCCAAAGTCTCATGGCCATAACCACTTACAATTTGGCACAAGTATGACCTTCTAGGTGCCCAGCTCCAGTTTCTTCCTTGTGCGGCGAGAAATTTGAGATCCAGAAAATCTTGCCCATTCGGCTTGAGGTCTTGAATGGCCGAGAAGTCATGTTGCTTCAATCCAACACTCAAAAAAATTATGAAAAATCCACGACCACTACAAAGGTCAAAATATACATTCCCATCTTCCATGGTCACTTAAAATTGTCAAATCCACATCTTCTGCTTCCATCGTCAAGCTTTAAATTCCACTTAAATTTTGCCATTCTGCTCTTTTTCAACATGTCTTGGGTGTTTAAAATCCTACTCTCAAGACACACTTGTGGCAGTAGGGCATCATTATAGAGCAACAATGGCATGAAAACATGATATGTAGCTTTATGTAGATTTGTGTAACTTTTAGTTTTCTATTTTATAAAGAAGAAAATAGTTATTGTTTGGACAACAAGCTTATAGGTTACAAAGCTTTATGCATTACATGCTTATATACTATTTGGGTCTTTCATATGCTTATGTTGATGCTCGATATTGATGTTTATGCCTGGATATGCTTATGGTGATCTTTGAAGCTTGTATTTGAGCTTCATTGAATGTATTTGATTATTAGCGATTTTCTTCAGGGATTCCTCACTTGCAGATTGAAGACATATTGGATATATATATATATACTCTCGAATGTATCATTGATAAGCTTGGGCTTCTCAAATGTTATGTGATTGATGTGTTGAGCCTTGTTGTACTCTTGAATATTTTAGATTTTCTTCCAATGGGATACATTTTTATTCACTTTGCAAAGCTTGGTTCTTTAGAGAGAATTCCAATCTCTTACCTATGTACATGCTCAATTGATACACCATACGATCTTCTTGTAGATATTGACTCTTGCGGGCTGATTTGCCTTTGAGAACTTGCATACCTTGTACCTATCACTGTTAGTGGGTTGTCATTAGTGGATGCTGTTACGATTCAGAGACAAAGACAAGAGTCAAGAGCAGAGTGCTCTCTCTTTCTTCCATTATCTAATAGACCACACACATAACATAAGTGTATACAATAGTACTAAGGTCCGTAGGACCATTCACACTGGGTCTAAGACCACCGACTTATTTAATGTCCCACACTTGCTGATACAGCTGGACACAGCTAATGTCGGTCATACATACTGATAGGAGAATAATAGGAGCTTGATATTCTAACACTCCCCCTCAAGCTCAAATCATCCGATGAACTCCAAGTAGCTATCTAAAACTACTAAACTTATCTTTACCCAAAGACTTGGTAAAGATATCTGTAACCTGTTTATCAGTCTTCACATGCAAAAGATTTACTCTCCCTGCAAAAACCATCTCTCTGATAAAATGGTAGTGTATCTCTATGTGTTTTGTCATGGCATGGTATACTGGATTCGTTGCCAGGAGTACACTACTGAGATTGTTGCATAATAAGGTCACTAGAGCATCCACCTGAATATCCAAATCAGCCATAAGCTTGAGCAACCATGAAATCTCGCATGCTGCCAATGCAGCACCCTTGTACTCTGCCTCAGTACTAGACAATGCAACCTTGGTTGCTTCTTGCTGCTCCAGCTGATCGTGCCACTTCCAAAGCCAAAAGTATAACCACTCGTAGATCTGCGATCATATGATCATCCTGCCCAATCCGCATCTGTGTATCCAACCAGTTTCAAAGTCTTATCTCTCATATAGAACAGTCCATAATCTACAGTGGACTTAACATATCTCATAATCCACCTAACAGTATCCAAATGTGACTTCCTGGGCTTCTACATAAACTGACTTATGAGCCCAACTGCATAACTCAAATCTGGCCTAGTGATGGTCAAGTAGATCAGACTTCCAACCATCTGCCTATACATAGTCACATCCTGAATTTCAGCTCCAGTGCTAATGTCCAGCTTGACATTCTGATCAAGGGGTGTATCCAATGGTTTGCATTCAGCCATGCCATACTTTTTCAGCATTTCCATGGCATAATGTTTCTACATCAGCCATAAACCATTTTCAGCCTTGATTACCTCAATACCCAAAAAGTACTTCAATTCACCGAGATCTTTCATGTCAAATTCAAATTTCAGCATCTTCATTACATGCCGTATGCCCAAGTCATCATCACCAGTGATTATCAAATCATGAACATATATGACCAGCACTGCCAAGCCACTATCAATCTTCTTTGTAAATAGGCTATGATCATCCCTACCAAACAGTAAATCCCAACCTCTGCAAGTAGTTACTGATCCTAGCATGCCAAGCTCTTGGAGCCTACTTCAGCCCGTACAGTGCCTTTTTCAGCTTGCATACATAATGTTGAAAATCAAGGTGAACATACCCTTCTGGCTGAATCATATAGACATCCTCTGCTAAATCATCATTAAGAAATGCATTCTTCACGTCCATCTGCTCTAATTTCCAGCCTCTAGCAGCAGCCAAAGCAATCACAATGCATATGGTTGCCATCTTGGCAACAGGGCTGAATGTTTCCTCATAATCAATTCCATACTATTGAGCATACCCCTTAGCAACCAACCTGTCTTTGTACCTTTCCACACTGCCATCTGACTTGCATTTGATTTTGTAGACCCATTTGTAGCCAATGGTCTTTTTTCCTTAAGGCAGTGGCACAAGATCCCATGTCTTATTTTCAGCCAAGGCATTCATTTCTTCATCCATAGTTGCACACCAGTTCTCATCTTCCACTGCTTCAGCATATGTACCTGGTTCTTTGATCTCCATCACTTTTATCATGTAAGCATAATGCTTTGCAGTGTAGCCACTATATGTCAACCTGTCAATAGGGTATCTGACCCTCTGTGAGCATCTAGGCTGTGGTGCACTGCTCGATTCCCCTCTCTCATGAGACGGAATGTACCTGCTCTGCCTTGCGCCAGGTGTATAGACAATCGGAATACCAAGTTCATTGTCTAAAGTGTCAGCAAACTCATATCCATAAGTCATTATACCATGTGTCATCATACCAGATGCATCCTCAGTAACTTTCTCTTTTCCTTTTCTCTCCAAGTCATCATATCTCCCCCTCACTGACATACTAGTGTTAGTGGACAATGAGCTCCTCAATCTCCCTGTCCATGGGGATACTGTCTGACTACTAGGGCCTGTCATAGCAGTGCTCTACTGCAAATCAACTATAGATTCATGAGTGGAAGGCATATCTGATGGCCCTTTAGCCGATGATACATACCAAGAACCCATCTCATTAAAAATAACATCCCTGCTCACCAAAGACTCCCTGGTAGAGGGATCATAGCATTTGTATGCCTTCTTCTCCTGAGAATATCCAATGAAAACACACATGCACTTTTGGATCTAGCTTCTTCATTTTTTCATCTGGAATATGCACATAAGCAAGACAGCCAAAGACTTTCTTGTGACTTACATCCGGCTTATAGCCATACAGCTTCTCAAACGGTGTCATCTCATGAATACCTACAGTGGGAGTCCGATTCAAGATATACATAGCTGTCATAACAACCTCAACCCAATAATAGAGAAGCATCTTCTTCTCATTCATCATGGCATGAGCAGCTTCTATCAAGACCCTGTTCTTTCTTTTAGCTACCCCATTCTGATGAGGAGTGTAGCTGCAAGTAAGCTGCCTACTTATGCCATTTTCAGCCAAAAATTTGTCAAACTCATTTGACACATACTCCCCACCGCTATCTCATCTCAAGCAAGAGATATAGCAGTCAAATTTCTTTTCAACTTGCTTTTTAAACTGTTGAAAAACAGCAAACACCTCATCCTTTGTCTTTAGAATGTAAACCCAAGTATAACGATTGTAATCATCAATGAATGTCACATAATACTTCGAACCTCCCATGGATGCATTATGGGTTGGCCCCCAAACATCAGAGTGCACTAACTGCAACGGATGTGTACTCTGCCTTACATGCCTGACAAATGGCAACCTTGACTGCTTACCAAACTAGCAAGCATCGCATACATGACCAATATCTAAATATTGAAACTTGGTTAAACTTGTAACAAGCTGTTTTTTCTGCATAATTTGCAGCCTTTGCAAACTCACATGCCCCACTCTCTTGTGACAAATTTCCAAATCTCTGATAGTGCCAGAACCATGGGCAAACATAGCTGAAATCTGGCAAGGTAGCATCAAGAGTAAACATTCTACCATTCCTGTGACCACGAGCTATCAACTTGCATCCATTGCCAAACTCTTCAATAAAGCAACATGGTTGTTAAATCTGACCTACAAGTTCTGCTCCCGATAGACAGTAAGTTCTTCATAATCAAAGGAACATGCAATACATCATGAAATTTTTTCTTTGTGCCATCATGAACCACAAGAGGCACTTTGCATTTATGCTCAATGCTATGCTGCGTGTCATCACCTGTACAGACATAGCCATGTTTTTCAACCACCATATCAGTGAATCAATCACCGTGAGGAGTCATGTGGTTCGATGCCCCTGAATCAATGTACCAAACTGCATCATAAGTGCTTTTTTCAGCAACTCTGTCTTTTACATACTGCATGGCAAACAATCTATCTCCTGAAGTATCATATGCCTAACTAGACATAGCAAAATGTCCATGTTGTTTGCCTTTCTGATTGCCCTGCTTCTTCCAGCAGTCCTTGGCAATATGCCCATACTTTCCGTAGTAATGACAATCCTTATCCTTGTTTGGATTGTCAGATGGATGCTGCTGTTGCAGAAGCCTCTACCTCTAGGGCTAGATCTCCCCCTGCCTCTAAAGTTTCCACCACGTCTTGCATTCGATACCTGCTGGTTGTTATTGCCATAGGACGCATTTTGCTGGCCTCCTCTACCAGATCCATAGCCTCTACCACGGTTTCAATAGCCGCATTGATTGGAATAGAAAATTGCATCCTTGTTTTTAGAACTGCTAGATCGTGTAGCCAAGCCAAGCTTAACCTCCTCATGTATCAGCAATGCAACTAGCTCATTAAAATCGGGCATTTCAGCCCACACAAACACAGAAGTGTCAAAAGACTTATACTCATGCCCCAAGCCATTCAAACTCATAGCAACCATGTCTTTATCTTCAACCTGTGAACCAACAAATGCCAACTGATCTGCAATGGTCTTAACCTCCGTGACATAATCCTGTATAGATCTGCTCTTTCTCTCCATGTTGTTGAACTTCTGCTTCAACGGTATCTTCCTAGCACTTGTGGTTGCACCATAATACTTGACCAAAATGTCCCATGCATTCTTATGAGAGCTGCAGTTCATTATCTGCATTACCATGGCATCTTAGATACATAAAGAGATCCAGTGCAAGACTCTACGAGCTCTTTCTGTCCAAGCTCGGTGGAATCATCTCTGATCAGCCATAGGTCGATCTGGGAGCTCATGTTCAGATTCCACTCCAATCACTAACTCCCAATAGCCTTTCCCTATTAAGAAGTTCTCCATGCGGAACTTCCATATGGCATAATTATTACTGTCAAGTTTTTCCCCCACTATCTGGGTTATGTTGTCAGTCCTCTCTGCATTAGCCATGTTGTACCAGACACTATCTAGTCACTACCTAACTTCCTACAAGCCAACAAGTATGATTAACCAAGTTCAATCCTCAACTGTTTATGACAGTTTTCTGCAATTAACTGCAATTAATTGCAGTAAAAACAAGGGTATTTCAGCCCAATGAGAGCTCAAAAATAGTCCACAAACCAGTGGTCTAACTCATAAGTATAACAATCAATACATATGCTATGGAGTTGCTTCAGCTTAAACTCCTGCAACCTCACTGCCAAGGTAAATACATACAGTCTAAAAACTATAAATTGTGAGTAACCAGTAGTAATTTCAAGGCCAAAATCAATGTGTATACATGTCATACATGTTCCAAACCCTCTAGAATATCTGCTGGTATATGTGGCAGTCCAGTCATAAGCATATGGGTACAAAACAGTGCATATCCTGCAAGTACAAGGGACATAAATCTACTCACAGATTGTATACAGCCAATAAACTGTCAAACCAAGGTGTATTTCAGCCCAAGAGAACCTCAAACCACTTCATACATATGCCACTATGTGTATAGGTCAATACATGACCAACCAAGCATCCGCAGACACTCTATCTATAAGAGGCAATGTCATATAATGCATTCACTGTTTATGACCAGCCAATACCCTGTGAATACATTTGTTTCTAGATCCAGACTTCATTTTTTAAGAGCTTTCAATGCTCATATCAATGCTTATAGCATTCAATAGTCATATCCCATACCATACAACTCCTTGTAGGTAACAAAAGGCATGTACTTCTTCAAGGCACTGACTATATGATGATGACAGTTTTATGACAGCTGTCGTTGACTTCCCAAAACTGACCATTTCAGTCAATAACTTCAGTCCACAACCATGTCAGTCAATGCATATGGTTTGCAGAGCATGTATATGCTTCAACAAGTTCTCCTGAGCATGCCAAAAAGCTCAAAGCTCTTGAGTAGAATCAAGTGTATCTTGTATACATCCTAATTACAGCAGGTCTTCACTGTTTTCAAATCTGCGGTCAACTGTCACAGCTCATAGATGAGCTCTATATCAAGGGTTAGCATTCCAAGACAATAAACCATCTTCCAATGATGATTTATCAAGCATTTAAGTGCTCCATTCCCTTCCAATGTGCTTATCTAGCCAGCATATGCAGATCAGCAGACTGGCGCAGTTTGCGTGGACAGATCTGGGCTTCTCCTTCTTCATGTTGATGATCACTTCGATGTATATCCACTCAATGATGATCAACCAAGCCTTTACAAGGCTCCAAACAAGTCAGAGGTCCTCCTTCAAGCAATGACAAGTCACAATGATAATGCCTACCCTGTATCATAGGAAAATGACAGTTAGTCCTTTGTTCTCTTCAACCCTGTTAGTTCAATCTTTAGGTCTTCTTCCCGTATGCACTCCACAGAGCCCAGTCATGGGTGCTCTGATACCATGTTACGATTTAGAGACAAAGACAAGATTCAAGAGCAGAGAGCTCTCTCTTTCTTCCATTATCTAATAGACCACACACATAACATAAGTGTATACAATAGTACTAAGGTCTGTAGGACCATTCACACTGGGTCTAAGACCACCGACTTATTTAATGTCCCACACTTGCTGATACAACTGGACACAGCTAATGTCAGTCATACATACTGACAGGAGAATAATAGGAGCTTGATATTCTAACAAATGCTTAACACGCATTGGTTGTTATAAACATCTATGTATCTTATACTTTGTATGCTTTGACAATTCTTGGTACTTGGTTGCTACATTATCAATTGCATTCTATATATCCTAGTTGCTTTCCAAATATTCCTAATAGTGGGAGCTTACTCCGTTGGTCATTTTCCTACTCATGTATGGTCATTTACTATAGTTTTATAGATAATAATGCTAAATACTATTTATGAGTAATTTTTTTGAGTGTAGATGCCTTGTTTGAGCCCTCTACTACCTACTATTAGTGGACATCTACATACTTTTTTGTCTCCATCCTCTTGCCCACCCTTTGGCTAAATTTGGGGTTGTTTTGCTATAATTATAGTGGCCCATAATCTTGTACTTTGCAATAATTTTCAATCATTATGGTAGATACTTCTCATGTATCAATGGATAGTGCTATTTTTAACATTGAAAAGTTTGATGTTAACAACTTACAATATTAGAAGATGCAAATATGGAAAGTATTAGTGTAGAAAAAGTAGGTTAGGCCATTAAAAAAAGGCATAAAGACAAAAAGTTGGAAAAGAGATTATTAGGATGAGCTTGATGAGTTATGCAAGTTTACTATCATATTGTCTTTTTCTAAGCAAGTGTATTTCAATGTTATATTGACCAATGATCTTGCATATGATTTATGGAAGAAGATCCTTGATCTTTATGACAAGTAGAGTTCCGCATCTTAGTTATATTGGTTAAAGAAGCTTGTGGACCTTCACAAAAAGAATTGCACCCCTATGTCTACTCATTTGAATAAGTTCCACTCTATTTTTAGCCAGCTTGTCTCACAGGACATCAAGTTTGAGGATAACATAAAGTCTTTCTTTGTTCTTGCTTGTCACTACCAAAGTCATTGGATACATTTTGTACTAATATGAGTGCTAACCCCTTGAGAGTGTTTTAAATGTAGATGGGATCTAGAGCATGGCAAAAGCTATGGAGGTTGGAAGGTAGAGATAAACCTCATGATGACATAGACAAAGAAGGCAAGACTGTTACACAAGTGAATTAGGTTTCAAGATTGAGACTTGAACTCATAAACACATTCTTGTGTATTAGACAAACAATGACAATGACACTAACTGAAAGAGGAAAGCATCATGATATTGTATTCATCTCATATGAAAGTGATAGTCAAGTACAATGTTATATAGAACTGGATAGTAGCATTCTGCACCACTGTGCTTATGGGATTTAGGACCTCATCCTAGACTGCTTGCTTTCCCTTGCCCACTGCTCCATACAAAGAGGCATACAAGTGGATGTGATTGCTAGATTCTCAACAGTAATATAAGTACTCATCTAATAAAAGAAGTAAATAAGAAGAATATTGATGTGGCCTGCACTTCTTATGCATTGATTGTTAGAGGCAAAAATGGTGGAAACGGTCAATATGACCATGATAGAGTATCACAGTCCAACAGAGGTACATCTTGGTCTCATGGAAAATCTCACAGTAAATTCCATAGTTGCAATGATAGACACAATGAGAAAGGCAAGGGAAAAGTACAATAAAATGCAAAGTCCACTAATATTATACGCAAGTCTAATGTGAAGATAGAGGAGATATACACATTGGAGAACAATTCTGATGATTACGTTTTTGCACCTTCATCTCTTGATGTTACTTAGTTACCAATGCATCATCTACTTATTCTTAGTTTTAACTTCTTAATTTGGGGGCTTCCTTCAATATTAACCCGCATCGACATTGGTTTCATAGCTATCATATAGTTATGGGTTTTGTTAGACTAGGAGATGACACTATATTGGATTTCATTGGCATAGGTAGTGTTATATTGCAATTTGGTAATGGTGCTCCTATTTGTGCTTCATGATGGGTGTGATGTCTCAGCTTTGACTAAAATCCTTATTTCTATTGAATTGTTAAATGATGACAATGATACCATATATCTTTTAATGATTCTTCATGGAAGTTCACCCATGTGGTAGTCTTGTTGTTGCTAGAGATGCAAATGTTAGCAGACTCTGCCCTTTGCTTGTCTTTGGGACTCTTGACAATATTTTAGTTGTGATTGATTTTCCACATATATCTTTATGGCATTGTCACCTTGGACATATGTCTTTAAAGGGAATAAAAGTATTTACCCATTTGCAATATCTCTCACCCTTGAATTATTGTTGTTTTGATTCATATGATTATTATTTGTGTGGTAGATAGGCTCATAACTCACATAAAAGTTCAAGTTCTACATATGGGTGAGCCTTTAGCTCTTGTGCATTTAGATCTTTGTGGTCCCATGCTCTGTCAATCTTTAGGTGGTATGAAATATTTCATTACATTCATAGATGATTATTCACATAAGGTTTAGGATTATCCTATTAAGTAGAAATGGAATGTTTTGCCTATGTTATAGTGCTTTCTTTCCACAATGGAGAACCAATGTCTACAATGGAGGTGAATATGCCTCTAAGGCTCTTGAGCAGCTATGTGATGAGAGGGGTATTAAGTGTCCATTGACGACTCCATACAACCTATCCCAAAATGGTATTTTTGAGTACATGAACTCTTCAAGAAAAATTGTGTGTAGTATGCTTAGTCAAGAACGCATCTCATTAATAAATCCCCATGCATTGCTCTTGGTTGTAGAATTAGGGAGAAGGTATAGTCTAGCAAATCACCCTTGTATGCACACTTGCGAGTCTTTGGATGTGAGCCTTTCTGCTCTATTCCCAATTTAGACAAGCATAATAAGTTGGATCTGAAGTTTGTCAAATGCATCCATCTTGGATATGGGGATGCAAATGAGGTGGGCTATTGTCTTTGGGATCCACTCACTTGGAAGGTTATCTGTAACCATAATGTTATCTTCTATGAGGAAAAGGTGCATATGAGACTAGAGCAAATGATTGAGATACATAGGGTGATCTTTTAGGATGAGTCTTCTCTTAGAGTATAGCTAGCCCCATTGAGATTGTAACATGCCCGCTCCTCAAATCGTGGGACATGTCTTAGCAGTCCATTGAGAGATATATCTAGAAGAAGCCGCCCGAACTCCCAAGGAATGACACGGGGTTTGCCAACTAGGGTCTCTCAAGTCTGCCCCGCAATCCGGCCGTTCCCACTAGGATCGACCTGAAGTCCGGGTTCCTAGTCAACATTGTCTAAGCATAGGCCACATTTCCTGTTAACATCTCCTTTGAGGAAAGCTCTCAGCTAACTGAGATCACCCTTCTGTAGGATAGACCCATTGGTCACATTCACCACGCTTCCCTCGAGGGTTTTTTTTAAGTTATCTAATTACCTACCACATTATGTTTGACATAAAAATGCAGCTTCCTTAATTAACCTGTTAATCACAGGTTCCTTTACATAATTTAGGCCACAGACACGAAGACAGGTTAAAACAAGATCAAACACTTCCTTAACTTATCTTCGGATTAATGTGTGTCTCATGCCCATACAGGAGAATTAAGTGCTCCTTTCTGCCTCTGCAGAAAAATCCTTCCGTCTTCCAGCAATAAAACCCAAAGGTTTATCCTTCCAAGATTTTGCATTGTTACTAGTATCAAGGCCTAGAGATCCCATCCTGAGTCACGTAGAATACTTGTGTAGGACCCGGAGGCATTAGGATTTATGGCCAGAGCCCCCACTGGCACCCAAGCATCCTCCTATGCCAAGTGATTTCCACGGAGAGACCTCTCGCGGCGGCTTCGGTCCACATTCCCGACGCAGATTCACAACCCCGTGGTTAGGGTTTGGCGGTTCGCGGGGGGGGGGGGGGGGGAGGGGGGGTAGCTAGCACCATCCTTTCTTAATTATCCCTTTAGGAAATCAACCATAGCTGAAGCAACCAGCTTAAAAACAATCACTAGGGAAACATCCCTTTTATTTCCATGGCAATCAGCCATCTCAGACCCGGCCATGCAATCATCAAACACACCCCACTTGGGTTAACATCCAAAACCACATTAACAAACAGTTGAATGCACAACCTCCTGCTTCAAGGCATCGCAATCCCATTGCATGCACAATCAGAAATTAACTTGGATGTATCAAAACACTTGCTCAAGGGATTTACAACCTTTTCAAACAACCAAGCATAGCTTGGGTCAACAATCCATTTAGGGTTAGGCCACCAGCTTCAATTAAGCTAGGAGCATATCCATTTGGGATAGTCCATAGCATGATCGATAAAACAATTTGCAGGCAATTGTACTTATCCCTAATGCACCGAATCTCATGAAGGTCTAGGTTTCTATCCATTGGAAACTATTATTTCATGTGTTTCTTTTAGTCATGATTGCGAAGCATGAATTCTAAATGACTATTCATGCACTGAACTGGTTTAAAAGCTATTATTTTATGTAAAATAATGCAAAAACCTAATCATTTTATGTATGTAAAAGCTATCATTTCATGCATATAAACTCTTATGCAAATTCCAACTCTGCCGTTCCGCGCATACAACTTAGTTCCTAGAGTAAACAAAACCCTATGCATGACATCAATCCTTTCATCCCTTTCCCAAGAAATAATTCCTAAATTAATTTTTTAACGCTTAGAACCTGGGCTTGATTCATGTGTGATGCGTTGGTTGTTCCGCTCGGCCCTCGAGCATTACCAATGGCTTGGGCGCCTACGCTTTCCGCAACTTTCTTCTTGGGAGCCATTTGCCTCGCGGAGATTGGGCAGTCCTAACGGTTGACAGGTTTGGTAGAAAAGACTGTTGGATGGGGGTCCTTCGCCGAGAGGGTGGTTTGGGTGTGGCTCCTTGCAGTTACCAACTCTCACTTCTTTCTTTCTCCCTCTCTCTCTTCTTTTTCTTTTCACTTAATCTCCTACTCTCTCTCTCTCTCTCTCTCTTCCTCTCTTCTTCTCCTCTTATTCTTCTTCTTCCACTACTTCTCTTTTCTCTCCTTCCACCCTTTCTTCTTCCTCTTCTACTTCTCCTTTTCTTCTCCTTCCCTTATTTTGTTTCTCCCCTCTTCTCTCTTCTCTCTTCTTCTCCTTCTTCTTTTTCTCACTCCCTTCCTCCTCTTCTCTCTCTCTCTTCCTCCTCTTCTATCTCGTCCTTCTTTCTCTTCTCTCCTTGTCCTTCTCTCCCTCTCTTCCTCCTCTTCTCTCTCTCTCTTCCTCCTCTTCTCTCTCTTCCTTCTCTTCTCTCTCTCCCTCCTTTCTTTTTCCCCACTATTTCCTTTTTTTTTCTTACCACTCCTTCTTCTCCTCTCCTTCTCCTCCTCTTCTCCTACTTCTCTCCGCCTACTTCTCTTAACCCACTCCTTCTTCCTCTCTCCTTCCTCTTCACTTCTTCTCTTCTCCTTCTCTTCTCCCTCTTCTCTTCTCCTTCCCTTCCTTCTCTTCTCCTCTTCTCCTCCTTCTTCTCCTCCTCTCTCTCCCTCTTCTCCTCTTCTTCTTCTCCTTCTCTCCCTCTACCTCTTCTCCTCTCCCTCTCCTTCTCTTCACCTCCTTTTCTGCTTACGGGGGGTGCTGACGTCAAGCCCAGGCGGGGGCGGCTTTTTTCCAGAACGAGAGGGGGAGGATCGCTCTGCTGCCACCGACGCAAGGGAGGGGGTGCTCAGCAACCTGCGGACGCTAGAGGGGGACCATTGCCTTTAAATGAGGGAGGAGAGGGAGGTTTTATAGGGGGCGCAGCTGTCCGCTACCACCTGCGGCCTGCATGCCACCCAGCTCCCACACGTCACCCCCGCTCTCTCTCTCTCTCCCCGCCATGCCACGGCAGGGGGAGAGAGAGGGAGAGATAAAAAAAATTTTAAAAAAATTAGGAGGGGACTGTTCTTATGGAGGAGGCCCGGGGGGGAGGAGACATTACATCCTCTCCCCCTTAGAGGAATCGAGATGTCCTCATCTCGAGAGAAACTGGGGAAGACAAACGTAATTGGGGCTTATAGCCTATGGGTTAAGGCCCACCACGCTTCCGATGTGCTACTTTGATTACTCAAATAACAACTTGCCACAACTTATCAGATCCAATAGTATTTATTCCAAGTACAAGACTTATTACCTCAAGTATATCTTCCTAGGATATCAAGT
Source organism: Lygodium microphyllum (assembly GCF_053477565.2). Lineage (NCBI taxonomy): Eukaryota > Viridiplantae > Streptophyta > Polypodiopsida > Schizaeales > Lygodiaceae > Lygodium > Lygodium microphyllum. The sequence continues at coordinate 126,431,570 of NC_141154.1, forward strand.
CATCCTCAAAGGTTACAACAGGCTCTAGGCCTTCATCATCATGTGATTCATAATATGAGCCAAAAGCAACTGGCTTCATTTGACCACACGTTCCTGATTCTCAGGGTCCAACTCAGGACAATCTATTTGGATGTGTCCTAGTTCATTGCAGTGGAAACATCGGTGGTTGGGACATCTTTTACGGATGTGTCCTACCTCTCTGCACTTGTGGCACCTCTTGTCTTGATCCAATGAGTCATCTTCATCATAGTTGCCTGATTTAAGTCCTTGAATGATTGGATTCACTCAGAGTAATGCGTCTTGCAAGTTTGTTGGGCACATTGATTTCAATCGAGTGTTTATGGGTGGATTCAACCCAGCACAGAACTTTGACACCTGTTGTGTCATATCCATTGGGGGTGCATACTTTAGGAGTGAAACGAACTTTGAATAATAGGCTTCAAGGGATAATCCTAGTTGCTTCAAGTCATAGAACTCATTCATCTTTTGTGTGCAGTAGGCAGGTGGCAGATACCTCCCTCACACAACTTCCTTAAGCTTATTCCAGGTGATGGTCCCCTCCGAGATCGCTTGGTCTCTGCACCACTATTTCCACCAAAGTCTCGCTTCACCTGTAAGCTTAAGTTTGGTGAGCATGGCTTGGTTAGCAGGTGCAATTCCTGCTGCCTCAAAATAGTCCTCCATGGACTCAATCAAGATCTTGGTGTCAGCTTGAACAGTCTTTCCCTTGCCATCAAACTCGGGTGGCTTAATTTGCTTGAGAAGGAACTTCTTCTCTTGCATGTCAGCATTTGTAGGTGCAGAAGGTGCCAAACAATCAAGCCATACCACTTAGGTTATTTAGGTTATGTCTATGATCTGAACATTAATCAATCATGCATCATTAAGAAGTTTTGCTCTGATAGCAACTGTAACGTGCCCGCTCCTCAAATCGCGGGACACGTCTTAGCAGTCCATCGAGAGATATATCTAGAAGACGCCGACGGCACTCCCAAGGAATGACACTGGGTTTTCCAACTAGGGCCTCTCAAGTCGGCCCCGCAACGGAACTTATCCAGCCGTTCCCACTAGGACCGAGTCCGGGTTCCTAGTCAATATTGTCTAAGGTCATAGACCAACTTTTTCCTAACATTTCTTGTTAACATCTCCTTTGAGGAAAGCTCTCGGCTAACCAAGACCACCCTTCCGTAGGATAGACCCATTGATCACATCCACCACGCTTCCCTCGAGGGTTTTTTTTTAGTTATCTAATTACCTACCACATTATGTTTAACATAAAAAGGCAACTTCCTTAATTAACTCGCTAATCACAAGCTCCTTTACGTAATTTAGGCCACAAACACAAAGATAGGTTAAAACAAGATCAAACACTTCCTTAACTTATCTTCGGATTAATGTGTGTCTCCTGCCCATACAGGAGAATTAAGTGCTCCTTTCTGCCTCTGCTGAAAAATCATTCCGTCTTCCGGCAATAAAACCCGAAGGTTTATCCTTCCAAGATTCTGCCTTGTAACTAGTATCAAGGCCTCCAGATCCCATCCCAAGTCACATAGAATACTTGTGTAGGAGCCGAAGGCATTAGGATTTATGGCCAGATCCCCCACTGGCACCCAAGCATCCTCCTACGCCAAGTGATTTCCATGGAGAGACCTCTTGCGGCGGCTTCGGTCCACATTCCCGACGCAGATTCACAACCCCCGTGGTTAGGGTTTGGCGGTTTGTGGGGGGAGGGAGGGAGTAGCTAGCACCATCCTTCCTTAATTATCCCTTTAGGAAATCAACCATAGCTGAAGCAACCAGCTTAAAAACAATCACTAGGGAAACATCCCTTTTGTTTCCATGGCAATTAGCCATCTCAGACCCGGCCATGCAATCATCAAACACACCCCACTTGGGTTAACATCCAAAACCACATTAACAGACAGTTGAATGCACAACCTCCTGCTTCAAGGCATCGCAATCCCATTGCATGCACAATTAGAAATTAACTTGGATGTATCAAAACACTTGCTTAAGGGATTTACAACCTTTTCAAACAACCAAGAATAGCTTGGGTCAACAATCCATTTAGGGTTAGGCCACCAGCTTCAATTAAGCTAGGAGCATATCCATTTGGGATAGTCCATAGCATGATCGATAAAACAATTTGCAGGCAGTTGTACTTATCCCTAATGCACCGGATCTCATGAAGGTCTAGGTTTCTATTCATCGGAAACTATCATTTCATGTGTTTCTTTTAGTCATGATCATGAAGCATGAATTCTAAATGACTATTCATGCACTGAACTGGTTTAAAAGATATTATTTTATGTGAAATAATGCAAAAACCTTATCATTTTATGTATGTAAAAGCTATCATTTCATGCATATAAACTCTTATGCGAATTCCAACTCTGCCATTCCGCGCATGCAACTTAGTTCCTAGAGTAAACAAAACCCTATGCACGATATCAATCCTTTCATCCCTTCCCCGAGAAATAATTCCTAAATTAATTTTTTAACGCCTAGAACCTGGGCTTGATTCATGTGTGCTGCATTGGTTTTTCCACTTGGCCCTCTAGCATTACCGGTGGCTTGGGCGCTGTAACATGCCCGCTCCTCAAATTGCGGGACACGTCTTAGCAATCCATCGAGAGATATATCTAGAAGATGTCGCCCGGCACTCCCAAGGAATGACACGGGGTTTGCCAACTAGGGTCTCTCGAGTCTGCCCCGCAACGGAACTTATCCGACCGTTCCCACTAGGACCGACCTGAAGTCCACATTCCTAATCAACATTGTCTAAGGTCATAGACCGACTCTTCCCTAACATTTCCTGTTAACATCTCCTTTGAGGAGAGCTCTTGGCTAACCGAGACCACCCTTCCATAGGATAGACCCATTGGTCACATCCACCACGCTTCCCTCCAGGGTTGTTTTAGTTATCTAATTACCTACCACGTTATGCTTGACACATAAAAGCAGCTTCCTTAATTAACCCATTAATCACAGGTTCCTTTACGTAATTTAGGCCACAGACACGAGGACAAGTTAAAATAAGATCAAACACTTAACTTATATTCGGATTAATGTGTGTCTCCTGCCCATACAGGAGAATTAGGTGCTCCTTTCTGCCTCCGCAGAAAAATCATTCTGCTCACTGAGGCCGGAGTCTCCATCAAGAACTGCATCAATGCCATCTGACACTTTATTCTTTCCTTTGTCTTTACCTGTAGTGCTACTAGATGCACCTGAAGATGTAGAGCTAGCTACTCCTTAGTCTCCCAGACCAAGGACTACCAGATGATGTCTCTGGTCCACTAAGACTTCGTGATTCTTACTTTTCAGCTTGCACATGAGTGTCATGATCATCATCATCCAATGCATCACCACTAGATGCATACGAACTGCTCATTTCATCAAAGATGATATCCCTGCTCACTCTGAACTTACATGTGACAGGGTTATAACAACGATACCCTTTCTGCTCTAAAGAGTATCCAATAAAAACATATTTTTCTGCCTTTGGATCAAGCTTCTTCTGTAGCTCATCTGGCACATGAACATATGCAACACAGCCAAATACCTTCAAGTGCGATACATCAGGCTTCTTGCCAGTAAAGCATTCTTCAAGAGTCATGCCATGAAACTACAGCTAAAGGAGTTCTGTTCATAATATAAACAGTAGTATGAACAACCTCAGACCAAAAATGCTTAGGCATATTCTTTTCAGCCATCAAGGCACGTGCAACTTCTACAATGTGCCCATTTTTCCTTTCTACAACCCCATTTTGCTGTGGGGTATACCTACATGTGAACTGTCTCTTTATCCCAGGAGACCTCAGAAAATCACTGAACTCATTTGAGAGGTACTGTCCCCCTCCATCTGACCTCAAGCACTTTACTTTCAAGCCTGTTTCTCTTTTAATTGTAGCCTTGAAAGTTCTAAATGTCAAGATTGTGGGAGAGAAGGAAGGAGTCTCGCTTGAAGCTTTCTTGCTTGCACAATGGGGGAAGACACACAAGGGTGGAGGCTGAAAACAGTTTTCCTCTTCTTAGTTGTGTAAGCCAAAAGAACTCAAGTACAAAGAAATAGAAGAACCCTATATATGGGTCTCAAACCAAACACAACTAACTAAGGTGGCATACTAACTGAGCCACGAACTAGAGTAGATAAGGATAGCTATCATGTAGCTATTATTCATGGGCGGTGTACCAACCGCGTCTGCAACTGACAAGTCGGTGACATAAATACACAACGGTCACCCTGGCATATCACGAGTGGAGCTTGATATCTCAACACTCCCCCTCGAGCTCAATCCCAATTCCTGCACACCAAGCAGGTCTCTGAACTTGCGCAGCTTCTCTGCGCCCAATGCCTTCGTGAATATGTCAGCTACCTGATCCTCTGTGCTGACATAAACTAGATCAATAAGACCTAGTAAAACCCTCTCTCGCACATAGTGATAATGCACCTCAATATGCTTTGTTCTAGCATGATAGACTGGGTTATTTGCCAAGTGTATACTACTCATGTTGTCACAATAAATGACAACTGGTCCATCTGTAGACTGATGCATATCATAAAGTAGCTTATGCAACCAAGCTACCTCACATGCAGCCATTGCTGCACCCTTGTACTCAGCCTCTGTGCTCGACAAGGCAACTGTAGGCTGTTTCTTGCTGCTCCAAGTGACTGCAGCACTCCCAAAAGAGAACACATATCCACTGGTAGATCGTCTATCAGAAATACTACCAGCCCAATCAGCATCAGTGTATCCATGCAACTGTATCTGAACCCCAGTCTCATAAAATAGTCCATACTGCAATGTGGACTTCACATACCTGAGTATGCGTCTAGCCGCATCCAAATGTGGTTTCCTTGGAGCCTGCATAAACTGACTTACCAATCCAACAGCATAGCTCAAATCTGGCCTGGTAATAGTCATATAAATCAAACTTCCTACTATGCGTCTGTACATAGTAGGGTCTTCTAGAAGCTCACCTGCATCTGTGCTCAGCTTCACATTTTGCTCCAAAGGAACTGAAATAGGCTTACAGTCTGTCATCCCATATTTGGACAGCATGTCCAATCCATACTGCCTCTGCAAGAGCTGTATCCCACTTGGTGATCTAATCACCTCAATGCCCAAGAAATAACGCAGCTCTCCCAAATCCTTCATCTCAAACTTCTGCTTCAATAGCATTTTCACATGAAGGATATCTTCATCACTGTCACCTGTCATAATCAAATCATCAACATAAATGACAAGTAGCATAATACCTTTCTCTGTTTTTCTCACATAAAGTGAGAAATCTGCCTTGGAAATCTGAAAGCCAATAGTGACAAGATACTGTCCTATCTTGTCAGACCATGCTCTAGGTGCTTGCTTCAAGCCATACAAGGCTTTCTTCAACCTGCAAACAAACTCAGGATGAACAGCATGCACATAACCTGGTGGCTGCTCCATATAGACCTCTTCTTGCAAATCACCATGCAAGAAGGCATTCTTTACATCCATCTGATGTAAAGACCATCCCTTTGATGCAGCCATAGCAATGACTGCTCTTACAGTTGCCATCCTTGCAACTGGACTGAATGTTTCTTCATAGTCAATGCCATATGTTTGTGCATACCCCTTGACTACTAATCTTGCCTTGTATCTGTTCACAGAACCATCTGCATTGTGCTTCACCTTATAAACCCACTTACAGCCAATTGCATTCTTACCTTTAGGCAAAGGTACTAACTCCCATGTAGCATTTGCTTCCAAGGCATCCATTTCTTCATCCATGGCTTTCTCCCATTTTTCTTTTCCCATGGCTTACTCAAAAGAAGTGGGTTCTGGTTCCTGTATCACTTTGACCATATATGCATAGTGAATGGCTGTAAATCCATCATATTTCAGCCTATCCACAGGATACCTAGCTCTCGTAGACCTGCGCAAAGTAGGTTCACTCCCAGGTGCTCTCAAAACATCCCTGGTCTTCCTTACTCTAGGTGTAACAATAGAAGGAATACCCAACTCATCATCAATGCTCTGTTCTGAGCCACTGGATTCACCATCCACATAAGAGTGACCTGCATTCCCATCAAACATGGGCTGATCAACCTTCTCTTTTCCTTTTCGTGATACCTGCATACCACTATCTGCATTGCTTTGAGAAGATTCTCCTGATCTCAATCTGCCTGTCCACGGCGAAGAATGTGAACCACTGCTAGAGGACGCTCCAGGTCCACTAATATTTTGTGACTGCTGCTGTGAATTCTGTGCAGCATTACCATTTTGTGCATCTACATCATCAATCACATTTACTGGTTTATACCAGCTACTCATCTCATCAAAAACAACATCTCTGCTCACTGTAAACTTACGAGTAGAAGGGTTATAGCATCTATACCCTTTTTGCTGCAGAGAGTAACCAATAAAGATGCACTTCTCAGCTTTTGGATCCAACTTGGATCTCAACTCATCTGGCACATGTACATAGGCAATGCAACCAAAAATTTTTAAATGAAAAATATCTGGTTTCCTACCAGTATACCTCTCCTCTGGAGTCATCCCATGTATTGCTGCAGTGGGAGTCCTGTTCATTATATAGACTGCTGTAGCAACTGCTTCAGCCCAATAAAAATCTGGCAAGTCTTTTTCATTGAGCATGGCACGAGATACCTCTCCAAAATGCCTGTTTTTCCTTTCTGCAATTCCATTTTGTAGTGGGGTATAACTGCATGAATATTGCTGCTTTATGCCATGCTCCTGTAAGAACTTTGCAAACTCATTTGAGAGGTACTCTCCCCCTCCATCTGACCTTAGGCATTTTATTTGCAGACCTGTTTCTTTTTCAGCCATAGCTTTAAGGGTTTTGAAATGTCCAAAAACTTCACTTTTCTTTTTCATAAAATACACCCAAACTTTTCTGCTATAGTCATCAATAAAAGTGACAAAATAATGACAGCCTCCAAGAGATGCAACTTTAGTAGTCCACACATCAGAGTGGATTAATTCCAATGGCTTCTCACTCTCTTGAACATGTCTAGGAAATGGTTTCCTTGCCTGTTTTCCAAACTGACAGGCTTCACATACCTTATGCATTTCTGCAACCTTGAATTTTGGCAATCCTGCAACAATATTTTGGGCCTGCATTGATTTAAGTCGTTGTACATTAACATGACCAATGCGTTTATGCCAGATATCAATATCTGCAACTACACCGGTCCCATGTGCAAACATTGCTGCACTCAATTCAGACATGTCTGCATCCAACGTAAATATTCTGCCCTTCTTCTTTCCTTTTGCTATCAGGCGACCTTTATTTTTCATATCCTCAACAAAGCCTCCATGAGGATTAAATCTGACCTGCAAGCCCTGCTCAACCATTTGACCGACAGAAACCAGATTCTTGGTGATATTCGGGACATGAAATACATCGGACAGGTATTTCTTTTTCCCATCCTGCATAGACAAGGGAATTTTTCCAATCTGCACAATAGGATGTGCAGTATCATCACCAGTCTCCACAAATCCTGGTTTTTCCATTTTCCTTGCATCCTCCATCCATTCTGCATGACCTATCATGTGGTTTGATGCACCTGAGTCAACATACCATACATCATTGCTTTCTTCTGCACTTGTCACAGAATTGTTCATGTGATGCACCATGAACAAATGCTCATTTCTGTCATCACCCTCTCTGCTAGAAGATGCATAACTCCCTTGTTGCAGTTTTCCATTCATGATGTCATTCTGCTTTTTATAGCAGTCTTTAGCCATATGACCCATTTTACCACAGTAGTAGCATTCAACATTACTGTTTGCATTTTGACCTCTTTGCCATCCACCATGACCTCTTTGGCTCCCCCTGCCTCTAGAGTTACCACGTCCTCCTCCATAGGACTGGTTTTCTTGAGTTTGTTGCATATTCTGATTTCTGCCACGGCCTCCAAATCGGCCTCCTCTACCTCTGCCTCTACCTCTTCCAGCATTTGAGTAGAAGACAGCTTCTTTTGAAGTTCCTCCTGAAAAAGATGCACCATCATTTCTTTGCTCCTCAGAAATTAGAAGAGCAATCAGCTCCTCAAAATCAGGAAATCTTTCACGAACTGAAATGGATATCCGAAACTGTGCATAATCCTTTCCTAGACCATTCAAGGTCACAGAAACTAAATCATCATCTTCCACTGGCGACCCGATGGAAGCAAGTGCATCTGCAATCTTCTTCACTTTCATGTGGTAGTCATTGATGCTCATATTTTCTCTTTGCACATTATGCAACTCTTGCTTGAGCTGCATTTTCCTGGCTTGCGTATTTGTGCTATACATTTTTGACAAAGTATCCCATGCCTCCTTTGGTGTACTTGCATCCTGAATATGCACAATCATAGAGTCTGAAATACTGATAGACAGCCAATACATAACTTTCCTGGCTCTCTCATGCCATGTTTTGAATGCCTGCATTTGCTGTTGATTGGGAACATCAGGAAGAAGTGGTTCTTCTTCATTTCCTGCAACAAATTCCCAATATCCTTTTCCCATAAGGAAATTCGTCATTCTAAACTTCCATGCTTGGAAGTTGTTCTTGTCAATCTTTTCAGTTACAATCTGTGAAAGAGAATCAGACGCCATTATAGAATACTGCAAAAAATTCTATCACTGCAAAGAACACAGCTTCAACCTCACAAGGGCTAATCTGCAAAACTGGCGAAAGTGGTATTTGACCACACAGTCACTTTCTAGTGACGATTTTGCATCAACAGGTAACAGGGATGATTCTGTAACTCCCAATGTCTCTGCGCACAAGCATACGATGCAATTTCTACAGTAACTTTTCACCGACCTGTAGAACAGTGGCTGCACAGCATAAAACTGGGCCTTTTTCTGAGTGCATGCAGAAAACTTCCGCCTCCAAAACAGGCCCCGAAATGGCCTCAAATCAAAAAAACAAGGTCGCCACGGGCTAAAGCCCTCTCCCGCAGCATATACTGCCCTCTTGCTTCACCACGAAGGGCGTCTCAACCTGAGACAATGCACTCCTGCACTTTCTGACTGTGCTACCTGCAGAGATCTGCTCCCAAAACAGAAAATGAAAGCATCACTGCTCCTCTTACTAGAACATCGCGAGCTTGGCTTGCTTTCTTGAGCTCCTTACCACGAACAAGGCTCTGATACCATGTCAAGATTGTGGGAGAGAAGGAAGGAGTCTCGCTTGAAGCTTTCTTGCTTGCACAATGGGGGAAGACACACAAGGGTGGAGGCTGAAAACAGTTTTCCTCTTCTTAGTTGTGTAAGCCAAAAGAACTCAAGTACAAAGAAATAGAAGAACCCTATATATGGGTCTCAAACCAAACTCAACTAACTAAGGTGGCATACTAACTGAGCCACGAACTAGAGTAGATAAGGATAGCTATCATGTAGCTATTATTCATGGGCGGTGTACCAACCGCGTCTGCAACTGACAAGTCGGTGACATAAATACACAACGGTCACCCTGGCGTATCACGAGTGGAGCTCGATATCTCAACACTAAAGTGCTCAAACGCTTCACTCTTTTCCTTCATAAAATATGCCCACAGCTTTCTAGAACAATCATCAATGAATGTGACAAAGTATGAACTGCCTCCAAGAGATACATTTTGTGTAGGCCCCCAAATATCCGTATGTACAACATCAAGGATATTTCCACTTACATCTTTGTCGTGTGAAAAGGGTTGTCTTGCCTGCTTACCAAACTGACATGCTTCACATACCTTATGAAATTCTACAATTCTAAATGTAGGCCTGTAACCAACCCTTTGGACTTCATTAATTTCAGCATTTGTACATGATGGGACCTCAAATGGGCCGGCACTAGCTATGGCACTAGCCGGAGCTCATGCTCATAACAGATAAACACACCCTCATGGCCTCGCGGACTAGGAGCGTCTATTTGCTACTAAAGGATGAACTGTCCTAAAGCCTAATCTATGTGTTTATAGTTTTATAGTTTTGTAGTCCTACGTTTCCCTTTCTATAAACCCCACAGAGGGAGAACCCTTACACATTGGCAATAAATACCATGATAACCACATACATGGGAGGCAATCTCTCGGTAGAATCACAGCGGCCCCACTGCAGCTCTCCTACATTGCAGGGATTAGCCCCTTGATGCACTGCTCAACATATAAAACAAACGAACAAACTCCACTCTTTCATTTTGCAAGTAATCCAGGAGATAGCATGTGTCCTTTCCAAATAATTCCCCAAGAAACGAACGTCTATCCTATGGCTAAGGATACCTTTTCACACTCAAGAGTGGGTCATTGTCATTGAAAATAGGTGCTATGCATCCAGGCTTTTTATTCCGATACCATGATCATCATGCACATGAAAAAATGGATGATTCTAAAGTGCTCAAACATAATTTTAAATCAGAAACATGTGGTGCACAATCAGGCTTTCCATTGCATTTACTAACCCGTTGCGGCGATGTAAGGATAGTACTGAGATAACACTCGTGCTACTATCCTCTTAATTAACATACCACAAACTCTATGACATGATGTGCATCAGAAAATCAGCAACAATCAGCATGCAAATCACACCATTCAAACATCCCAACCCCCTATGTTTAGGTATTGCTTTCGTTGCATAGGTGTAGAGGTTCATTTTGTCATGTTTTGATGTATAGAAAGCAATAAATCACAAACTTTGACAAAGAGATAGGGCAACCTGAGGCTAAACCTCATGATTTGACACTACCATATATCCACAAACAATCATTATTTTTTTTTTTTCGTATTTCTATTTTTTCCCTTATTTTCCCCATTTTCTTAATTTAGTTGGCAATAAAATATGCTATTTTCTATTTTTTCTTATTCCAATCACTTCAGCATACTAACATTCAATTTATCTTCCATTTTCCCGCCATGGAAACATCTTTTGCCCACCCGAAACGGAAAAAGTACCATTTTACCACTTAAAGATCGCATTTCGAGTTTACGAAAATTAAATAAAGCATGTAAATCATTGCAAAATCAAGATTTTTTGATAAAAAACAATTACTCATGATGCAAACAGCACTCACACAAATTTTCATCCAATAAGAACATCATTATCATCATAAACTATCAAAAATCCTTCATTTTCTTCATAAAAATGGTCATACCGTGTTTTTACGTAACCCGAGACACCTTGAATGACTGCATAACCAGCAGACGAAGCCTCCATTGCTCTCAATCCAATATTGGACTTCAATCTTCAGCATCTCCATCAATGTTCATCACCATTTTCTTCATTCTCCTTCCTCGGTTCCTTCTTCAAGATGATACACATGAACATCACATAGAGGGGAGAGAGAGGGAGGAGAGAGAAATACTAGATTCTATTCTCTTCATCCAGACAGCCCTTCCTCGCATGAAGACCGGCGATATCATCAGCCAAGAGGGAGAAGTTGAGGGCCATTGTCAGTTAGATAGGTTCTTTGCAGCCTGACATCATGATGGGGGGGGATGATGACGCATTTTTCGGCCGCCATTCCTGCTCATGTCGCCATCTTCTTCTTCACATTTTTTCCATCAAAAAATTCGGGGGGTGTAAAGTCCCCAAAGGACACCCCCCCTTTGGTCCAAAGTTTGATCCACCTTTTTGTATCTTGGCCATTTGTTGGCCTCTTCATTGTCCGAACTCCGATTTAGCCTCTGAAAAATCCCGCGCATCCGGCTTGGCATCCCGCACTAACTGGCAGCTCCTAACATCCCACACGGTAGTCGAAAAAATTATCAAAAATCCACAAGTGTCGCTCGGGCGCCTTTTAAAAGTCGTCTTTCACTTGGTGCTTAAAATCGTCCTAGCTGCAACCGCCACCTTTGATGTTAAATATTTTTTCCCTAAATTTTGGATTTTTTGGCAAATTTTGGGCACATCCTGGGCTCAAAACTCTGCTCTCATTGGCGACCATGGGATAGGGCGACTCAGCCTGTCAAATCCCACAACAGATCTGCACTAAATAACCAAAGGAAGCATCAAGCTGATACAAAATAGATACATACTAAAACACAGCACAATGCTCACCCTACCCCCTGACAAAACCAAGGCATGACATCCATAAAGAGTAGGCCTAGCATAATCTAATAGAAGGTCCGAAGATAGTCACTAACCGACTGCTCCAACACAGCCAAACTAAAAAGAACTATCCAAGAGGTCGCCCTAAGTGGTGGTTTGAACTACCTACCTAACTAAGGAAAACACAACCGTGAGCTCCTACTAGGCGAGGACTCCTATAGCCTGATCAAGAAGTATTATCTTTTAGCACGTTTTTTCTTTTAGGTTTTTATTTTCCCATACTCGGGCGCGTAAAAAGGAGGGAGCTGAGCGAAGTGACCCAAGGAGAACATGGCATCAGCTTGATGTCATGTCTCAGTACCCAAGAACCTACCAAGCCCTCGCGAGGCGACACTTAATCCTTTTCTAACGCTTACTTTTATTTTCGCTCCAACCTTCCTTACATTCTTCTTTTCTAGTGAGATGCCACCCCTAGGAAGACAAGGCATCGGCCCCGGGTCTGACTCGTCCCCAAGAACCTACTAGGCCTTTGCAAGGCGATGATCAACTGCTTATAAATTTTCCTTTCTTTTCTTTTCTATTCTTACAGGGGTTAGAACCCCTTTTTACACACCTTTGTATATATTTATTGTCTTTTAAGATATTTAGGGTTTCTTCCTCTCTATCATCATCATTTTTCCTCTAGCAGGCTTCTCTAACTACCTCACAACTAACAAGAACTCCTAGAACGGCTGCCTAGCAGGCTAGCAGAACAGGGTCACTAGAACTGCCTTCTAAAACAGGTCTTTCGATGCCTGGCAATATCTTTACATGAGACAACAACTACTCAGACCTCCCTTAGACATACCTAACCTAAACCTGGGACTTCATGCCTTGGACGCCGGTCCCCAACAAGAAAAGAAAATTCCCTTACAAGTACACAAACACATATAGCATAGAAAACACGGTACTCGTAAAGGAGAGATATCACTTGGATAGGGCCACGAGAAGCTTCCGTGCGACATAGGCTCCTTCCAAGCTCTTCTTTGAACCTGTCTAGCATAGGACTAAAACAAGAAACCATTACCCACACCTGTACTAAACAGACAACTGGCCCTCTTGGCCTAATGAAATAAAGCATTTCACTACGAAAATAGATCGGCCCTCTTGGCCTTATAAAACAGAATAACACCTACACATCCCTCCTCGAAATAGTACAGATATACAATAATATACTCCTTTCCAAGGAGGAAAAATAGGGCTCATAGTCCTAAGCTAAATGCATAAGATTATGACCCATCCCTCTTGCATATATAGCAAGAGGCATACTCATAACATGTTGTCTAATCAGCCTATGGGTCCAGGATAACAACGGTAGATTGGTCTCGGCTACTCTTTGCATCACCCATATCAACCATCGCCTACCATATATTGCAAGCTCTGATAACATTCCCCACAAGCTATCGGGTCCTTTATTGATAGCAATATCCAAACTAGGACCACAGTTGAAGAAACTATCTTCTTCATAAGCAAGATTTGCCAGTGAATCCGCAAACTGATTCCGGTAACGTGGAATCAGCTGAAGAGACACCCTCTCAAACTCCTCAAGTAGGGTCATCGTAGTTCGATGATACATACAAAGGATGGAATTCTGCACTGTGTATGTCCCATCTAGCTGATTCAAGATCAATTGGGAATCCCCTTTTACTAACAACCGCCGAATACCACCTTGTTTGGCAATATGCAGTCCCATAATCAAGGCTTTATACTCCGCCATATTGTTAGTGAATCCTACCCCGAGATAAGCAGCTAACTTCATCATAACTCGACGTCGAGGATCTCGGATTACTACTCCAACACTCCCTTTTTTATTAGGGCCCCTAGACGCTCCGTCAAAATATAATGTATATGTCCACAGTGGGTTTATATAGCCTACCATCACGAGCTCCTCTATTCGTAATTATGATAGTCAAAATTTAGCATATTGAGAGGATGAACTAACAGCTCCATCCCACCTTCTTCATTAAACTCAATAGGGATACTTGTCAACATTCGTAAGCAGTGATGAACAGAAGACTTTGATCTCCCACAAAAAGGTTCCGTCTTCTTGCTCAATCACTTTGTATCCTTTGCTCCACCAGATGAGTTTCCCCTGATGGTATCTCTGCTCCAGATATGGGTGCTCCAAATAAGGAATTAACCGCCCCATCAGCCAGCTTCAAGCTCTTTTGCAGGTCTCAAATCAGCCCCAGCATGGACCTGTAATGCACTTTTCATGCTAGCATACTTAGAAATAATAAGGTTTAATCTTATTAAGATTAACCTTATTTTAAAATTCCACTCCCTGCAGATCAGCTAGTAGAGCCGTAGACCTATTTTTCCCTATCCTGACAATCTTGTAGGGGCCATCCCATCTAGGTTCCAGCTTCCCTGGAAACAGCTCCCTACGCGCATCATAATACAGAACTAATTGCCCTTTTTTAAAGCTATACTTCTTTGCTTTAAGGTCATGCAACTGCTTTATCCGACGTTTAGCTACATCTTGGTGTAATAAGCTTTGCAATTTCAGCTCATCCAGGTGGGCTATGGTCGTGAACCGTTCAAAGAGTGCATCCTCATCTCCCAAAGAGTGGTCAATTGCAAACCGTATGGTTGGCAACTCAATTTCGAGGGGTAAGACACTCTTCCCCATAAACTAATTTAAATGGAGTATGGCCGGTAGCTCGCTTGAACGTTGTATTGTACGCCCATATCGCCACATACAAATTCAATTTGCAATTTTTTATCAAATCTTTATTAAGGATACTTTGATATTGTTTCCCCTCTAACCAACCTAACTAGAAATGACAAGTTTGTATGGGATTAAAAGGCCGAACAAGCTTTTCAAAGATTAAAGCAAGCCTTTTTCTCAATACCCATTCTCATCCATGCAGATCCATTAGTGCCCTTTATCTTGGAGATAGATGCCTTGGATTTTGCATTTGGATCTATTCTATCCTAGATCGATAATGACGATCTAGTTCATTCAATAGCTTTTTGAAAAATTTCTTTGCTACAAAAATCAACTATGAAATTTATGATAAAGACATTCTAGCCATTGTGGACTCCTTGGAGACTTAGCAACATCTACATAAAGACACCCCTCATGAGATCACTATATTTACAGATCACAAGAATCTAAAATATTTCATGACTTCTCATGTTTTGAATCGTCGCCAAGAAAGATGGAGTGGTTTACTATCTAGATTTGACTTTGTCATTAGCTATAGGCTTGACCACCAACAAGCAAAGGCGAATGCTTTATCTCAACGATCTTACCTAGCACCAAAAGAGGGTGATGAAGCCCATGACCAACAAAATTCAATAATCTTGAAACTTGAGTAATGAAGTAAAGAGAAGTTATCAACAAAACCCCAAAAGACTTTGGATTCTTATCAAAGGTCAAGAAGGAAATTACAAATGACTCATTCACCAAGGACATAAGGAGGCAATTACATCAATGCCAAGAACAAACTCAAAGGGATTCCCAAGTCATTCATGGACTGCTTTATTATAAAGGACTCCTCTATATTCCTCTTGATACTTTGCAAGTGGATTTACTCAAAAAGAGATATGATTTCCCTCAACAAGGCATTTTGAAGTTAATAAGATAATCGAGCTAGTTTCAAGGGATTTTCGGTAGCCACAAATGTGGAAAGTAGTCAAGGACTTTGTGCATTCTTGTGACACATATAATCGAGCTAAAGTTCCTTGGCACCAACCCCATGGCCTTCTTCAACCATTACCTATTCTGAGTAAACTATGGTCATCTCTATCTATGGACCTCATTGTCAAACTATCTTCTTCCAGAGGGTATGGTTCCATCTTGGTGGGGGTTGATTGATTCACAAAAATGGCATAGTTTATCCCAATAAGCAAGAGTATCACTAGGAAAGGGACAACAAGTATCTTCCTAGAATAGGTATATCGGCACCACGGGTTACCTGATGATATTGTCTATGATTGCAACACCTAGTTTATATATGGGTTTTGGAGAAACCTCTTTAAACTTCTCAGAGTACAAGTGAATCTTTCTTCAGTCAATGGCCCACAAAGTGATGGGGACAAATAGAAAGAGTGAATCAAGTATTGGAGTAATACCTTAGATGCACAATCAACTATCATCAAGAAAATTGGGTAGATCTATTACCTCTTGTTGACTTTGCATACAATAATTCCTCCCATATCTCCACTCAATTCACACCATTGATAATTATTGTCAACATCGAAGGATAAACAATCATGTAAGATCATAGGAGAAGAATCCAACTTCTACATACTTAACTCAACACTTCTTTGATATTCATAAATACTTGCAAGAACATATCAAACAAGCTCAAGAGAAATATAAGGGAAATGTAGATAAGCTTCACATGCAACACCCATCTGTGGGAGCTTTCGCTCAACTGCCAAGACCCTCGGACCGCTTATTGTTTCAAGCGTTCCAAGTCGAGCACTAATGGCTACCTCTCACATAGCCAACGGGCCGTCCATATCTATGGGTGTAGTGAGCTTACCTCCATGCCGTTCGAGTTACCTCCTCTCCCGTGCATTCTGGTAGCTCCACGATCCAAGTGCAAGCTTCATCCTCAAGCTCCACGCTCCAAGCTCCATTGCCGCGAGCAAGACAAGAGAAGAGAAGAGAAGAGAATAAGAGAGGAGAAGATGGAGAGCTTCTCCTCCCCGGTCCCTCACCCTCACACACTCACTCCCTCACACTCTCACACTCCCTCTCTCAAGCACAAGCTCAAGCAAGCAAGAACAAGAAGAAGAAGAAGAAGAAGAGGAGAGCCACTTTTGGCCACACACAAGAATGAGCTTCTCATTCACTTTTCAACTTTATATACAAAACCCTAAAACCCTTTTTGGGCGGTCATCCCCTTATCCCCTTTTTTACATGGTCGACCGTGGCCTAGGCCCTTTTTCCCATTGTCCTTTTATCTTCCTAGCTTCCTTTCCACCGCCCGTCTACATTTACAAATTGCACAGATGAGAGCGCGGTGCTCCTTGAATTAAACCATGATGCACTTGCGCTCTTTTACTAAAGTATTGACTTGCACTTTTCCTTGCACGCCTTTCTTCCTTATTTAGGACTTTTCTCCTTGTGCGTCTTTGTCTTCCATTTTCCTTTGCCTTGGCCTTTGTCTTTGTCTTCTGCTTTAGCTTTTCCAGATTTTCCACCTTCGTTTATTTGAGGGTTAACATTACCCCCCTCCTAGACGAGTGCCAGTCCCATGGCACTCACCGTCGTAAGTAGCAGGCTTTAGCATGCACCGACGATGTGGGTGGCAAGGACGTCTGTGGTTGCCATGGAGGAGTGTTGGTAGTGGTGGGGAGCAAGGTCGTTGGGGCACGTTGGTGGTTTAGGTGGCTGGTGATAGGGCTATTCTTTGTGGGGATTGCACTAATGGAGTACAAGTGGCGGTTTGTTGGGGATTCTACACATGACAATTCTTGGCGGGCTTGCAGGATGATTAAGGATAGGAATTCAGAGTTGAATGTCAATGAAGAGCGAACGACACCTTCGTTGGAGTCTTCAATACCTGCAATTGAAAACCTCTCATGGGTGGTCTCTCCCTAGAGGTAGTGCTAGTCTTCTCTATCGTGGACAAGACATAGTTTAATTAGTTTGGGAGACAAGTCGAACTCTAAGCAAGCTGAGAGTATTGCCTTGCACTTGAGGACCTAAACTGCGTATATATTTTGGTACAGATATTATGTGAGTGCTCGTGCATACTTAGATATTACGTAGTTAGAAGACCCCGGGGGGCTGGTTTCTCATAACGATGTGTGGATGGAGCAAAGTTGTCCATGTTGAGAAGAAGTACATGTGAAGGTATATGCGACATCCTTTGCATTGTGACTGCACGACATAACATAATTGAACACAGGGACACTGCACTATCAGTAGTTGGTAGCTATTGGACCTCTGTGATGAGGACAGTGTACTTTTCATGGCCATTCATACAGGGCTTAGCACAATTGATTGTAATGGTATTAAGGCAGAGCGCAAGAGAGAATCGTGTGAATGGGTCACAGTGACAGGTCTAACCATAGGCGAGACAAACGCCCTAGGTATGTCCTGCCCTTGATGTGCCCTAAACTATTGTGGGTGATACTAGGGAGCTAAGAGACTAGGGACGGAGCCAGCTAACCAAGGTTACTAGCGCACCTAATTTGAGGACCCCTAGGTGCTGTACTGTGATCGTGTGTGCTTCTTATCATTTCATTCTTTTCTTTTCTTTTTTGTTTTTTTCTTTTTTTGTTTCTTTTGTCTTATGCTTTTTTCTTTCTTTCTTTCTTCCTCTTCTTCTTCTTCTTCTTTTTTTGACTTGCCTAAGTACAACCATTGCAATATGTTGAGGCTATTAGCCTTTCAATGGGTTGGGAAATGTCAAGCTTCGAAGGCTCAGGAAATGGATATTACAGTGATGATTTTGCCCTAGCCTCGTTGTTAGAGAAGCAGTTGTTGAGATGGGGAGATACACTTGAGATACTGCAAACCTCTTTGCAACACGCAATGTTGGTACAATTGAGGTAACAACTGTCGTGAGCGCACTGTAGAGCTTGAGCCAGGAAGAGAGCATAGCCCATGACTATGCTTTGGTTCGTGCGATGTGGGCACTCGCAAGGGTGATTTTTCGCATTCGGTAGCATGGCTTTGTCACTGTTCTTTGTGAGGTCGGTGGTCTTGCAGTGACTTGGGAATTGAACACATTTGCATGAAGACCTGTGTGATCCTACATCCACTTGTCACTTCATGAGAGTATATGCAAGTCGCATGCGTCAAGTACAACGAACAAATGCAATCATGTCAAGATATAACTTTTTCAAAATCCTATGATGTTGATTGCAATGCCTATTCCAGTGCTTGTTAAAGACGTGGCATATATTAACAATAGATTAGGGAAGCGTGTACAAGTGGGGAGCCTGTCCCTTTAATCATCAAAAGACAAAAAGTTATGGCAGGATGGCTTGTTAAGTTGCTTGTATATCATAGGGGTTGCTTGATTTGCACGAGGCGGGGTGAGTCCGGGTGGTCAGGCAACTAAGGCTCTACTGGTGAGGGGCTCCTGTAAGGTTGGGCAGGGAAGATGTCGACTGGGACCTGAATGGTGTAGTCTCTGGCCGCAACCGTTTCCAAGATGCTTTTGAATAATGCATCGAATTCTTCCTTGTCTCGAGCTGCCCTTTCTGCCTTTGAGCACCTAGTGCCCGAGAGTCTGTTGGGGGCTTGCACAACCGGTGTTGCCACACCTTGTGTGCTTCTTTGAGCTTCTACTCCCCTAGCCTGGGGATTCTTCGGCCTAGTCCGGGGCGGTGTCACTTGGGACCTCGTTTCTTTGCATACCTTTTGAGGGTAGGCACGTAGCGCACCGACGGAGGAGCTTGTGCTGCATGTTCCCTTCGACAGCGGAGAGCGTCTTTGCAAGCCAGCTGCCCTAGGTGCTCCATGTCTTCCACGTAGGGGGACCTGCAAAATGTGAACCAAGGATTAGGCCTTGATACAGGATAAAACCATTCGCATGGGGGGGTTTATAGTGTGGGTCATCAAGCACATATGACGAGGAGGGGAGAGATGAGCCATGCAGTGTTTGTTGTAGAGGGATGGCCCCCCATAATGATGTTCATTTTGCCTCCAGCCACCATTAGCAGATCTTGGCTTATGCTAAGTCGCATGGACTGGTTGTCATGGAGTGGGCCAAGGCTTGCCCTCAGAAGGATAGACTGGAAATGGGGAAAGGTATACAGAAAGGGACAGTACCCTATCTACACCCTCAGAGATGTTGGTCAAGGCATCCTATGGTGGTAATGAGGGTTGCATGCCCTCCACCTAGAGGCGGAAACGATCACCCAACTTCTAAATGTGTGGTGAGAGGAGGACCTGAGGAGCTTAGCCTGTTGAACCCAACTCTTCTCCCTGTGCTTGACTATCATTGCTTGTGTGTGTTGATATTGTTTATACAGGGTCACAAAATTTATTATTTATTAATGTACATATTTACGAATCCTTGTCACATCGCAAGGGTAAAAGCCAATTTTAGAACTCCGGATTGTACTGAAGCGTGGCACACACATCTAGTACACGTGGCAGCTTACTCAATACCGATAGATATTTTGCAACATCGAGTAGCATGGAACCTTGTCCGAGTCTACTGGCAACATGTAACTCCTCCTCAGTGAGAGCCTTATCAAACAGAGAGTTCACTTGGCTAGTTTCAGCTAAGTCCCTACCCCGAATGGCAGTTAGCACTCGAAAGGAAGTTGGTGCCACATAGGTTGGGTCTCTTTGAGACCGCCATTTATCCAATTGCTCCTCTGAGACTATCATGATCTTGGCTCCTAGTTCGGCCATTGCAATGCGGTTTTCACACCAACGTTTTTCAAGTTGACTTCAACCCTCTGATAGTCGCTTTAGTTGCTCTATCTCTAAGAGATTTAGTTGGCAGAGCACATCATTGAATGTGACAATTAAGCGTAGTTCGTCGGCTTCCTTGTCAGAGATGAGTCGCATGCGTTCATACAGGAGCCTGTTATAGTGCTCGTCAAGATGTTCTTGCTCTTCCCAAGATAAGGAAAATGGCAAGTATTCTTCAAGCTGCTCTTTAGGGAATGCGCCCATGTCTACTAGGACATAGACACGTGCGAACACTTTGAGCTTAGCATCCAACTCAGTTAAGCATTCTGTGACACTTCTATGTTCAACGAGGGCTTGCTCAGTTGCTATCTCATGCAAGGTTCTAGGAGTTTTCCTGGGCTTCAGCATAGTTGGGGGCTCAGAGCAAGTTTGGCCAACGCTAGGATTTCTCATGCTCTTGGGGTTTCCATGTTTCTCCTGAGGCTTCGTTATCGCGTCATGGTTCTCTTTGGATGTTGTAACAGTGTTGTATCCACTCTTGATTGGTCAATGCGAGTTTTATTGTCGGTGGATTGAGTGTTGCAAGAAGCCGTTGATGGTAACGACTGCTTTGATTTTTCAAAGCACATGGATGTGTCTGAGGTTCCACCACTACTAGGAGAGACATCGATGGGTTCATTGTCGATGCTTTATTCCTCATCGATGGGTTCCACCGCTACTAGGAGAGACATCGATGGGTTCATTGGTGGATGGTCTCGATGCTTTATTCCTCATCTCTCCAGCGCTCTTGGTCTCGATGTTCTTGGGTTCCACAACGACCTGTAGCTGTTGTTGTTTTCATTTTTTTCTCCTCTTTTTCTTGGTCAGTGAAGGTGCATCTCTCAACAACTCAGGACCCTGGACCTAGGTCAACTGTTGATGTGCTTGGTTCAGCCTCAGCATTCTCTTTCTCTAGTGTGTCCTCATGGGACATAGCCATGGCCTGCTGAATAGCCTTGCTAGGTTGAGTGGTCGGATGCACCATCTCCTTGGCCACATCTTTGAGAGGTCTCCCCTCAATCCTAGGCTTTAGGTGCTTTGGAAGTGCTGGAGTTGTCAAGGGCACTGGTTGTGGCAACTTCTTCACAGGTGTACTACTGAGGACACGCTCCGCGGGGCGTAGTCACGGCCAAGGGCTGTGACTGTTGTGATCCCTGATTGGAAGTAGTAGCGGCTAGTCCAGTGGGCTGGCTACCCTTGGTGGATTGTGGTGTCAAGTCCCTAGGGCGATCGGAAGTGGTCGTGTCTTTTGTTGCCCTTTGAGCATTCATCTGTGTAGATCAAGCGTGAGTTGATCTAGTCACATTAGGTTGCACAGGCATATCCTTGGGCTGAGAGCTACGGATGGTTTCATGTCCCACCTCTTGGACATTTGGAAGCTTAAATGGAGATAGAGATTGGGATTGAGCAGCCGCCCTTGATGATTGCTATTGTGCTTCCTGTGTCTGTTTGGGAAAAGAGGGTGTAGGAGATCTAGGACTCTTAGGTGGACTTGGCACTGGCTGAATGATTTGCTCAAGGCTATTAGACGATTGTGCTATTTGCTTTGTTGAGCAATTAGCCTTCTCACGAGCAGTGTTGTGCCTCTGGTGCTCATTATCCTCTTGGGAAGTCAAAGGCTCCTTGAGCACTAATGGTCTTTGTGCACGCTCAACGGTTACATATGACAGCTGCTTATTAAGCATGCTAGGCTAAGGCTCTTTCTTTCGAACACTCATGTTTGGTTTCTTGCCTCGAGACCTGGAGCTTCTCTTAGGTTTCCTCCTGTGCCTCATTGCTTTTGGTGCAATCTATCCTTCAGCTGATAGAG
This sequence comes from Lygodium microphyllum, assembly GCF_053477565.2. Lineage (NCBI taxonomy): Eukaryota > Viridiplantae > Streptophyta > Polypodiopsida > Schizaeales > Lygodiaceae > Lygodium > Lygodium microphyllum. Next base: position 126,453,816 of record NC_141154.1, read on the forward strand.
GTGATTTAGCAGGGGGTTTTGGTATCCAAATCCATCGGTTACATATGTAATACCCTTGAGCACATAGCAACGCTTTGGATATCCATCGCGACGTTGTGCTGACACTCCATCGATGCCTTCATCTATAAGGCTTGGGCTTCTTTGAGGGTCTTCTACGATATTTGTAAGTCCAAAGCCCGTCCTTGGCATTGTCTCTTGACCTTCTTATTTCAGGCATGGCCTCACTCACTAGTTCTCATTGTTCGACCTATGCTTGTATCAAGTCTTCCAACAAGTCCTTGCTCTCGTTAGTAGGCTCGATTGTTATGTCAGCACCTTCCTTGCCTTTCCCTTGAGGTTTGATGAGGTCACCCTTGCTTAAGGTTGTGACTGTCCTCACGCCCGGTAGTGTCAGGTGTATCCTCTGTGCTATATAGTTAGCCTCACACTTGGTTGCCCTTTTGAAGGGTCTTCCTAGGAGGGTTTCCTTCCCGTAATTAGCACTATTTGAAGGAACATGAAATAGGATAGGCAAGCTTTCAGTTTCAATTTTTGTAAGGATTTTACACTTCCCTATGAGTGCTTGTGGGTGTCCCCCATAAGGGCTAAGAGTTGCATTAGTCGATGTGAGCTCTGGTTGGCCTAGTAGGGTCAATGATTCATAGGTCAAGATATTAAAATCTACTCCTTCATCAATCAGAGCATCGATAGTATACTCTCTTTTAGCGGCGAGTTTGACCCTAAGATAAGCAGGTGGTACTATGTCTTTGTCTTCTGGGTCTTGACTTGTAAATTTAAGCCTTCTGAGAAATTCCCTTGAGTCCCCAACTGCACGACCAGATGTGGATTCTCCACTGATGTCTTGGATCGTCAGTGCAGTGCTATTCAAGGAGCATCTATCGTCAGGACTATCATATCTAGTCCTCTTTGCATTTGTAGCTTGCTGATGTTGCATTTTGCTCTAACTAGACACGATCTGAACACAATGTTTTGTGTTCTCGTGGTGTGGCCTTTTTTCCCTTGATGGTTAGATTGGCCCATTGATGTTCTAGGGTCTCTATTTCTCTCTGTTCGAGAATGGGCTTTTGGTTGCTCTTTTGCAAGTGAGAATCCATGCTCGTGTAGAGCCATTACTACACTAGGGTCCAATTTGGAGGACCTGTCACGGCGTGGTTTTCTCTCCAACCTATTTGGGGGAGGTGCGGAGGGGGCAGAGCCCCTCCGTGGAGGTCTGGGGGAGGGGGGTAGTCCCCCCGGCCCACAGGGCCGTTACGATAAACACCATGCACAATTTGGAGGATTATTTATAGCCAAATTTTGAACTACTTGCTCTAAGTTTCAGCCCAATGATAGATCTGTGATGTGCCTTTAGCTCTATGTAGCCTTTGGGATCAATTTCGGGGTTCAGATGCGTCAAATTTTGTGTTCTAGATACCTGTCCGATTTTGACAATTTTCTGTTTGATTTTCAGGACTCCGATTATTAGAATCGGACGTCCGATTTTGGGTTGGTCCGATCAGCCCAGTGGCCCGATTTTGGTCACGTCTAATTTCTGGAATCGGACATCCGATTTTGACAGGTGTCCGATTCTGAGTGGTCCGATTCCTTATGTCCAATTTCCAGGGTCCGAGTGTCTGATTTTCAAAATCGGACGGGCGAGTGTCCAATCAGTCGAGACAAGGGTGGTTCGATTCTGGGACTGGTCCGATTCTGGGAATCGGATCGAGAGAGTGGTCTGATTTTTCGAGTCGGATGGTTTTTTGGAGAGGTCTGATTTTCGGAGTCGGGCGTTCTAACTCCAAAGATAGGGCAATCCTATTCTAGGACTCGGACAAACTGGTCCAACTGCACGGCCAACGACTCGCGAGTTGCACACGACGCCTCTAGGTTGATGTCTACTTCACCAAATCATGTCGTGCCACCTAATTAGATACAAAGCCACAGAGGGAAACGTCTGGCGTACCTGAAAATGGTGTGGCACTCGAATTGATCAACACGCTGACGATCTCCCCTCAAGTCTCTCTCTCTCTCTCTCTCTCTCTCTCTCCCTCCCTCCCTAGCTCTCAAGCTCACTCTCTTCTCAGAGGGCAGGATGTCAAATGTGGCCTTTCCTGGTTCCCTGGGCCTCTTATTGCCCCATTCCAGCCTACTATGACCTTAGAGGTTAGTCCCTCATATTCTTCCAGCCAGAAATCTGAATCTGTGCCCCTATTTCATGTTTCAGCCTGTTATACAACAACAGAAAACCCTGCTGTTTTCCTTCTTTTTTTCTATCCTAACCTTACCCTAATGAAACAAAAATCAAAACCAGAGATGGAGATGAATGGTCCTACTCTAATATTCAACAACAAATCAAAAACCTACTTGCTAAGGAGATCGAATACCTCTTCAAACTCCCTCGCTTCCTACCTATCTACCTCAAGCACTGGTTCGGGGAAAACCCTACTCCAATGCTCGATTCGAAGCGCGCAAGCGCTCAAGGCTTGAATCCGTTGGTCCCGGCAACGGAACCAAAATGTGGGAGCTTTTGCTCAACCACCAAGACCCTCGGACCGCTTATTGTTTCAAGTGTTCCAAGCCGAGCACTAATGGCTACCTCTCACATAGCCAACACGTTGTCCATATCTATGGGTGTAGTGAGCTTACCTCCATGCCATTCGAGTTACCTCCTCTCCCGTGCATTCCGATAGCTCTATGATCCAAGTGCAAGCTTCAAGCAAGCTCCATCCTCAAGCTCCACGCTCCAAGCTCCATTGCCACGAGCAAGACAAGAGAAGAGAAGAGAAGAGAAGAGAATAAGAGAGGAGAAGATGGAGAGCTTCTCCTCCCCGATCCCTCACCCTCACACACTCACTCCCTCACACTCTCACACTCCCTCTCTCAAGCACAAGCTCAAGCAAGCAAGCACAAGAAGAAGAAGAAGAGGAGGAGAGCCACTTTTGGTCACACACAAGAATGAGCTTCTCATTCACTTTTTAACTTTATATACAAAACCCTAAATCCCTTTTTGGGCGGTCATCCCCTTATCCCCTTTTTTATATGGCCAGCCGTGGCCTAGGCCCTTTTTCCCATTGTCCTTCTATCTTCCTAGCTTCCTTTCCACCGCCCATCTACATTTACAAATTGCACAGGTGAGAGCCCTGGCGCTCCTTGAATTAAACCATGATGCGCTTGCGCTCTTTTACTAAAGTATTGACTTGCGCTTTTCGTTGCGCGTATTTCTCCCTTATTTAGGACTTTTCTCCTTGTGCGTCTTTGTCTTCTGTTTCTCTTTGCCTTGGCCTTTGTCTTTGTCTTTTGATTTAGATTTTCCGGATTTTCCACCTTCGTTCATTTGAGGGTTAACACCATCATACAAAATTGGAGATCAAGTTTGGCTTATTTGATGTGATCTACATTCTTCTCGCCCCTTCCAAATCCTAGATTATCAACAACTTGGGTCCTTTAAGATTCTTAGCCAAGTAAATCCAATCACATATCATCTCCAACTTCCCCCATCATGAAAGTCATGTATTCCATGTTTAAGTCTTAGAGCCATGTCATACATCCAGCATCCATCGAAAGAATACCAAAGCCATCATATCCAATCATAATTGAAGGTCACCAAGAATATGAAGTATACAAAATTCTAGATTCGAGAATTTCAAGAAGTAGATTATAATATATTGTCCATTGGAAGGGATACGATACAAGTGGATGAACGTGGGGACTAGCTTCACATCTTCAAAGAGCCCCTATTCAAATTTGTGAATTTCATCTTCAACACCCAACCAAGCCAAAAGCACACCACCATCCCTCATGGAACTCGATGCTAGAAGGGGAGTGTAATGTAACAGACGCTCAAGCAAGGACAATCCTTGGTTTGTATACAAGCTAGTATAGTCCTTGGTCTCATGAAATTTCTAGAAGATTCTAAAATATTCTAGAAGATTCGTGAAAGTACAATATAATATTATGAAAGTTCTAGATAATTCTTTAAAAAGTTCTATAAGAGGCTTGCATGAATGCTTACATCAACATTGCTTATGTCATCACTTATGTGAATGATGCTTATATCATCAATGATATCAACATCTAGAATCTCCCCCTTAACCTCCTCAATTCTAGTATAAATAGGGGTCTTGGGCCACAAGCCCTTTAGTCTTGCTACCAACACAAGTTGTTGTGAGGCTCATGTGAGGTAAGCCCTCTTCTAGTTCTTGTCTTGTTCCAATCTTGTATTGTATTGAGGGTCTTGTAACCAAGCCATGCTCTTGTGAGCATTCTCTTGTAATAAAGTTCTCTTGTAATCAAGTTATCTAGCAATCAAGTTCTAGTCCAATCTCTTTCAAGCTCTTTGTTGTAAGCTGTAAGAGCAATCTTCTTGCTCTCAAATAACACTTGTTGTGCTCATAATGCAAAGGACTTGGACAATCAGCCATTAATGGAAACCTAGGCCTTAGCATTGGAGAGCAGAGTTTTTACCATTCCAAACCCTCAAGCTTCCATGGATAGGATGATGAAGTCCTATGAAATACAGTCATAAGCATTATCAAAATCCATGTTGACTAGCATTATATCCCACCCACTTATCAATGCCCCCAGTCAGTGGATGTAGTGAGGTTCAATATCTTGTATCTAATTTTCAAAGACAAAACCATACTATTGAGGATGAATAACCCTAGAAAGCATGCTCTTAACTTTAAGTTCCATGGCCTTAGTCGCTAATTTGTCGGACATGTTCAGTATGGTCAAGGGTCTCCAATGGGCACATTGCACATTTGTTCTTTTAATAGTTTTGGGATGAGCTTTAATTAAAATAGATATTAAAGCCATATCTTTAGTGATATGATGTAAAGAAAATACCACTAATAAACTAATTATAATCAAATCCTTGTGTTTATTACTACCATTGGTATATCTTTGCTAAAACAATGGGAGGCAACAAGGGCATTGCATGGAACTATACAAAAGTGATACATGCTACCAAAAACAATTTACATTGCAATCATTGTGGTCACAAATGTACTAGCACCTCTACAAGAATTTGTTAACCTTTCTTTGGTATTTATAATAATGTGGCAAATTTCTCATCTTTTTTTTTTCAAAAACTTTTATATCTTATAAAATTATCTTGGTAAGTTAAAATGCAAGGAAAAGAAACTTGTAAGAACAAGAGTAGATACTGAATCATGTACTCCAACTCAATGCAATGTCTCTTATGATGAGGCTTGTTATTATCTAGAAATAATGAACAAATCCACAACTCCTTTTGGATCTTAAACCTTATGTTACATAAACAAAGAGTTAAAAAGTTTAAGCACATGCATAGGAAAGAGAAGAAAGTGAAGAGATAGTGACTTTGGACTAATAATCAAGACATTCAGAATTACATCTAAAATGTACTAAAGTGTTTGTTGCATGTAGTATAGCCCTTAATGCTAACAGAAATCTTGTTCTTTAAGATGATGTGTTATGCACAAATTTTTCTTAAATTTGTTCTTCCAAAGTGCAATAAAATGTGAGCTAGCACTTGGCAAAATTAAATTATTATTTTGAAGTATTTGAACTACTCAAACTTGATACAAAGTAGCAAGTGCATATTTACACGAGTGAATGTGCAAGATAATAATACATTCACTAGACAAAGAAATCAAAGCATGTGACCATGTATCTCTTTTGTCCCATATTTTTAATTCTTATATGGGTGGTATAATAGGCTTAGATAGAGGTGCAATCATGCCAGTACTAGGATCACTATCATTCCCATAGGAGTGGTAACAACACACACACACACACACACACACACACACACACACGCATGAATATGAATCACCATATATGCCTCTAATGGGTAGTTGGTTTCACCCAACTTATCTTTAGCAACCAACGTACAAAATATCCTATTACTATCAATTGTTGTGTCAAAAGTTGTAACTATTATAGTAATGGCTAGTAGGGAGATAGAATGGTATGAGTGCAACCTATGCAAGAATGCACAATCAAAAAAGGAAAATCCCAACAAAATAGTGGTTTTGATCGAGAACACTATTGGTCAGCTAGACCAAGCTACAACCACCTTGCAACATATGAACAACCCCCAAAACATGCTTCACTAAAAAGCTTCTAAATTGAAATCTTATTTGAGAATTTCAATTTAGGTATAAAACTAGATTAGATATAAACTACACACCATCAAGTTTTTGCTTCTCCTCAGTGGACTCCTCAAGATGAAGTAGATTAAATGCACTCTTCTATGATGTAGGGCAGTTGTTTTCAAAGTGAATGTTTGTTCTAGCCAATTCTTGGATTTAGGGTTAGAGTTGCAAGAACATACACACAAGTATACACATAAACATGCTCAAGAGTACAAGACTACGAAAATGAATATTACTAAGTTTGCCAAGAACAAAAGAGACGGAAGTCTCAGTTGATCATGCGTACTATGATTAGTCTTACGATGCCATTCTTTTCATCTTCCTTCTTGAGACGACAATATGCAATTGCATGTCCTTTCTTCTTGCAGTAGAAGCACTCTCCTTGAAACTTTTTCTTATGAACCCTTCTTCTTTTGTCACCATTGGTAGAAGAACCACCTTCTCCTTTCGCATTGGTTGCAGAGAATGCAGCATGTCCACTACTGCTACATTCTTGGGCTTTTAGCTGCAACTCATCCTCCATTAGTAGTGTACAAAATTCCTCGAGCATCAAAGCTTAAGGTCTCACCTAAGTATTTAGGGTAGTTACCAATCCATTAAACTTTGGTCGACAAATCTGAAGACACCTCCAAGTAAAGAAACAACTAATACGGCTAAAGAAGAGCTGGAGTTATTCATGGTGATCATTGAGAAAGTGTGTTCCTCAACAGAAGAAACATCTACCACACTGACTCGTGGGTGTTAGAAAGTGGTGCCTCGTGTCACATGACCAACAAGAAAGGTATATATAGTTCTATGAAGCCTCTATAAGAATCCATCACTATGATAGTTGGGAATGATGCAAAATGCCCTATTGAGAGGGCATTGGTACTATTTTATTTATCGCTGCAAATGGTGAAATAAAAAATATTTCAAATGTATTGTATGTTCCACAGATTAAGAGAAATTTGCTATCAATTGCTTCTATAATTGATCTTGGCCATGAGGTAAAGTCTACTAAGACAAGGGCAAAAATAATCGACAGTGTTGGCAAAGTTGTCAGCGAAGGAGAAAGAAGAAACAACATGTATAAGCTAGTTGCTCTTATAGCCACCGCTAGTGTGGACATAAGTAACTTTGACATGACAGATTTGGTCACATTGATTTTGCAATATTAAAGAAAATGCATAAGCAAGGTATGGTTGCTCACCTACGTTGGTGCATGTTGACTTATGCAGTAATATGCCTACATAAGCCTTGGGAGGATCTTCTTATTTTATATTGATCTCGTCGATGACTACAATAGGAAGATGTGGATGTACTTCCTTTCTGATAAGGCTCAAGCTTTTGGTAATTTCAAAGAATGGCTAAAAATTATTGAGAATAAAATAAAGTGTGAAAAAGTTTAAAACAAATGATGGTGGTGAGTTTAATTGAAAGGAGTTTGAAGACATTTGCAAGAGCAAAGGGATTAAGCATCAATTGATAATACCTCATAAACCTCAACAAAATAGCATTGTTAAACACTGAAATCGCACCATTGTGGAAATGGCAAGGCGCATGCTTAAGAGTAAGGATATTGTCTAACTAGTTTAGGACAAAAGTTGTTAATACTACATTCTCAAATAGAGTTATACAAAGACTTTTAAAGGAAAAACTCCTCATGAGGTCTATCTTGGTAAGAAACCATCTATCTCACACTTTAGAATTTTTGGATGTGAATGTTATGCACATGTTCCAAAGGATAAGAAAAACAAGTTAAATCCAAAAAGCACAAAATGCATCGTATTAGGTTATAGTGATGAGTAAAAGGCTTACAAATTGTATGACTAAGAGGCAAACAAGAACATAGCAAGCCGTGTGGTGTTCAAGGAGTAGCCACATATAGTGGAGGAAGAGAATATATATTCTTCCATTTTATCATCCAATGAAGAAGTAGTCCACTATAAACCTATCCCAAGAGTTGTCTCCCTACCCTCGAGGAGGAGAAAGCATTATCTTTGGATGATGAGGAAAAAGTTCACCAACCTACAATCATGCCACTGAAAAGCCATTGTTATGATGGATAAAGTAACTCTATGATCATAGTAATCCTATGCCTACCACAGTTGAGGAAAAGGCAGATGGACTAAGGAGGTCTCTAAGAATAGAGAAGCAACGAAAGGCTTCTACTCACAGTCAATATGGCCTTGATGGCTAAGATTATGAGAAAAGTGAAGAAGCCAACAGACTTGGAAGAAATCCAACATTGAGAGCAAGTATGCAAGCTGAGTATGATAACATAATGAAGAATGATACTTTGATGCTAGTGGATCAACCAAAAAATAGGAAGGTTATTAGCACCAAGTGAGTCTGAAAGGTAAAGTACAAGGCTAATGGTGGCAACTTAGAAAAATAAAAAGCCATATTAGTTGCACAAGGATTTTCATAGGTTGAAGAATTTGATTTTTAAAAATCCTTTGCTCCAACAACTAGAATGACTGCTATTTGCACAGTACTTGTAGTAACCACTCATAAGAAGTAGTTGGTTTACCAAATAGATGTTAAATCATCATTCTTGAATGAAGACCTTAAGGAGGAGGTGTACATGGCTCAGCAACCAGGGTTTGAGGGGCCCCATTCTAAGAACAAAGTTTGTAAGCTAAAGAAGGCATTGTATAGGCTAAAACAAGCCCCTAGAGCATGATACTAGTGGATAAATAAATTCTTTTTAGGCTTGAATTTCAAAAGATATGCCTCAAATGTTAACTTCTATGTTTACAAGGATAGTGAAAAGTATGTATTGATAGTTCTATATATGGACAACCTTCTTATTATAGGTAACTATGAAGATATGATCCATCAGACTCAAAAGGCTTTGAGCTTTGAGTTTGAATTGTTAGACTTGGGCTTGTTGCAAGCATTATTTTTTGGGGATTGAAGTCTAGCAAGAGAATGGCAAATTCTTTATCTCTCAAAAGAAGTATGCATGGCAAATCTTAAAAGCATTTAGCATGATTGAGTATAAGGAGATAGCTACATCTATGGAGGTCAATGTGAAGTTATCCATTGAGAATACATCAACACTAGCAGACATTGAGAGATATAGGAGGTTTGTTGGTAACCTCATCTACTTATGTAATACCAAGCCAGATATTAGTTTTGTTGTTGTTTTTTTTAGTAGATTCTCAAACAAACCACGAGAAAGTCATCAAAAAGCTAGGATGCACGTGCTCCGATACTTAAAGAGTTTACTTAACTAGGGTATCACATACAGTTCCAAAATTGCTCTTATAGAAAACTGTGACTCAAATTAGGCAAGTGACAGTGATTCCAAGAAATTAGCTTATGGATATTATTTCTCTTTAGGTTTAAGAATATTCTCTTGGATCGGTAAAAGCAACCAATTATGGCATTGTCTTCTATCAAAGCGGAGTACAATGCAACTTGTTTTGATGCATGTGAAGCATATGGTTAAGGAGGATTCTATGGCTTATGCAAGTACACGATGAAGGTGCAACAATGCTAAGATGTGACAATTAAAATTGCATTGCCATTGCAAAAAATCCAGTTTTTCATGCATGCACCAAACACGCTGAGATCTAATATCACTATGTACTTGACTTGATCGAGGATGGGATAATAGAGCTAGTTTACTATCCAACCGAGGAGAATAGAGCAGAAATCTTCACCAAAGCTCTTACGAAGTATCTCCTTCAAATTCATCTTCAGAGACTTGGCATTAAGCTAAGGATGTAGTCCACTTATAAGTGGACATTGAGAGGGAGGGGGGTGTTAGATATTCTCAATGCCCTACCCTCGTAAGGTACCACCAATGATCCATGGTGCTCTAAGTTATAAGACCCCCATTATGAGGAGAAGCTATGTGTAAGCACAAACATTGATTGGGTCCTAACTTATATATCAGATGAGGTCTATGTGACTGGATGGCAAAAATGCGACTTTTGTGGATGTAGCCTTTGGGTTAGATAGAGTAGTTATATTGGTAGAAATTCAAGGCACAATGCATTGAGTTATAGGGTGTGGGAGTTATCAGCAACCCCTATTTTGGGGTTCGAGGACCACGAAAGCAACCTTTGGCTAGGGGGTCTTGGGGGGGCTAGTGGCCCCCCTGATGGGGATCTGGAGGCAATGGCCCCGGCCCATGACGCTAAAGGGAATATTCCTTGGCTAGCTAGGAAAGGTTTATAATATTAGACATGCCTACTAGACTACTTCCTGTGCTATAAAAGAAGAAAGACCCCTCCAAAGCCATCGTCAATCTATCCTTCATCTAGTCAAAGTTCTTTCAACTACCCTTAAGCTCTTCACCTATCCATCTAAGCTTCACGGTGAAAACACACGGATAGACAATGCCATCTTTATATCAATTCATTAAGATTACAGTAGTTTCTATTCTTCTCATAATTGATGTGTGTTCTCTACTCCGTGCTTAGATTCTGTCCATTGTGCTGTGTAATTTCTACACCATCCACAGAAGGGTAGCCACACCAACCCAAGCAAGGCAAGCCTTCTTAAAGGATTCAAACAATCCTTCAAGAGGCTAATGAGGGAGCAACTTCACCAACCCAACACGACCCAAAGGCTAAGCATCCCTCCTAAAATCAACTAGTTCAAGAGCATGAGCCCATGGCAATCAATAAACATATCCTTATAGGTAAATGAGTAAATAGCGTGGTTTTTCAATACTACAATATACCCTTGCACCATTGTACTAAAGGAAGAATTGATATTCTAACACTAGAGGAGCAAATAGCGTGGTTTTTCAATAAGGAAATGACAGGATTCCGTTAAAAAAGTCCGGGCATTGGGAATGCGTGACCGTTATACAAAGTACACACTCCTCCACTCCACTCTCTCTCTCTCTCTCTCTCTCTCTCTCTCGACATCCATCCATCCGGGGACGGGGGGCGGGCAGCTGCGTGCGCTCTCTCTCTCTCTCTCTCTCAATGTATCAAACTGTCGAAATGCCCCTCTGATTCACCCCTGTTTATGGCCACGGCGATGTCTGCCGCCGCCGCCTTACACAGCCACTCCTCGACATCCACATCTGCACTTTCGACTTCTCTGAGTACGAAAATCTCTCTCTCTCTCTCTCTCTCTCTCTCTCTCTCTCTCTCTCTCTCTTCCGTCTAATTTCTGTCTGCATTTATAGAGTGCCCTGTTTTTTTTTGGCTCTGTCACATCGATTCATTTTTCCTCAAGAAGATCACCCTGCATACTGCACATGCTCTCGGTGCGACTTGCGAGGATCCGGAGAAATCAATTTGATTGATACTCAATGTCTGATCCTGGAGAGATCAATTTGATTGATTGATTGTCAATGTCTGTTGCCACAGACCCAACACGAAGCAAGGTTCATGCAATGGAAAATGCAGGAAGCTCGCCAGAGGTAGGCCAGACACCTTAATGAATTATCTTATCATGTATAACCAAACCCTTTTCATGTCAGATACACATCCTACCCTTAGCCATAGCCTTGTCATTCATTTCAACAGAGGCGGCAGAAGGGCATTACTGAAGTTGAGAGCGTCTTGAATCGGTCACTGAAAAATGAGAACGACCTCTTGCGGTGCCAACTCAATGACTTGATTGCCCGTGAGAAAAGCCAGGTTTATTTAGTTCTCTGCTCCCTCTTGTGCTTTTGCAGAATCAGAGACCTGCATTTGTGAGTGCAGAGAAACTGAGCATCATATTCAATTAGATGCTCCCAAGTATCATTATATGATAGATTGCAACAATCTAAGATATTAAACAAAGTACTTCATCTCATACAGAGAATCGAGCTTCAAAGATTAAGGCAACATCGAGATGCAGACGTTTCCTCCATGGTCCATTCAGGCACTTCTCAATTGAAAGCCGAGGTAGAACAGTTGAAGAACATGCTGCAGAGCACATCAGGGCAGTTGCTACAGGCACTGAGTGAGAGAGAACAATCGAAAAGCCACAAGGAGCAGTGCATGCGAGCATTAGAGGAATTAAAGCAAACTTCTGTAGCCCAGGAGAGTGCCTTGAAACAGAGGCTGCAATCAATGGAGGAGGCATTCACCAACAGTGTTGGCATTGTAACCACCATTGCTGACTCTGTGGATGCCTTCCAGCGACATGTCTTGCCAACCTTCAAACCTTCAGGGTTTGAAATCAACAAAGCTCCACTGAAAGGAGCTTCGGATGTCGCTGAGGGAAAAGCCTTATTGGATCAGGTGTGACAATTGCAAACTAAAGAATACAGCAAGATGTACTTGTATGAAAGTGCTGCCTAACCTTCCTTTTGATAAACCTTTCCCAGTTAACAAGGCTGGAAAATGGTCTTACATTGCTACGGGTGATAGTGGATGCAAAGAACGACACATTGGTCCTAATTCGTGGCAAGGTGACTTTGAGAGACTTTTTTATCCTGCATGATTGCAAATTTAGGGAAATGAAAATTGTCTGCTGAGGAAAGACTTGATGCAAAACTTGATTGACATTTCATCTCTGCATCTCAAGTACATGCTTGTCACTAGTAGCTTCCAATGTACAGCTCAAACAAGAGAACGATGAACTTAAAGCACAGTTACAAGCAGCACGAGAAGTGGTGCAAGGTTCGCAACCACAAGTCAAGCACAATCTTCCTCCTTCAACTGATATTGGATGCACTGAGAAGAACATGCTTCGTCAAGAGCTACAGTCATTGCAAGTAAGAATGCTGACCTCCTTTTGTGGGGAATTGCAATGCATAAAGAGATATACTGAATGAGTGTCCTGTGCTGCAGAACCTATTCAATGAGGAAGTGAAACAGCTGAAGGCAAAACTTAAGATGTATGAATCAGAAGAACAGGAAGGGCAAGGACGCCTCATTGAGGTCCAAAAAGAGCTTGCTGCTTTACAAAGCAAACTCAGCTCTGTGGAGGCTTCACGAGCCTTCCTCGAGGCCAGCCTGAAGGAGGAAACATCTGCACGCTCACAGCTCGTTTCTCAGTTGTTCACACTGCGTAAGGTAAGTGAATTCCTCCATCTTTTTAAGTTACTGGTGATAAAGAGGATGGATGCCATGGTAATCTTAAGTTTTTGTTGAGCAGGAGAATGTGGTGAGAATTTTCATAATTGAACTTAGTGTCTACAAGCTTATGTATGGTTATGTTGTACAGTGGAGTTCCCCTCCATGCAAGTACAAACCTGTGTATTGACATGTAGTGGAGTTACCAGAACAACGTATGTGTATATAATGTAAGCCACTATACCTCTGTTGTTCATAATCTACAGGATTTATTAATTCAAGATTCACATGATCAGTCATAAGGAGATTGATCGAAACAATGTTTACAGGAAAAGACATATTAGATGCCTCATTGTGAGAGACCTGATTGTCACTCGCTAGATTGTGGACCAGTCCAACATTCCAACCAGCAGAAAAGATAGCATGTTGACTTGATGCTGGTTCCTTAAAAGTGTTTTTTAGTAAAGTAGGTGGACTAATTCACAGGATTGCAATGGAGCACTTGAATTGCCATATGCTCTGCTACCATGGCTGTTCGCATCACCCCTAGTCCTCTTTCCTATGAGAAGCCAAATCCTAGATGTCATTATGTTCTACTCAGACCACCTGATGCTCTGATAGTATGAAACAAAATCACAATGAAATTGGTGGTAGCAAAAGACACCTCAAGAGATTAGACACGTGGCCACATTGCACAGTCACATACAATGGGAAATGGGATGGGGCACAGGGACAAGGGATGACCTTGAATTGCCATTCCCCCTGAAAATATAGTGATATGCAGTAGGCGTGGGTATGGGAAATAGGGGCAGGGAATAAGGACGGGGGAACAGGGGCCGGGGAACCCAAAAATGGCCATTCCCTGTAACTATGCCACATTATTATGCATCTCTTTTGGGATCCATGCCACACACCCTGCGGCTTTGAAGATGATTGGGGAATGGTGTGGTGGATATAAGAGAAGGAGATTTGGAAGGACCTTGCAGCCTGTGTGTGATGCAAGTGCCCCCATAGAGAATGGTTTGCATAATACCTTCTTTCAGGCATATTAAAGATGGTCATTGGGGTCTACTACTAGCTTTTTAGGAGATTGTGGTCTGTAGAACTATGAATGTAGTGCACCATCTTCCTCAACAAAACGAAAAATTTCAGGGGAATGAGTGAACACGTAGTCAAGAATGTTCCTAGACCATGTGCACAAATTTGGCCAAAAGTTTTGGATAATTAAAATGGTCCTAAACAGTCGTTTTAGTGGTCAAAATGCAGCTTTTAGTGATTTGGTTGACTTGGTAATTGCTTGAGAAGTTTATCCTACTTCCTACAGAGCTTTAGGCTGTCTAAACCCTCCACAATTGAATTTTCAAGAGCAGTAGTATTGTCTCTTGCAAAAGCAAAAGCTTTTGCACTCTTTTGCATGTTGACAAAGCCTGTTATCAGCTAATGAAGTCAGTCATCAGCGAGAATGCAGATCTGAACGGTGACTTCATGGATCAAGGCTGTGCAAACATGGGTGTTTGTGGCTGGTCATGGGTGGGAGTCTTCCCTGGATCGGGCAGCAAGGCCTTCTCTGAGGATTCAGAGCACACGAGAGTGCAGGATTGCATGTAGTCGGAAGTGCAGTGTGAATTCACTGCTGATAGCCTTTACCCTTTATACACATGCATGTAATCGGAATTCAAAAGATTCCAATTTTTTTCATAACTTCTTTAAAAAAGCAGTGCAAGGTTCTCTTCACCCTAGAGTCCTCATATGAAGAGCTCATGTTGCAAGTCACACAACACATGTGGAGGTGGGGTGTCACGCATGGAGCTGGTGGTGTTTGCCAAGAACTCAATTTTCTACAAGGCCAAATGACTTCTCTGTGGTTAACTCCTTTGTCTTGAGACACATTACCAAATAATTGTTTACCAGCTTCTGCATTCCATAATGAATGCAACTCGGCATCTATGTGACTAAGGTACTTAGTGATACACCTTCTAGGAGAGCTCTTTTCCCTCCCTGAGAAGTAAGAAGTGGTGACAGTGAAGCAGTTTACCATCCCAAAATTCAATTGTAAGCAGCAAAGGCAGCTTGTTTACACATGAGTGAAGGAGGTGGATAGTGGCCTTTCCTTAGTATGGCACATGGAGAGATTCAAACTCTTACCAATGTTGGTCACTCTTTGGTGGAAGTCGTTCCTAAAGACCAATGTAATGAGCAATTGGGCTGAGATATGCTCAGCTATTCTTCAACACTTACTCCAACCAACTACAAATTGCAGCAAAGGAGAACAACTCCTTCTTTAGCTGGCCACAGATGCTTCTTTCATCTCTTTCTTTTATTTGCTAAAGCTAGGATCCAATGTGTTTTAAAGTTCCAACCAGGGCAGGGGCACATCGAGAGGAGCACCTTTAGTCTTCTACCATTGGTTGATTTGAACCTTGAACAGAAAACCCAAAGAGATCCACATCTCTCAAAAGCACACATTGGCCTCCCACTCTGCGTCTTCTTCATCTATATATAACTCGAAGGAAGACGAAGAGAACTTGTCGTCGCTGCTCTTCAATTGCCCTGTTTTGCATCACTAAACCAGTACGTATGTCAAAAGTAACACGTTCTTTCACAGGCCTACCTGTCTTCAGCATCACTATCTTCTCCAGCCTTGCATTTTTCAGTCTTATACTACCTTTGACCCTTGGGCACCACCTGTTCAAGTTGTTCACTGCTGCACAGGTCTGACCAGGCCTGTGTTTTGCTGCTCAACTGCCTGTGGTCATCCCCAGAGGATGGGAGATTTGCGTTTTCCTACCAGACTGCTTGGTGGACCTCTGACGATGGTTAGATACCTGCATTTCTCCCTGGACAGGCTGCCGGATGCTGCATTTTCATCTGGAGGAATGCTGGTTGCTGCGGCTCCTGTATGGACAGAAGCTGTAGGCTGACTTGCTGGAGGGCATCCCCCTTGCAACCTGGAGGATTTGCGTTTGGTGGTCAACCATCTTCCATCTCTCCGACGCCTCGTTTTTTGCGCAACCTTGAAGGTATATATAACTTTGAATTTCTCTCAGCATGGATATCTTTGATGCATCTTCTTCTTCCATCTCTTCTTCTCGGCCTACTTAGACAGTCATGAGGTCTAACCTCGCTTGCCTCCGCTTCCACCACGGGTCAGAAGTTGGATGGCTCTAACCTTTCCTCGTGGAAGTTTAAGGTCCATCACATTCTTGGCACCTATGAGATACCGACGTTCTTCTCTAGCCATATTCACCCTCCCCATACCTACACCCGAAATTTGCAAATCACATGATCAGGTTGAATTATGGGATAGGGTCAATTTTAGCACTTTGACGTTCTTCTTAATTGAATCGATAGTGTGTTGGTCCATGTGAAGGATCCTCCTTTTGCATCACAAGTGTGGACTAAACCATGAATCTCTATGAGGTTCCCACTTTCTCTCATCATCTCACTTTGGAGATGCGGCTTACCAAATTTCACCATCCAAGTCCATTGCACATCAACAAGATGGAGAAGGTTTGGTGTCAATAGCCAAAAGTTTCTTATCATGAATTTTATAGTCTATTTCAGCATGCTGAGAATTTTCTAGAATGAAGGGCCATTGGATGTACTCGACCATCATCACCAGTTTGGGAAAGAACATCACTAAGAGAAAAATCTAATACATCCTTTTCCGGGAAGAAAGGCTTAGATGGATCTGCATATATCAATATGGGGGCTGTAGTAAAGGCTTACTTAAGTGTGTGAAAAGACTTCTCTACATCAAAGTTCTGCATAAATATATCATTTCCAATTAATGTGTGAGGGACACAATGATCTTGGAATATTGTTTAATGAAGATTCGATAAAAACTTGCAAATCCCAATAAGCATTGCACATCTCAAATTGATCTTGGTGTTTCCTATTCAAGGATACATTCTTTCCATCCATAGAAATTCTATTATGAGAATTAATATATCCAAGACATTCTATCTCTTATTGGTAGATAGAACACTTTCTAATTTAGCACACAATCCCTTTTCTTGTAGCTTATCAAGAACTATCTGCACATGATGCTCTCACTCCTTTTGATTCTCAAAAAATATTACAAAATCATCTAGGTACTTGTGAAATATGTCATCCATTAGATACTAGAAGACTACTAGAGCATTTGTGAGACCAAATGCCATGACAACATACTCAAAGTGGCCATACCTTGTGCACAAAGATGTCTTTCATTGATCAACTTCCCATATCCTAACAAGGTTATAAGATCCACAAAGTTCAAGTTTTGTAAATAGCTTTACTCTTCCAAGTCGCTCCAAGAGTATTGGGATCAAAGAACGTGGATAACCATTCTTGATGGTTATCTTGTTGAGTCTGTCGACACATAGGCAGAGAGCCATCCTTCTTGACAAATAATATTGGAGCTCCTACCCATGACTTTTGTTAGAGTGCAGCAGATGCGTAAGTGTATGACCAGAGAGAGTAGAACACTAAAGATTATAGGTTATGAATGCTGAATACTAAAGACATATATGTATAACCAGCTGTGAGCATATAACTAGCCGGAGCTCTCTCTCAACCTACAAAAAAATGAAACGAATAGGCAAGATATAATAGAATAATACGATCAGGTCAGCCAATCAAAACTGGCCAACTGCTGCTAAATTTAAAACATGCCCAAATTGCTGGCCCCTGCTCAAACTGCTGCTCGATTTGCTTCTAAACATGGTACAACTACATAATCTACCCTAAACTGCCTTGTAAAAGCTGATGCCCATCCATCTAACACCCCTCTTGGATCCTGGATGCAACATAAGGCTAAGGGATCTAGAATGCTAATGAAGAAGGGCATGATGAAGTGCCAAATTATCCTTTACCTTGCAATACTCCACATCAATGGTCCTCTCCAAGATCTTCTCATCATGAATGTAGTAATACTCGATCTCTATGTGCTTCATCCGAGCATGGAATATATGATTCCATGCCAAGGCTATGCAGCTCTCATTGTCGCACAGAAGTGTACTAGCTCTTATCTATTCACAACTAAGCTCCTCCAACAACCTCTGAAGCCAAATAGTCTCACTAGTAGTAATATAAGTTGCTTGGTACTAAGCTTTTGTAGATAAAAGGGCAACTGTAGGCTACATCTTATTGCCCCAAGAAATCACACATGTACCTGGAAGCAAGCAATAGCTTGTAGTTGATCTCCTATGACCAACATCTCCAGACCGGTCCAAATCTGTCTATCCTTATAACACCAAAGCCAAACCACCAACACATGCTAGATAAAACAAACCTAGATTGGGGGTCCCTCTCAAGAACCGCAATATCCGTAAGGCAACCTTCCAATGAACCTTTTTAGATTCACTTATAGAACCTACAAGCAAACCAATTGGAAAGCACAAAGTATTCAGAAGCCAAATCAATGACCTAATCAATTGTTTATAGTGGGAAGCATCCACCAATGGTGAATCTTCATGAGTCGTAGCCTTCCAATTCAGATCCATGGAAGTAGAAATGGTCCAACGCTCTTGCGTCTCAAAGGTGGTCAAGAGCTCCTAGATATATTGTTGCTCGGAGAGAGATCCCTATCTTAGTCTACCATATCTCATGACCTAGGAAGAAATGAAGAAGCCCTATCTCCATCATCTCAAACTTCTCACCCATGGAGTGCTTCCTTAATTTGCTTGACCATCTTCGCATGGAAGAAACAAAGAAGCCCTATATCCATCATCTCAAACTTCTCATGGAGTGCTTCCTTTATCTACTTGACCATCTTGGCATGGTTGCATGTCAAGATAAGATCATCTATCTAAAGCACAAACATTGCAGGCCCTCTAGCTGATGTGTGGATATATAAATTTTGATCAGATGTGGATCTTTGATACCCTAACCTGTCTCAAAGGAATGAGCTATCTTCTCATTCCAAGCACAAGGAGCCTATTTGAGGCCATAGAGAGCCTTCTTTAACCTATATACCTTACCATTTGAGGAAGAAAACCCAAGAGGCTGTTAAGAAGATTGCTAGGGTTTGCACTGAGGACACATAGAGTGTACGACCATGACAGAAACACAAAGACACAGACACAGACACAGAGGGAAAAACTCAAACCCTAAACGCAAAACTCCAAAACTCAAACCCTAAACGCAAAACTCAAAACTCAAACACAAACAAAAGAAGGGAGAGAGAGAACACAACTCTGAAGTGAATGAATGCTGTAAATGAATGTAAGAGTGTACAGTGTGCTCAAGGACAGAGCAATGTCGGCGTGTGACATCCACCAACGACGGATCCCAAGTCTGTGACCACCAATCGGAGTGTGGGAGTGCTAAATAGTGAATGGCAGCATGCTGGTCACCAAAACGCAGCAATCGGGAGGCTGGAAACTAGTAAACGCAGCAGTGTACCACCGATCGGGGACTGGAAACTGTGCACAGTCTGCTGTAAACAGCAGGCTGAAACGGTGTCTGAGAGTGTCAAGGCCTGCAATGCTGAAAACACAGCTCGCTGACCCTGGAGATGATGGACAGCAAGCTGAACAGCAGTCTGGGACAGTTTGGGGCAGCCGCCAGCAGCTGAGAGCTGTCGCCTACAGCAATGGACAGGCTGAAGATGATGTGGCTGCAGTCGATGATGGCTAGACAGCAGATGGAGGCGGGCTGCAGGCTGGAAATTGGGTGCCAACAGCAGAGCAGAGGGTGTGTGGGATGGTGTAACCTACAAAACAAGGATGATGGCTGAATGGGCGCAGCCTGTCTATTTATAGATGTGGAAGGGCGCCCCAAAAATTAGGGTTTCCACTAAACTTTCTCGAACCGCTCCCCATTTTAGGGTTTCCACCGAACTCTCTCGAACTGCTCCCTCCCCGTTTTAGGGTTTTACTCTAAAAGAGTTTGCCATGGGCTATCCTGCAACGATTGATACTCCTTGGGAAACCCTCAATACTTGCATCACAAAGTGTCTCACAAGCCTAAGGAAGAGGAGGCCAATACTCCCCTCCTCACTCTGTCTCTACCAAAGTCTTTGGAATATCCACCGACTAGGAATTTGGTGGAGAAGCAATCTCCTCATCTATAGATGGAACCTCAAGAGGCATAGATTCCATTGGCACTGGTTCAAGTGTCCTACTATCACCTAGATCTCCAAGAGTAGGGTGCTCCTCACCCCTCTTTGCAACTGGAAACTTAACAAACCACACATCTTCGCTCATATAGACATCTCATAAAATGGGATCATAAACCTTGTATTCCTATGATTAAAAGCTATAGCCAATGAACACCTATCTTTTGGAAGTCGGCTTAAAATTATCCCTTTGCTTCTTCAGGATGTGAACATAGGCATCACACCCAAAGACCCTAAAATAGAAACCATCCATTTTAGACCAAAATATGCGTCAAAAGAAGTCATACCAAGAATAGTATATGTGGGTGACCAATTTAGGATTTGAATTGTGGTGGTCCTTGCTTCAGCCCATAGATATTGAGGTGTTTGCCAATGCTCCACCATAGTTCAAGCCATCTCGATTACACTATTCTTCTTTAGATTCAATATGCCATTCTCCTAAGGAGTGTTGATGTTAATATACCCCTAATGAATCCCTCAACCCACACAAAAGTAAGCGAATTCATTAGAAACAAACTCTCCATCCTTGTCGAATCTCATCGTGTTAAGATTTTGTCCTAAACAATTCTCCTCGAAGATGATCCAATCCTTAAAGTGTAAGAAAGCTTTTGATTTCAATGCCAAAAAACATGCCCATGTCATCTTGCTATGATCATCCACAATTAACATAAAGTATAGACTCCCCTTTAAGGACTCCATCCACATCAATCTATATAGATATGTAGAAACAAACTCCAAGGGCTCCTTTGTCCATCTTGAAGCCTTGTTGGGAATCACATCTCTATGTTGTTTACCTCGGATACAAGATACACATGGCAAATGGCTCACCCCAACATATGGCAATCCACGCACAAGCTGGTCACGAGCTACCTTCCTAACATACTCGTAGTTGGAGTAGTTGAATTGAGCATGCCATAGCCACCCCAACATATGGCAATCCACGCAAAAGATGGTCACGAGCTACCTTCCTAAGATACTCGTAGTTGGAGTAGTTGAACCAAGCATACCATAGTTCAGACTAAGACTAGGAAGTGAGAAGAAGAAAAGTAAGGGCTGAAGAACTCCATGTCTTGTAGTCACCATTCTCCTTATGCCCCTAATAAAGCACTTGTCTAGTATTTCCATCAAGAACTCGAAAGAAATTCCTATATCTAGGAAGCAACTGGGACAATAGAGTAGTCACTATGTCCTCGAAGGTGATAGCCTTGTCTGCATTCTGAACCTACATTTGTAGTAGCTGTCGAAGCTTGTTCACATGCTCACACATGGAAGTAGACTTGCTTGGGTTCAAAGTCCACATTTGCACCTCCAAGGAAACCCTCTTCGTTATAGTCATCTCTTACAGAGCTAATCTAATTCCAGTCATGTCTCTCGAGCATTGATCAAATGCTTGATGTAGCCAACCATGGCTGGTGTGCATGAGAGAAATAAGAATGAGCAAATGCGAGCATTCAGCTTGTCCCAGTGAGCATGTACCTTCACCAGCTCCACTTTCTTTGAGGGTGTTTGGAAAGATTTTGGACCAACGGATCGTCAATGGCCTCAATCACAATCTCCACCAATCATAAGACCCCAAGATAGCAAGCATCAACACCCACAAAATGCGGTAGTTCTCCCCATCTAGCTTTTGATCCTATAGAAGAGCTGCTAACACTAGGACCTTACGATCCATAATAGCCTAGAACTCCACATCAATTTTTAAAGACATGGTCACTTGAAGAACCTGCACAAAACAATTTGACTCTAAAAAGCAGCCTGCTAGGGCTTCCTCTACTCCTCCCGAACATGCAATAACCAGTGGAGACGATTAAAAATCAAAATCTACTCTAAATGGCTGAAAATGGAGCCTTTTCTCCTTCTTTGATAGCAAATCTTGTACAAAAACAGAAACTCACTTCCTTTCCCCATGTGTCTCCACTCGCTTTAGCCTTGGGTCAATGCATAATCCTCCCGCTTGCCCTCAAACAGTGAAAACACAGCCTTGGTGTTGTATG
The DNA here is from genome assembly GCF_053477565.2 of Lygodium microphyllum. Taxonomy (NCBI): domain Eukaryota; kingdom Viridiplantae; phylum Streptophyta; class Polypodiopsida; order Schizaeales; family Lygodiaceae; genus Lygodium; species Lygodium microphyllum. Next base: position 126,475,987 of record NC_141154.1, read on the forward strand.
AAACTTGCTCTTCAAATCTGCCCACGATTGTTCAGCCCTACCCAAACTGTTGGCAATTGCTCCAACCTACTCCTAAACATGGTACGATTGTATAATCTGTCCTAAATTGCCCTGTTAATGCCTATGCTCATTCTGGAGGTGACCAAATCTCTAAAAAATTTAAGTGACGTATAAAATGCTTGGCTAGATTCTCATCAATATATTTGTGTATCTTTGTCAATTCATCTTAAGATAGCTTATAAATTGGGGCAAAAAGTAAGCTCCTCCTTGTAGCTTAATGGCACAATCGTAAGGCCAATGTTCGATAAGCATATTGGCTTTTTTTTTCGAACCTGTCTTGATAATCACAATACTAGAGTGGGAGAGCTTACATACTTTTGTTGACCAATGCTTGGCTGGCAATGCATATATTAGAAAACTAGGGTTTTTCTTGGCTACTCTCATGAATACTTTGATCCCAATGTAAGTTGGCCTTACATAATCTTTCTCAATAAATTATGCCTTTCTTGGCTCAAATTTTTGAGTTCTCCAATCAATATTGGCATCATGCATCTTGAGCCAAGGAAGACTAATGATGACTAGATTGCTTTGGAAATTGGCAACATACTATTAGAATGAAAAACAAGCAATAGAATAATGAGACACAAGATAGATGAAAGAGACAATGCACAAAATGTAAGCAGAAAAAGAAATCCACTATGCGAATCAATAGTATAATTATTGAGCACTAGCTCACACACTCCCCGAGCTCCCTCTTTTCACACCAAGAATCTGCAAGTACATGAATGGACTAATCATGGCTATGCATCCTTTTGTAGACAAAAATAAAGGAGTTACCCTATCACAAAATAGATTGGTAAATAATCAAATAAACAATAAAGATATTGCCCATAAATTAGAACATTTGCACTTGTGAACTTGTGATATGACCACTTCTAAAACCATCCCTTAGAGCACAAGTGAATTTGCAAAGAACAAGGACATCCAAGATATACCATAGATACTCCAACAACAAGCACTCTGCTAGATACATCTTAATAAGAAAGCACCATGAAGAAGAAGTTCAAATGCCATAATCATGTCTCACCATGAACTTGGCATTGGACACACCTCTCCAAGGTTTGGATCACCAGAACATGAACTCAATGATACACATCAAATCCACCAGGAACGAAAGAGCGTCAACATGTCCTCTCCCCACCCTTGCATCTGCCCCTTCTGGCTAGGAGCATGTGAGGGCATGCAATATCACTAGAACTAAGAAGAACTATTCAATCGAGCCATTGATAGGTCCCAAATGACCAAGATGATGTAGTTATGCCGCATCATGCTGGAAACAAAGACTCCTAAGATTGGAATAGTCCAACACCTTCTCTGAAAAGCATTCGAAAGCGCAAGAATACTCAACCATACCTCCATAAGATATATTAGAATATTGAATCTCTCAATCACAAGGTCACCGATGCAATTACAATGAAGTGAAATGAGAATGAAATTTTTTTTGCACGTCACCTTGGTTGGGAGAGATTAGCAAAGGGAATGTAATAGTCTACAAGCATCATGCAAAATGAAACCGACAAAGAATACTCATATGAACCATCTCAAATGGAACTCCACATATACTAAATCAATGCAAGCTCAACAAACCACTCTACATGAATAGATACCTTTTCAGCCATGTGATCACAACACAAATGGACTACATCATGAGCCAAGAGGGATACGTCTCTAATGAAGAGCAATAGGCGAAAAGCCAAGAATCATATGCCAACGTAGCACAAAAAGGTGCACATATGGCATGTGCAAGCAATTCTAGCCAATTGTCCCTTCGTACAGCTAATAGTGAATCAACCTAAGCTGTAGCCTACACTAATATAAGAGTCAAATATATAGTAGCAATTGCCAAGCAACACATCAATCAAAACAGGCAAACAAAAATCATGCTAACACCAGTAGAACATGTCATGGAAAAAATACAGACCAATTGAGCATCAACAAACAGGGAGTCAAGTAGAATATGCGTTTGAAACATGAGAATAACCTGTGATATGTCTACCACTACTTCTAATACATATAACATTGAATGCTATCTTTGTTATAAATTTTCTTGATGTTACTTTTATAGGATGAGCTTCATACTTGACATCTCGTAAAGCAAGGAGACAACCATCTATAGCTTCTATAGAAACTAGACTAGATTTTAACATCTAGTTGTCGATATAGTGCATAGACTCTTGCTAATAATATAAAACTTGAAGTGGAATCAACTAACGAGGGGTGTTCAAAGAATTCTTGATTTTCATCCAATTACATAGCCCCTAATGTTGTTGGGCATCCATGTTTCTCAAAGATGAGGACTCTATAGAGCTTCGTACTTGTAGCTTCTTGTTAGGACAATGTTGAACAATATGCTAGGTTCTCCGTGATACAAACACAATCCATGAGAGTGTCATCGTTCTTTCTTGAGCTAACAATGACTTGAATCAAACCAAATCATCTCTACATAGGCTCAATCTTGGTTTCTTGCTATTGTTGTCATGACCTCTAGACTCAATGAAGCCCCATTACACTTTTCTTGGCATCTCTCAGATCATTGATTGTCACATTCTATCGCTTGAGAATGAAGTCACTTAATGTGTGAACCTTTGGTATGATCAACATGAGATCCTTCATATCATCATTTGGTCCCCAACAAAATTGGCTAATAAAATAATCATCATGCCAAGTCAAATTGCAAGTGAACTATTGGAATTCATATACATAATCCACTACTAGCCAAGATCCTTGATATAGATTTCTCAATTTGGATTCAGTAACTCTAGCTCTATTAATATCTCCAAAGGTAGTTATAGAGAACCCTCAAACAAAGGCTTCAAAATTATGAAGTAATGGAGATTCCTTCTTAACCAAGGGTGCAAACCAAGAGAGAGTTGTTCCTCAAAGAATTGTGCTAATAAGTGCCACTTGAGAAGCATCATCAGGATAACACTTGGGTTGCATGCGGAGATAAACAACGACTCTTGTTGTACACATCCTTTATTCTTTGATCAAGTCCCATTAAACTTTTTAAGTAGGCTAACCTTTGGCTCTTTCCTATAGCTTAGAGATCAGTTGAAAGATGTTGAAGAGCTTTCTTAATGTACACTTGTCTCCCGTGTTCTTGAAGTTGATTTTGAAGGTCCCAGATGGCTAACCCCAAAGCCTAGGGTTTCTCCACTTCTAATCGTGTGTTATTCTCACAGAATTCTTGGATTTGTTCTTGACTATTTTGCAAGGTGGTAATGAAACTTTCAATCACCATAACCATTATGACTAGGCATGATCAAAGTACAAAGAGGTCAAATTGTTATAAAGGCAACAAGAACTTGGTAAGGACAAGGATTGTCACCTCACAGCTTACAAGAGAAGAACTTTAAAAAAAATAATAACTTTAAGAAGAATAGGAAGTAGAATACCCGAATTCTTTATCACAAGAAGATGGAGTATAACAATGTATTTCTTGATATAAGATTGATACAATGATGTTTATAACAAGGCTAGATTCAAGATACAAATATACAAGACTAGACTAAATACAAGACAAGACAAGAATTGGATATACAAGGCTTGAACTAGAACTGGAGAGGAGTGACTTCACAGGAGTCTCACAACTGTCATTAGTGTCTTCAGTGCAAGTTCCAGTGGAGAAGGGAGAATGAAAGGAAAGATTAAGAAAGAAAAAGATAGTAAGGGAAAGAAAGAGAAGGAAGGAACTTTCAAGAGGTGTCCTCATTGCAAAAAGGGTACTCATATAGAGAATCAATGCTAGTAGAAGCATCCCAACTTGCATCCCTCTAAGAATTCCAAGGCATCCAACACAGCTATGATGGACTCTATCTATATGAAACTAGCTACAAAGTCTGTATTTATTCCTCTTCTTGATTCAAAGGGGGGGTAGCTTTGGCATCATTTAAGTCAAAACCCTAGTTGGTGGATAGTGAAAAAACTAGTCATATGTTCCCTGAGAGAGAGAGGTTACAAAATGCCCAAGACAAAGGCAATTCACTAACCATTATTGGCAAGCCTGTAGTGCCACGTCATGATGTCGACACCACCTCTATTGTGAGACCAAATAATGCCATATGTGTATTTTTGAGGTCCTTTGTGCTCTAGATTTAGATCAACCTCCTCTATATCTATGCTATTGCATAGTTAGACATCCAAATTTTCTTCACTAGTTGTAATGTGCGAGTTGAGGATGAGACCACTGGTGAGCCTCTCTAGATCAGGTCGTGTAAGATCACACCTTGCAACAAGATCATCCTCCAAATTGGACCTTTTATGGCATGCCTAATAAGACCACTTGCACTATCAAGACTTCCGACAAGCCACTTGTGTGCATCTAGCTAAGGGGTTACAAGATTTTTGGGGAATGCTTTCGAGCACCTCATCTTGTTGTATACAAGACAAGTAGCAAAAATGGCAAGCACATAGAAAGTTTTTCCTACATAAGGCATCTCATCAAGCCATTACTCCTCTTGAGCTTGTCCACATGGATTTGTGTGGCCCCATGCTCGGTGCAGCGATGGAAGCATAGAAGACCGTTGTAATAGACTGCACAACATAAGAGGAAAGAGAAAATAGAAGAAAACAAAAGAAACTACAAAGAGAGAACTTGGAGATATGCTTGGAAAATGGAATCCGTATACCAAATATGAGACGGTCACATACAACAGTTAGTCATTGGTTGTGTGGGCATTGGCACTGACTTCCTCTCTCCAACAAGACTTGCACTAGGAATCTGCAAGTGGATGATGATGCAAACTGAGGAGAGAGTAGAATATATAGGCATAAAATAATGCCAAGAAATAAACACGTTGACCCACATAATAATGCAGTCGATCAACAAATGGCCCAAATCACCAGCATGATTACAAAAGAAAATACCTAAAATAGTCTACAACGCCCAACCCACAATTACGCATGGGCAAACTCACTCATAAGCTGAATAAATTGCTAACATCCTCTCTCACATTATGGGTGATTTAATACAATACAATGATAATGACACATCATAGTCCATACAACAAAGATCACCAGAATAGGACCATGGGTACCCAAGTAGTGGGTGATCAAGCCACCACCAAGGTGCCTCGGAGAGAACCTGAAGTCAATGCCAATACCAAAACTTGAAAATAGAGAAGAATCATTGTAGCTCTGTGTGTGTGTCAACAATGCCTCACAATAGCACATGTGACCATCTTGCCACCAATGCCTTTAAGCATATGTGAACATGGATTCCCCACCTCTAGCCCTGCCGACCACCTAAGTGTCTCCTCATGTGAGCTCGGACTAAGAGCCAATCCCGCTTTTTGCCTAGTAACAAGCCATCATGAACCTGGGAGTCAATCCTAGCTCTAGGATTTTAAAACCTACCAGACTTTAGTCAAATGCTGAAGGAAAGTCCCTTTTTGTATCCTTTTCACTTATATACTTGTATAGATGAGGCTCATCTGCCCCACCTCACCACTCTCTCAGACTCCCTTTTTGGCACTAGAGAGTCATAAGGGATGACCACATTACTTGTACTAGAAAGCAACAAAAAGTGGAGCTGTCAAGCCCTTTCCTCGATCTAAAGGAGAGGACCCCTTCCGCACCTTCACCTTCAATAGAAGGATCCGAATCAAAGTTAGAGGAGAAGGATATCTCAATAAAGGAGTCCATATCCTGCTTTTTTTTCTCTTTTTTCTTCCTCGAATCCGCTAACTCCTTACGATCCTTGCACAAATGTCTCTTCTTACCACACTAATAGTACTGGACCTTCAACTTCTTCTTCTTGTCACCCCTGTTTGAAGCTACAAATGCCTCATTGGAGCCACCATACCCACCATACTGAGATGGAAGCCGCCCCTATAACAAGGATGCCTCATGCTCAAGTAGCATCAAGGACATGTATGTAAAGCTCATTGCATCGATGATGTTTGGGCTTGCAAAGCATTGGCTACTCCATCAAACTCTGGAGGGAGCTTATAGAATACAGTCCCCATCTGATGAGCCTCTGGAAGCATGGATTGCATGTGCCGAAGTTGATCGTGTACCTTTGCAACACAAAGTAAGAATGACTAAATAGTATCATTTGGCTCAAACTTCATCTACTGGAGCTGCCCATAGAGGGTAACTACACACATGGTCGTGGGAGCCTCGTACAACATCTAAAGCTTCTCCCATACCGCTAAAGGCGTTTTGGAGGAGGTGGCCGCCAGTAGAACCTCTTTATAGATACATTAGAGAAGAAAAAAATAGACACGGGCATCATTATAATCCCATGCAAGCATAGCTTTCTCATGGTTATCCTAGTCCCAATCATCAAGAAGAGGAGTGGGAGTTTGAGGTTACTCAATAGCTCCAAAAACCATGTACCGTAATCACTGGCAAGTTGGAGTAGATAGCAGCAGAATGCAGCAATCTATAGGTCATTGACAGCTAGGTGACACTGATAGCAAGCAGTACAAGAGTACAAGAGGAAAGAAATCAGTGAATGCAGCCTGTTCCAGCCTAGAACAATAGTAGATGGCTTCGAAACAATAGCAAAAGGTTGAATGGCAGGTGCCAGATGGTGGTAAACAGTGTGGGTTAGCTTTGGCTGAGATGTCCTCTACAAATGGGGTGTGGGCAGCAAAGCTATAGTACTTTCAATTTGCAAAAACCAGATTAAGATTGAGTGGGAGGGAAGCCTAATGTGGCCATAGGCCGTGTCTGATCCATGCAATACTATTTCACCAACACTAAAGAGCGTACTTCTGTTGTGACACAAAGATACATCCCCCAGATCGAACTACCTCAATCCCCAAAAAATAAGACAACAAACCGAGGTTTGTCATCTCAAATGTAGCATAGAGCTTGGCCTTAATTTCCACTATGGCAACAAAATTTGAGCCGGTGTGATAAATAGGTGTTCTACATAAAGCAAGATATAGCTCACCCCCTTTGAAGTGATATGGACATATAAGTTTGGGCCATAAGGGATAGAATGATATTCGTAAGTTCAAAGGAACTTATCCATCCTCTGGATCCAAGAGTGCGGCCCATAAAGAGCTTTCCACAAGCAAAAAACCTTATCTTTTTGGTTAGCAGAAGAAAATCCAATGGCTACTCCACATAGAGCCACTTTTGACATCCATTTGATAAATCAGCCAACCGTGGTGAGCAGGTAAAAGTAGTGCAACCAATATATGAAAAGATATTAACCACACAATAGGAGCAAAGATCTCTTCATAGTCAACACCTTGCTTTTGTTGAAACCCTTGTACAACAAGGTAAGCCTTATACTTTTCTAATGTCCCATCAACCTTTAGCTTGGTCCTAAATATCCACTTTGATATGATGACTTTCTTGTGACTCGAACTTTCCACCAAAGGTCCAAGTTTCATTTTAGTCAATATTCTCCAGCTCCTTCTCCATGGCCTCTCACCATTGAGAGCATTAAAGAGTCTCCTCCTCCCAACTATTTGGTTTAAAATACGCTTTGTAATCAGTTGTAAACAACGATGCAAATGAACCCTAAGGTGCAAGCCGAGAAGATCTTCTAAGGCCCTTTAGAGTGGAATTAGCTCGCATGGTCTCCTAGTACTAGCGAGGTAACAAGTCTCACATAGGGGCCCTAGGGGCTGAATAATCTACAAAAGTGTCGGAAGGGGGCAATAGACCCGGCTTAGAAGACACTATCTCCAATGGAATATGTTGAGAGATCGGCTCAGAGTCCGATGTAGAAAACCACATAATATCCCTCTCATAAAAAACTACATCTCTTCTAACAATCACCTTGTCTATCCCAGGATCGAACAAATGATAGAGGCGTTTGCTTCAGAAGAGTATTCTATAAAAATGAGGAGATCAGCTCGGGGAGTGAGCTTTCCTATCTTATCATTAAGCGCATGTGTGTGTGTATGCACGACATCCAAAGACTCTAAAGGGGAACACTATATACTGAGAGACAAAGAATGCCTCATATGGAGCCTCTAAGGGATAGCCACAATCGTGAGCATTGGTTGAGAATGTACACTGTAGCATTAATAACCTCAACCCAAAGATGCTCAAGCTTTACTACTACTACCTATTGTCAGCCACATAGCAATTAGTCAAATGTGTCCAGCACTTTGACACTTAGTCAAAATGCTGAGGCTAAGAATAAAACTTAGGCAATAATCCCTACATTAGCTCGGCAATAGCGAAGGCATTCCTAGCCTTCCATGAGCAAACAATCTCATATGGAACCTAAGTATGAAGAACCCTGGTGTGGTGTGTGAAGGCATGTGAGATGCACTTAATGGATAAATAAATGAAGGTGCAGGGGAAGAAGAGGGAGGGATGGGTGAGAAATGTTTCAGGTTTCTTTTTTTCCGTTAAATGCATTGAATTGAAATGAATAATGAGATGATTCACCTACTTTAAAATGACCTTGAGATGAAGAAACTAAAGAAAAAGAAGAGAGAAAACTTACTGGTCAAGGAATTAACCTTTTGTACTCTTCACCTTTCTTAGAGTTCGTAAACAAAAATCTTTCTTAAGGACTAATCAACAAATATCTTGATTGAATGGTCCCTTCTTCATGAGGATCACCAAAATCTTGCAGAAAAGAGGAAGTGGAATCAAAAGATTGAGAAGTATAAAACTACGTATCCGGCATGGGGGTAAATGAGGGTAGAGATGTGAATGGCATAGATGAGAGAGGTAGAGAAGTGAATGGTGTTAGAGTAGATGAGAGAGGTAGAGAAATGAAAGATTTGTACTCCATGTCTGTTTCCAAAATAGGATGGCCAATCCCTTGTGGAGCTTCCATCCTTCTTGCAAAATCATTAGACCAGCACACCAAATCTAAAGAGGAAAACTCAAATGTACCTTCAAGTTATTGTTGAGCTTGATGCATAAGGATGAGGTCGTACTCGGCTCGTGAGATCTCATAGGGTCTATGGACTCCATGGTAGTTTGATGTCTCTCCGGCCATGTCACATCTTGCAAATCAAGTTGTGAGACCCACTCCTGCTCATTTCTCGATGGATTTGGCTCAGGAGTGTGAAGCGGTGATGAAGTGTTCGAAGTCATCTCTCCCTCCTATTGTTTCTGCTTTTGTGGGCTTTCAAATCAAAGGCCTAGGGTTCTTCAGAGAGAATCTAGCTCTAATATCATGTGAAGAAGTACCATAATACAAAAACACAAATACAATTGTATGACAAAGCACAAATTGATAACAGAACACAATCATTGTTAGGATAACTAAGACACAATGAAGACAATGAATAATTTGAAGTGAATGACTACTGAATATACAATGCTCCATGCACTAAAGATACTATGCAGTGAATGAATACCAAACCTCGAACTCTCATATCTCAATGACCAAGGCAGAGATAATGAGCTAGAGAATGTGTCGCAAATGCAGCAAGGCAGGCTTCTCAATGACTGGCAGTAGCAAACACAGCTGTGGGCAGCTAGATCAGTGTGACAGACGGATAGAAGGATACTGAAATCTGCAAATGTAGGAAGCAATTATGACATAGCAGCTGTACGGACCTAGACAGCAAAACACAGATTTGTAGATGATGTGGCAACAAGCAGGGCAGACCATACAGCAGCAAAATGCAGCAGTCTGTAGGTTGTGGACAGCTGGTTGACAGTGACTGCAGGCTGTATGGTAGCATGGGAGAGTAGAAATCAGGAAACACAACCTGTTCCAGCCCAAGACAGCAGTGCCAGCAGTAGAGAGCTCTGAAACAACAGCAAAAGGCTAAGCAACAAGCACCAGATGGTGATAGACAGTGTGGGGCAGCTTTGATTGATATGTCCTCCACAAATGGGTAGTAAAGCTATAGCACCTGCAATCTGCAAAAATGAGATTAAGACTGAGTGGGAAGGCGGTCTATTTATAGAAAATTTAGGGTCTCCCAAATTAGATTTATATGTAGAACATTGAAACTCTCTAGGACTACATCTATTTTAAAGAAAAGGTTTAAATTCATTGATTAGCTTAAGTTTTGGGACCGTTTGGTTAACGATTTTATAGCTCAACAAGTCTACCTCCTAAGAGATTTTCTCTTCTACTAGCATGGAGGCTTCCCCTCTCAAGTCAGGTCATACAGCATCTCTCTTGATGCTATCGTGGTGGTGACTTCTACCTTGGTGGGAAATTGTCCAAGTGGCACCTATTGTATGTGCATTGTCATCATGTAGCACACTACTCTATGCATCTCATTGTGCAAAGCATACCTAGGCATCCTGAGCTATCTCCACCAGCAATTCTTCACCACCTTACCACCACCTCACCATCCTTCATCACCCTTTCCCTTGTCATCGACACCCTCGAGTGGTTAGGTTAGCTTGTTTGTTTTGTGATGTGTTGGATCTAACCATCCATTTTCCTTCTGCCCATAGGACACAATCACTTGAAAGGTCACAAACCATATCTATTTTCCAAAAAAAAAAGAAAAAAAAGAAAAAAATAAAACAATTCAATGTGGTTCTATCCACCTTTCTAGGTCCTGATAGGCCACTGGGAGCACCCTTTGGCTGATGCCTTGGCCTCTCTTGGGTGATCACTTAGACTCCCTTGGTAAGAGGACCATCATGCTCCCTTCGTCTTATCGGCTGATTTCTGGCATCTATGATGACTTGAGAGAAGCCTGTCGTTCCAGTACAGCGATCTTCATATTTCCGTCCTGTTATCGGCAGATTCATGGCATCTACAACCTTGTGAGAGAAGCCTGTCGTGGATATGCATGAAGTCTAGAGAATGGTTTTGGTGCATTCTGCATATACCATTCGTTTGGTTACAGATAGTTTGTCCCAAAGCCAATGATGTGCAATTACGTTCACCCTTTCGCGACAAGGTCTTTTCATGGTTGATAACATGAAGGATGCCAATCAGGAAGTGACATCTTTTCTTCGCACTTTGCAGGTCCTAGGCTTTTGAGTTTGGCTTCATGAATTTGATGGTGCAGGTAAGCAAGAGGCTTACCAGTGGCTCGCACCATCAATACGTGTGAAGGAAAGGTGTTGCATCGGGAGAGCCGTTCCTTTGCTACTTGCGAAGGAAAGGTATTGTATTAGGAGAGCCGATCCATTGCGTTGCAAAAGCCCTTTGGCACTTCACCGTCTCTTGCTAGGCATCCTTAATCCTTTCAATCCTGAAATAACACCTTAAGACCCTGCCCGGAAAGGGTGCATACTATGGATGATGTCGCACATCCTTGGCTTTGGTATATATCAGCTTATGCTCCAGCAGCGTATGTAACGAATGCCCTCCGGTTATCTAGTCATGATGATCAGCAGGTTTGGCTTTGCGTCTTCAAGCCTTATCCTCGCACTTGGTTATGAGAGCACACAACCGTCCAGGTCATAGAGGGTTTCCTAATCCTGCATCGACCAGTCCCCACACTATGTAATGGTACACAACTTTGCTACTACTCCCTCGTAGGTGTGACCGTCTTGCCAGTCATATTACTTTGGGGTGTATAGTCTGCAAGGTTTCTAAAACATCCACTACCATATATGTTCAATGAATGGAATAAAATAGATATGGTCAGGCCTCACCCACACTCCTAGGGACCATTACTAGTCAATCTTTCATCATGAGACTACATGCTTTCATGAAGTAGGACATGTAGGCCTTTTCTTTCACTCTGTCTTATCCCACATTTCTTTAAAGATGTATCCCTTTTGGTTATAAATTCTGTCATATTCTAACGTTTGCACAGTATTTCACCTGGTTTTAAATGTCCTTTTGAAATCCTCTCTTTAGCTACTGAAGTTTCCATAAAGCGAAACTCACCTCTATACTCTTACAGGATAATGAAAAGACTAGGACTGAACTGGAAACTCTAAAACTTAGTCAGAAGGTAAGTCTTTTGATCTATTGTGGTTTTTTTTCCTTGGAACTGTTTTCCTTACCCTTCATTCGCTAACAAACAATTTGTTTGGTCATTTCAGTTTCTTGTCAGGCAACCTCGCAGTGGTCGTATTCCTGTTGAGAAAATGGATTTGATGAACACAGTTAACCAGCTATTGGTAGAAATGAATAAGCTAAAAGGGGAGAAAGTTGCATTAGAGGAGGAACTTAAAGCTCAAAAGAGGTCTCAAGTGAGGGATCGTGTTAAAAGGACTGTTACTTCAAGGGATGTTGAAATGGCAGCTTCCAATAAAGTAAGATTATATCTGGATAGCTTAGCATTATGAAATCTCTCTTAAATTACAAAGCTCCAAGATTCAAATGATCTCACTTCCATTTATTCTGATACAGTAGTATGTAGGATGCATTGAAAATTTCAATATGCTGTCTGAAGTTTTAGAGTTGGGCAATGTATAATAGCTTGCAGCTGGATACATTCAATTGCTGAAGAGATACATGGAACAGCAACCCAGATCTCTACTGAACTGTAAACCTAGTTGGGTTGTGATAAATTGGTGGCAGGCAGCATCAAGCCACTTGATTAGTTTACAACTACCATGATCACCAGCTGCCTTGAGAAGTAGGCTCTATAGGTAGCAGGTCAATTTGACAAAGGCAACTACAGCTGGCTGCACTACTAATACTAGTAGCAGAGTCTGGTTGATTGCAAATGTAGAGTTTCAGGGACCAATGCTACGGTGCCCATCTAGATGTCCAAGGATGGAAATAGGACTCCACTACCCTAAATCTAAAGTGTCCTTAGTGCAACCCTAAATCTAAAGTGTCCTTAGTGCATTCACACTACTGCTAACACTCAGGAGTGGAAGCCTCCATGTCAGTCAAAGAAGCAAGCTCAACCAAGAGAGAGCATGGAGCCACCAAGGAATGGCCATCAAATTATGTCTCTAGCCAAGTGAGGACCAGTGGATGCCTGCGGTGTTGGTTCTCAATTGAAATACAAGCCTTGTGTGTAAGATTTTACAAGAGTGATAGAACTTGCATACCAACGTGAGGGTTATACCTTGCATACCGGTGCTTCATATTGAGATGCTTTGATAGTAGACTAAGAGATGCAAAGCTAAGGTAAGAGAGTATGTCTGCAACAACAGAAGAGAATGAAGAGAGAATTTCCTAAAGGTACTTTAACCTAAGGACAATTAGTCAAATGGCCTAGCTCAAGCTACGAGTGAAGAAGGTGCTGGACTAGCCTAGATGACCCTTAAACTAGAGAGAGAGCTCAGTCAACACCTTTCACTAAACTTGAGTGCCTCACTGATTGGTCTTGTGGGCCACTTGCATTGGACTTTGGTTCACTTGCCATCTAGTGACCCTTATGCAAATTCAGGATGTGTCTTTGGTCCATGTGGCTTCACTCAATCATCATGGTTCCCTGTGGCAAAGACCCATCAAAGGATCTGCATTGTGGTGGTCCTACAGGGAGATGGCTATAAGGCACATTATTAGTGGGTCTCCAACATCGCACTAGGATCCATCTTGCACACTAGATACTAATCATACAAGCACATAAACAAGCATAAGGAAGATCGTGCCCACTCCAAATAATAGAGCCAATATGGGCTCACCCTCGAGCCTAGGAATCACATAGCAAATGGGCCAAGCTTCTACCACAAGAACTAGTGTTCTATACCACCAACTCACACCGATACACATGTACGAGTAGAGCTGTCTAGGGTCTGGTGTCCAAGAGTGCTTCATATGGTAATGTGTGTAAATAAGTCCTAGGTTACTTTTCTAGAACCTAGCCATCCAAACCCTAAAGTATTATGAACACATTCACCCCATGGAACCCTTAGCAAACCCTAAAGTGCCTTGAGTGTGCTCACATTGTAATATTATCCTAACCTTTTGACGTATTCATACTTTGTGACCTTTAGTGGCTGGTGCTAAAAGTGCCCATTCATGATGTCTAAGGGTGTCATATAAGCTGATTGATAGAATGCTTAGCATAGCAGCTAAGAAATGTGTTTCTTTCAGTTTGAAACTTATGAAACGTTTCTGAGAGTAAAAAATGTGGGTTTTTTTTGTGAGTTGGAACCCAAAACATGGTTTTTTTCACAAAAACTATTGGGCAATGTTAAACATGATGATGATGATGTGTAATTGACGCTCAACCCCCGAGAGCTATGGACCGCTTATTGGTCAAGTGTTTCAAGCAGAGCGGCCATGGCTACCTCTCACATAGCTGACGCACTCTCCCTACCTATGGGGTGTAGTGAGCTTACCTTGATGTCCAATCGAGTACCCTCCTCTCCCGTGCACACCGGCAAGTCCAGGATCCTCGATGCAAGCTCGAGCAACCTCAATCCCTCTCCGTCAAGCTCCATCCTCCATATCCGCGCAAGAGAAGAGAAGAGAAGAGAAGAGAAGAAGATGAAGAGAGAAGATGGGGAGCTTTTTCTCCTCGATCCCTCACTCTCACACACTCACTCCCTCACTCCCTTACTCAAGCACACACAAGAAGGCAAAAAGAAGAGAAGAAGAATAAGCTTTTTGCTACACACCAAGAATGAGCTTCTCATTCACTTTTCAGCTTTATATACAAAACCCTAAATCCCTTTTTGGGCAGTCATCCCCTTTTTACATGGCTGGTTGTGGTCTAGGTCCTTTTTTTCTTTTTACATGGCCGGTGGTAGCCTAGGCCCTTTTTCCCTTTGCCCTAACTTCCTAGCTTAGTTCTACCACCCGTCCATGGTTACAAATTGCACAGGAGGGATCCTGACGCTCTTTTACAAAGATTTTGGCTGCGCCGCCTTTATATTTAGAGGTGTGCCTTCTCGCTTTTGGCTCTTTTGCAGCTTCCATGGTTGCGCCTTGGACTCCTGCTAGTTGTTCCCATTCCTTTGGATTTTTTTTAGGTCCGTTCCCTTGTGAGGCGCTTTTTCCTTTTTTCCACCTTGCGGTTTTCCTCTTGATGCCTCTTTTTCCGCTTTCTCTGCTCTACAGTAAGCATTATCCCCCTCCTAGCCGAGTGTCAGTCCCATGGCAGTACTAGGTGGTGAGTTGGACAGTAGTGATAGGGTAACCGGGTGGCTTTTTGAGTTTGTATACAAGCCCTGGTTGAGGATGTATTGAAGGGATTCATGCTTGAAATGAAAGATAGTGTTGGAGTGAGTCCCTCTGGGGAGCTGGTTGTGGTGGAGGTCTGCCTTTGAAATCGACGATGGTATCAAGGCAAACGCCCGTTGGCCAGGGGTGGATCTACCCTTGATTAAAAATGGAGTTGGATGAATTCTCCTTGGAGAAGCCGAAGATGGTAGACGTGTCCTCGAGGTTGAAGATGCTGTTAGATGGGTTTCCCTCGTTGTGCCCTCTACTTGATGTGACACGATCTTAACCTGCAAGACAAAGTTGTGTACTTTCTAAGGGATGTGTCTATCTTATTGTGTAGTGCGTGGTGCACGTGCTTGTGAAACTGGGAGATGGGTCTAACCTTGGGCAAGCCCTTGGTGGTGACCTGCACTTAAGGACCCAGTTCGTGCATCGTCGCCTGTGCGGTGTGTCGTTTAGGGAGACAGGTCTAGGAGAATGTCATGCCCTTGATGTGCCCTAAGCATGTGCAGTGGGGGACGGAGCTACGCATGGAAACCCTAGGTGCAGTGATTGTGGCACTCAAGTTGCTTTTGGGGGAGTCTAGTGTTTCCACCTTTTTCTTTCTTCCTTTTTTTATTCTTATTTTCTTTTCTCTCTTTTTTTTTTCTTTTTCTTCCTTTTTTTTTGGATTAGATGATTACAGCCGGCATTCTAACACAGGGGTATGCTCAGGCTGTGCCCTGATCTTCCTCAGATGATTTGCGAGGTAGTCTTAGGGACTTAGTCAAAAAGGTGCGGCTTTGCAGGTATTCCTTGATACTAGCCTTTACATTAAGAGGTGTGGTTGACAAGAAAGGATAATTGCACCTCGTAAAGCGGTTATCACTCATGTCCTCAAGGATCTTTATACAAAAAGAGGGAAGAAGGTTTACCCTCATCATGAGCCTAGCCATAGCGCAGGTATCTATTCCTAAGTTAATGTCAAAAAAGAGTAGGGGAAGGTGGGCTTCCTTAGTTGTTGGCTTTTGATTAAGTAAAAATCTAATGATCCTAAGGTAGTTATAGGTAGTTATAAATGTAGAATCTAGGCACGAAAAAAAATCCTCAAGGAAGTGGTTGATCAATGGGCACAAGTCCCCTTCTTTGAAAGTCATGCATCCCTCGGGAGTCTCTGTGTTGACATTGTAGATCTTTGGAAAGTCGTATCTTCCATGCACATTCATGTCATAATCTACTCCATATCTGTGCGGATAGGGCATGTAGATAGGATCATTCCATTTCTCAGGTAGTGTACCGCAAAAGGCCATCCATGTATCAAAATTAGTATTCCAAATCTTCCTCCGCCACTTTGGATGTGCCTCATAGCCTCGGATGGTATTGGGAACCTGATAGGCCTTGTCATGCCAATAATCTGTGGGCTTCGGCCTCCATTGTGTGATTACGATGCTCCGCTCCTTGACCCATCGGTTCGCTAAGGTGTTGCCCAGACAAATGATCCTCTCCACTACCTCCAAGGGTAGGACTCGGTCCAAGGCTTGTGGATAGAGGAAGGAGTACTCGAAGGGTCGAGGTTGGAGTTCCTGGGTTCTTCTAGCACAACAATGATGTGTTCGGAGACTTGGGCTCCCTCTGGCTCTTCTGGGGATAGGTCAGGCAAGGGCGGATTAGGCTCTTTGGTTTGTGGTTCTTCTTTGAATTCCTACTCGAAGTCCGGTCGTTCCTCAGTGTCTTGTTCCATCATGGGTTGGGTGGACTAGGGGTGGATGGGACTACTCTTGTTCTTCGAATGCAAGTTCCCTAAGCTCATCAGTTGAGAGACCGGCTTGTCGTAAGTAGATGCGTTGCTGCTCCTTGGTTATGCCTATGCCAGTTGGGAGTGCGCGCTCTTGTAGGCCATACCTCAAGGCTCTGGTCGTCAACTCCAGCTTCCTTTTCATTCTCTCCACCGAATCCTCGCCTTCAACTTGGGTGACATGAAGCACCGTGCTAAAAAAGCTTGCCTTTGAGTGTCTGAGGACACTTCTACAACTTCTGCTCTAGATTCTGCGACGAGCACCCTCTCGCACTCTGTGCCACTGCTAGGCGCTCTATCAATCCTCGCACTCTTTCAAAATTGTGCCTCTCCCATTGCTGTGCTTTCTCTTCCAGATCTTCCTTGCCTTTTCCATCTCTTGAGACAACATCATTACCACTTGCTACTGCTCATTCCACACTTCTAGCATTTGGGTCTTCTCTTTGTCTTGGCGGTTCAATTGCTCTTCGGCTATTCTTCTTCCTTGATCGGCCACGATAAACTGCTAGTGGGCTTCTGCGAGCCTTTCTGATAGATCTTCAGTAATTTGCGCATGGTTTTCTAGCTCCGCTAGGTGCAGTCTTCTTTTGGTCTTGGCCATGGCTATCAGTGCCTCCAACTCCTGCTGGGCTTTTTCCAGGTTGTCTTTCAGGCTTCTGGTAGCTTCTTCTATGGCCTCTTTCTTCTCTTTCGCCATGACTTCGATTTCCCTCTCTAGTCTCCCTTGCTCCTCCATTACTAACCATAGCCGGAATACCATGGCATCTTCTTGTTCTTGGCATTGTTCTTCTGATGCCTGGTCAATTTTCTACTGATTCTCTCGTAGTTCTGCATTCATTTCCTCCACGTGTGCCATTCATTGCTGGAGCTTAGCATATTTTTGAATGAACAACTTGTGGCCCCGCTGCTCGGCCACTAGGTCTTGGGCTTCATCTTCTAGCCTCTGCCTTAAGCGATCCTTATTCTCCTGAGCCTCCTTTTTCTTGGCACCGAGTTACTCTTTCATGTTTCGAATTTCTTTCTGATCTTCCACGGCTTGTCGTGTCATCTCTAGCCTTTGTGCCGTTGACACTCTTCTTTTGGCCTCTAGCTCTACCGTTGTTGCCTTCTTCTCTTCCTTAGCCTTCTCTAGCTGGGCTAGAAGTTCAGGTACATATGCATTGTAATCTGCAGTTGGGGGCACTATAGGTGGTGCTGTGGTGGTGGACACTTCCAACCTTTGCCGCTTTAGGTCTTGCCTTGACTCGACGTCTACTACAGCCGGCCTTTTGGCTCCTGCCTCTAGCACTATCTCTTGTACTTTTGTGACCAAGACCTACATCATGGACATAAGCTAAGTGGTGTCCATGGCAGGCACTAGCTCCTATGTTGTGGTGGTGGTGGTGATGGTGGTGGTTTGAGGCACAAAAGTCGAAGGGAGGGAATGTAGTGGGCCTTGCCACTTCCTGCAACAACAGGGGCCGCTCCCGCGTTGCCACTGGGCTCGCCTTCCTATCGTGGGCTCAAGGGGTTCATCTCTCCAATACCATGGGACTCGACTGGGCTAGTTCGACTCCAAAAAGTGATTCGATCGGACAGCTTGGTCTAATTTCAAACAGTGGTCCAATTCCTAAGATCATCCGATTGCTGGTCCGACCGTGCGCGTTCAACTAGAATGGGTGTCCGATTGGACAACTAGTCAGAGTTGTACACTAGTTCGATCCCTGGGGTTGGTCGATTGGGTGTCCGACTAGACAGGCGGTCCAATCGGACCAAGGGGTATGGTCCGACTATCACAATCAAATGGTCCGACTCTCCCAGTCGAATGGTCCATTGACTATCCAATTCTGGAACTTGGATGGTCCGACTCTTCCAGTCGAACTGTCCGTTGACAGTTCAATTCTAGGAGTTGGACCGGGACATAGTGGTCCGATTGTGAGCCCGACAGTGCAACGTGATGATTTTTGCCCAATTTCTCCACGCAGTGGTTGCGGCTGCCTACAGGACTTTCCAGATAGCAACAATGACATACAAGGGAGGGTTTTGCATACTTGGATCACAGGAATAGCTCCAAAATCGAGTACCCCAATCTCTTCTGCTTAGCAGGTCTCTCTCTCTCTCTCTGAAGCTCTCCTTAATCTCTCAAATGCAAAATGAGGTCTCTCTTGCCACCCTTGGCTTCTTATTGCCCTGCCCAGTTCTGCATTTACCTTATTTTTGCTCCTCTTACCAATATCTAACCCAAGATTTCATTTTTTGCCCTTCTTTTCCCTGTTTCAGCCTATTCTACAGCAGCAAAAACCCTACTGTGTGCTCATATTGTTTTGATCCTATCCTGCCCAATGCAAACAAAAATCACAAGATAATGTTCATGCTTCTTTAGCCTACTAATCTACACATCCAAACCCAAAAATAGTTACTTTTTTTTTTACGATTAACACTCCTAAACCTCCTATCTACCTCAAGCACCGGTTCTAGGGATGAAACCTTACTTCCATGCTCAATTCGAAGCGCGTGGTGCCCAAGACTCGAATCCGTCAGTCCTAGCAACGGAACCAAAATGAAGGGAGCTCTCTCGCTCAACCCCCGAGACCTATGGACCGCTTGTTGATCAAGCGTTTCAAGCTGAGCGGCCATGGCTACCTCTCACATAGCCGACGTACTCTTTCTACCTATGGGGTGTAGTGAGCTTACCTTGATGCTCAATCGAGTACCCTCCTCTCCCGTACACACAAGTAGCTCCACGATCCTTGATACAAGCTCGAGCAACCTCAATCCCTCTCCATCAAGCTCCATCCTTCATAGCCACGCAAGACAAGAGAAAAGAAGAGAAGAGAAGAAGATGAAGAGAGGAGATAGGGATCTTTTTCTCCTTGATCCTCACTCTCACACACTCACTCCCTCACTCTCTCACACTCCCTCACGCAAGCACACACAAGAAGGCAAGAAGAAGAGAAGAAGAAGAAGCTTTTTTCCACACACCAAGAATGAGCTTCTCATTTACATATCAGCTTTATATACAAAACCCTAAATCCCTTTTTTGGGCGGTCATCCCCTTTTTACATGGCCGGCCGTGGCATAGGCCCTTTTTCCCTTTCCCCTAACTTCCTACATGGTCGGCCATGGCCTAAGCCATTTTTCCCTTTGCCCTAACTTCCTAGCTTAGTCCTACCACCCGTCCATGGTTACAAATTGCACAGGAGGGAGCGTGGCGCTCTTTTACAAAGATTTTAGCCACACCTTTATATTTAGAGGTGCGCCTTCTCGCTTTTGGCTCTTTTGTAGCTTCCATGGTTGCGCCTTGGACTCTTACTAGTTGTTCCTATACTTTTGGATTTTTTCTGGGTCCATTTCCTTGTGAGGCGCCTTTTCCTTTTTTCCGCCTTGCGCTTTTCCTCTTAATGTCTCTTTTTCCGCTTTCTTTACTCTGCAGTAAATAGTAATGACTCGTGAAGACTCAAGATTTTGGATGGGAGACTTTTTGTGATTTTGTTTAGTTATTGAATTTTGTCAATAGATACTTTATGAGTTATTTATGATATATTAGGATTCATTCTCAATTTTGATATTTTATCAATTTATTTTGAAATGAGAATCATGATGTTGCAATTTGACTCAGTATATATTGTAGATAGACTATTTACATGTTTATTTCAATTTTCTTTGTATGATATATATGAATCATAATGTTTGAGTTCTAAACCATAGTAGCTTTTGTAAAGACTAACTTTGACATAAGTGACAAGTCAATAATGGATCATGGATATATAACTTATTATTCTCAGTTGACTCTATTATCACTTAAGCTCAACGGGCCATTCCTTGTTTAAGAGAGAGTTCCATAGAGGCTTAGAACCTCTTTCCCAAGTCAAAACTATTAAAAATCCCTATATAAAAAAACTTGTGTTTCTTATTGTACCCCCTCTTGAAAGAAACTTACGAAAGACGTTTCTAACATTTCGTTTCTAAATGTTTCTAACATTTCTGGTTGCTATGATGCTTAGGACGGGATGCATTGATTGTTTCCATAGAGGAAGTTTGGTACTTAAAGGATACATAATTCAATTTGTACCTTCCACTTGAACTGGTCTTGGTTCTTGACCAATAGGACTAAGCAATTCCATTGGATTTTTCAATTCCATATTGTTAGTCAAGTGGAAGAACTACCCAAAGGTAGAGGCCACATTAGAGTTGAAATGCTTAATCAAGAGTTAGTTTTTCAATTCATCCTTTAAGATCCAAGTGGGAAATATATCCAAGGAAAAAAGATAATACTCTATCTTATAGGTAGTTTGGACAAATACCCGATATCTTAGAGATAGTTTGGAATTGATGCCAATTTGTCTCAAATAAATGTCATCCACATGGCCCTCAGGAAACTCCCAAGAATCAGAATAAAAACTAGCAATTGTCAACAACAAACTTATAGCCCTTGCTAGTTTTGGCAAGCAACCTAGTAGTTCAATGCATGACAAACAAGTAAGCCAATTCATGGCTTTGCAGTGTTTGACTTGCAAAAATGAGATAGGGCATCAACAAAAATCAGTCCATGAAGACCTAGATGCATCATGACTATGGCTATACACGTCGGCATACAAGCATCTAGACTACGTTTGCTTTGCTTTCTAGGCTACATGTGTAGTCCTAGAATCCCACCATGGCAAGGAATGTATATGACAATGTCCTAAGAGAGAGAGTGTAACGTGTCCGCTTGTCCGTTTGTGGGACACGTCTTAGCAGCCTATCAGGAGGAGGGTCTAGAAGGCTCCGCCTGGCACTCGCAAGGAATGACACAGGGTTTGCGATCTAGGTCTTCTCGAGTCTACCCCGAGCAGAAGTATTCGGCTGTTCTCACTTGGAATCAACCTGAGATCAGGGTTCCTTTCCTATCAGCAAAGTCTCTAGGAAGAAGCTAGTGTCAAGCTCCAGATGTACCACTTTGCGTAGAAATAATAGAGTCAAAGCGGATTCATGCTGCACTTGGTTCATGGAGAATGGGAAACGAGAGGGATGCGAAGATCAACCTCTCTGCCATACGGCATAGTCCCATTCCTTTCCCCTAAAACAAAATAAACCGGGATTCTACATCTACTGACACTAGGTCTTCATAGTCTTATTATCTCATCTTTTGAGAAAAGTTCCCAGCTAACCGGGACCACCCTTCCGTAGGACGAACCTAAGTCACGTCCACCACACTTTCCTCAGTTTGCTTTAGTTATCTAATTACCTACCACATTATATTTTGACATGCAAAAGCAGCTTCCTTAATTAATCAAATTAACCACGGGTTCCTTCACGCAGCTTAGGCATTGACACAAAAACAATGTCAAGCAAGTTTCTTTTTCTCCAATATCTGCTCTTTATTTATCATAATCCTGAAGTACATCCAATATCACGCCCAAAGGCTATCCCAGCAATCTACAGGATTGCTGCTCGAAGTTCCGCCCATTGACTAGTACACGGGCCTCGAGATCCCATCTCGAGTCACGACGGCCCCTTGTGCGGGATCCAGAGGCAAGGGATTTACAGCCAGAGCCTCCCATGGCACCCAAACGTCCTCCCGCTCCAAGCAGCGCCCACGGAGAGACCTCTCGCGGCGGGTTAGGTCCATATACCCAGCGCGGCTAACAACCCCCTTGGATAGGGCCAGGCAGACAGTCGAAGGTAACTCTTCCTGCCTCTCCCTCTAGGCTTTTAACCTAAAGCATTAAGTGTTTTTCCCTGAATTAGTTCCTTGAACAAAGAGATCAAATAATGTACCTAAGTGTACAATCACAAACACTTCGGAAGTCGTTTGTACAATCAACTGCTAAGGTGTGACTCCTTTTTTCTGGATGCTTCCAGCATCCGATCCTGGGTCTTTTTCCCGGATGCTCCCAGCATCCTATCCTAGATCGTTCACGACTTGGCGAGATCCCAATAATCTTGAACAAGATTACGCAAGCAAATGTACATTAACTTATTTTGAGTTGCTCTTCCCTTGGTTTCTTCCTTATGGTATCTTAACCTAACCCAAGCATTAACTGGACAATCAAGGCAACGGTCATGCCTTCATTCGCAACCCAATCAAAGGTCTTTTATTCTTCTAGTTCTAACCAAGCTCGGTTATTACACTTGGCAACACAGGACTCTTCATTTGGGCCTTCAAGTTATAGTCTAGATGAATGTGTTTCCTCCATTTCTCTTAGTGCGGTTCCATGCAGAATTTTCCAATCAACCTTATCCATCATGCACATGGTGCGCTTAGTAAAGTTGAACATCCTAAATGACCTTTATCTCTCTTCATTCCTGGCAATGAGTATTTATTTCTAATGCACCGGATCACATGTGACTTGCGTATATGGAAGTCTAGGATTTTGACCAACGGTGCAAGTGTATCTCATGAACAGAAACTAACATTTCATGTGTTTCTTTTAATCATGATTGCGAAACATGAATTCTAAATGACTATTCATGCACTGAACTGGTTAAAAAGCTATCATTTTATATGAAGTAAGGCGATAACCTCATCATTTTATGTGTGTAAAAGCTATCATGCATATAAACTTATGCGAATTCCATTCTCTACCATTTCACGCATGCAACCTAGCGCTTAGAGTAACAAAACCCTAAGACTCGTTCTTGTTCCATGCACATAGCTAACCTTTTCATCTCTTCCACGAGAAATATTACATAAATAGTTATAACGCTTAAAGAACCTGGGTTTGATTCGTGTTCGTGGGGGCGTTTATTGCGTTGGCCGCGCCGCTCGCCTCTCCTGCATTACCGGTACCAACGGTAGCATTGGCACCTATGCTTCCGGCGATTTTCTTCTTGGGTGCCATTTCTACTCGGGGTTTTGGGAAGTCCGATCCTTAGTGGCCTTCAAGATGATCGGTTCAGGAGGGAAAGGTCGTGGGAATCCTTTGTCGATGAGGGTGGGTAACTTGTCTCCAACTCTCTTCCTTTCTCTTTCTCCTTCTCTCTCTCTCCCTCTCTTCTTCCTCTTCTCTTCTCCTTCTTTCTCTCTCCTTCTTCTTCTTCTTTTTCTACTTCTCTCTCTCCTTCTTCTTCTTCTTCTTTTTGTACTTCTCTCTCTCCTTCTCTTCTCTTCTCTTCTCTCTCCCACTCCTTCTCTCCTCCTTCTCTCCCTCTTATTCTCTTCTCTCTCCCTCTCCTTCTCTCTCCTCACTCCTCTCCTTCTCCTTCTCTCCCTCTTCTTCTCTCTCCTCACTCCTCTCCTTCTCCTTCTCTCTCCCTCTTCTTCTCTTCTCTCTCCCACTCCTTCTCTCCCTCTTCCTCCTCTTCTCTCTCTCCCTCCTCTCCCTCTTCTTCTCTTCTCTCTCCCACTCCTTCTTCTCTCCTCCTTCTCTCCCTCTTCCTCCTCTTCCCTCTCTCCCTCCTTCTTTCTCTTCCCACTTCCTCACCTTCTTTTCTCCCTCACACGTCAGGCGCGCAGTTAACGGGCAGAGGAGGGTGTCGCCGCCAGGAGGGGGGGAGGAGTCGTCTGTCAACCGCAAGGCTAATGCTGCTGCTGGAGGAGGTGGCGACGCAGGGAAAGGGGGGGCACTTGCTCTCTCTATAGCCGAGGGGAGGGGAGGGGCGGGGGAGGGTGGTTCCTATGGGGGAGAAAACACGGGAAATGTTACACACACACACACACACACAGAGATTTTTTTAACGTCTACAAAAGTCAAATCGGCCTATGAGACAAAAATAGATATATCCGAAGTTCAAGAAATTGTCTTGCTTGCCAAGTGCAATAAAGAAATCATAATCTAAAAGGAGACATCTAGCTAGAAAACTACAAACAATTGAAAATATTAAAAAAGCACTAGGGATCTAATACAATATGGGATTGATATGGGTATCAGTATCATCCCTAGCTATCTCTCATCGGTCTATCCAACATGGATAGGCTAAAGTGTCGGGGTAGAGGTGCTTGATGATGTACTAGTATTGTCTGTATCCTCCTATGGTGCATTGAGTGGAGGCGTGGACCGGTGGGTTGTGTGTTGGCGTGCTTTGCCTCTCAATGGCTCTATCTAAGGTAACTTTGAGTGGTGGTGAAACCAGCCTATCCTTTTGGGAATGGGTGGTAATGACGTGATTTAACAATAATTATAACAAGCATAAAATTCACATAAATTGAAATGAAATTGTTACCAATCAATCTTGGACATTGGAAACCCGGTTTGCCGCAAAATTGGCACCCCTTGTGGTATTTCTTTAATTTCTATTAGAATTGGATGAGGTACACTGAGATTTGGCTCCAATCTCCATTATCTAATGCCTCTCATTGCCAAAAGTGAACAGCAAGTCTTCAAACAATTTGCCCCTTGGTTTGATAGGCGATTGGTCTTCAATTTGCCCCTTGGATGACAAATTTTGCCCCAAATCCAATGTTGATTGGCTAGCCTCTTGAAATTCTTTGAAATTCCCAAATTTCAGCAATTGAATTTCAAGTTCTGAACCCTTGTTTCTAAGCAATCGTCCTAGGATGGCTGGTAAATCTTTTTTGCAGTAAATTAGGGTCTAGTAGCAAAAATTCTTCAACTGCACCCTCTTGGGATTGGATTTGGCTGAGATATCTTGAGGGAAGCTGTGAATTAGTTGAGAGAATAGAGAGGAAGCTGAAGAGAGAGAAATTATAGAGTTTCATTGCCAAAATTGGCTGAAATTCAATGCTGCCCTGGTGTGAATGACTGTAAACCAGCAGTTGAATTCAATTAGGAGCTCCAAAAACTATTGCCAACTGCTGCACACACTTCCATAGCTGTCGTCCGGACTCCAAAGGCTAATTGCATGGGAGGTTTTGCTAAGTGGCAGTCTTTCTTATCCATTTACCAGCAATTTTCAGCCTAATTAAATTAATTTTCAAAATATAATTTGATTTTTTATTCGTGTTCAAAAAAATAAGTATGCCAGCCACAACAATTAAAATGACTAGGCCAATTTGTCATTCAAGCAATTGTGAGGATTTATTAGACCTTGAATTAGCATTAATCAATTAACGAATGCCTAGCTCCTAATGTCACCACTGACATTAATGGTTAATAAAATATTCTAGGCCAAAACCTATCACTAGGCACCACCCAGTGTGTGTCTAGTATAATTTATTACAACTTTTGCCTTTCACACCCACTAAAACATAATAACTTAAACAAAAATACCAGCATCATCCTTACCCACATCATCTATCCTTCTCCTTGCTACCACTAGCTACCACATGGACTTCATCTACTATGTGTGTTTGCTGCCAGCTCCAACTTAATAATCTGCTGCTTGGAGGCTTCTCTACAATCCTAATGAAGTTGCCATGACCTGGTCAACAATCTCCTCATCATCTCCCATAGCAACATGGAACGGGCGGAATGGGGCCTTGGAACATCAAATCCTAATGGTTAGGGACGGGAAACGAATTTCACTAGGTTGGAACATTCCATGTCAGCTGTTCCACCACGTTCCACGCTTGGAACATTCAGAGCCTCTTGTTCCATGTTGGGAATGGCCGTTCCAAACGTTCCATGCCAGCCGTTCCACAATGTTCCAAGCCTCCCTGACACAAGAGAGATATCACATATTGTTCTAGGGGCATTAAACCATACATTTAATGATGAGGACGCCAGACTAGAGATATTTGGGCCTCTATATATTGGAGATCTAGAGAGTTGGAGAATCCCTACTAGTGGCAAGTACACGAGACAAAGTACGACAGACAGTCCTAAGAAAGTTTTATAAGGGGCAACACTGATTCATGGATATAGAGACACAGGGACCATGAGGGATATCCTTATAGAGGGCACAAGAGATCACAGTTGCACAAGTTGACACCTTTAGCCGGAGGCGGCCCTACTCACACTAGAGAGATGACAGTGGTGCTTCATTTCATGTAACTCCATCTTTGGAGTGTTTTTCTTCTTATGCAACAGGTAACCTTGGGAAAGTTTACCTAGGGAATACCCATGCATGTGATATTCAAGGAGTAGACACCATACACTTAGCTCTTGAAAATGGTCAGGAATTGATTCTTTATGATGTTAGGTACGTACCTGGCATTAAGAAGAGCT
This sequence comes from Lygodium microphyllum, assembly GCF_053477565.2. Lineage (NCBI taxonomy): Eukaryota > Viridiplantae > Streptophyta > Polypodiopsida > Schizaeales > Lygodiaceae > Lygodium > Lygodium microphyllum. The sequence continues at coordinate 126,502,778 of NC_141154.1, forward strand.
TGCTTTTTGTTGAATAGTTATCTGAGCCCGTTTTTCCTCCATCTCTATTATACTCATTTCTGTAATCTCTTCTTGCATTGTGTGCATTTCAACTCATACCGATTTGTGTATGCCTTCATGTATTGCTTCATTTATCAATTTGGATACTTTCTTGTGCCTTGTGGATTCTTGCTTTTCTTTTTTGGGAGGGGGAGGGGGAGGGGGATGGCCCGATCTTGGCATTTTTAAAAAATAAATAGATATTTTTGTGTTGCTAATAAGAATGGTAACTTATTATTGCACCCAGTTGATTGTGCAGAGATAAAGCTTAGTTCTTTCGTAAATGCTTTTTAACCCAACAATGTTCTTTGGAAAAAATAATGCAGGTGGGAGATACAGAGTTGGCTTCAAAATTAGCACGGGCAAGGCTGCAACAACTTGGAATGCAGGAGGGCAGCACAAACTCAAGAATAACAATTGATCCAACACTGAATGAATGTCCCAGTCCTACTTCAAAAACTGCTGTTACATTCACCCCCGAGTTACCAGTAGAGTTGCTGCATAATAGCCTTCAGGGAGCTCAAACTATAGACATACCAACAAGGGATGAGATAATGAATTGTGCTGCAATTTATGCAGGAAGCCTACCCACTAAGGTCGGATGAAGCATGTGAAACATGAGTTAGCTGATTTTTCTCAGGACAGAAATTGAAGGTGGCACATAAATTCCATGCAACTACCCAGGACACTTGTTGCAAGCAGCCTTGGGGCATCCATGGGTCTCGTCCTCCAATATCACATGTATGTACAGACAGAGGGGCAACAGACACCCGCCCAATTTTGTATTTGAAACACATACATGGCAGCATCTGGTACCCTACATTACACCATATTTATGCCTACAGGGCAGCAGTTTTGGAAGTGTACTGTACTATATAGCTGCTTTGGACATGTGCTCCTGACCCTAGTCCGTAACCACTGTTGGATGCAAAGCAGCCACCTTATTAATCTGAAAACCTCCTGCTCAAGCAAGATCAAGCTGCCTCTGTGCCTTTGCAGAGCTGAGAACAAGTGAGAGAATCAAGACCTCAGATTTTTAGACAGACATCAGACCTGTTCTGAATCAAAAGTTTCTTGCTCAAAGCAACAATATATCTAGCAATTTTTAGTCCCTTGAGGCATCTTTTAAGTTTCTAGCCTTTCTTTTTTTCTTTTTCTTTTTTAAGCCACTATATTTCTAACAAGCATAGAGATATATCTGGCAATTTGAATGTATGTTTCGAATTATGCATGAGATCAATAACACTCACAAATATTTGAATTTAATAAGATTTGGCGAAAAACTTCTTGTACAATTTGAAATGTTCTCTTGATGAAGAGTATCTTGTAAACTATAAACCATAAACCTAGCAAGATACTTGGCTAAAGTCTAATATGCAATGGGTTTGACATTTTATTATTATTATGCTTAAGAATTATCTTATTACTTTGTAAAAGAAGAGAAATAACACAGAAAGGGACATGAACATACTATGAAAGCAGCATGTCGAAGAGCTTGCACAAGTCACATCGATGTTTTATAGTTATGGGGGAAGATCTCGTCTCCCCATTTTTCGAGAAGATATGCACTTTTCTTCACTATTCAATATCGCAAACATAGGTTGTAGTAATAACTTAGTTTTGAAAGAAGATTCTAGCCTTAATAAAGATTGTACTTATGAAGATCATAGTTATCTTTGCTCTAGTCAAGCCTATGACGATTACAATAAGCAAAATGAGGCAACTATATGGATTATTAATACAAATTAGTGATTGTTATAAAGTAATCTGAACTAATAATTAGATTAAGTATAACTATTTTTAATTAACAACTTAATCATATCATTTGAATTGTAATATAACGAAGCACTTAATTATATCATAAGCCATTATTATACTCTTAAGTTAGGTACTAGGCATAGTATTAATCTTAACTATACTGTATGTGTTTTTAGTATGTTAACTAAATAATGTAGCACTACCTTTGTGATCCAACTAGGGAGCTCTGCATCTATGTCCTTGGCATTGTCAACATCCATAACTTCACCTCTAAAGTGCCCTTCCAACTTTTGTGAATTTAAGCTCTTCCCGACTGAGTGATGATGAGCATATGGTCCAAGCTTTGATGGATCGAGTTACTAGTTGTGGCATGCTCGATGGTGCTTTCCTGGCAATGAACACCAATGGTTCATAGATAGTTTGTCGAATGATATGTGAATTACTAGATGATCATGTAAGCAAAAGGACATGTGATCTCCACAAGGGGGTCTAGGCCTAATTGCTCCTCAAATGGTATATGATATACCAAATTGTTGTTGAGAATCAGCAATCACACTCAAACAGCCTCTTTGTATGGAGTCTCAGGGTCAAGGACATGCAGGGTGACTTATCCCATATGCACAATGGTGCCTACTGCAGTTTCCTACTTTCCTATAAAGCATTGTACTTGCTTCCTTTCTTAATGCAATGATAGTACTCTTTTCATTTAAGTAAAGTGTCAATGTCATTGTCCACATACACAAGATTGTGTTTATGAGTCCAAGTCTCAATCTTGGAACCTAATTCACTTGTGTAACAAACAGTGTCATTCCATCATGAGTCTACACTTCTCCTTCCATCCTCCATAGCTTCTGGTTATGTCATGCTCTAGATCCCGCATTTGTAACATGGTATCAGAGCACAACTGAGCATGGCTTAGCATGTCTCAGGTCTCCTCTCTGCTCTTTCAGCTCCTCTTCATCTCTGGACAGCTCAAGATTGGTGTATGACTCTATTTCCAACTTCATACTTCATCCTCACTCTTGTCTGCCATAGCCAAACAGTACCCAGCTCACTTGGAGCTTCTTGATCTACTTCTACAGCCCATATTTCCCCACGCTTCCTTCTGGAGAAACTTTCCTATGGTCCTAGCGCAGCTCCTTGTCACATCAAAGGCCGACATTGGTAAATCCTAGCTTCAGCATTGCACAAATTGGAAGTCGCTGCCCATTCTGCGCCATATTCTGGTCGTACAGTTCGCACTGCCTCTGCGTGCTGTGATCTGGTCCGTGTGCATAGGGCAATTGAAGCTCATTACCCAAGCTTCCTTCCCATTAAGTCTTATGCAAAATGGTTACGTCCATGAACTGCACGAGCTGAAAAACCAGGCTGCACCCTGCAAACCCTAAAGGGAAGCCATAGCCCTTGAACCAAAGCTCATAAGCCTATTCAATTTCTCATTCCTTTGGGCTCAACCAATAATTTGCAACTCTGATCTACTCAGTGCCTCATTCAAAATCAACAAGAAGAAGGTTCAAGAAGATCCAGCATCAACATCAGGCTCATCAAGAACAGTATCTATTGATACTTATCAAGTGTTATTTGACACTATTTTTCTTGTATCCTTTGATACACTTGAGTACAACACTCTTACTGATTTAACTCAGATCTGAAGGCATCAACATCAAATCAAGAAGGGGAAGATCACTTGGAGTAAAAGATCACTTGGAGTAAAAGACTTTTGCAAATTTGGTATCCATTGACACTCAGTTAGTGCTTTTTAGCACTTGTGTCTCTCAATCAATTCTTCTGTTGCTCAAATCTAATAAAGTCTGAAGTTGATTTGCTACTGTTCCCGTAAACCTAACATGGGCAAAGACTCGCCAAATGCTCGATTCAAAGGAGTCGGATTCCACACTTGGCAAACCCGCATCAAGCTCATCCTGATGAAGAAGGGTCTCTGGGCCATCACAAATGGCAAAGAGAAGAAACCGCGGGACGCGGACCTTGCAACTACTTGGCAAAAGAATGATGACAGAGCCCAGGCCATTATCAAATTGGAGCTAGATGACAGTTATATCCATCACGTGGATAACTGTGAGACCTCACAGGATACATGGAAAAGACTTGACACCCTGTTCGGTGCACAATCTAAATCATCAAAGTATGGTCTCCTAATTGAATTCTTCAGGCTTGAAATGAAGTCCAGCACATCACTAGCCACACATCTTAATTACATGGAAGGACTCCTAACCCAACTTGCAGGAATCAACATTAAAATGGATGAAGATGTTTGCATCGGTGTTCTACTTAAGAGCTTGCCTCCTGAATATAATAACGTATCAACAACTTTAATCAACATGCCAAATCCTGAACTTGTTGATATCCAGGCATCACTGTTAGAAGAAGAAAAGAAGCTAAAAACTAAAGAAGAACCAAGTACCTCTAGAGATGAGCATGCATTATATGTTGGCAACAGGTACAAAGGCAAGAAAGATCAGCTCTTTTGTGACTTCTGCAAAAGGACCGGACACACCGAGAAGTTCTGCCACGCAAGAAAGAGATCCCAAAAGGCCTATCTAGTCGCAGTCAAAGAAGAAGAAGAAAATGAAGCAAAGGAAGAAGAAGATGAAGATCACCAGGATCGGAAGGACAAGACTCATCAATCCTTGTACTCTCATAATTCTGATAGACTGTTTTAATAGCCTTGTATTTTCCTTGCCCTAATGCTTCCTGCCATAAGCTTTGTAAACTCCTTATGTAACTTGGCATTACAGTCCCTGTACACTTTGTGAGGCCCCTGTTACAGCCTCTGGATGTCCACCATGTTTATGGTACCCACACTTAGCTTTTTCTGCGACAGCCTCTGGTGTTTTTGCCATGTCTGTGGTATGCCCACACTTTGCAGGTGGTTCTCATTACAGCCTCTATACACTTTGTGCCTTTCCTAGTTGTGATTGAGGAGGGGTATTGAGAATCAGCAATCACACTCAAACAGCCTCTTTGTATGGAGTCTCAGGGTCAAGGACATGCAGGGTGACTTATCCCATATGCACAATGGTGCCTACTGCAGTTTCCTACTTTCCTATAAAGTATTGTACTTGCTTCCTTTCTTAATGCAATGATAGTACTCTTTTCATTTAAGTAAAGTGTCAATGTCATTGTCCACATACACAAGATTGTGTTTATGAGTCCAAGTCTCAATCTTGGAACCTAATTCACTTGTGTAACAAACAGTGTCATTCCATCATGAGTCTACACTTCTCCTTCCATCCTCCATAGCTTCCGGTTATGTCATGCTCTAGATCCCGCATTTGTAACAATTGTGAGGATCAAGTGTCTTGTGGGAGTGTCAATAGTGATCAGTTGGAGCAAGTGGCTCATCCAAGGATGATTGTCTTATCAAACTTAAGGGAAGTCTCAACACAACTCATCCCTGGTGGCATGCAACAACTCATCCATGGCAAGCAACCTTAACTAATTAATGAGTACTAATAATGGATAAAATGGTTAGGATATGTACCTATTCTATTTATAATTGATTGGTACTTCGCTTTGAGTTGAGAAGCTTCGTGTGTTTCAGCAAATTCATGTCTCATGCTTGTGTACTATTTTCGAAGCACACGTTCGTGTATTTTTTTATTACAAGCCTAGCCTTTAGCATTATATTTCATGTCACATTGCTTTTCCTTATGCTAGATTTGGTAGCTTGCTTTTATATCTTGAATAATAACCAAAAGAAATAAAACCCAAAAAATGAGAGAAAATATAAAAAGGAATCGACCTTTAGCCACACGTGTATACATTATATCATGTTTACATCTCATAAGCATGTCTTTTACCTTTTTTAGACGAGAGAGAAACATCAGTCTATATCAGTATGCTCTCATAGGCGACATTAGCCTCTCAAATATGTTAATATTCCCTGTGTGTGTGCGTGCATGTGTGCACACGCGCGCGCACGAGTGTATGTGTGTGAACCACACATTGCAAATCTATCCTTTACAGGTATGTAAATAACACATTGCATGTTTTGTGGATACAACTAGCTTATGCATCTTCCCTCTATCTACCATGTCCACTAGAAATACATTGATATCTATCTATTAAACTTGTGCTTACTACTCCCTAAATATCAATGTGTGTGTGTGTGCATGCATGTGTGTGTGCACACACGTATATGCATGATTACTACTACATTCCTTGCAATAACTTTTCCTCAATGTGGACTTCCATATGGGAGTTGTTCATAGAAAATGAGGTAAGCATTTAATATTCCAATTTGAAAATGAATATAAAGGTCAAAGTGGCTGGTCCCAAAAAGAGTAGTTAGTTGCTACAATCACCTAGTTTGTTGTAAGTATGCACTTTTTGTTTTAAATTTGAAAATATCAAAGTTACCCCCATACTTAACCAAGTTGACTGGCTTATTAAAGTCTCTTTCTGATAACCCTAAAAAGAAGAAGGCAAAATGAATGGACTATGTTGGCAGACATCAAGCCATTTGGCCCCTCAAAAACATTATTTGTAGCTCCTTTGTTCTTATGTGATATGTAGTTTTTTATGCTTACCATTGTAAACATTAGTGCTATTCACCTTTGTGAAAAAGGATACTTCGGTACCAAAATATTAAAAGTCTATGGCCTTAGCTTTGTACATATCTAAAGATGCAATATCAAGAAAGGAAAAGGAAGGTTGTGTTGGGTGATTTGAAAAGGTGGGTGGTTGCAACCCCATTTCTTCTTTATCTTCTCATCTCATGCTTCACTTTCTCTCCCTCCAACATTTGGCACAACTCTTACTCTTTCTCTCTTAGGCTTTCTTGTTCTATCCCTTTTATGGAAGAAAAGAGTGAGAGCAAGGATGGTGATACTAATAATATCTCTTGTGTGCATGAACCTTGTGTGTGTTAGCATGGTTTCTTGGTGAGAGGAAGCATGTTTCTTGTAGGTTTTTGAGTGCATGGGCATTGTAGATGCCATCATGAGGCCTACTCTCTTGGTAGATTCGGTGCTATTCTTGGGCTCTTCATTATTGGCGATCTTGCCAATGGGTCTACTCATGGATGTTCTCAAGGCTTGTAGGAAACAATGGTGGATGAAAGAAAACAAACTAAAGATGTTTCTTGATTAAAGGACAATGAAGAAGAGAATTGTGTGTTTTGTTCACTATCAAAAAGCTTTGCTTGCCTTCTCTCTTCAATGAATTCAAGATGCCTTGCATCACTAAAAGAAGAAGATGCTAAAGAAGATCAAGAGGATAAAGACAAAGTTGAAGATGCACTTTGGATGTTGTGTACCCCAGCCAGGTGCACCCATCACCCTATGGCTCCAACCCATGCAAATAGCACCACCCCTCTGTCCCCACTAATACTTGCCTCTTCACTTTTGTTGGCCCCCCAACCACCATCACCCAGTCTAGCCTTTCCCAATCTCTGCTTCACTCTTGTTCTTTCATCATGGCCCAACCCTACCTATTAGCCTCATCCCCCCTCTGCCTCCCTACGCCTTTTCTACCATCCCCTTTTTTCCACCTCAATTCACCTCAACAACACCCTATGCTACCTCATCCACCACATAGTCCCATCCCTCCTCCAATCTTCCACGTGTCATCACGTTAGACTCCACCTTCTTTCCTTATCCTTAGGTTAGAACTACAAGAAAGAAAGCATTAATCTAAGCATTTAATTCAACAAACTTTCCTTCTCTTTAAAGATTAGTTCATAAGCTTGGTATCCTTCTTCTTTGTGCCCCTTTTCCTCATCATCAAGAACTTTCATCCTCATCAACCCACACAAGAAATCATATTTCTGTGTTCATTAGTTTTCTTTTCAATAAAACTTGATTTCCTTGTCATTTCTAATAAAAATTGGGTGGAGTCATTTCAATATCCTTAGTGAAGGTGTGCTTGTAGGGGTTTCTTTCATATGTTTCATTTTTTGTGGTTATGTTTCATCATATATTGAGTGTGATGTTGTTCTTGTGCGCAAGTTATCTTTTGTGTGGTCAATGAATTTTTTTGTGGTGTGCTTGTTACCTAGGCAAATACAACCTAGTTGTGCACTTTCTTTGTGTAGTGTGAGTTCAACTTCCTTTCTCCCCAACGAAAATAGAAGCAATCAAGAAGAAAAGATCAAAGAATGAGATGAAGAGGAAGACATTTTGCTAGAGCTGATTGTGGTTTTTCTTTAGTTTATTTGCTGGGATGCTTCCCACTTCAACGTGGGAGGAATGATAACCCTCAATCTATGGAAAAAACAAGGCAAAATGAATGGACTACATTGGCACTTATCAAGCCATTTAGCTCCTCAAAGATATTATTTGTAGCTCACTTGTTCTTTGATATGACATGTTGTAGTTTTTTATTCTTAATATTGTAAACATTAGTGCTATTCATCTTTGTGAAAAATGATACTTTGGTACCAAAATATTGAAGGTCTATGACCTTAGCCTTGTACATATCTAAAAATGCAATATCAAGAAAAGGAAAAGGAAAAAGATTGTGTCGGGTGATTTGAAATGGTGGGTGGTTGCAACCCCTTTTTCTCTTTATATTCTCATCTCATGCTTCACTTTCTCTCCCTCCATCATTTGGCACAACTCTTACTCGTTCTCTCTTGTGTTTTCTTGTTCTATCACTTTTATGGAATGAGTGAGAGTAAGGATGGTGATAGTGCTAATATGTCATGTGTGCCTAATCCTTGTGTGTGTTAGTATGGTTTTTCGATGAGAGGAAGGGTGTTTCTTGCAGGTTTTTGAGTGCACGGGCATTGTAGATGCCACCATATTGACAAATCTAATCCATTAATGATGTAGTGGTTAGTGTATGATCTGTGTGTAGATAGTGCTATTGTTTAGGTTTGGGAGCTACTAAATGCTTATATCAACTATCTTTTGGAGTTGCAATGCGAGTATCCATACACAACTTAATTCATACCTAACCTATATAATTATTCTTTTGAAATGAAAAAGGAGGAAATGTCCATCTAAATTACTTGGAATTATTTAGCATTCAAACATAAAAAATTAAAAGAAAAAAATAGACAAACACTAAGCACAAGGCTATGTCAATAACGTGATTAAGAAAATATGAGGGTCCACCCACATAGAATATTAGTATGTTAGGGAAAAAGTGAAAATTACGGGTTAGTGCATGTATACATGACTTAGTGGATTTCAATCTATGGGTAACTAATTAGGAATCTATTTGAGTTAATCTTGTATCTTTGTTGCTTTCTTTAATGATGTAAGGTAGTTGAGTGACAAGGTTTGCTTCATAAAATTATGGCTAGAAGTAGTATAGATGAGAGATGTTGATACGATGGGTATTTTGTCTTTCATTTGGTATCATATGCTAGATTAGATTTTTTGAGTGAAGTTGTTAAGCTGAGATGTTTGAAAGCTCAGCTTAGTCATGTATTCCTAGTCTTCTTATTATTTTCTCTAAGTAAAGAGATTAAAAGTAAATAAAAATAAATAAATTTAAATGTGTATACTTATTTATTTATTTATTAAAAATCACCAAATAATAAGAAAAAATAAAAATAAAGAAAAAAGAGGACTTGGCCAGCTATAGGGATTTCCTTAATTTACATCTGATGCCTTGCATCTCTTTAGGGTAGGACCTTTTGGGATGGAAAATATATATATATACTCTTTTGGATAAAGAAAAAAATTCTAAAAAGAAAAAAAAGAAAAAAAACAACAATGAAAAATTGGAGCTTGAATAAGCGTTGTGCTTATCAATGATGTTATTTTAGAAGCAATATTTCTAGTAGAAAAGTAGTGTGATATTTTCTTGCCTAGAGGAATTATTGTTACTTAGCGGCTCTAGACCGCTTTCTAGTTTGCGAACTCCATGCATTGGATGAAGCTATGTTATGCACTTAAGTGGGGAGAGTGAGTAAGAGGAAATCTAGATTGCACAAGTTCTTTAAAAACTTAAAAGAAGTATTTGTTTTTCTTGATTAATCTATAATAAGGCACCAATAAAATTTTTCTACCTTTTTAGCATCTACTAGACTTCCATGTGCTTGGGAATATGCTTTGCAATTAAGTGGAGGAGAGCATATTTTCTTTTCGAAGATACGTATAGCAGTGCTCATGGTAGGCGTGTTCATGATGCTAGATATTCTTGATGTTTGTTATAGCTATGCTCGTGAGGACACTTCGCATCTAAGTTGGGGAGAATGACAACCCCTAGAAACTTGCCCAAAATTGTAATATTTTTCACCCAATTTGTATATGCTTATTTCAATGTTGAAAATTTCTAACTTAAATTTAATACTAGTGCATCATAGTTGTTGCCTTCAAAGGTACGTTGATGTAGTCCACCATACGAAAAAAAAACTAGCTCAAAGGAGTTTTCGCAAGGTTTAGTGGATTTAGAGTCAAAATATGATAGATTTTCATATATACTAACATATTAGATCCATTTCTATATCTTGGCTTAACTCTTGTAGGTAAAATTTGATGATCTTAGATACTTAGAAGGAATTAGAGTTTATTGGGTTCCAACCATCATTTTCAAAGATTTATTGAGTTCATTAGAGGTTTTTGTGGTGCCTTGTAGCATTTGAGTATGTGGTGTAGACAATAATTGGACCCTCTCTTGCGCAGAGAATATATAGATAAATATTCCACACAAGTTTTTATAAGATTTTATGTAAAACCGTGTATCATTTAGGATATGGTTGGATGTGACTCTTGTAGAAGTAGATGAAATGAGTCAGATGGCAAATAGTAGACATGCAGCTTTCATCATTGATGATGATTACATAATATGAGTAGTAGAGTTGGTGCTTTTATGATACATTGCATGTAGGACAAATCTCGAAATTGGATAGAGAATTGGGTAGAGAGAGAGAGTTGAACTTCTTTGATGGTTATATGATTTTGTGATGTGGGGGGTGGGGGTAAAGCATGGATGATGCTCAAGAAGCTTCATAGGAGATGGGCCTGGCCCTATACAAGATCACCACTCCACCAAGAGAAGAAGCTTATATACTTTGATCTCTTGGCTGGTGGGAGGATGCTATGATTGGTAGCTTATGTTCATTATATATTTATTTATTTATTTATTTTATTTTTTGATATTGGGGGGTGTTAAGGGGTAAAGGTTTTAAACCTTAGAAAATCTTATTCTTCTTCTTTTTAAAAACAAAAGGGAAGATTGTTGCTTTGGGGGGAGGCGTGAGATGGATTTATCGCCAGCATTTGGGAGACAAAAGCACAGCCATTTCCTGCATTTATCGCGATCTCTGTCACGGCCCTCTTACCATCGTCGCCATCCCCACACGATTTTTTAAAATGCCTTCACATTTTTTTAACGAAACGCTCAGATGCTTCTTACATTACAATTACAATTATATAATTTTACCATTTTGCATACTATTGAAAATCTTTTGGACTTCTTTTGGAAATTTTCAAAATGTATTTACTACTTCTTTTCAAACAATTTTAAAAACTAGCTATTTTCGTTACATACTTGAGTGACCTGCATTAAAATAAAAATCACGAAACATCATCAAAAATATATAAAGATGTATAAGAATGTTTAAAAAAAAATTTCAATTTTCTTGGATTTTATAGGATTTTTATGAGATAAGAAACAATTAAATTGACTTTTTTAAGACAACATCAATATAAAAACCCTCGAATTAAATGGTTTTTCTAAATAAAAATATGTTCGATATTTCGATCTATGTTAAGAAAAGAGGATTGGGGGTTGGAAGAAGTCAGAGATGAATTCTCACATTAATGCTATATTATTTATTTCACTATAAAAAGAAATAACAAAAGATATTCATACTTAAGAAATTATATGTCAATATTCAAAAATTTATTTACAAGAAATTGCTTGGCGATATGAGGTTCCACCTCGATGCCAATTGTGGGTGTAAAGAATGGACTCATATGTTATAAGTGCAATTTTTATTTCAAGTAAGAAAGTGAGTGGGGGGCGAGCAGGTTAAATTTTTCATTTGGGGAAAACGAAATTGGGATTTTAAAATGAATTCTATATGTCTAATTTTGTCTTCTATTTAGTTAAATCAAAAGAGTGGAAATGATGTTGTTATTGAAAATCTAAAATATATTAATTGCTTAATTAATTACTGAGCAACAATGCAATACGATTTATGTTACTTGAAAGAGTGGAGTGCGAATTAAAAGAGATTAAATTATGGGATTTTCACTAAACACTAGGTTATTTATTTCAAATGCTTTATTTTAAATCTCTAAATGCATAGAGGAAACATTAAATAGAAACTTAAATGGTGGAAAAATCTCAGCTCAATTGATTTATTTCCTAAAATCAACTCTAAAAGCTAAATGTGAAACATTCTTGGATAAACCATCTTTATGCGACATGAGAATATTTATGAGGAGCGATCCCCTGAAAGATGAGAAGAATCTAGAGTAATACTAGGTTAGATTCCTAGTTCCAATCAGAGACTTGGCTTTATGCGATTATTGGAAGTAGCATTTCCATATTTCAATGTTAGTCAAATCAATGATGTTTAGCTAGTTGGTGCGAGACTAGTGTGTAAGTTTCTATTGGAATACTATCAAAGGTTTCAAAAAATCTTGGAAGGTTAGCTAAAATGAGTGATCTTAGCAATAAAGTCCACCTTATCTAACACAAGCAACTCTCAATAGTTGGCTTGTTAGTCGGTTTAAAGTTACTTAGCTTTGGCAGGTCCTTTTTGGTGTGTTTGTCGAGATCCAAGTGCACTCGAAAGTTGGTGAATATCCCCAAGATATCTAAATCCTCTAAGATTAGTGAGTGGATATGAAGTCTCTTTCTTAATAGATTTTATTTTCCAAACTTGCCCCAATATTGCCAAAGGAAAATACTAAATTGGGCAAGAGATATTGTTTTTACTTGAGAGTGGCAAATACTTTGGGCCTACAACTAATGGCAGACATCGATCAACTCTTTATTGGAATTAAGCATATAACAATTGCGCTCAAACTATTGTATTCTTGGCCAGCTGATTTTGGGTTAGTCAATGAAATTCAAATCAATACAATTAGTGTATCATACCATTTTGACTAGTACTATCGAACGTCCTATAGAACTTTTACAAGGGTTAGTTGGGATGATGTATTGCCCTAGATTCATGTACTGATATGTTTAAGAGTGACTTTCAACACAAAGGACGTAAGAGAAGTGGGAGAAATTTTAGGTTTAATTCCTAAATAAGAGCAGGAGCTACTCTATGGGGAAGTAGACCTTGAATTGCTAACTATCCTTAAATTGTTGAGTGCACAAGCAATCAAGGTAACCTTGATCACAAAGATTTAGATAAATTTTATCAATTGAAAGAAATCATGAGGAATGATAGTAGTAAGTGCTAGGTTTATTCATGGATGAATTCTAAGGAGAGGCAAAAACAGCAAAACGAAGCTCGTGATCATCAAGTAGGGGAAAGAGGAGCTGGACAAGAAGCTTGGCTATTATTGAATGATTGAATTTGGGTATAGAGTCAATGCATTATTGTATTTGGGTATAGATTAATGTCTTGCTCAAAGGAATAACCTTTTGGGCCTGACTTCCAATTAGATAAGATACCATCGAGATGAAGTGAAAGAGATTCGTATTTTTGGGATAGAATTGTTTCGAGCACTTATAGTCCAATTGTAGAAAGGATTGAACAAAGTGAAAGTATAGCAAGTGAGACCAATGCCACTATAGGGAGTAATGAACCTTCATTTATTTGGGACTTAGATTACACTTTTGGGTTAAACCAGTTGTTTAAAGAGCCAAAAGAAATTTCAAAGACAAACGAAGTATCAGATTTGGGATTACATCCTTTCCTTCATACCCCTCATCAAAGAGAGCCATTACGAGACGTGTATGATTTGGGATTAAAATCCCTATTTAAAGAGCCCAACAAACCTACATGGTTCAATTGTGCTCAAGAATTCGGGTTAAGAATATTATTCGGAGAAGCATTGACTTGCAATCCTATTTGATTAGCCAAATTTACCTGATTCGGAGGACTTTGGGATGAGGATCTTGAAGCACACAAACAAAGATTTGAAGTAGCTTGCGTAGCAAATGAAATAGTGGATGATAATAAAAAGCTTCATATATTTCCAATGATGTTGAAGGATGAAGCATCTAGGTGGTAGGAAAATTTGGATGCTCAACATAAAGAGACGTATGCTGCTCTGTCAAGAGCATTCTTAGAAAAATCCAGATGGTAAGGTCTCCAAGATAGATTGACTCTTCAATTAGATTATTTATCCCAAGGAATGATTGAAAGTATTGAATATTATATTGAGCGTATGGAAACCATTTTATGGAAAATGAATCTGACTCATAATAAGCCGACACAAAATTGTAAATTCATAGATGGTCTCAATCTCGAAGTACATCAACATGTGAGCTTACAAAGACCCACTACTCTAGCAAATGTAAAGACTCGCACAAGATGGTGAGAAGAAGTGCATCTTGGCCAATAATGAAGAAAGGATTTATTTAAGGAACCATGGATGGAATATCCAACTATGTCAAGTGGGTTGTCTAAGAACGTATCATACATGACTGTTCAGTTGACTTCATCTACAACTATAAATTCTAATGTGTCAAAATATACCTCTAAATCTATACACCTCAATTTTGGCTCATATGATGCAAATGGAAATGCCATCTATGCCTCAAACTCAATCTACATTAGACAAAGCTAAAGTAATGGGCATCATTATGAAGTCCCTGAGAAAATTAAAAGAGGAAATAATGGAAGTAGGCTAAGCTCCATTAAAGGAAATTTATTTAGTAACAATACAAGCTACTAATTCACAATAACCTTCAAGTAGTTGAACTTCAAATCCCCTAGATTGAATATCTGGTGTGGTAAAAGCCATGGGTATGGTCATGTGGCTACAAATCGCCCAAGGCCTTCAAGATTAATGCTAGATCATCCACATTTCTATACCTTTTTCTTAAGATAGGGCATGTGGACACAAATTGCTAGCACAAAATGGGCCAAGAACACAACAAGCTCATGTAACGCATACAAATAACAATTATATGGATAGAAATAATACTAGCCTATGAGATTGGACTAGCCAATCAACCTTTTAGGCCCCATGGATTGACTACCCAGGGAAGACATTCATTTTTTATTTAAAAATATATCATTTAATACACATACAAACAAAGGTCATGGCAAAATGAATGTGTAGACCCACTAGAATTGCCATGCCTTTTACAATGATTAGAAATGTATTTTTCATCAGGAACTACATCATTTAAATATCTAAGTTTGGTAGTTTGCCATTGAAGCATTAAAAAACTACCTATTTATTGCACAAAATATGGGTTAACACTTTCTAAAAGGGCACGCTCATACCCATGTTTAATAGGAAAGGCTTTGATGGGAATGATAGAAAAAAGGCATGATGAACCAACCAATAGTTTCAAAGAAAATTGTAGCTTGTTTAATGTAAACCTTAGCATTGGACGAAGTAAAGATGCGGCTTGGATGTCCCAACCTAGTTGGGTTTGCTGAAAACTAATGAGCTGATCTCATTTCAGGTCCATGGAGGACCATATCTCTATAGCTCAATCAGCAAAAGTAAGTGGTTTTGGTCCTCTGTGTAGAGATTCTTTTGATTATTGATCACCTTCTCAAGATTTTGTGAAAGGAGACGAAGGGAGACCAATGCAGATTGTTGGTAAGAACTGGATGTAATTTTGGTGAGAAATTTTACGAAAGAATAAAATCTGCTTTAAGAACTAAGAAACAAAGTGAAGAGGAAAGAATGATGGTTCAAATGAATGTAGACAAAAAAGGAAGTGTGATTTTGGTGGGAAACGTGATAATAGAATATTTAACCATTCAAAAAGAATGGATAATGGTCGAAAAGTAACCCCTAACATGAGCTAACGTTCTTAGGCATTTAATGGTTGACCTCTTAAATGAATAATATATTCTCTCATTAATCGTGTCTGAATGGCCAAATTTGGAGGGTTCATTCTTTTAAAACCTCAACTAATTAGTAGCTTAATCATTTTTTACACAAGCGGTGTCGTTTTTGAAACGTTTTTGGCCCCAATGGTCTATGTCTTCATAAGTCTTGTCTACATATTTCATTTACCATAGCCATGCTCTAGATCCATGCATCTCAACATGGTATCAGAGCCATGATGAGCATGGCTCAACTCCCATCTCTACTCTTCCAGCTCCTCTTCATCTTTGCTCAACTCAGCCAATGAGCTTATTTCTCACCTCCATCTCCACTTTACCTTCTTGTCTGCCATAGCCAGCAGACTGAACCTACAACACTTTGAGCTCTCATAACTTTCTCCACATGCCAAATCTTTCAGTGCTTCCTTCTAAAAAAGTATTTATTGACTTCCAAAGCTTCTCTGTACCACTTTAGAGCTCAAGATTGCCTTGCCTATAGCCCAATATTGCAAAAAATTGACCCCATTGCTCATTATGCGGCTGTCAATAGTTGTTTGGCTTGATCTCCCTCCCCCCAACACGATCAACCCTGCTACCATAGGGCATTTCAAGCCCTAGTTCTAAGCTCTCTTGATAAATTTTGAGCCCAAATGATCCACTATAGCTACTACAATCTACAAAAAACCAATCTGCCAAAAATCCTAATCTTAGTCCACCATGGCCATTTCACTCTAAGCCCATTTTTCACTTCACTTTTAGACTTTTCTCAGCTCAAGGGACTTACTGCCACTCTAATTCATTGATTTACTCAGTTTCCAACAAAAATTTGGCCATCAAATTAGCAAAGAGGGAAAGATTGAAGAAACAACAAGAAGATTCAAGCTCAACAAGCATAATGTCTATTGACACTCATCCAGTGACTCTCGCCACTTGTGTCCTTTGATACAATCAGCCCATTTACTGATCTAATCTAAGATTGTCAGTGCTGATTTGCTATTTTTCTAGCCACTCTAGTATAGGCAAAGACTCTCTAACATGTCACTTCTTCAAAGGAGTCAGGTTTCATACCTAGCAGACTTGCATAAAGCTATCCTAATGAAGAAGGGCCTATGGGCCAATCACTAGTGGACAAAAAAAGAAGTCCTAGGATGCAACTCTTGCAGTTGCTTGGCAGAAGATTGATGACAAGGCTCAAGCCATCATAAAGCTTGAACTGGATGACAGCTATATCCACCATGTGGATACTTGTGACACGTCCCATGACACTTGGAAAAGATTGGATAGTCTGTTTGTTTGGTGCACAGTCAAAGTCTTCAAAGTATGGTTTATTAATTGAATTTTGATTCATAAGAAAATGGGTAAAAGAGTCCCATGGTGTTGATACAAATTGGTAGGGATAGATATACTAAGGATGTTAGAAATGCATTACTTACGACCGATACCCCAATTGGATTGACAGTGATGCCTTCACCCAAAGCTTTGTTTTGCTAGTTGTAGGATTTCCATCCGCAAATGACATTCTTCGCTTGGAGGCCATCGTCTGCAAGTAGATCCAAGAGATTAAGAAGACTAAATAGATTTGAGATAGGAGAGTGTAAGAGAAGATGGCTAAGTCAAGGATTGAGATAGAGGGAATTGAGCTAACTCTCTCCCTTGCAGCCTCTAGAGGTAGCTATTCTCTCTCTCTCTCTCTCTCTCTCTCTCTCTCTCTCTCTCTCTCTCTCTCTCTCTCTCTCTCTCTCTCTCTCTCTCTCAATATCTTGGAGGGGTATTCTTCTCTCTACCTCTCTCTCGCAGCCTCTCGGGGTCTCCTTATGCTCCCTTGTGCCTCTCCATGCCTCATATTTATAATGAATTAGAGAAGAGGAGATGAGGCTGAGAACAAGAGTTCTTGGTGGAGGGAGACTTGGAAGACTCAGCGATTTGATGCTTAACTCATATATTTGATGGTTCCATTGGCTCCAAAAGGGGGGTAAAACCCCAAGTCACTTCCAAGACACTTGGTTGGAAAGCTTTCAGATCACTCCTTCTTTCTCTCCCTATTCGAAGTGCTGTCTATTGCCTATAGACTGCAATTGCGGCGTGCGTGATTTCTTGTAATATCAACTTTTTAGCAAGTACTAATGGATAAGACAAGGATAATATATTATAATTAGAAGAAATGAAGTACTTTGATTTCTAGGGAGACAAAAATATTTACCTAGTAATAGATTTAAAATGTTTATTATTCAATTTTTAGTATATTAATATATTATAATTAGAATAAAGGAAGTACTTTGATTTTTTGGGACACAAAAATATTTACCTAGTAATAGATTAAAAATGTTTATTATTCAATTTTTAGTCTATTAAAATATAAAAAACATTAACCTAGTCAAAGATAAAAGTATTAGTGATATTGTGTATCATATCAACTTTAGGACTAAGAGGATTTTACGTGTACAAGATACTTCGAAGAATATGAAGGATATAACTTCTTACTTGATCTTAGCTCTTAGGAGTCTTTTTCTCACCATACCCTCAACTGTGATTATTAATAGCACTATTGGGTTTCAATATCCTCGATTGCGATTCTTATTAGCACTATCAAATTTTAACTTGATGTCATAGGATGATACTACTCATGCTATCATATCCTGGTAAATCTCTTAAGATCTCTTCCCTTGATTTATAGGAAGAAATAGAAAGGACTTGACTCTATTTCTGATAATGTTAATAAAAATTTTAAGTATCACTTTATGGGATATTGATGCCAGGAGGCATATTCCACGATGGATTCCCTGAGACCACGATGGATTCCATGAGGTTTTTATTCCATGGTGGATTCCGTGAGGTTTTGCAGTGGATTCCATAAAGCTATATTTATTTACCAGGGCTCGTACACAAGGTGGATTCCTTGTGCGAGAAAGTTGACAGGGATGCCTATCCTTTTCGAGCCTTGTGTTAATTTAATGTGAACATGGGTGATTCCATAGCGAATGATTCTGCAAAATACATATTTAAATTAATGGACGTTTATGAGTTTAGAGTGCACTCATATTAAATTAAGGTTAGGACAGAGTTCCAACCTATTTATTTACTTTGTAGCTAAAGACTGCTAGGTATTCACTTTTGTCAATTTAATTTTATTATTTTCTAACAATTGTGAATGCTTCATTTTATGTGTAGAGCAGGCAACAGTGACGTTGGGAAGCACTGGGCGATAGCTTGTATTTAAATTACCTAGAAAAAATTATCAGTTTTGATGGACGCTGCCTTATCATTAAAGGCATGGCGCTAATATTTATTTAGGCTCACTTATTTATTGAAGCACTTTACAAATATTTATTATTTTGTATGCGCATAGGCACTCGATTTAAATATTTCATTATTAGACATTGTATTTGCACACAGCCCGACTTTTGGGGTGCCCAATCGCTTTATTCTTTATTTGGACAAAAGCAAACACAAAAGCTAAAAGCATGCTAATTGTAAATTTGGCTATTTTTTAGCTTTGAGATGAATAAATTTATAAATACATGCCTTGTAAAGTGCTCACACAAGGGTATAGGGGGAGATTGTACCCAATTTGTTTCTTTTCTTCATGTCGTGCAAATCTTTCTTCTTTTTTTATGAGATTTAGTAGAGTTCTTTTGTTCTTAGGGACCTTCCGACGCTCGCTACGCACGCATCTAGCATTCGATTTGCACACCAGTGGTATCAAAGTGAAGCTAAGATCAAGGGATTCCAATGGCTTACCATCTCGTGTGAAGGTGAAGCTCTAGCATTCGATTTGCGCACCAGTGGTATCAGAGCGAAGCTAAGATCAAGGGCTTCCAATGGCTTACCATCTCGTATGAAGGTGAAGCTCCCCGAATGAACCATCAATACCAACTTGTTCCTGGCAGTGAAGAACCCCCTTGTTATGTTGTTGGATTACGAAGGACCACTCTCTGGCAATGGAGGACCACTTCCCAAGCTCCTTTATCAATATGTTTTTTTTCTTTCAGTGAACAAAGAAGAAGGATTAGTTAATTGGGATTATAAAGCTTAATAAGCTTTATAAAAAGCTTAAGCCTCAAATTCCATCGTCTACGACAACAGCATGAACTGACAGGCACCGAATCTACCATCGACGTCCTCTTATCCTGGTCGATTAATCAAAATTTCATTAAGCTTTTATAAATCTTAAAGCTATAAAGCTTATTAAAGCTTAAATATTTAATTCTTAAATCTCTTGCATAGTGGAAGTTCACACAGAACCAACCCCAAACCTGCTCTGCAACTTCAGCAAGCCCCTGTTCGTACCTACACTCTGGCAGAGTCAATTTCCAACAAACAGATTGTCATACCTATACTATACAGAAGACGTATACACTAGGAAGAAAACCTTCATCAATTACCATAACCGCAAAGAAGAAAGATCGCAAAAAGCCATATTTTAAAAAAAACAAGTCTTGTAAACCCAAACTTGAGCCACGCTCATCCCTCTAACGAGATTTCGAGTATATGAGGTTGTTTGAGATTTTAGAGGATGTCCGATCAAACCATGGAAGATTTTATGATCGAAAGTGATTTACCGGAACCAATGATGGAGCAAAAATTAGATTTAATTATGATGTAACTACAAGAGGAACGAAGAGCACATCAAACTTTGCAAGCTCAATTGGTTACTCATCAACAATCCACTATCGATCAAGATGGACCGCAACCCGAAGATGTTATACGGCATACGATCGATGCGACACTTGAAGCAAAATCTCTCAGAAAAGAAGCCAAGATAAGTAAAAGAAATTTAAAATTCTGTACTTTTAATGGGCTACGTGGCAGAAAAAACTGTTCTTGCTTTTATCAATCAATTTGATAATTATTTCCATGAAGAACAATATGCCGAAAAAGATAAACTCAAATATGTCACTAACCATTTAGTGGACAGAGTATCGTTATGGTAGACTGTTGTCTGCAAGAGTATTGATTGTCCTACTTCTTAGGAGGCATTTCAAAAGAAATTTTTGCAGAATTTTCTTCCATCTCAATTCCATGAAAAAGTAATCAAACAGTGGGATCTTCTGCAACAAAGAGATCATGAGCCTATTTCGCAATACACTGAGAATTTCTGGAATGCCTTATTGCAACTTCAAATGCTTGAAGATGTTCTTGAGGCAATCCACAAGTGCAAGTATATGTCTAGTTTTCTTGGTCACTTCTATGCGGAGGTGAACATGTTTAAGCCAATGACTCTAAAGGATGCGATTTCTTTAGCCCATGATGATGAAGAACAAATTCGTGGACGAGAGAAGCGATCACAACAATTTCCAACTATTAACGATAACTTCGGTACAGAGCAATTCAATTCTAACTTTCAAAGATTCAATCAAAATCATTTTACTCCTTCTTCTTTCCATAAATCTTGGACACGACCCCCTGCTTTACCATCAAACACAAATCCAAATCCTAAGCCATCTTTCCAACCAAATCCCAACATACCTAAACTCCCAGCCATTACAATCATGTTTCCAAAGCCAAGTCTGTAGTTTTCTACAAGTGCCACCAACCTGGACACCTAGTGATGAACTGTCAATCCAAAAAGCCAACTCTTCACATCAATTACTTGGGAGTGATTGAAGACGAAGACCATGACGAAATGCCAGATTTCACAGAATATGATGATGATATCGGTACTACCTCATACATTTTACCAAGTATGCCAAATCTTAGATATGACCCCGTGCTTTACCATCAAACACAAATCCAAATCCTAAGCCATCCAAATCCCAACATACCTAAACTCCCAGCCATTACCAATCATGTTTCCAAAGCCAAGTCTATAGTTTGCTACAAGTGCCACTAACCTGGACACCTAGTAGTGAACTGTCAATCCAAAAAGCCAACTGTTCACATCAATTACTTGGGAGCGATTGAAGATGAAGACCATGAGGAAATGCCAGATTTCACAGAATATGATAATGATATCGGTACTACTTCAGATTTTACCAGGTATGCCAAATCCTCATTCATTATTAACAATGAAATGTCTTGTGCATGGTAAAGAAAAGATTATTTTATATGATGATGGGAGCACACATGATTTTATTTCTGCAAAGTTGGTAAAAGAATTGAATTTACATACTGTTCCAACTCATTATCACATAAAAGCTACATTCTTAGGCACTAGATACAATGGTACACAAGAAGTTCATGGTTTAGAAATTAAAATTGGCAATTATATTGAGCATAGAAATTTCTTAGTTGTGCCTTTGCAAGCTAGTGATATTATTTTAGGAATACCTTAGTGTCACAAATATAATCATGATATAGATTATTCCACACATTCAATGAAAAATTATTCTAATGGAAAACAAATTACATTACATGGTATGCACACCTTTGATAATTTTCCATTGCTTAGTCACACACAGGCTAAATGTGCATTGAGAAAATGTAGCAAATCATACTTAGTACGGGTGCATGAAATTGAAGCTAAGGAAAATCAAATGCATCCTAGGCATGCACAATTTCTTTCACAATTTAAATATTGTTTTGATGTTGATTTACCCCCTGGTTTACCATCTACACATCCTGAAGATCATAAGATAGACTTAATCCCAAGTTCTCAACCACCATGTAAAGCACCTTATAAACACAATCAAATTAAACAAAAAGAAATCCAAGCCCAAGTTGAAGAATTGTTAACCCAAGGACTCATTAGGCCCAGTATTCTCCTTTTGGTGCACCTGTCCTATTAGTCAAGAAGAAAAATAATACCTATAGGACGTGCATTGACTATCATGCCCTAAACAAGATCACGGTTAAGAATAGATATCCGATCCCTAGGGTAGACAACCTCATGGATAAACTATAAGGGGCCACTGTTTTTAGCAAGATAGTCTCAAATTTGGATATCATCAAGTACGATTAGATACACCTGACATTTTCAAAACTGCATTTAGAACTCAATTTGGTCATTATGAATTCCTTGTTATGCCTTTTGGTTTGACTAATGCACCAGCCACATTTAGTCGTATGATGAATCGAATATTTTTGAAGCATCCGCATTGTGTAATTGTTTTCTTTGATGACATATTGGTTTTTAGTAAGAATGAGAATGAGCATTATGAACATTTATCTTTGGTTTTTAAATTGTTGAAAGAGAATCAATTATATACTAACCCTGAAAAGAGTGAATTTTTTCAAATCCACATTGAATACTTAGGACATATTGTTTCATATGATGGTATTCAAGTTGATCCTAAAAAGATAGAAGCAATTTTGAATTGGCAAATCCCTAAAAATTTGCATGAGTTACGTTCTTTCTTAGGTCTTGCTAGCTTTTACATAAAATTTGTGAGAAATTTTTCATTGCTTGCATTACCTTTGACAAAATTATTAAAGAAAGGTGTTGTATATCATTGGTGTGATAATCAATAAAAGTCTTTTGATTTATTGAAACATGCATTAACACATGTACCTATTTTGCAATTACCTGACTTTAATCGACCATTCTTTCTAGTAGTCACTGATGCTAGCGAATCAGGAATAGGAGCTATCCTTATGCAAGATTCACATCCCATAGCCTATTCTAGATGCAAACTGAAACCCTTTGAACTAAATTATTCCACATATGATAAGAACTTGTTAGTTGTAGTACAAGCTTTACGTCAATGGAAACACTAGCTAATGGGATTTAAATTCATTATCAAAACTGACCAACAAAGTATCAAACATCTCCTTAGTCAGCCACAAATATCTTATCGACATATTAAATGGATTGCTTTCATTCAAAGTTTTCATCCACTTATCCAATATCAACCCAGAAAAGCAAATGTTGTTGCCAATGCCTTAAGTAGAAGATCAAGTATCCATAATATTTCCGTTCTATCTTTTGATTCACTTATCCCTATAAAGGATACCTATAACTAAGACCTCAATTTTCAAGCTAATTGGAATAAATTAGTTGCTAATAAGTGGATTCCAATTGATTCTTTGTCTTGTTCTGATGGATTTATGTTTTATAAGAAAAGATTGTGTCACTATCACATTAAGATCATTTGTGTTGCACGAAATTCATTGTCTCCCATATCAACGCCATAGAGGTATTATTTCTACTTTATGTATATTGATTGAAGACTTTTATTGGCCCAAATGGAATCTGATGTTTCTAACTTTGTATCTGAGTGTTTAATTTGTCAAAGAGTCAAGCGACACCATGGTAAGCAATATGGTTTATTAATGCCTTTACCAATTCCTGAACAATCACCATAGGAACATATTTCAATGAATTTTATAACCGATGTGCTTAACACTCAAGCTAATCATGATATGATTTAGACTATTGTAGATCGATTTAGCAAACAAGCATATTTCCTTCCATGCAAGAAAACATTAACTACATCTCAAGCTGCACAATTATTTTTAAAGACTGTTTTCACCAACCATGGTTTGCCAGTAGTTATTATTTCATATCGTGATTCTAGATTCTGTAATAATTTTTGGACTACTTTGTTTGCTAATTTAGGTACTAAGATTGATTTCTCATCTGCATTTTATCCTGAAACCAATGGGCAATCAAAAGCTACTAACAGTACAATTTTAGATCTTTTGCAGACATACACAATTTCAAAACCACAAACATGGGATACACACTTGTATTTACTTCAATTTGCATACAATAATACATCACATATAGCTACACATAAAGCACCTTTTGAAATCATTTATGGATATAGATTGCCTACACCTATTACATCATTGCCAAACAAAGTTAAAGCTGCTAATGATATTGCCAATACGCATGCTACTATTTTTGCTGAAGTCAAAGATATGATTGCCAAAGCCTAGCAATCATACACTAAACAAGCTAATAAGAAAAGAAAATCCACGACTTTCAAAGTTGATGACGATGTTTGATTATGCATTGAAAAGTGAAGATTGCAAAGTATTGAGAAACACCCTATTGTTAAGTTAGCCCCTAGATTTTATGGACCTTTCAAAATCATTCACAAAATCAATAACAATGCATTTAAATTAGAACTACCTCAACACGAAAAAATTCATAATACTTTTCATATAAGTTTGCTACAACCTTTTAGAGGCCAATTACCTGTTCACTCTGTCTATGAAAACCCTTCTTTGTTAAAAGAAGAAATTGAAATACTTGAACCTCAAAATATTTTAGACACTAACTTTACAACCGTTGGAACTGGTCGTAGATATTATGGATATTTGGTTAAGTTTCAGTTGAAGAGGCCCAATGGATGCACACCCGCAATCTAAGTGTTTACCCTCACTGCGCACTCCACATTGAGCTAATAGTAATTGAGGAAAATGGCTATCCCATCCTAGGGGTATGATGCTATGAGGCATATTCCACAGTGGATTCCATAAAACTATATTTATTTACCGGGACTCGTACACAAGGTGAATTCCTTCTGCAAAAAGTTGACGGAGACGCCTCTCCTTTTTTGGTGTCATGTTAATTTAATGTGCACGTGGGTGATTCCATAGCGGATGATTCCGCAAAATACATATTTAAATTACTGGACATTTATGAGTTTTATTATTTTCTAACACTTGTGAATGCTTCAGTTGATGTGTAGAGCAGGCAGCGGTGGCATTGGAAAGTACTAGGCGATAGCATGTATTTAAATTACCTAAAAGAAATTATCATTTTTTATAGGTGCGTGCCTTATCATTAAAGACGTGGCACTAATATTTATTTAAGCACACTTATTTATTGAAGCGCTTGATAAATATTTATTATTTTGTATGCGCATAGACGCTCGGTTTAAATATTTCATTATTGGACATTGTATTTGGGCACAGCCTGACTTTTGGGGTGTCCAACCGCTTTATTCTTTATTTGGACAAAAGCAAACATAAAAGCTAAAAGCATACTAATTGTAAATTGGGCTATTTTTTAGCTTTGAGATGAATAAATTTATAAATACATGCCTTGTGAAGCGCTCACACAAGGATATGGAGGGAGATTGTACCCAATTTGTCTCTTTTCTTCATGTCATGCAAATCTTTCTTCTTGTTTTATGAGCTTTAGTAGAGTTATTTTGTTCTTGGGGACCTTCCGATGCTCACTACGCACGCATCCAGCATTCCGATTTGCGTACTAGATATTCAAGTGCTTGAAAATCTAGAGAGAGAGAGAGAGAGAGAGAGAGAGAGAGAGAGAGAATTGTAAGAATCAAATATATGCTTATTAGAACTCTAAAACTACTACGAATGCAAATATTATTGGGATAAGGGCCATTGACCTATAGTCAAGTGGACATCCCTTATGTATATATACACTATATTATCATGTATAAGTGAAGATAACAAAGAATGAGGGTATCATTCATTTTATACCCACATAACTCTCTTGTGTTCTTCTCTTTCTCTCAATGCTTGCACTTTATAGCTTTTACCTCACATCCACCTTTGGTTCCTTGTATCAAAGCAATGTTTGGAATTTGTGGAAACTTGTGCTTAGAGTGAGATGTGCGAGGAGTGAAGATTCATCATGAAGATTAAGGATTCAAGATTCTTCTTTCACATTGATACTTATTGCATGCATCTTGATAGAGTTATTATTCTTTATCACTGAGCTCTATATCTCAGGTAAACATGTGCTTCAACTTGAGGATCCATTGAGGCTCAATTTTAAGGCTTCCACAAGCCCAATTTAGTTGCGTTTGGGAAACCATTAGGAGTTGGAATTGATGCAAAATAACTTGGCTTTTGATACTCAGAAAGAGCATTTGAGCAGCATTAAATCTTTCCAAGAGAAGTCAAATTAGCATTCGCTTCTATTTTCTTCCTCTCAAATATATGTGTTGTAGAGAAGAAAGTGAGAATACCTTTCAAACATTCACTTTGAAAGCCATTCCATCCATTTTGAGCAAATGTAGAGCATCCTATAGAAGTCATGGACTGTTATGGTAGCTTGATAGTACTTCAATATTTTGACTATAACTTTTATATCCAATATCAAATTGAAGCATAGCTTGAAACAATGAATTGATCACAGCTACAAATTTATATAATCAAAAAGTTGATTCTATGTAGTTTTTAGTCCTCTATTTTACACAAAACAAAATTATTCTAGTTTAGATAATACTTTTGGCCAATAGCTTGCACTTGGAGGCTCTTGAATTACTCTCAGCTTTGGATTGCGCATAGATTTTGATGGATTTATTGAAGGATATACTATACTAGTTTGTCCTCATTTTGTAGAGATCATGAAGACTAAAATTGATTTGTGAAGGCAATTTGCATGTGCTTGGTCTCTGATGGTCATTTTATGCTTAGAAGATAATCATAATACTTAGAAAAGCTTGTAAAAATTTTGTATGCCTTTGGAAGAGCTAAAATATCATTTTTGCATCAGGCTTATGCTAGTTTGATATTTGGATAATCATTGGTTGGCTTTGCAAGGCACTCTATTGGTCTATTTTAAGCTTGTAATTGGGTATGTCTTGTTATTGTTGGTATGTAGACATAGATTTGTCATTATGGCTTCTTTATCAAGTTTAGAAAATGCATTGTTTAATATTGAAAATCTTGTGGGTAGGAACTTTTTATATTGGAAAGAGCAAATATACAATGTAATTGTCCAAAAGAAGTAGGTAATGCTAATCAAATGTAGTGAGATTAAGCTTGAGCATATGGATCCAGATGTATGTGAGGAATTGGATGAGCTTGCATGCTTCACTATTATACACTCTCAAAGCCCATGGATTTTAACGTGCAAACCATGGAAGGTTAATATGGTGTATGAGAAAAGCTTGGTGACATGTATGAAAAAGAAAGTGTAGGCTTGTAGGTTTACTAGCTTTAAAAACTCATTGATCTCTACATGGAGGACATGGCTCTGATATCTAATCATCTTAATGAGTTAAATGTTATTTTCAGCTAGCTAGCATCTCAAAAATTTATCTTTCATGATTCAACAAATACCATGTTCTTGTTAGTCATCTTATATGAGAGTTGGAATACTTTTTAGGACTATCATTAATAACTCCATATCCATAGGTGTTCTTATGAGTGCTAATGTTGTGAGAGATTTACTCATCAAGGATGTGAACAAGATAAACAATGTAGGTCCAAAGAGCTGCAATGAACTTATGGTGAGAGAAAGGTCAAATGCTAGGGAAAGCTCTTATGAGAGAGGCAAGTCAAGGAGCAATTCACACAGCAAAAAGGATGTAGAAAGTTTCTTTTGTAATAAGAAGGAATGCATAAAAAGGGATTACTATAAGTTGAAGAATAAGCAAAAGGAAAAAAGAAAAAATGAGGACGATGCCAAAAAGAAAGAGAAAATAAAGACAAAGATAGAGGAGATAAATGCATACAACATTGATTATGGTGATATTTTATATGTATCATATTTAGGTAATGCATTCTTGGGTACCATGGATAATGGCATGTCTTAGAATTAGCTTTAGATTTTGGAGTATCATTTTATGGCACTCGACATAGAGAATGGTTTACTACTTATGATGCTCGAAAGAGAGGATGCCTCTATCTTGGAAACAACTATACATGTAGCATTATTAGTATTGCATCTATCAATGGCAAAAGTTCTGTCATTAACAATTAAGCTTCAATATCTTGGATCCCTTTCCTTGAGCCCCATGAACCACTCTATCAATACTTCTTTAATATCCACGGGTTGGAAATCCTCTTGATGTTACCATCACATCCCCTTCACCCAGGTTGAAATTCCTCTTATATTGTATTTTACTTGAAAGAACATAAGAAAAGAAAAAGAAAATGTGCACATACAAGCATGGCATTGCACCTAGAGGTCCTTAAGTTAGGTATGCCCAATAGCCTTGATCAATCGGCTCCAATCCTAACCCCCTAGCTTGCTTCCTATTCCCTCACATAACTTTGGGCACATCAAGGGTAGGATACATCTAGGAAGCCTCGGCTTGCCTATAGTTTGCCTATAGTTAGATATGCCTCCCTAAGTTACTCACAAAAGTTATTCCAATCTTTTCCTATCTCTAACTATTACAGAGTTAATCCAGTGTTCTCGTACTTAGTATTGCACTTGCATAGTTAATCCAGTGTTCTCGTACTTAGATCATTCTAAGAGAGGGTACCACACCTTAGGACACGAATACTAGTAATATCGACAAACACAGGGATTTAATTCCGCAAGATAGGCACTGCTACCTATCTCATGCATCTAGTCTGCAAGGTCAGATGCTATTGCAACTAAATCATAAGATGCTACTACTACATCTTAGGCCAAGGGAGGCAAGATCTAATTACAAGCTAGATTCGTTAAGAAGTCGAGTAATCACCCTACTACAACTCTCTCTCTTGGGGACCGATTTGTCAAACT
Source organism: Lygodium microphyllum (assembly GCF_053477565.2). NCBI lineage: Eukaryota > Viridiplantae > Streptophyta > Polypodiopsida > Schizaeales > Lygodiaceae > Lygodium > Lygodium microphyllum. The sequence goes on from NC_141154.1 coordinate 126,531,796, forward strand.
TAGGGAAATTGTGAATTGCCAAGAAGCAAATTGACCAACGGAGAATGACAGGGTTGTCCAATATCTATTTGTCTATAGTACAAGGAGACCTAAGGTAACGAAGATTGGGGTCGGTAGGGTATAAACCCTAACCCAACGAAAAAGGGTAAACAAGCAACCTAGCTTGCCAAGCCCTTGAAATCTCACCAAGTCGCAAACAATCCAGGATCGAATGCTATGAGTATTCGGGAAAAAGGAATCACACCTTAGCAGTTGGTTGTATGGACAACCACAGAAATGAACGTGATTGTACACTTAGGTACATTGTTTGAACTTCTTTACTCAAGGAACTAATTCAAGGCCAAAAACTTAGTGCTTCATGTTAATAGCCTGGAGGGAGAGGCAGGTTCAGTTACCTCCAACTGCCTGCCTGGCCCTATCCAAGGGGGTTGTTAGCCGCACCGAGCACATGGACCGAATCGACCGTGAGAGGTCTTTCCGTGGGTGCTACTTGGAGTGAGAGGACGCTTGGGGGCCATGGGAGGCTTTGGCTGTAAATTCCTTGCCTCTGAATCCCGCACAAGAGGCTGATGTGACTCGAGATGGAATCTCGAGGCCCGTTACTAGTCTACGGGCGAAACTTGGAGTGGCAATCCTGATGATTGCTGGGGTAGCCTTCGAGCAAGATACTTGATGTATTCCAAGACTATAATAAATAAATATTGGATATTTGAAAAAGGAACTTGCTTGACATTGTTTTTTTATATCAGTGCCTAAGTTGCGTGAAGGAAACTGTGTTTAAATTGATTAATTAAGGAAGCTGCTTTTGCATGTCAAACATAATGTGGTAGGTAATTAGATAACTAAGCAACCCAAGGAAAGTGCGGTGGATGTGACTTGGGTCCGTCCTATGGAAGAGTAGTCCCGGTTAGCTAGAAACTTTTCTCAAAAGATGTGATAATGAGACTATGAAGACCTAGAGTCAGTAGAGTTAGAATCCCGATTTATGCTGTTTTAGGGGAGGAATGGGACTATGCCTTATGGGCAGAAAGGTTGAGCTTCGCATCCCTCTCGTTTCCCATTCTCCATGAACCAAGTGCAGCATAAATCCGCTTCAACTCTGTTGTTCCTACGCAAAGTGGTTCATCTAGAGCTTGACGCTAGCTACTTCCCAGAGACTTGGCTGATAGGAAAGAAACCCTAACTTCAGGTTGATCCTAAGTGGGAATGGCCGGATACTTCCGCTTCGGGGCAAACTCGAGAAGACCTAGATCGCAAACCCTGTGGCATTCCTTGCGAGTGCCAGGTGGCACTTTCTAGACTCCCCTCCCGATGGGCTGCTAAGACATGTCCCACAAGTGGACAAGCGGACACTTTACAGAGCTAGAGTGTGAACCATCTATGTGAGAGATAGACTAAAACCACCAAAAAAAGGAGGCTCTTGAATGAATAAGAGTTTGTCCAAAGGCCCATATGTTGTGCAAAAGCCCAACAAATGTGAAAATAAAAGTCCATGTACTTATATTTGTACACCCAAGTGTAATATCCCACACTCCTCATGAGTGAATGGAGGCAAAAGAGTAATGGCTATAAAGATAAGTCATTTCATTGTTTTTACCTATTGTCTCTTTATTCTCTACCTCATCATTATCATCTTTAGCTTCATCAATGCCACCGAATGTACCACATGTCATTATGAACCTGTGGAATGATGATCGAACAGTCATCATGCAACCATCACAATTAGATTACAAAGATGAGCCATCCATAAACAAGCTTTATCCACATTAACAAAACAAAGTGAGGATAGTCAAGAACTAGAGACATCCTTGAGCTTTCAAGCTCACTAGCCACATCTTGAGTTGCCATCACCATGCAACTATCAAACACAAGCAAAAGGGAGAGATGGAGCCTTTTGTAAGGCTATAAGATAGCCCTTCTATTGCAATGTTGGGGGTGGCTCTTTTGCATGGCTATTCCCTCCATGAGAGAGAGAGAGAGAGAGAGAGAGAGAGAGAGAGAGAGAGAGAGAGAGAGAGAGAGAGAGAGAGAGAGAGAGAGAGAGAGAGAGAGAGAGAGAGAGAGAGAGAGAGAGAGAGAGAGAGAGAACAAAGGGAGAGGTAGGAAGAAGGATAAAGGAAGATAGACAGTGCAAAGAAGAGGACTCATTCAGCACTTCAACAATTATCCTGTTATTCCACAACACACTTGTTCTTTTGTGGCTATTCTCCCAAGTCACATTTTTTGCCATTATCAATCACCTTCCTGAATCTAGCTCAAGCCAATTATTGAAGATCCACTAAGTGAAGGTCGAGAAGGGGATTCCATATGTGAAGTTCGATCTTTGAAAAAGAGGTTAACATGGCACCCAAGAGAGGCACTTTGGACTCAAAGCACACAACTGCAACTACAACATCTATTGCATTTATGTCACAAGCTTTCCACGTGCTATCTAACTTAGTAAATATGTTACCACATTAATAAGCTAGTTGGACCATAAATATCATCAGACTTAGGCTTGATTGGGGTTCGTAATTGGTAGTATTGCAATGACTTGGCTAAACCAATTCACAAACCTCTATCATAGTTATCATATGGAAATCATATGCCTTTGATATGGAAACCAATTGCATTAGGATCAAGAGACCCAAGAACGGTAAACCTCAACATAATTCTCTAAAGCACATAACTAGGCAATATTTAAACAATCACTAGGGGGCTTAGAAGTAAAACTTAACCCTGGGAGGTAAACTTGCACTAGCATAGAAACTAAGGGGGGCATTGGAGTCAAAACCTTAAGAAAACATCTATAAGTTGGTAGAATCATTAAGTTAAGCAAACTTAGGACATTACACCAAATTAATAACTAAGTATGAGCCCCTTGTTTATGGCTAATACTAATGTTTTTTTAATTACTATTGAGTGCTTCTAAAGATGTGATGTTGTACAAAGACAAGGACTATGAGATTGTGAGAGGGATACCTTGAAAGAACTACAAATGAAAATAGAACTAAGAATGGTTCCTACACACATGCGCTCTATTTGTTGAATGCACTTAATTTGTTGTCCCTTATAAAATTTCATTTTGAATAATGGAATGGACAATTAAACCTAATTACATTCACAAGTAGAAATTGTGATTGGCTAGTATTTATACATCAATAAGCTATGTGTTGACCCCTAAGGCAATTGCACTCCCTAGGAGGAAAAAGTTATGAGTTGTATCATTCCTTGTAAAGCATTTCAAGAAAATTATTTTAGTATTTGTCGAAATATTTTAAGATATACTTTGTTGCTTTGGGAAAGAAACGATTTCTAACGGTAGAATGTTTGCCTTGTTTTTTATTGAACTTTGAAAATCCCCCAAGGGGGAGAGTTGTACTCATTCCAAGGGTTTGGACTAGGGCATGCTGCATGGTTAGATCACCTCCATGATCACATAATGAAAAAGATGTAGATAAGGGCAAGAGGCCCCAAAGGGCACTATTTGATATAGCGGCAAGTGGTGAGAAGGCCACCACGTAAAAGTGGTTCACTCCTGCAACATCATGTCAGTCAAGGAGGCTCTAAACACCCTACGCTAGGCCTAGGATAGAGATGGAAAACCTCAGTGGGCTAACATCTTTGATTATTGAAAAACCCTATTCTAGACAAGGGGTGGATAACAAATTGTGTTCATGGGAGTTGGACATGGGTACTTAGGATACGAGTCACAATGTAAGGGATGGAATGCCAGATTGGTGTTGCACCTTGGAGAAGGTGCAAATAAATACATTGTTGCTACTATTTTATAAAAATTTGCTTGATCTAGTCTTTGTGTTTGTGCCTAAATTATGCAAATAAACCTTGGGTATAATAGGTTAATTAAGAAACCTATTTTTATGTGTTGGATTAATTGTGCTAGGTAATTAGATAATTAAGCAATTCCATCATGAAAGGGAAGCTGGAGGGCAAATCCATCCTATGGTAGGGTAGTCTTGATAAGCTGAGAGGTTTCCCTCAAAACATTGTTTTTTCTTACTTTGTTGCATTGCAAATATGTGTGAAGATTCAAAGAAGTACTAAGGGGAACCATTGGGAGGTGGTAGAATAGTATGGGTCTAATCCCAATGTGTCATTGACCAAAACTTCATGTGACTAATAACATGACATGTTTGTATCTTTTTCACTCAAATGTACTACATATTTATGACATGTATTGGATATGATATGGACATGGTTTCAGATATGTCCTATCCAAACAACCAAGCAAGATGAATGTGTAAAGAGCAAAAGATGTGGCAAGGATATCATTGATTTGTTGTGCTTTCCCAAAGTATACAATCTATAAGGAATCCTATCGTAGCCACCTCTACTATGAATATGTCTAATTGCATCTTCATTTCAAACAATTGGTTGAGATGCAAACAAGCTTCATTGCCCATGTTCATGGTGCTTTGTAGCAATTTAGCAATAGCAAATACTGGCTTTGGGAATTCAATTGACAAGCTAGTGCATGAATTCTGTGCCCAATTTAAAGGGGGTTTTCAATGAGATAAGTGAGACTCATAAACTAACAAGTGTATCGGTAAACAACATGTGGCCTATCTTTTGGGATAATAAAGATGATTAAAACCTTTTGCACATAAAGAAGGTTGTAGGATGCTAATTTTGTAGTTTGAAGACTAATTATCTACAATAAAGGTCTCCATAAGTAGATTTAGTGCTTTGTTAACACAAATGAATCATTGTGCAGATATTGTTGTGACTATGTGATGAAACCATATTGTTCATGTGTTGAACTATTGTCTCCTATTACAATTGTACTTGGTCATTGTGATTTGAAATTTGATAGCTATGTCCCAAAAATTAGACATATTATAAATCCTATCTTTTACATTTCAATGATTTGACCAAATTTGGAAGTTTCATGTGTTTACTCATTGAGAGAGAGACATATCCAATACATTTGTGTACGTGTGCATATGTATGCTAGAGGGAGTGAGTAAATGCATGAGCTAGACACTATGGAGAGATATATGGTGCACTTGAGTGAGATGTGTTTAGCAGTTTATCACATTGTATACAACTACATAATTGACCATATAACTTCTATAAAATGCAATTGTAGTCATCAATCTATGTTCTAGACGTAACAATTTTGCTTGATTGCATTTTTTTGCTTGATGCAAGAATTCATTGCTTTGCACAATGAAATTCTTTTGAATAAATTATTGTAATAGGGGTTTAAATGGCCTATTCATACAATAGCATTGCCATGATATCAAAAGTCCATCAAGAAATTGATGGCAATGTTGCCATGAGTAGCATCTATACTATATTATAAAGCACTGATGTTACAAATGTAAAGCCAATCCTATGCGGCAAACATAGGACACTGTTTAACCAAAACAAAGTAATAAGATAGAAGAAGAAGATGGTTTCGTTTTTCTTATTAGAATCCAAATCCTCTTCACATCTCTTCACATTTATGTGTACTTATTTATTAGAAGACAGTGCAAGTCAAGAAATAAATGTTAGAATACCTAGAAATCGATGAAATTTTTATTATTATCTCCTTTCTTTCAAAGAAAGACAGAACTCATATCTACATTGCGATAACCATGTGAGGCCTCCTTAACGAGGGGCACATGTACAAAAGCCCAACCACCATCTTCATTGGCATACTCTCTCTTGAACTACAAAATGGAGCTCACACTAATACTATTGGTTTGCATCATCATCATTGTTCCTCACATTCTAGCAAGTTTGTGAACTTGGATTCTCTAAACTTTTCTTCTTTGTGAATTTGTTCTTTGTGAACCTTATAACTTACTTTGTATGCTAATTGTATGTAGGAGAAATTAGCACTCTTTGTAGTCCACTACATTGGCGACTTCTCTTTTGAATCATCCATATTTGCACTTTTTTTTCTCCGTACTCCTTGAATAGCAACAAAAAAATGATTAGCAACCTATGAGATTGTACTTGAATAAAATGTTGGTGATTGGTTATGTTAGTGATTAGTGATGAAGGGTTTAGGGTTTCGTGATGAAATTTGCAACATGCACATGAGAAAGAGGCATAGATTTCATTATGAAATCAACAACATGCCTTGCATATTCACATGGCCTCCCTTGCATATTCATATGTTGGTGCATAGAGAGAAAGAGAGTACCTCAGTTATTATACCCAAGACTTGTACAGCCGTTGAGAATGAGAGAGAGACGTACCTTTCAATATTTTATTTGGATGATAGACCTGCAATCAAATAATCTTATGCATGATGAAAAGGATTCAACAAGACAAAACATTGTATGTCTCATAACACATTACCTTGGTCATACTAACACCAATACTGGACAACATCATGCATGTGCATGTGCTATTGTACACAGCATTTGATGTGAAGAGCTGTCCAAGATCTCTTCGGTTGCTTGCAAGGGCTCGTGGATGGCACTGCATGTTGCACACACTCTTGCAGGGGTTGGTGGGTGGTGCTGCTTACTACGCACACTCTTGCAAGGGTTGTTGGGTGCCCGTGGACTGCACACCATATTTTTTCATGTCAACATGATGAGAGTCTGTGTACTACTACATCCAATGCCCCAAAATTCAGATCCTACATATTTCTCATGAAAATTCCACATTGAGATTAAAGCATAGGAAAAGCTCACCAAATTATTGCAATTGATACATTAACGGCTATCACCCTTGCACCAAGTTCTGTATTGGCTTCTCATTCTTTTCTTCTTCTTTGAGCCTGCTACCCATAATTGTGACCTGCTAGATAATGACACATGCATTTTCCGTTTAGTACTACCAAACCTCCTCGATGTAAGATTTCATAAACAGGGTCCAAGTTAGAAAGTTGTTGCAGAATTGATCAGCATGGTCCAAGTTAGAAAGTTGCAGTAATATTGATTTGTTGCAAAAGCAAGGGTAACCCTAGCCACACCACATGAATGCTCCAGGTAAGTTGCATATTTTGTAATGCCTTGGACAATTAGATGGAGTCACATAGTAAAAAACCCTAGCTAGATAGAATACATCATGGACCTACATTGTAGATTGATGTGGATGTTATGGCAATGGCAAGGGACCGAAAGGCAAGATATTAGCAAGGATCTGAGTAGTCCATCAAGGCCGCGCAAGGATAAGGTCGATGGAGAGTGAGGAACTCCCACAAACACAAACACTCTCTCCCTCTCACTCTCCAAATTTGGAGAGACCACAATGAAGAAGAGCAGGAGGGGGAGTGAGTGAGCAAGAGAAGGGAGGGATGATGAAATAGGTGTAAAAAGGAGGCAGGAGGAAGAAGAGCACATTGTCATCTCCTTAATTAGGAAGGATGAGAGAACCCTTGTTTATGTGTGTGTGTGTGTGTGCGTGCGTGCGTGCACATGCGTGCGTGCGTGCGTGCACATGCGTGCGCGCGCGCGCGTGTGTGTGTGTGTGTGTGTGTGTGTGTGTGTGTGTGCACGCGTGGGGTGTGTGGGTGTGTGCGCGTGCGTGCGTGCGTGCATGCGTGTGTGTGCATGCATGCACGCACGTACGTGTGTGTGTGTGTGTGCGCGCGCGTGGGTGTGTGTGTGTGTGTGTGCACGCACACACACGTGGGTGGGTGGGTGTGCGTGTGTGCGTGTGTGCGCGCGCGCGCACGGGTGTGTGTGCATGTGTGTGTGCGTGCATGTGTGTGTGCGTGTGCATCTGAGAGTGAGAGAGAGAGAGAGAGTATGTGTGACCTCACCTCTCACATAACTTCTGAGAGTTCCAAGATACTCTGAGGTTATGTGAGAGTTAACTCTCACATAACCTCAGAGTATCTTGGAACTCTCAGAAGTTATGTGAGAATTATATATTTTTTAGCACTAGGTAAGTTAAGAACCTCTTGTGCCAGATTCAACCTATGGTTTAAATATTATAATTGCTAATGTTATTTTAAATTTGTTTCATTGATGTGAATATGTAAATATGCAATCATGTTCATATGCTCATGTATTGTGTGGCCTTTGATGTCTTGCACTTGGGATTGCATAAAATAGTTTCAATAGTTTATATGAGGACCTCAATAGTTTATATGTGAAAAGTTGAATGTCTTAGGGTTATGTGAGCATCTCAATAGTTTCGATAGTTGATATGCTTAAATGCTTAGAATAACTTCATGGGGTAGGATTCAAACTAAGTTGTTCGAAGGTGGGAAAAATGTGTGCCTTAACTTAGTAAAATTGGCAATGATTATGTGTTCCATTTTTTACCATGCATTTAACTTTTAAGATGCTTACTAAAATCTTGCATTGGTAGTGTGCTATGTTAGAATTTTTTTAAAAAAGTTGATGGAATTGATTGGTTGATTGTTGTAAAGTTTTGTTTTAGAATATAACATATGTTTCACTTCATGAATGATTAGTTTGCTTCTTATAGTCTCTCTCTCTCTCTCTCTCTCTCTCTCTCTCTCTCTCTCTCTCTCTCTCTCTCTCTCTCTCTCTCTCTCTCTCTCTCTCTCTCTCTCTCTCTCTCTCTCTCTCTCTCTCTCTCTCTCTCTCTCTCTCTCTCTCTCTCTCTCTGCGTGCGTGCGTGCGTGCGTGCGTGCGTGCGTGTGTGTGTGTGTGTGTGTGTGTGTGTTTGTTCAAGATATCAACCCTTTTCAACAAAGTTAGGTGCACACCATCAACCTCCATTTGTGGCTTCAATGTCCTTCTTCTCAAGCATATGTGAAAAAGTTTTGTTTGGCCAACAAATAAATTATCCTCTCGCTTAGACTAACAATGTGCTTCAATTGTAGTACCTTCTGCTATGAATGTGAAGTGCAAACTTAATAATTGATATTATTAGAGATTAACTTTATTAGAAAATCATCCTATGGACATAATGCTTGCCACATGTAAAGTACATAAATATATTTATTTTATGTACTTATACTCTTTATTATTAAGATGTTCTATTTGGATACTTTCAAATAGACATTAAGGTGCGCAATTGCAGTGCCACAGTTGAAACCTCTAACAGTGACAAGGCAGAGGTGGTTATGTCTACTCCACAAAGGCACCTTAATGTTAGATGGGCCAAGCAAATGGTGAGGGGGTAAAGCCATTAAGAGAGCACTAAATGAGGCTCACACTAGGTGACCCTCGCCTGTAGCTCTCAATGCCATTTTTGTGCAAGAACTCCAAGCTTTGCAAAAGTAAGTTAAACAAAACAACATCACTTCTCATCTTCAATATTCAATTGAGTTGGATAATGCTTGGAGGATAGGAGTTGATGTTGCCTTACAAGGCTTGTTGGATATAGTGATGACCAATATACATAAGGACACCAATGAAATGTATGGTGAAATGTGGGGCATGCTATGGTGTAGTCCCCCACATGGCTCTGTGGTTTGCATGATTGGTTGTAGATTGCAATATCAAAATCTAAAGCTCCAAATTGATAGGCTCAAGGCTAAGATTACTACCTTGAGGATGCAACCAGGTCGTCTCAATGCTGTCACTTTGAGAATGGGCAATGTTTCATTAGTGGTTTCCAATGTTATGTGCCCCACATTTGTTGGTGCCAACATTGTTGCTAGACCCTCAAGATTGAGACGCTAGATATTATTTGTTATTGGGGACTCTTATGTGGGGTTTGTCTTGATTGCATATGGCTATTAGGATAATTTGTTCACTTGGTGCATGACTTTTACTTCGTCCACTTGTTTGTTGCATCTTTATTGATTGCAAGGCTTTAAAACTAAGTTCTTGGTTGAAACTATATATATATATATATATATATATATATATATATATCTTTGTGTACATATATTACTATGCTTCTATGAGTATGTTTGTGTGAACATGTATACACATCTTATGCATGTATTTGATTTTTATGTGATCAAGCTACATATATTTTCATTGAATAAAGTGAATATATACACTAAGATTTTGTGAATATATACACTTCAATTATGCACTATTTTTTTCAAATATACTTTATGTTTCACTCTTTAGTTCTTTGTTGCTATAGTACTTAACATGCTGTACTCATCTAATAACATTTTCACAATGACATAACAAAGGCAACAATCGGCATATGTCATTCCTTCACTATAAGTACTATAAATTGAGAGTTACAAAGATATAGCCTTCATTATTTACTTTTTGTTCTTTGTACGCCTAAACATTTCAATTTTCGTGATTCCTTGGATCTCTTAACATGTAGGAGTGTGTGTGTGTGTGTACGTGTGTGTGTGCGCGTGCGTGTGCGCGTGCGCATGTGTGTGTGTGTGTCATGTTTCTGTTTTTGTTTAGAGCTATTTCTACGTGTGTATATCTCTTTCTTTGTTCACATGTACTTTTTTCTCTCATTCTCATTAGTATGTCATGTTTCTGTTTTTGTTTAGAGTTATTTCTTCCTTTTGTCTCCAAACATGGCTCCATCCATACGTGCACTATTAAGAGAGTGGATGTTGCTTTTGCATTGACAATGGGTGAATTTAGCAATACTTAGATAAATGCACAATGCTAGAGTTTGCACCCAAATGTGAAATTGTCATTCGCGCCTAACTATATTGCAACATGTTGACAAACATGATAGGGTTCTTCGTGCTCCCTCTTCACATCATGCATTGTCTAACCTAAACCATGCGTGTGATGCACCTGGGCTCCCTATCAATGTCATTGCTCATAAGGCTAGAGATCTTCTAATGTTGGATTTATTGATGTGTTCAATTTTCCCACTAAATGACCCAATTTTAGATTCACTGGCCATTCAAATGATTGTTGATGCCCAACATCCTCCATAACCAATGTTTAATTCGGCCAACAAAGGAGCCCTTTTGCTTCTCCATGAGATCCCTCTAATGGAAATTCATCCCATTGTGTATGTGTTGTTTTTTGAGACCTTGGCAATCACAATTTAGCAAAAATGAACAATACATGTAGCAAAGGCCTTGCAATGGTTTGGAGTGTTGAGACTAGGATTGGTGCTGGTATGATTGTGGAGAAACATTGTTGCTAGAATGGAAAGATTTCATTACCTCCCCTAGGGAAACCACCTAAGCCTTGTGCATGGTTTGTTGGGTGATGAGCTTGGTGATAGCAAGAGTTCAAGAAAAACACACATGCATATAATGTTGCCCTTGCTTTCGTGTCACAAGGTGCTGAGATTGATGATTCGTTGCTTACTGGTCGTAATGGCTACACCTTTCAAGTTCATGGTTTCGTATATCATCATATAGGGACCATGTTGCCAGATGTTCTTGGTGTTGCAAGACTACGTCTTGCACAGCTATACATGTATGACACTGAACATGAGCTTGAAAATAGGATGAGTGCCATGTTGAATCTTGATTCTAGAACTTTGGTTTCATTACAAGAGATGATGCATGTTCACAACATTAATGCTCGTGCTTTCTAGACAGTCATTGAGAGAATGCTTGAGAACCTTGCTCTACTGAGATATATATGAGTATTACAAAGAGTTGCAGCACATCTCAGTATTGCTCTATTTCTATTAGCAATGACGTTGCAACCATTATGCCACAGCTTAGGTGATTATAACTCCTTGCATCATCGCAACACAAATGTGTATACACAAACTGGTGTTTGTGTTCCTATGTCCAACTTGCATTGCATCTACATGCCTTTATTGTATGTTCTTTTGTTTCCCAATGGAGAAGATGGTTTGGCATGTGAAGATACCTTATGAAAACATGAATGAAGAGATGTATACAGAGCAAACAATTATTCTGTTAGGAAAGTGGAGCACTACAAGATATAAGCCTTATACCGACGTTCAAAGACAAAAATGTTCATAAAGAAATTTGCCCCTGTCGTCACAAAAAACGTCGGTATTAGCAACACCATAGAACAGTCGCTATCAGCGTCGCTATTTGTGTCGCTATCAGCGTCGCATTTGCAATGCTATCATCGCATTTGCGACGCTGATAGCATCACAAATAGTGACAATGATAGCTACGCTGATAGCGACGTGTGTAGTAAATTTACAATGCTAATAGAGATGGTAACAGGGGGGGAAATTGTGGCGGGGCAACTTGCCACAAATAGCACTATGTGCTTTATTTGGGCCATACAAAAGAGTTTCAGTAATGTGTACAATGCTCGTCTAAATGAAGGCAAAGTGTACTTGAATCATAAGACTAATACATAAAATAAATACAAGATCACGTAATGAAAGTGAGAGTACAATCATGGCAAGATACAAAGGATAATAATAACATAGTGCATAGAAAATGCATACATAATTCTCATGACCAAAAAAGAAGAGCATGTGCATTCCACGTATCCAAGGGCGAGCTATAGATCCTCGCCATCTGAAAGCTCGTCCCCTTGCAAAGGAGCATCGAACAGACTCTACAAAAAAAGAAACAACTACACATCAGTCCACCATACAATAATGCATTTTAATTAAAATTAGTAACTATGGACAAGAAAGATGAGTGACTTATAGGGCCGCAATGTCCATACAATCGAGCGATCAATACAATGAGACCGTGACTCTTTGCATATCGAGTCTCTAGGCCGGTGGGATCGTGGTTTGTAATGGAAAGCTACAAAGAAAACAAAATACAAATGTTAGAAACATGATTGTTAGTACAAGGGATATTGCCAAAAAAAAAAAAAGCAAGCAGAATAAAAGAAAAACTTACAAAGTCCTCCAAATAAGTCCTGTGGCTGCCACTCCCAAGATGATGGATCACTCCTGCCTCCAGTCGTGCCCTCACCGATGCCCTAGAGAATCTGTAGTCTCAATCGGCGCTAGTCATCTGTGTCTAGCTACTCGGGCTTTGAGGCCTTACATGCGTCCGATCGTCTATGTGACATGTGCGCACGCATGCACTCCATCATCCAGCCTATGGAAAACCTATCTACTGCAGCGGGTACCGGAAACTCCTCATGCAAGGATGCTACTATGTAGTCCTTGTTTCCCTCTGGTATGTTCTTCCAATGATCCAACACATTGTGTCGAAAAACTTGTCAACATAACTCTCTCATACGAGCCATCACCCTCCCCTCATCATTCATGATGATTACTCCTGACCTATCATCTCCAAGGTATCCATAACCCTCTAGGGTATGCCTAAGATGTGTCCTCTCGACTTTGCAATGATACCACAATCTGTTGTGGAGCACATTTTATCAATACGCTCCACGCGGAAATGCCGTCCACGCGACCACGCCACACTATATATCTTGTACTGTACATTGAAACACTCAATTAGTTGTCATATATAAAAGGTAGATACGACAAACCCTAAACACGTCGTCACCTTTGGACTACATCCCCTCAAGAATCCCACTCCTCAGTTGAGACCTCCACCCCTTTGCGAGATGCTGCGGTCAAAGCTCCATGCAACCATCGCGTTGACATAAACCATGGCATCTCTTCCATGCCCTCGAGATATCGAATCGGTCGATGGTGTGTACTACTTCAAAATTTAGATCACACTTCTTTCCGATCTTTCCTGGCTTGCTCGTACCTAGCGAGCCACGTCTCCATGGAGATATGGTGCAACATACAAAAGCAATTCACTTTCTCCTCCATTGCAGCATCCATTCTTTTTTCTACCCCATTTCCAACCGCCACATCTCCGGTCAGTCTATCATCGTCCTTCAGGGACCATAGCATACTGTTGTCTGAATCCATCATTGGTAGCCACTGTGAAATATGCACTAGCACCTCAGACACCAACCAACCTTCAGCCATGCTACCTTCTAACTGAGCTCGTTGTCACACAAAGCCTTTCAAGGTTTTCATGAAGCGCTCCAAGAGGAACATCCATCGCGTATGGACAGGTCCAGCAATCTCCACTTCATCTACAAGATGCACAAGAAAGTGAATTTGTATCGTGAGCATGCTGGTGGGCAGGTATTTCTCAAAGAGACAGATCGTCTCCACTCCTCCCCGCCTTGCAAATTCAATAGAGGATGTCTTGATCTTCTTCTGTGAGATCCATTGCACTAAATTTGACAACCTGTAAATCGCCCCGCATATTTCTGGAGTAAGGCATCCTGCGATCACGATCGATAGTACAAACTACCACAAATGAGGAAGCATTATGAACAACGACTACACTCCAAATAGAAAAATATGCAGGCCACTTACAATCCATTCATAGTACCAACCTGACATATCCTATACCAATCATGAGATTTTAGCCCTGATAATTGGTCGTCTTTAGAAAATGCGGACCTGAGAGAACGCATCATACTCGTCGAAGTGCGGATAGACTTGATAATTTGCTTCACAATGCGCTCTTTTTTAGTGGACAAAACCCAAGGAGTGCGAGGTAGCTGCAAGCGAACATTAGCACTCAACTCCGGCCAAAGCGCCTCCATCTTGCCTACCTCCTTCAAATCCATTCATGCCCCTACAATGTCTCTCTTTCCTATGATGTGGTCCCATAGTAAGTTGTCCACTTTCTTGAAAATATGCATGGGATACAACAAGTGGTTGATCTGTAAGTGGGTCTAATATGGCAACTTGTAGAAAACTGAGAACTGTCGCATTCCGTTTGGATGTGACTTTGTGTGGACCATTTTCAGCTTGGACATTCATACGTACTAGAGGTCATCCAAGAAAACCTCCCTAAGTTCATGACCCTATAGCAAGAAAGTGGCATGTCCTTGATATACCATCTTCTTTATGGTTCGTGATCTTCAAGAGTCTAACTATGGCCCGCAAAATGAACATGCATGATAACCTAAGGTAACCAGACTTGTCCCAACACCTCTATCGAATGAATACAAACTTGAACAAGCTATAATAGATATTACCAACGAGAATGGAAGCCTACTTACCTGAGCACTCCCCGAATCCCAGAAAGTCATGCATGGTCCATATGAGAATGACTCGAATATTGGCAGACCGTCAACCATTGTGCTTGCTCATATCTTCCATGATGACCCCCTCCTCCCACAAAATCTTAAGCTCATCGACTAATGGATGAAGATACATGTCTATATTTTTTACTTTGTAGCGGTTGGGAACGAGCAAGCTAAGGATGAGATGTCCTTTCTTCGTAGAAGCCATGAAGGGATGTTGTAGTTGAGAAGGACTATAGGCCACACACTATAAGAAGTTGAGCGTAGACCGAATGCGTTCATGCCATCCATAGCAAGACCGAGCCAAAGATTTCTTGACTCTCGAACAAAGCCTCGAAAGGTAGAGTCAATATGGCTCCATGTGCGTGAATCCGCTGATATTTGTTAAACTCCATCTGTGGATCTATTCTGTGCATGCCACGTTGTCAAGCTTGCCATGCTGGACATATGAAACATGTGGTTTATGCGGGGGATTAGCAAAAAGTGTCTAAGAACTTTTTGAGGGATGGTTTACCTTTGCAAGTCCTATCGATACCTGTGAGCACCACACTTTGGACATGTCTCCATAGTCTCGTATTCTCCTCAAAACAGTATGCAATCATTGATACATGCATGGATGTTGTTGTAGTCCATGGCAAGCTTTCGTAAAACATGTCGCGCATCATCATGAGACTCAGGCATAGTATTTGCAAGTTATAATATATGATACTTCAGTAACTTGAAAAATATCATAAAATAATTTGAAAAAGCATAAATGTTTTTATGATAGTGTCGAAAAGAAATCAACGAAGTACAAGGTACCTGAACAACTCTGTCACACTCGCATCGCTCCACCCATATTTTGCTTGCACACTTAGGAGTGCAAGCAGTGTCTTCAGGTGAGATACTCAGCAACCATCATATAATGGTATGGATGCTTTCTCTCTAAGCGGATCAAATGTCTCGACATCCATGGGCATCAATGCATCGATCATTGCCTCCATCTCAAGCTCCAAGATTGTAGGAAAGTCTGGAAGGCTGCATGTCTCCTCTGGTGTTGACGATATAGATTGGGTAGTACCTTCCAAGTGGTGGATTGGCGCAGGCACTCCATCCATTGCACGCCCACGAACTCTTCTAACTGGCCACAAAGGGTGCACTTCTCCTTGGGACGAGACATCACCTCCCTGTAATAAATTTACCAGCCACACCCAATGTTTTTGTATATGATATTCAATTAGTTTGTGAATACAATGCATGATTAGTATACACTTTTATTACCATTTGCTCAAAATCTGAGATCGCCTAATCAATGATCTCTGATTGAAACTCACTGAAGCGTCATACCTGTTCTACAGACAATTGATATTTTCATCTAATTGCCAGCTTACATTGAGAGCAAGGACATGGGACATGCCGATTAAGGTACACCTCGCGATCTTGAACATCACGACCTTCATCATTTTCCATTTGGTCTACGTTACAACAAACTTTTTTTTTGTTATCATTCTTTTTTTCTTTCTTAAATTATTTGAGAGGGAATCTCTTCTCTTGTAACTTAATAAAATTAACGTATGTAAAGTCTCCATCCACCCATAAATTAACGTATGTCAGAGTGTTTCCCGTCTCATGGTATTGCACCGGACCTCATCAAACCTCGCCACCACCACCAGTACTACTACTATTACTACTGCTACAAACAAGAAAAGAAGAAGTTAAAGAATAAGATCTTACCCTCTCTTTATTTTTTATCCATTCATTCTCTTCTCTCCCTCTCTCTCCCCCTCTCTCTCTTTCTTTATTATGTTGTATGTTTATTCCCCCTCTCTCTCATTCCTTCTTTATTTTCTCTCTTCCTCTCCCTCTCTCATTTCCTTTAACAAAGCATCTCTCTCTCTCTCTCTCTCTCTCTCTCTCTCTCTCTCTCTCTCTCTCTCTCTCTCTCTCTCTCTCTCTCTCTCTTACTACTACTACTACTACTACTACTACTACTACTACTACTACTACTACTACTACTACTACTACTACTACTACTACTACTACTACTACTACTACTACTACTACTACTACTACTACTACTACTACTACTACTACTACTACTACTACTACTACTACTACTACTACTACTACTACGACGAAAAGAAGAAAAAACAACAACAACAACAAACAAGAAAAGAATAAAAAATCACTACTACTGCTACTACAAACAAGAAAACTAAACAATAACAAACAAGAAAAGAAGAAAAAAGTACTAGTACAAACAAAAAAACTACTACTACAACAAAAAAAAGAATAAATTAAAGAGCTACTACTACTACCACTACTACTACTACAAACAAGAAAATAAGAAATTAAAGAACTACTACTACTACTACCACCACTACTACTACCACTACAAACAAGAAAAGAAGAAATTAAAGAACTACTACTACTACTACAAACAAGAAAATAAGAAATTAAAGAACATGATCTTACCCCCTCTTTGTTTTTTATCCATTCATTCTCCTCTCTCCCTCCCTCTCTCTCTTTCTCTATTATGTTTAATGTTTTTTCCCTCTCTCTCTCGTTCCTTCTTTCTTTTTTCTCTCTTCCTCTCCCTCTCTCATTTCCTCTCTTTCTCTCTCAATGCACATCATTTTTAGCAAAAACAAGCAAAAGAAAATGAGAAAAAATAAAAACATACCAAGAGGGAACAAATGTTTCACCGCAAAGGCTCAAGGATGGATTCGGCGGCTCCTCTTCGCCCTCCGTACACTTCCTCCTCTTCTTTGCAAACGGCGGCGGTGGCGGTGAGAAGCTCTCATTCTCCCTCTTTCTCTCTTTCTCTCCCTCTCCCTCTCAAATACAAGATGCAGTTCGCTCTCCCTTTCGCTCCCTCTTTAGTTCGTTCGTGCAAAATGCCGTGCTCGGATTTTGGCCTGCTTTTTTCTTATGAGTACCATTGCTATTTGCATCATATTTGTGACGCAAATAGCGATGCAAATAGCGACGCCGCTAATTTGCGTCAAAAATGGCCATCGCTATACTCCTGTATCCTTGTAGTGGAATACTATGCATTCTGTCTTCAAGTTCAAAATGATACAATTGCATGTTTACTAAAAGGCATGTGCCTTCTTCAACTATTAATGGTGGACACATATTGCAGTATTGAACAATGCAGATTGACATGGTGTCGATTAAATTAGTTGACTTTGTACTCTCAAGCTTTTTTCGGCCTTGCTAACATGATAGTAGGTAATGATGGTCAGCATGTTGTTTTTGGAAGGACGGTTGGTAAGTGCATTGTTCTTCCCTCTTTGTTTACTGGAGGGCCTCGACACATGTATCAATCATACCAAGATGCAATGGTAATTGTTCATAGTAGGGGAAAGCCTGATTTGTTTATTATCTTTACTTGCAATCCGAGGTGGGAAGAGATCATGAGTGCATTACTTCCATGACAATTAGGTCATGATAGGCCTGACTTGACCATCAAAGTTTTCTACCAAAAGCACAAGGACCTAATGGGACACCCTTGTGAAGAAGAACTTGTTTGGGAGATTTGCTGCATATGTCATTGTTGTTGAGCTTCAAAAGTGAGGCTTGTTGCATTCCCATACACTTTTGATCTTGCAAGATGCATTTAAAGCTAAGGATGCAAATGACTATGGAGCTGTTTGAGACAATTATTGCTTGCAAATTGCATGGGCAATGTGGCTATCTAGGGGCAAATAGTCCATGCATGGTGAATGGAAAATGTTCGCAACATTATCCCCATAACTACATAGATAGAACTATGGAAGATAGCCATGGCTGTCCTATCTATATGAGAAGACATGATGGTAGATGTGTTATGGTAAGAGGAGCATATCTTGACAAGTGATGGGTTGTATCTTGTAACCCATACCTATCTCAAAAATACAAAGCTCACATCAATGTGGAAGTTTGCTCTACCACATTTGTCATAAAATATCTTTATAAGTACGTGTACAAAGGACATGATCATGCAACAATCAAGTTTTGACCCATGAGAGATAACTTTGCCTACCGTGAGCCTAAGATAACTGACAATGTTGATGAGATACAAATATACATTGATGCTCGGTACATTTCTACTTTTGAGGCCTATTGGAGGATCTATGATTACTTGTTGCACAACAAGAAACCTAATGTCTTTTGCTTGCAAATACACCTTGCTAGGGAGAATGTGGTGATGTTCCATGACAATGATGATATTAGGCAAGTGGTTGTAGATGACAACATTCGTTAGACAACCTTGATGGAGTGGTTTGTGTGCAATAAAAATTACCTAGAGGCAAATAACTTGCTTTATCAAGAGTTTCCCACAAAATGAGTTTGGAATTCCATTAGGCAAATTTACACCAAACGAAAAAAAGGGGATGTTTGTGGTTGCATTTTTTTTGTGCCATCTTCTATAGGTGAGCTCTATTACTTGCAAATGCTTCTCTCATGGAATGTAAGGGTTGCAAGTCTTTTGAGGATGTTCGGATAGTTGATGTCATGATGTATCCTTCCTTTAAATCTACTTGCATTGCAAAGAGCTTATTAGAGGATGACCATGAGTGGTATGTGTGCATGGAGGAAGCTATGGTTGCTCAAATAGGCAGACAATTAAGAGCACTTTATTCAATTCTATTGGTCTTTTGTGTTCCTATGCATCGAGGACAATTGTGGGATCATTTCAAGGTTCATTTGACAAACCATATTTTGCATCAACTAATGTCTTTGGGTGATCATGAGCATTCTATACAAGAGGTGGCCTTCAAATTGGGACTACTGCAATTCGAAGATATTCTACAACAACATGGGTAGAGTTTGGTGCAATTTCAAGGGGTGCTAGAAATTGATAGGTCCTTAATTTTCTTATGACAACCCTTTGATTCATGAGGAGTTGGATGTTGACACTGACCATTAATAAAATGTAGGCTATTCTATGGAGACGAATTTGAACGAGTGCCAAAGGAGGGTGTACTTTGAAGTGCTTAATGGTGTGAACTCATCATGTAACATTGTGTTGTTTTTGGATGGTCCAGGTGGGTCTAGGAAAACATATTTATATTACTGCTTACTAGCAAGATTGCGAGGGGGCAAAGTTGTGCTAGTGACTATTGTTGGGGTAAAAGGCCTCTGGGCTTGCATGTGTACATTGTGACCGTCCATTCTTTATTCATATATAATATGATAGTGCAATAAGGCTGTCAATTTAGTTAGACAGCACCTACATTGTGTGTGTTCTTCTCTCCCGCATCTTCCTCTTTTCCTTCTCCACTACCATTGCATCCCCTTCAACTGGTATCAGAGCTTGATCATGGAGCTTGGCCCGGCATTACTTGAGCCCGGATTGAAGACCTAGAGCTTGGAGCTTCAATGCCAGCCATGGCTTCTTCCCCCCGAGGTAAGATTTTATCTCCGGCATCTCCTCGGCCCTCATAGGCTCTTTGCAAGTGTTCCTTGGCTTTATTGGACACCTTGTATGCCCCCATTTTCCCCCTTATCCTTAGCATAATCAGCAGGCCCCACAATAGCAGCTCACGTTTTTTTGCGCCTGTTTCAAAATCTGGCTCAAAAATCCCATTTTTTCTCGTATCTTGGGCATCCGGAACCCGATTTAGGCAAGGTAAGAGTCTAACTTGGGGTTTTGGCACGCTCTGGACACAAGGGTGATGTCAGATCTGCCAAATTTTGATCACATTATTTTTTGTAACAGATCTGAGTTAATTTACAGTAAGAAAATGTCATACTCTCAGCTTATGTGATGCTTCTGAGGCTTAATATTTGATGCCCAAATGCTTTGGGGATATTTGCCCAATGTTTTGAGATGCTTTGGGACTTGGTTTGAGCTTCCATAGCTCGATTTATGCAAGGATTTGCTGCTATACATTGTTTGGGCAGCAAGGTTTTATCAGGGACGACTTATGCATAATGCTCTTTGTTGACATTCAAGTGTCCTGTTCGATATATTGATGCTTGGTCATCATGGTTTATACCGAGATATGCTATTTGAGAGCTGTTGAGCCTTGATTTGGATGCAGACACTTTGTTGTTGGTTGGGATTTATGCTACCTTGGTTGACATGTTATTTTACCTCCAGTTTGGTTATGTCTATGGTCTACGGGTGCTCCTGACTACTCGGGATGATATACTGATGTATTTGGATGATGCCACTTTGATGTTTATGCTCCAGGATGCTTCTTGAGAAAAGATTAGAGCTCAATTCTTGGTTCACTGTCATTTTCTTTGTAGTTGGTATTTCACTTGACAAGGTTTATGGCCCATGCTACCCATTATAGGATTGATGTCTAATGTGGATGTTTTTTGGGTTTGGCTGTAGTATGGCAGATGTTTGGGCTTGAATCAACTTGCATTTGAGAATTTTGTGGAGCAATTTGCATTTGGTTGGCTTATCACTTATGCAACTTGGACGCTATTTGGCCCTTAATGCCCTGATTATGGATCTTGGATTTACTTGGATGCAGATACATCTTTGAGTAGTGCTTGCTCCATTGTCTTGGCAGTTAATTATTGAGATTTCATTGCTCATTGATGCTTGGTTCTTTGCGGGTTACTCCTTGATCACTAGACTTCTTGACAGTGCTTGGGTTTAGTAGTTATGGCTTTGTTGCTTCTGTGTTGCCTAGCTTCAATGCTAGTTGGTTTGCTTTTGCCCATACAGGTTAGAGAGCTGTTGCTCTTGATGCTTACCCAGCTATGCACTTTGTCTACTATCATGTGCTTTACAGAGCCACTTATTTGGGAGCTTGACTCTTGTAGGATGCTTTGCCACTTGTCAGTCTTTACTTGACTTGGATGTTCCTAGGTGGCATGATATACTACAGAGCTATGCGTATGCATATGGTTATGGACTGATTTCATGGTTGAATACCATATGCTCTTATGACAAATGACTTATGCTTTATTGTGCTATGGTTGGTTATGCCATGCAGTTGGCTACGTGTTGGGGTAAAGGCGCCTCTGCCGTGCCGCCTCGTGTATTACTACACTAACAGTACCCGCCACTGCACACTGCAGGTGGCGGACGCCCGTCACGTCACTTTATTCTTTACATTCATTTTTTAGTGACTAGTAAATAAAGGAAGGCCCGGTCACACATTGTGACTGTTGGAGTTCCCATTTCTTGTCTCTCTCTTTCTTACTCTTGCTCTCCCGCCATAGCTCGTGTGCAAGCTTCGATCATTCTCACCCTTCAACTGGTGTCAGAGCTTGGCTTCCTCTTGCTCGAGCTCGACTCGGTGCTTCTCTACCTTTGCATCGACTCCCTTCACGCATTGGATCTCCATCCCGACAGCCATATCCGATCTCCCCGAGCTCCTGTCACTCCCCGGCTTCCTGAGCACCTTCCCGGCCTATTGAGGCACCTTCAAGGCATTGATACTGAGGTATTTGATCATTCTTTCAGGGTTTTATTTCAGTCTACAGGTTGCAAACAGCAAGGGCAGCCATGGCTTCAAACCCTTGAAGCTTATTCTCCTCATATTGTGCCTTATACCTATCAAGGCTCAAAGAGGCTTGTCATAGGCCTTTGATAGGCCCTTCTTGAGCCCCCCATTACCCCCTTTTCAGCCCATGTGGAGCAGCAGCAAGTTCAGCACCAATAGGGAAGATTGCACCATTTTTTTCCAGGCTGTTAGCACTCGTCTACTTCAGCTCCACACTTGGCCATTGCTTCTTGCTCTCTACCTTGATCAAGAGGGCTATAGACTTCATGTTTGATGTCATTCAAGCTTTGGGCATTGGTCTTGATCATTCGGGGCTGATTTCTTCAAATTTGGGACTGTCATAAACTGTCATAAGAGGCTGAAAACAAGGCAGCACCATTGGCATTAGCATTTGTTGCTTATACTCCATTCCGGTTGTGCTATTTGATGCCCGTATGCGGTCTACATGATGCCTAGTGCCTTGGGAATGTATGCACATGATTATGCCATGATTTTGGCCTGAAATATTGGCTGATTTGGGACTATTATTTACTGTTATATAGTGCTGGAAATAGGGTAGCCACACTTGGCATTGGCATTTGATGCTTATACTCTACTCCGGTTACCTTGTTTGATGCCCGTATGCGGTCTACATGATGCCTAATGTCTTGGGAATGTATGCATTCGATTTGCCCATGATTTGGCATTGTTTTTGGGCTAGAAATTGACAGTTTTGGACTGTTTAGAGCTGTTGTACATGAGCGGGCTGAAGCTCATTTTTCACATGTATTGCTTCTCTATCGATACCGGATGTATGCTATGGGTTATGTCATGATGTATTACACTTTGGGGATCGACTTTGAACTCATGATCGTGATTCTGGAATGCTTTTGAGCATCGCATTTGCTCCGTTGTTATTGGTTTTTCATTGGCAATTTGGTCGACTTGACTGGCATTTGGGCCGCTTATGCCTATTGTCTGTACTTGACGGATAAGCTCTATGCATTACATGCTTTGGTCCGTGGTTGATGCCTCTTAATTTGTCCATGCTTGACAGATATTTTGGAGCTCCGATTTGGATGTTTTGAGCACTTCCGACTCACATGGATATTGACTTTGGCTTGCTACTAGATGTATTGACTTGACAGAGATATTGCCATTGGGATTATGTCTTGCTTAGTGGTTGCTATATCAGTTGCTTCATGTATGTCATGCTCTTGGGAAGCGTATGACGCATTGACTTGGTCACTTATCACTGGTACTTTGTCTTGGGTTGCTTGAGCCCTTAACTCGATTGTATGCCTTTTGTGCCAGTGGGAGCATCTTGCATGCTTACTTGACCTTGAGTAGGGATTACATGCTATTGGAGCAGTCTATGTCATTGAGCAGTTATGGATGTATTGAGACTTTGGGATTATACTCCGACAATTGGATGTTGCATTGAGTATATGTCTTGGTTCACAGGATGCTTATGAGCTGAGTCTCAATTTTGGATCCGCTTTCTTTTTAGCAGACACCTATTTGTGTCAGGTTTTGGTAGTTGGTTCTATATTTTGCCTAGATTGTCTGGGGTGTGCCTCTTACTGGCAGATGCTATTTGACATCTCTCGGTGTTATGCTCATGTATTTTCACTGTCATTTGGCTTTGCTTTGTCCTCTTTATGATGGCTTTGGACCTAGCATTGTTTAGTTGACATTAGATCCAGTTTTGGGACAGTTTGCTCTCATTATTGCAATTTTGAAATTTATTACAGCAAGCATTTATTGGTGGACTGAGCAGTATTTTTTATGCTGAAATATCCTGATTTTGTGTACCGCACCTAGTACTAAGTGGGCAGCATCTTTTGGCACACTTTTCTCGCCATTTGGAGCTCATTTAAGTGGATTTTGGGCATTTTCTGCAGTAAAACAGCCAGCAGTTTTACATTGTCTATGCATTTCCAGCCTGCATTATGGCATCCTCTTCGACTGATAATGCCATATTTAACATCACAAAGTTGGATGGTACCAACTACTCTTATTGGAAGAGTCAAATTTGGCAGGTCTTGGTGCAGAAATCTCAGATTAAGCCACTTCGGTTGAGTGGGGAGCAGCCTGAAACTATGGACAATGACGACTGGCTTGAACTTGATGAGCTATGCAAGTCCACGATTGTATTGTCTCTCACTGAACAAGTACATTATAATGTATTTGAGGAAGTACAGAGTGCATGGGATCTATGAAATAAGATCAAGAATCTTTATGATAAGAAAAGTCTGGCGAGTCAAATGTACTGGTTGAAGCAGCTTATGGATCTGCGCATGAAGGATAATGCGATTATGTCTGCTCACTTGAGCCAGTTCCATGCTATACTGAAGAACCTGACTTCGCAGGATATCACCTTTGGAGAGGAAGTAACTCCTCTTTTCTTACTTGGGACTTTGAATGAGTCATGGGATGTATTGCGCAGTGCCCTATGTGCCTCTAGTGCTACTCTGAAACTGAATGATGTTGAGAGTGCTCTTCTGCAGGAAGATGTTAATCGCAAAAACTTGGATGCCTCTCGTGTTTCACATGCTTTGACAGTTAGAGGCAGGAATGACAGGAATGATCGTGGTAATAACCGTGGCCGTGACTCGCAGAAGGGTCGGTCTAAATCTCGTGGAAAGTCGCGTAGTAAGTCGTGTGGGCGCAACACTAATGTCACTTGTCATCATTGTGGGAAAAAGGGCCATATCAAATCATAGTGTCATGAGTTGCGCAATGAGAAGCGCAAGGATAAGGGCAAAGAGAAAGTGCAGGAGAAGTCCTCTGATCGCAGCATAGTACCTGCGAAGTCCAGCGTCAAGATTGAAGAAATTAATGTCATGCAGACCGAGGATTCTGATGGTAGTAATGAGTTCATACTTGCAGCTAGTTCTTTTGATGCTTCACACTTGACTAAGACACCTAGTATGTATGCACAGTGCTGGTTATTGGATTCAGGTGCGTCCTTCCATGTGACGCCTTACCATGAGTGGTTTCACTCTTACCACACTGTATCTGGATTAGTCAGACTTGGAGATGACAAGTCTCTTGATATTATGGGCTGTGGAGATATTCAGTTGCAATTTTCCACTGGCAGTTCCTTTTTGCTCAGGGATGTATGTCATGTTCCTGCGCTTACGCGCAGTCTTATGTCTGCAGGACAATTGGATGATGCATGGTTTCATGCCTGTTTTGGGGATTCTGCCTGGAAGATTACCAAAGGCAGACTTGTGCTTGCTAGAGGCGCCAAGGCTAGCAGCCTCTATCCTCTTGTTGTATCTGGGTCTTCTATAGACCAAGTTTTGGCAATGAGCTCTATCCCACATGTATCACTTTGGCAGGCCCGTTTGGGGCATATGTATTTGAAGGGAATGAAAATGTTATCTGGTTTGCAGTATCTTCCGCCTTTGAACTATGCACGTTTTGACTCGTGTGATCATTGTCTTTATGGTAAGCAGAATAGGTCAACGCATAAGAAATCGGGTAGGCCATGCATGAGTGAGCCCTTGGCTTTGGTGCATTCAGATGTTTGTGGGCCCATGCCGTGTATGTCTATGGGTGGCGCGAAGTACTTTGTTACCTTCATTGATGATTTTTCTAGGAAAGTGTGGGCTTATCCCATAAAGCAAAAGTCCAATGTCTTGGCAGTCTTTCAGCGTTGTCTTGCTCTTGTTGAGAACCAGACTGGGTATAGGCTGAAATGCCTTAAGACTGACAATGGGGGAGAATATGTCTCATGTGCTTTTGAGTAGTTTTGTGATGACAGGATATTAAGCGTCAGTTGACTGCCCCTTACACCCCCGCCCAGAATGGTTTGGCTGAGCACATGAACAAGATTATTCAAGAGTGTGTCCGCTCTATGCTTAGCCATGCAAACCTACCACAAAGCTTTTGGCCTGAGGCAATTAGTACGGCAGTGCATGTCATAAACCGATCGCCTTCTAGTGGATTGGATTTCCAGGTTGCAGAGGAAGTTTGGGTTGGTAAGCCACCCTCTTATGCGCATCTCCGTGTCTTTGGATGTGAGGCATTCTGCCATGTGCCCAAGGACAAGAGGAGTAAGTTGGATCCAAAGAGCATTAAATGCATCTTTCTTGGTTATGGTGATTCATGAGAGATGGGCTATCGCCTATGGGATCCGCAGGCACGAAAATAGTACGCAGCCATGATGTAGTCTTCCATGAAGACAAGATGCACAAGTAGCCTGAGAAAGTGGTTGAGATCCGCAGAGTGATCTTTCAGGAGGAGCCTAGAGCTCCTGCACCGCCAGTTGGACAGCCTACAACTGCAGCAGATGCTCATCGTCAGGGTGTTGGATAGGCAGCTAGGCAGGCAGCAGAGCCTACACTGAGATGGTCTACTAGAGACAGACGTCCACCTGATAGATTTCAGCCCTCTATGCATTATATTTTGGTTACAGATGCAGGAGAGCCTTTCACTTATGATGAGGCTATGTGCAGGGGTGACAGTCACTCCTGGGAGAGGGCTATGCAGTTTGAGATCGACTCCTTGAATAAGAATGAGACTTGGGATTTGGTTGCCTTGCCTAAGGGCAAGAAGGCTTTGCCATGCAAGTGGGTGTACAAGCTGAAAAGTACCCCTGGACACCCCAAGCTGGCATACAAGGCTAGATTGGTAGCAAAGGGTTTTAAGCATGAGCATGGTGTAGACTTTGATGAGGTCTTTTCTCCTGTGGTTAAGATGACCACCCTGCGCTTGGTCTTGGCTTTGGTTGCTCAGCTTGACTTAGATCTATATCAGATGGATGTCAAGATGGTTTTCTTACATGGAGACCTGCATGATGAGATCTATATGGAGCAGCCTAAGGGCTTTGCAGAACCTGGCAGGGAGCACCTAGTGTGCAAGTTGAAGAAAAGTCTTTATGGCTTGAAGCAGGCACCTAGGGAATGGTATCATAAGTTTGATACCTTTATGCAGTCACCGGGCTACAGCAGGAGTGCTATGGATCCGTGTCTTTACACGAAGAAAGCCCGTGATGGTTCATTGCTTATTTTGGTACTCTA
The DNA here is from genome assembly GCF_053477565.2 of Lygodium microphyllum. Lineage (NCBI taxonomy): Eukaryota > Viridiplantae > Streptophyta > Polypodiopsida > Schizaeales > Lygodiaceae > Lygodium > Lygodium microphyllum. The sequence goes on from NC_141154.1 coordinate 126,559,024, forward strand.
TGTGGATGATATGCTGATAGCAGGGAAAGCTCATGATGAGCTAGATGCTCTTAAATCTCAGCTGAAGAAGAGCTTTGAGATGAAGGATTTGGGACAGGCCTCTCACATACTTGGTATGCGTATTAGACGCGACAGGCATCAGGAACTCCTCTACTTGTCACAGAGGGAGTATATTCATAAAGTCCTTGAGCGCTTCCGCATGCAGGACGTAAAGCCTATTGGCTGTCCATTGCCTTCTTATGTGAAGGTATCACAGGTCGATTGTCTACAGATAGATGAGCAGAGGGCCGAGATGGCCCAGATCCCTTATGCTTCAGCCGTGGGCAATTTGATGTATGCCATGATAGCCACTCGTCTAGATATTGCCTTTGCAGTTGGCGTTGTGGCACGCTATATGGCTACACCTGGTAGGAAACATTGGGATGCCGTGAAGGGTATCATGAGGTACCTGAAGGGCACAACATATATGTGTATTTGCTATGGCAGCCAGGATACAGGGGTCGTGGGGTACACTGACTCCGATTATGCAGGACATGCAGATAGTAGGAAGTCCACTTCTGGCTATGTATTCACCTATGCTGGAGGTGCTATCTCTTGGATGTCCAAGGTTCAGAAGTGTACGGCTTTGTCTACCACTGAGGCCGAGTATGTTGCAGCCACTGAGGCTTGCAAGGAGGCCATATGGCTAGGCCGTCTAGTTGCTGACCTTGGGATTGATGCTATACCTACATTGCATTCGGATTCTATGAGTGCCATTCAGTTGGCTAAGAATCCGGTCTTCCATGCGAAGACAAAACACATTGAGGTGAGGTATCACTTCATATGTGGTGTCGTGGAGGACAAGTCTGTTGACCTTGTCAAGATCTCCACTGACGAGAATCCTGCAGATCTACTCACGAAAAGCCTCACTACTGAGCACTTTGCCTTCCTCAGGAGATTGATGGGCGTTGGATGAGATGTTGCCTTTCCTCATCCCTTGTACCTATGTACAGTTGTATTGTCTTTTTCTTTTCTTTCTCTCTCACTGGGGCAGATTCACCTTTAAGTGGGAGGCTGTTGGGGTAAAGGCGCCTCCGTCGTGCCGCCCCGTGTATTACTACACTGACAGTACTTGCCACTGCACACTGCAGGTGGCAGGCACCCGTCACGTCACTTTATTCTTTACATTCATTTTTTAGTGACTAGTAAATAAAGGAAGGCCCGGTCACACATTGTGACTGTTGGAGTTCCCATTTCTTGTCTCTCTCTTTCTTGCTCTTGCTCTCCCGCCATAGCTCGTGTGCAAGCTTCGATCCTTCTCACCTTTCACTACGACTCTTCTTCATGTGGGAGCTTTTGCATCCTTGGTTGATGCCTTTATGTCCTCCCGTTTGTTGAGGTTTCATGAGCCTTTGCAGCATGCTTCTACCGTTGATGTACTTGCAGATGATTGTCTTCATGAGTAGGTTCCCTTCGTTGGGATAGCCCTCGACTCCTTGAGCTCTGTGGATGCTATGGATAGCCCTATTCATGATGACTTGGATTCCTTGTTGTCTTCTACAGGTTCTTCAGTTACAGATGTTGTATGCTTCCATTGTGGAAAGCTTGGGTGGGCATGTTAAAATAAAATATTTTAGACTGATTAGGGAGTAGTGAGACAGAGGCGGACTCGACATGAGCAGAGAGTCAACGATGCAGTAGGTGTTACCACTCTTTCTAGTGGTGAGGTACATGCAGTTACCCATGATGATGTAGTTAAGTATGTCCTCCTATCATCTAGTTTCCCTACAGCTTACTTACTCAATGATCAGGCCTATGTCTTTAATTGGCTGTTTGATTCTTCAGCCTCTTATCATGTTACCCCTCGTAGAGCATGGTTCTCTTCTTACAGGGAGGTTGACAAATGTATTGATTTGGGCCTTGAGCAAACTTATGCTATTGTTGGTACATGGGACATACACCTAGCTTTGCCTAATGGGACTTGTCTTATGCTTAGAGATGTTTTGCATGTTCCCATGCTTATTAAGAGCTTGATTTCTGTTAGTTAGTTGCATGTTGCAAGTTACTCTGTTTCTCTTCAGGATAGGTCATGGAAGATTTGTCGTGGTTGCTTAGTTTTAGCCAGAGGTTCTAGAGTTGGTTCTCATTACCCAGTGCATGTCTCTCATGTGGGAGATTCTATAGTTGTAGTTATTCGGATACCACATACATTGTTATGGCATTATCACCTACGCCATATGCACCACAGAGAGATGGAGATCTTGTCTCATTCTGACTCATTGCTGCCTCCTATGTCACTTACAGATCTTGATGCTTGCCCTGATTGTACTCTTGGTCCTTGCAGAGCCCCCTTGGCTTATGGCGATTGTACGAGGCATGCTCCTCTAGATCTTGTCCATTGTGCAATATATGGAATTATGCCTTCCCAATCACTTGGTGGAGTGTCGTAATTTGTGACTTTTGTTGATCATGCTACTCACTGTGTTTGGGCTTTTCCCTTGGTGCAAATTGAGGATACTGCAGTTATGCTTGACAGGTTTATGGATTCTGTTGGTAGCAAGCCTAGGTGCTTGCAGATGGATTATGAGATTCATGCTCTCTCTCCTAGCTTTTGGACCTCTTGTCAATAGTATGGCATTGATTTCTTGTGCCCACGGTATTATGGGATTGCTCATGGTATGTGCTTGATCTTACATGCAAAGGTTGCTTCTATGCTTTACCACAGCTAGGTTATCTTATGGCTTTTGGGCTGAGGCCCTTATGACGGTAGTCTATTTGGTTAACAAGATGCCGTGCTTGACTTTGGATCGTATTACATCCCATGAGGCATGGAGTGGCATGCAACCCTCCTATGATTACTTGAGGATGTTTGGCTACCAAGCATTTGTACGCATGCCACATGAGCCTATGTCACGTAGATGTATCCTTCTTGGTTATGGAGATGGTGACTTTAAGGCCTACAAATTATGGGATTTGGATGCCCATCAGGTCATACGTAGCCGTCACGTTGTCTTCTATGAGACGCAGACACCTCTCAGGCCTCTTGATGAGCGTTCAATACGCTTTATGGCTAATTTAACAGTAGATATAGTGCCATTACAACAAGCTGTTTATACTAAAAATGAGGCACGACCTAGATGACATAGTTATGCATAACACTTAGGGTCAGGATGTTGGTGGTCAGTTGCTAGACCCCTTGCATGCTTACGAGAGCTGTTTTCACTCCCTAGCCACATTGGCTGGGAGGTTGTTGGGGTAAAAGGCCTCTGGGCTCACCTGTGTACATTGTAACCACCCATTCTTTATTCATATATAATATGATAGTGCAATAAGGCTGTCAATTCAGTTGGACAACACCTACATTGTGTGTGCTCTTCTCTCTCGCATCTTCCTCTTCTCCTTCTCCACTGCCATTGCATCCCCTTCAACTACATCCTTAGGCATTACTGCATTGTTGTTACCAAAGGGACAAGCATCACACTCAAGTTTCAAGATGTTGTTGGAGTTGAAGAATACATCTTCTTGCAACATTCTTATACAGGTTTAGTTGGCTGAGTTGTTGAGGGTTCCATGTCTTATAATTGGGGATGAGGCACAAATGATGCATCATTATGCTTTTGAGGCGTTGGATAGGTCTCTATGAGACATCATGTGTTGCAATGCAGCATTTGAAGGAAAGGTGGCACTTTTTGGTGGGGATTTGCACGAAATTTTACATTTTGTTTCAAAGGGAAGCCATGAAGATACGGTAGATGCAACATTTTGTTATTCTACCCTATGGATCATTTGCGCATTTTGTGATTGTCTCAAAACGTACGTGTGTCTATGCAAGTAGATAACTTTGAGAATTTGTGTTTTGTTGATTGGATGCTTTCTCTTGGTGGTAGTCATAATTGCTTGGATGACAGTAATTGTGTTGTGATTCCTTCGCACTTCCTGGTGCTACCACGGAGGATCTCATCTTAGATATCTGTATGGACATGCAATTGATGGTTGACTATGCATAATTTTTCAATTGTCGTGCAATTTTGGCCTCAAGAAACAAGGATGTCGATTTCATGAACATTGCTGCTATGAGAACAATTGCAAGTGCTTCTCATTTTTTCTATAGTCCAGACCCCATTAGTGAGAGTGATGCAAACTCCTTCCTTTACTCCACTGAATATCTTAATTCCATTGATCTTCGTGGTGGGTTTCCTTCTCATTGCTTGGTATTGAAGAAAAATGCTTTTGTGATACTCCTTAGAAACTTGAACCTTGCAATGGGACTAGATTGGTATGCTAACAATTCCATGGCAAGGTATTGAAGGCTAAAATTATTATAGGGATGATCATTGGTGAGATTGTGTCCATACCTAAAATTTCATTTATTCGAGTATCAGCTGGATTTCCTTTCATTATGAGAAGAACACAATTTCCCATCCAATTAGCTTTTGTGATGAAAATCAACAAGTACGAAGGTTAAACATTGATGCATGTGGGATTGTACCTCAAAACATTGGTATTCTTGCATGGATAGCTTTATGTTGCATTTAGTCGTGTAAAGTCTGCCACTTCTATTAAAGTTTTTGTTGGAAGATATGAGTGCTAATACACTTACCACAACAAACATTGTCTTCATGCTTGGGTAGACAACAAAAACGTGAAGGAACGTGGAGCTTACAAGTCAAGTGCTCATGCTTCGAGGGAAGTATGTGTGGATGAAAAATGTGACAAGTTCTCGACTCAAAACCAAGCGTGACATTTGCATTAAGAAAAAAAGAACCAATGAACTTGTATCTGTATCATGTGCCTTGCCATTGAGCCAACATGCTTATGATGGATGTAAAGTAGTTCATTTAATAAGTAGAGCTTGTGCATCCCCTCCCCTCGGGGGGTCGCCTCAATCCATTGGTGTGAATTCAGCCTTAGCCCCGGTTTAGACTATGCGGAAGGCTACATAAGTACAGGTTCGTGATGCTGATGTGTTGAAAAAGGATTCGTCAAGATGATTTCCGCGCGAAGATATACATGTATGACCTTAATGTGTCGGACAAGGCCCATTACCTTTTCGGAAAAAAAAGGAGCTGTGAGATTTGATCCCCTGCTAAGATCGTGTGAGTTTCACATTGTCACGTAAACCAACAATCCAAGCAAGAAATTGTGATATGTATGGCCGTCCGTTACATATATTCACACACAATGCAAAAAAAGCGTGCATCCGTCCGCCATTGTGTGAACCGGGCCTTATTAGGAACTGAACCTCGCTGCGTCACAATACGCACGCTAAAATCTGCTGGTTAAACTGGTATTCTTTATTCAGTCCTTCGCCTTATAAATGAAACTGGGTGTGTAACCGACCTCGCAACTCGGGAACAGAGATGGGGCTGCTGGCAGGGCTAATTTCGTCGGGAGGAGGAGCCCGAGCGAGAGCGCTGGCTGGCAGCTTGAGACAGCGGGCTGCAGGAGGAGGCGGCGGTGGCAAAGGAGGCAAGGGGGCTCCTGCCAAGGGCAAGAAGGCCAAGGCTGAGATCCCCATCGGCCCCACCGTCGACAAGGAGATCCGTGCCAAGGTCGTCCTCGGCGCCAACATCCTCAAGGAGGGCACTGACCCCACCATTAAGCCCGACTCTGAGTACCCCCCTTGGCTCTTCCATCTCCTCAACAAACCCCCGGCGCTTAGCGAGCTCGAGCGCAAAGACCCTGCAGCCATGACCCTGGCGGAGCTCCAGCGCTTTGTCAAGCTCGACAACCGCCGGAAGATTAAGGAGAGCAACCTGCTTAAGGCCAAGTCTTGATCCCTTCCTCAACCGTCAGGTATGCCAGGTCTACTCAACTCAAAATTATTGAGTTGTTTCTGTTCTTTTTGGTGCATTCAGTGCCCTCTAATACAGCTCACAATGTAAATACAAATTGTTCCTAAAGATCAAAATGATACTTTGTGTGAAACCCCTCCAATATATAGCTCCATTTCAACTAGGTCTAGAATTTGAAGGTTGTACTACTCTTTAAGGAAGGAGTTCTTTATGTATGAGGAAGGTTTCAATGAAATTGCCCTTCAAAATTAGGACAATGCTGCCAAGTCTCACTAGCTCGGTGGTGTGTAGAATCCGAAGTGTGAGGGGTTCCATTCTTACTGGCAATATGATCAGGCACCTTCGGTAAAATAATGTAAAAAGGCACCTACGTTGTAGCTTCCCTTAGCTGTTACAAGAGCGAAAGGGAACAAATAGTTGAATTGGTTGTCAAGGGTGTTGGGCACCCCTTGACCAAAAGTTCATGGTGTAAACTCTTAATATTCAATTAATATAATGTCAGTTCACTCACAAAGAACTAGGACAGCACTAATGAATAGAGTAGTGCACACCCTTCCAATTTCTTGACAAAGGAATCAAAAGGGTCCAAATATAAAATTGGTTTACCCAAAGGTATTTCAAGGTTTATTGCCCACAAGTGTTGGCTCAATTGGTTGGGTATGTAGGTGAGTTTCAAGCGATCCTTGGTTTGAATCCCACACTTGGTGTTAGAGGTAGAGTCATATCCCCAAGATAGGTAGTCGGACACGTCAGCAAAGTATGGCAGTGCCACGTCAGCACAGTACGGCAGAGGGCATGTTAGCAGATGCCACGTCAGCAGTGCAGTCGGATAGTTTATTGCTTGCAGTCGGACGGTTTTTTACTGTAGTCGGCTGCATTTGATGCAACCGACTTGGTGCTGGTATTTCCTATTTTTTGGCTATTTATAGCTAGTTTGTGGCACACTCCATCATTCACATTTTGATCTTGAGATCTGTTGGCTGAGATAGACTGTGCTTGGGCTGACGGAGATCGAGGTTATCAAGTCGGAGACACACAGATATTTCCTTTGCTCCCGTGTTTATTTTTGCACTCTTACACAACATACTACGCTGCAGATTTTCTGCGTTTACACTGTCTCCTTCTCTCTCTCTCTCTCTATGTTCACTCTCTCTCAGTCGATGTCCTACGCTTCCGCATCATTGCACTCTGACATGGTATCAGAGCGGTGAAGACGGACTGACTGAGTGTTGAACCTATCCGAAGAGGAGATTTCAGCGCGACACAAGGCTGCGTTTCTAGGATTCGAGGGCGAGTACCGTAGGCGTGCGGGAAAGGAGTCTAACTAGTGAATTTGCTGCAGGTTATTGCTGTTCGAAGGGGTGGAAGGTTGTGTTTTAGGCCTTCTACTGCAGATTTTACCTTTTCATCGCCTCCGGTGGGTGAAGAAGATTTAGGCAATGGATGAACCAGCCCTAACAGGCTGCATTTATACAGTCAGAGGGGGCTGATTTTGTGTTTGTGCAGGCATTGCAGGTGAACATGTCTATAGAGGTTGATTTGGAGTTCTAGGCGATCATCGATAGGGAGGTGTTTGTTCTACTGACTCCTCCATCGGATCAGAAGCTTGATGGTGACAATTATCGCATTTGGCAAGTGATGATGTTGGCCATCCTTGAGTCTTATGATTTGAAGGAGCTTGTGTTGGAGGAGATCAACCAGCCCTTAGTGCTAGATGAGTCCAAACTCTCTTTCAGTGCTTGTGCGGAGTTGACCAATGCCCAATCTCATTGGGACAAACTGAATGCCAGAATTCGTTCTTTTTTTTTCTGTCTTGCACTACAGTTGTGATAGCTCACATCGAGCATTTGATTGTGGCTCGAGAGATATGGTTGGAGCTCGACCAGATGTACAACCGGATGACCCTGATGAAGAGGGTTTCTTTGGAGGTGCAGATGCGGACCTTGTTCGTGAATAAGTCTTCTTCGCTTCAGGAACACATCAACAAGCTTCGACAGCTTTAGATGCAGGTTCAAAATGTGGGGAAGCCTATTTTCTCCGAAGATATGGTGATCACTTTATTGTCCCAGTTGTCGCCACGATTCGGTATCTTTTATTTCGCTCTTATTGCATAATGGCGGGAGTCGACTCTTCGGTGGGAAGAGTTGGTTCCTATGGTCTTGGACCAAGAGGAACAGTTGAAGGGACAAAATGCTTTCAAATTGGAGGCTTTGGTTGGTCAAGCCTCTCAGAAGAAGGGAAAGGACCAAAAGAAGAAGAAGGAGGACAACAAATCCAAGAAGGACGAGAAGGAATCAACTTGCCATATTTGTGGTAAGATTGGTCATCGGAAGGAGGATTGCTCCGACAAAGACAAGGACACTAAGAAGAAGGACACGAAGGATTTTGGAGCGGTGGCTGTACCCTCATTAGCTGCTTTTCTACATTTAGCGGTCATTGAGGACTCTATACCGAAGACTTCTGATGCTGCGATGATGGCTCTCTAGACTCGAGAGTGGATCATGGGGGACAGTGGTGCCTCACGGCACACGACTCGTTCCCCCGATGGTGTTGTCCATTTGCGATCTTCGCGTGGGTAGATTCTCATTGGAGACAGCTCTTCTGTGTCTATTGCTGCGTGGGGCGAGATACAGTTTATTCTAGATGGACGTGGTGATACCCACACTTCCGAGGTATTGCATGTGGCAAGCTTGGGGTATCATTTGCTTTCGGTCCATAAGATTTGTTCTCTTGGCCTCTTGGTGTTTGACAGTGATACTGATTGAGTCCTTGATCGTGGATCGAGGAAGGTTCTCTCTGCAGGGTATGAGGAGGATGTCATCTATAAATTGAAGTCTTCTACAGCTCTTACCTCTCTTCTTCTTACCTCTTAGACATGGTCTGAGCTATGGCATGCTTGGTTTGGCCACTTGAACTATGAGTACCTTTGGAAGGCGACACGAGGATCGTTTGTCCAAGGTTTACCGGATATAGTGGTGCGCCATCATCCATGTGTCTCCTGCATTTGTGGGAAATTGCATCGGGATGCGATTCCCGACAAAGCTTCGAGGTGGTCTATTGTACCCATGGAGCTTGTATCTACGGATCTTTGTGGCTTGATGAGGACCGAGTTCCTGAAGGGGAGCTTGTACTTCATGTTGATTGTAGATGACTAGAGTAGAATGACATGGGCCTATTTCTTGACTTTGAAGTCGGAGGCTTTCTCTCACTTCAAGGATTGGCTTCTCTTTGAGGAGAACCAATCTGGCCAGCGACTGAAGACCTTGCGTTCAGACAAGGGCGGTGAATTTGTGTCTAATGAGTTTGCTTGTTTTTGTGCAGATAGGGGCATTTGCCAGGAGTTTGCTAACACCAACACTCCTCAAGAGAATGACGTTTTGGAGCGGAAGAATCGCAATGTGATCGAGATGGCGCGCACCATGATGGAGCATTGACAGACACCTCAGTTTGTGTGGGCCAAGACAGTGGTTACCGTAGTTCACATCCTCAATCGATCTCCCACTTCGGTCGTTGACAGGATGACACCTTTTGAGGCTTACTTTGGGACGAAGCCTGATGTCTCTTATTTCAGGATCTTTGGGTGTGACACTTATGTCCACATTCCAAAGACTAAGCGTGACAAGTTTGAGGTGGCTTCCCGACGATAGGTTTTTGTTGGCTACAGCTCCCAATACCAAGGTTATCGTCTATTTGATCTTGTCAAGCGGGATGTCTACACGAGCTGAGATGTGCGGTTCGTGGAAGTTCTAGCCACAAAGGGGGTGAGGAGCACCCTGTCCTTGGAGATCCAGGGGAGAGTTGGGCTTCCGAGACAGTTCCTTTGGGGCTCGAGTCTCTTGATGGAGATTCTTCTTCTGATTCCAAGTCTTCTCTTCCACCGACCGCCCCCGAGGAGCTTCCGCCGGTGGATGTACCCGAGTCTTCAGCAGATGGAGAATGACGGGGAGAGGTTGTCCTCCTCCTTGTTGGGTTCATGACACTCCGAGATTCAGGGATTGAGGGGGTCCCTGAGGAGTGGGAACCGCAGGATGGACCGCGGAGGTAACAGAGGAACCAGGAATTCTACGGAGCTTGTTTGCTCTAACTATTGTTTGATGACCCGTGTTATACAGGATCGAGAGCCCACTTCAATGAAGGAGGCTTTGCAGTCTGATCATTGGCGAAAGGCTATGGAAACCGAGTTGGAGGCTATTGAGAGGAATGGCACTTGGTCTCTTGTGCCTCGTCCCTCTCACAAGAATGTGATTGGTGTCAAGTGGGTCTTCAAGACCAAGTATCTTAGCGATGGGTCTTTAGACAAGCACAAGGCTCGCCTTGTTGCTAAAGATTTTGCTTAGTGCCTAGGCATTGACTTCCATGATACTTTTACCCCCACTGCTCGTATGGCGACCATTCGGGCTGTTCTTGCCTTGGCTGGCCATAGAAGACGGCCTATCTTGTCAGAAGTGGTGCAGCAATGGAAGCATAAACATGTGCTGAAATAAATTGCTGAACACAAGACAAAAGAAAAGAAAGAGAGAACACAATACAGCTGAGAACTCAAATGTATGCTCGGGAAATGGAATCCATATACCAAGACATGAGATAGCACAGATACAATGTGAGTCACCGGCTGTGGAGGCACTAGCACCTACTCCCTCTCTCGAGGAACTGACAAGTGATGAATGAATGAACGAATGAGAACGTGGAGGAAGGAGCCAGACAATATATAGGCCAAATAAATGCCTAAGATATGACTGGTCGACTAGCATTAAATGGTGGCCGTCTGGTTGCAAATAATGCCAATCCACAATAAATAATGACAAATAAAATGCCTAAATAATCTATGTGCCCAGCCTGCTGAACCACAAGTCCAGACTCAACCATGAGCTAACTAATCTGCTAACACCCTCTCTCAGATCATGGGTGATTTGAGACAGTACAATATACAATGATAATGTCGCATCATAGTACATAGAACAATGTCCACCAGAGTAGAACCATGGGTACCCAAGTAGTGGGTGCGCAAGCCACCACCAAGGTGCCTCGGAGAGAATCTGATGTTGATGTTGATCGTACCAACTCTTGAAGATAGAGAAGATCATAGCAGTTGTCAATGTCTGTCAACAATGCCTTTGATATAGCATACGTGACCATCCTGTCACCAATGCCGTAGTACAGAAATGACCATGGATTACCTGTCTTTGACTAGACCGCCAAAGTGTCCCCTCATGTGAGCTCTAGACGAAAGCCACCCACTCTCTGCCAAGTAACCAGTCCATCATGAACCTGGATGTCAATCCCAGCTCTAGGATTTGTACCTGCCAGACTTCGGTCGATGCGTCAGGGATGTCCCTCTCTGGATCTTGTGTATCTGTATAGCAATATAGATGAGACACGGCTGCCCCATCTCACCATCCTCTCACACTCCCTCTTCGGCATTGGCGAGTTGTGAGGGATGACTGCATCACCACCACTAGAAAGCATCTGAGGAAGGGGCCAGTAAGCCCTTCCCACGATCCGAAGAAGAAGATTCCTTCCGCGCCTTGGACTTCACCTTGGCTAGAGGATCCGAATTGGAATTTGAGGCAGATGATGACTCGTCGGAGGAGTCCACATCCCGCTTCGGCTTCTGCTCCTTGTTCTTCCTGGAAGCCGCTAACTCTTTGCAGTCCTCCCTTAAATGACCTTGCTTGCCACAGTGGCAACATTGGGCCTTTGACTTCTTCATCTTGGAACTCCTCTCTAAAGCTGCAAGAGTCTCACATGAATCTCCATATAGTGTATCATCAGTGGATGTGCATGGAGCAGCCATCTATAGAGGATTTAGAAGAGAAGTGGAGAAGAGAAGGTATTTGGAGAGGGAACACAGCCAAACCACGAGCACAGACTGCAAAAAGCAAGATTTCACATACAATATAACCCAAAATCTGATCAAAATAAGCCAAAATCTGCTGCATAAAGTTTAAAAATTAGTTCAAAACTGCCAGAAACAGCAAAAAACGGCTTGTTCTGCCAGTTGCCCAGCCCAAAAGAGTGCTGAAAACAGCAAAACGCAGGCTGCACATTGCATAAACAGGTGTAGGGAACTGTCGCCAGCAGCCTGATAAGGAAAACATAGGTACAAATGGATGTGCAGGTTGTACGAATGCTGATGTCAGCAAAAAACGCAGGCAAAACAGGTCGCTTGATTAGAGCAGCAGCCACCTGATCAGCAAAGGGGAAAATAGTCCTGAAATCAGCAATAAAACACAACAAAAACACAAATCCTGAAATCTGATACCATGTTAGAAGTGGTGTAGCAGTGGAAGCATAAACATGTGCTGAAATAAACCGCTGAACACAAGACAAAAGAAAAAAAAGAGATCACAATACAGATGAGAACTCAGATGTATGCTTGGAAAATGGAATCCATATACCAAGACATGAGACAGTACAGATACAATGCGAGTCACCGGCTGTGGAGGCACTGGCACCTACTCCCTCTCTCCAGGAAGTGATAAGTGATGAATGAATGTCTAAATGAATGAGAATGTGGAGGAGGGATCCATACAATATATAGGCCAAATAAATGTCTAAAATATGACTGGTCGGCCAACATTAAATGCTGGCCGGCTGGTTGCAAATAATGCCAATCCACAATAAATAATGACAAATAAAATGCCTAAATAATCTATGTGTCCAACCTATTGAACCACAAGTCCAGACTCAACCATGAGCTGACTAATCTACTAACATATCTATCAGTTGGATGTGAAGTCGGTCTTTCTCAATGGTGACTTACAGGAGAAGATCTATGTTGAGCAGGCTCCTGGGTTTGGATCCTCGGATGGGAAAGTTTACAGGTTGAAGAAGGCCTTGTATGGCCTCAAGCAAGCTCCGTGTGCATGGAACGAGAAGATTTACTTGTTTCTTCAGTCGAAGTTGGGATATCGGCGCTCCACGGCCGATCCGCAGCTCTATGCGCACACTCCCGAGGTTGGTCGTGTGTTGTTTGTGTTGTATGTTGGTGATTTGATTTTGACAGGGGATCATGCACAGAAGGTCCGTGAGACCAAGCCAGGTTTACATCAGATGTTCGAGGTGATGGATTTTTGGGGCTTCTTCATTTTTTCTTGGGTCACGAGATTTATCAACCTCAGAGGGGGATTTTCATCTCTCTACAGAGATACATTCAGGAGCTCTTGGTGACTTTTGAGATGGAGACTTGTCGGCCCATTTCTACTCCTATGGATCTGAAGTGGAAGGCCACTTCACACTCAAATTCTCTCGTGACGGATGCTTCCCGCTACCGTCAGTTGATTGGATCCTTGATTTGGCTTCTCAACACTCGTTTTGATCTTGGTTTTGCTGTGGGTTTTTTGGCGGGGTTCATGAGTGAACCCAAAGAGGTGCATTGGCAAGCTGCCCTGAGGATTCTTCTGTATTTGAGGGGGACCTCTGACTTAGGGATTTCTTATTCAGTAAGTACAGATGCTTCAGATCTTGTTCTTGCACGTTGGAGTGACTCGGCGATGTGGACCACCGATGGTCTACTACAGCTACTGTTTTACCTTGGGTACAGGTGTTATCTCTTGGAGTAGCAAGAAGTAGCCCACGGTAGCCCTTTCTTCTACTGAGGTGGAGTATCGAGCTGCGTCTTCCACCACATGTGAGGTTGTGTGGCTTTGGAGATTGTTGGAGGAGCTTGGTTGCCCCCAGACTTGTCCTACTCTTTTGCAGTGTGACAATGAGAGTTGCATTGCCTTGGTGTGGAATCTTGTATTCCATGCCCGAACGAAGCATGTTGAGCTCCAATATCACTTTATTCGGGAGAACCCTCTGGATGGGACCATTGATGTGGAGTATTGCAAGACGGAGGATAATCTTGCAGATTTGTTCATGAAGGCGCTTCCCCAGGCTTTACTTCGTCAGCATTCCAGATTCCTTAGCTTGATGCCTTGTCCAGGATGTGAGAGGGGGTGTTAGAGGTAGAGTTATCCCCTGGACAGGCAATCAAACACGTCAACAGAGTACGGCAGTGCCACATCAGCATAGTATGACAGAGGACATGCCAGTAGGTGCCACGCCAGCAGTGCAGTTGGACAGTTTACCTGTCTGTAGTTGGTTGCATTTAATGCAGCCGACGTGGTGCGGGTATTTCCTATTTTTTGGCTATTTATAGCCAGTTTGTGGCACACTCCATAATTCACATTCTGATCTTGAGATTTGTTGGCTAAGATAGGTTATGCTTGGGCTGATGGAGATCGAGGTCATCAAGTCGGAGACACACGCAGATATTTCATGTGCCCTTGTGTATATTTTTGTACTCTTATGTAGCATACTACATTGTAGATTTTCTGCGTTTACATTGTCTCCTTCTCTCTCTGTGTGTGTGTGTGTTCACTCTCTCTCAGTCGATGTCCGCTTCCTCATTGCTGCACTCTGATAGTTGGCTAGGCCCTATGGCTTGCCACCCTTGTATGAAATTGACCTCTCAAGCAAAGGGACTTTATTAGGAGACCTCTCACAATTCTTGGCACCTGACTCAGTTGCATACCTCTTACAATTCTTAGCACTTGACTTAGTTGAAGCAAGTGGGGAGGAGGGGCATTTGTACTAGTTCAATGGTGGCTATTAAGTTTCATGGCTTCTCTATTGAGCTCCATCATTAAAAGGGCAATTAGTTTGGGGATTATAGAGAAGATCTCTATTTGGTAGTGTTAAAGAGATTTACAATGCACAAGGGTAGCTTTCATGAGGAATACAATTCTACTAATTGTCATGAAATTCAAGCTTTTCATAAAGATGGGGTAATGGGTTGACTTAATGTTCTCTCATCTCAAAGACAATTGGATCACCTCCTTCAAAAGTCTAATAGCAACATGACCAAGTGTTGGATCACTTGCAAATAAGTAGAAGGCTCTTATCCTTCGTAAGAAAGCCAAGGATACATACATGTGGGGTGGGATGTCTCGGGGTAAGGTGATCAACATTTATGATGATGACAATGTTTTTCCCATTATTCTATTGCAGCCAGCCAGCATTTATGGCTCCCTCTAGATAAAGTCGGCTAGTTTTTGGCATTTCTAGCTATGTATAGCTTGCCTCTTAGTTGATTGAACATTCATTTCTTTTGCATGTTCTAGCACGCTTTGATATTAGGGATTCTCCTCCATATTTTGGTGCTGCCTTCTGCCATCATCTGCCCTCATTGACACCTTGGGTTGTGTGTAGGGATAGTCCTCTTCATATTTTGTATCTCTTCATTGACACCTTGGGTTGTGTGTAGGGATAGTCCTCTTCACATTTTGGTGCTGCCTTCTGCCATCATCTGCCCTCATTGACACCTTGGGTTGTGTGTAGGGATAGTCCTCTTCATATTTTGTATCTCTTGGAGTTCAATGTAGATTTGCTTTTTTCATTGCAATCTTTCTCTTCCCTTCTTTGTCCCTGTTTGTGTTTACTCTTCTGTTGTGCACTCTTACATGTTATCATTGCCAATGTGAGGACTTGGTGTTCTACAAAGAGAACACCACATTCAGCTTGCTGTTTGGAGCAGATTTGTTGTGAAGAATGCAGATTTTCTACCTTGTTTGAACCTTCTATGAAGTGTGTAGGGCATTTACAAGCCCACAACGTCAATGAGGGCACCGGATTAGGCTGCTGATGATGGCAACACCGGAGATGGAGAAAGATGGTGGAGTTATAGAGTGTGCATTGGCCAGAAGAAAGGAAGATGAATTGATGATAATGTAAGTGTGGAGAGGGGCAGACTATAAATAACCAATGATCCCCAAAACTGGCCGACTTGCCTCAGAAGGATGCCAGAAAGCTGGCCAACCAGCATTTAATGCTTGTTGTGTTGGTAAAAATGCGAGAAAATATAGGTGGCACAGAAAAAATCCTAGAAGGCATGGACAATGTCTGATAGGCAAGGACAGCTTGGGAAATATAGAAACTGCACAAGAAAAGCACATTGAAACTCGACAATCGGAGGGAATGCATAAAAATGCACATAGATGACCACTCTAGAATGAGTAAAAAAAAAAAAAACACATGACAGACTTATCAAAGCTCCAAAAGTCATCTTTTGACTTAGACTGAGCCTTATAGGTAGGAGATGACAAGGCATGACAAACATGACTGTTAACACCTCCTCTTAGATCGTGGGTGTGGCGGAAGGTCGAGGAGACGGATCTTGGGGTTTATTAAGAGGAATGCCAATGTCGAGGAAGCGTGTCGATGAAGACTCTTGATGAAGAAGCTCCTCATGATCTTGGGAAACCCCCTTCGAAACACTAGGGGCCAGGAAATCCACAGCTATATCACCAAGATCGGTCTCCTCTGAAGGGGATGGGGGTAATGAGGGAGCCACCGAAAGAGAGGGTGGGGGATGGGAAGGAACTTGTGGAAAAAATGGTGCACAAGCGAGAACGGGTATAGCAATAGACAATTGCCTCGGAGGACCGTGCATAAGAGAAGGGGAATGGAGCCTGTTAAACCCACTCTCTTGCCAATTTGCCGTGATAACAATCTCTATATTAGAATCCTCAATATAAACGGTCTGCTCAGTGAAGACAACTTGAGTACCAAGCCTAGTAAGGCCATAAATTGAGAGGAGTGGAAAGCCCAAGTTGGGAATATAAAAGGCGTGTGAAAGGGAGCTCGATCTGCAAGGCCTTCAAGGCAAAATGAGGCTAATGACCAGAAAGAGGAAGAGGAATTTGATGACCAATTCAAGAATCGGATGAGGACAACAACAAATCTCTTTGTTGAATTGGCAAAGGATCCTCAGTTTGTTCAATTTTTGAATGCTCCTTGGAAGGACAGTAAGGGCAAGAAGAAGAAGTCATCTTCTACACCTTCGGGATAGCAAGATGTATCGAAGATAGTGCCAAAGCCTTTACATAAAGTTCTCAAAGAGGCCAACGAAGAAAAACAATTGGTACATATGAGGCAATGTGTGCAAATGCAAGGCCATCATGGAAGTGCCAATCCAATGGATTTTGGACAGAAGGCATGCACGCAATGTTGGGGCAGCCAAGATACTTTGGTGATAGCATGATTTTTCATGCAATGGTTGGACAAGGTTGGCATATGGAAATGTATGGCACAACTCTCTATGGTATGCAACAGCCAATGGATGGTGTGCAAGGCCAAATGTATTTGGGTATGGCTGGAAATGTGCATAATCCTATGTATGGTAGCATTGATTTGATGCCTGAGGCACAAAGTGGCATGTTTGGTAATGCATTTGCACCCTCGAACATTTATGGGGCTCAA
Source organism: Lygodium microphyllum (assembly GCF_053477565.2). Lineage (NCBI taxonomy): Eukaryota > Viridiplantae > Streptophyta > Polypodiopsida > Schizaeales > Lygodiaceae > Lygodium > Lygodium microphyllum. The sequence continues at coordinate 126,576,042 of NC_141154.1, forward strand.
GGAATGAGTGTTGGTCATACAAATGCTTCAAGTGAAGTTTGAGTCCTTCAGTGGTGCACAATATAGGTTGAAAGCTTAGACTTTCATTCAATAGTTTGATGTAGCCTATTCAAGTGGAAACCTCACTGAATCCTCTAAGATTCAGAAGACAACCACTTTCTTGAAGGGGAATGCATTGCAGTGTCCACACTCTTGATGCAAGGAAGAGCATCGTCAACATGGGTACAATTTAAGGAAATGTTTGCATTGAATTGGTTGACAAGCACTTTTAAGGTAGACACCATGACGGCTTGGAATAAGCTTGATGCAAAGGAATGCAAGAATTTAGGGTAGTACAATAAGAAGTTTTGGGATGCATTGTTGTCCATCACTTCTTATCATCTGGTACCCCTTCACGAGCAAGTGGAAAAGTATGTATGTGGGCTGCCCAAAGGAACAATGATTTTAACATAAAATTCACCATGTCTAGCATGTCTTAGCTCATAGAGACTATTGCCACAGCTTATGCTTTGTTGTGTGGGAAGGAATCGGGCTTCCAAGAGAGTGGGGAGACACGGAATAAAAAGTTGTAAAAGCTTGAGAAATGGGGCAGATCTGAACATCAGCTTGAAAAGAGGTCAAAACAGCAAAAAAAGGGTTGGAAATATTTGGCATGGCATAGGGGTTTAATGGTTGCAAATAAATACTTCATTTGTGAACAAGAGGGTCACATTGCAAAGGACTGTCTCGGTAGGTAGCAAGTTGGAAAATCACAAAATCAGGGAGATCCTAAGGAAAAGAAGCCCAAAAGATTAGTGGGATTGGTGCCTAACATTGTTAGCGATCAACCCAATGATAAGGCCAGTGAATTATACTGAGTATGGGGCAGAATTAATGGGATTGGTGCCCAACTTTGTTAGTGATCAGCCCAATGGTGATGCCATTGAGTTATGTTGAGCATGGGGTAAACTCTGAGACCAACTTGCATTAATATTCTTTGAAAATAGTGCACAAGCCAACTTTATCTCTACAGACATGGTAGCCTGTCTAGGCATCAGAGGATGAGATGGGACTCATGGGGAAGTTGAAATGGTATGCAAGCACCATGCAAAGCCTATCACACCGCTCATTGAAAAGTTTCAGTTGCACATTTAGGGATATGTGGACAACAAAGAGTTCTTTATTGCTCCACTTTTGCTTGGTATGCTGTGGTGCCATCGTATGCATGTAGTGATTGATTCACATGTCAAAGTGATCACTATTTAGCATAAGGACAAGATCCATACACGATGTAAAGTTGAAAGGGGAATTTATTCTTGTTGTATTGGCTGTTGCTATATCTAAAGTAATGAGAAATCACCTTTCAGCGTATTTGATTTTTTACTAAGGATAAGATTGACAATGAAAATATTGGAAACATGTCAAAGTTAGAGAGGGATCGCATTTCATTTTTGAAAACATATGTTGATTGCTTCTCTCCATCACCTTCTAGGGGAGCTATCGACTAAAAGGCTTAAAGAGCATAGCATAGATCTTATCCCTAGAAGTAGCCCACCTAATAATGTGAGAAGTGATGCAACAATAGAAGCATAAACAACATGTTGAAATAAACTGCTGAAACACAAGACGAGAAAGAATGAGTGAGTGAACACAAATGCAGATGAGAACTCAAATGTATGCTCGGGAAACAGAATCCATATCGAACACGAGACAACAGTATAGAACAGTGAATCACTGGCTATGTGGGCACCCTGGCACCGGCTCCTCTACAAGTGATGACTGAAGTACGCAAAGAGGAGGAGGAGCATAGCAATATGTAGGCATAAAATGGGGGGAGCAATAAATGCAGTCGTCCAGCATTAAATACTCCCTAGCCCTAAAAAGGGCACCAGAAAAATGCCAGAAAAATACTACATGAAATGTCACAGCCTCTGCAGCACAGACTCATACTTGAGCTGACTAATCTGCTAACATCCTCTCTCTGATCAGGGGTGATCTAATATAATAGAATAGTACAATGATGGGAAATCATGAACTAGACAACATAGAACCACCAGAAAAACCATGGATATCCAAGTAGTGAGTGGCTAGCCGACTACTAAGATGCCTCGGAGAGTATCTGACTTTGATGTCGATCATAACAACACCACTTGAAAATAGAGAAGAATCATAGCAGCTCTCTATGTTATGTCACCTATGTCACTTAAGACATACAAGACCAATGTGCCAAACATGTCTCTGAACATGTGACCATGTAATCCCCACCTTCGGCCAAAACTGCCAAAGTGTCTCATGTGAGTTCCAGACGAAAGCCTCCTGCTCTCTCTCAAGTGACCAGCCCATCATGAACTTGGATGTCAATCCTAGCTCCAGGATTTGTCCTTGCCAGACGTCGGTTGATGCATTAGGGATGTCCCTCTCTAGATCCTGTGCATCTGTATAGACATATAGATGAGGCAAGACTGCCCTATCTCACCACCCTCTCACACTCTCTCTTTGGCACTGGAGAGTCGGAGGGATGTCCTCATTACCACCACTAGAAAGCATCTAAGGAAGGGTCCACCAAGCCTTTCCCATGATCCGAAGAAGAGGATCCCTGTTGTGCCTTGGACTTCGCCTTGGTTGGAGGATCGTACCGGAATGTGAGGTAGAGGATGACTCGTTGGAGGAGTCCACATTCCGCTTCATATTCTACTCCTGTTTCTTCCTGGAAGTTGCTAACTCTTTGCAGTCCTTCCTTGAATGACCCTTCTTGCTGCAGTGGTAACATTGGGCCTTCGACTTCTTCATCTTCGAACCCCTCTTGGAAGCTGCAAGAGCCTCACTTGAACCTCCATAATGTGATGAAAGCCTCCCCTGTGGTCACGAAGTAGCCTCATGCTCAAGTAGCATGGAGGACATGTGAAGAAAACTGATAGGAGTCGTAGATGTTTGTGCCCGTAAAGCATTTGCCACTCCATCAAACTCCCAAGGAAGCTTGTAGAGTACCGTACCAACTAGATGTGCCTCCGATAGGGTGGATTTCATAGTGCAAAGCTGGTCGTGGAGTTGGGTAACACGAAGTAGGAAGGATTGAATCGTATCTTGGGATTTAGACTTCAATTGCTGGAGCTGGCCATAGAGAGTAATGGCCCTCATGGTGGAAGGAGCCTCGTATATCAACTATAATTTCGACCATACGTCTGAAGCTGTTGTACAGGAGGTGACCGCCGGTTAGACTTCTTTGGAAATACATCGAAGTAATGCCGAATAAGCACGGGCATCATCCGAATCCCATGTAAGCATTGCCTCCTTATGGTATCTTCATCAAAATTAGGTGGAACAGGAGAAGGTTGTCGAGGACGTGCCATAACTCCGCCAACTGCGTACCATAACCGCTTCTGAATAAACCAAGCCTTCATCATCACACCCCACGTGTAATAATCAGGTCCATGGAGCTTGTCATCAGTGGATGTGCATGGAGGAGCCATCTAGAGAGGATTTAGAAAAGAAGTAGAGAAAATAAGGGATTGAGAGAGGGAACACAGCCAAACCACGATCACAAAATGCAAAAAGCAAGAGTTCACATGCAGTATAACCCAAAATCTGATCAAAATAAGACAAAAGCTGCTGTAAAAAGTTAAGAAATTAGTCAAAAACTGTCAAAAACAGCAAAAACGGCCTGATGATGTAAGCGCCCAGTCAGGAGGAGATGTAGAAACACCAAAACGCAGGCTGAAATGGATGCGCAGGCTGTATAGATGTAGAGGTCAGCAAAAAACGCAGGCAAAACTGGTCGCCTAATTGGAGCAGTAACTACTTGATCAGCAAGAGGGAAAACAGTCCTGAAATTAGCAAGAAAACACAGCAGAAATATAAGTCCTGAAATTTGATACCATGTCAGAAGTGATGCAGCAATGGAAGCATAAACAACATGCTGAAATAAATTGCTGAAACACAAGACAAGAGAAAGAATGAATGAGTGAACACAAATACAGATGAGAACTCAAATGTATGCTCAGGAAACGGAATCTATATCGAACACGAGACAGCAATATACAACAATGAATCACTGACTGTGTGGGCACCTTGGCAATGGCTTCTCTCTCCCTTGAAGAATCCACAAGTAATGACTGAAGTACGTAAAGAGGAGGAGGAGCCCAACAATATATAGGCATAAAATGGGGGGAGCAATAAATGCAGTCGGCCAATATTTAATGCTGGTCGACTAGCATTAAATGCTCCCCAACCCTAAAAAGGGCGCCAAAAAAATTCCAGAAAAATACTACATGAAATGCCATAGCCTCTGCAGCACAGACTCACACTTGAGCTGACTAATTTGCTAACAAATAAGCCATCCTACAGAGTTAGTGCAGCCTAGCAAGAGGAGATTATGAGTCAAGCGAACGAGCTATTAGAAAAAGGGTTGATTCACCCTAGCTCATCTCCTTTTTGTTCTCCAGTACTTTTGGTGTAGAAAAAGGATGGTTTATGGCGTATGCACATTGACTGTTGTGCTTTGAACAAAATCACGATAAAGAATTAGTTTTTGATTCCTCGGATCGATGATGTTATGTATAGATTGTAGAGGGCAGCCATATTCAGTCGTATAGATTTAAAAAGTGGGTATCATTGGATACGCATTTGATCGGAGGATGTATCTAAGAGAGCTTTCAAGACATCTATTGGGTTATATGAGTTTCTTGTCATGCCTTTTGGACTTACGAATTCTCTTGTCACTTTTAATTGGATGATGGATCGCATCTTTAGGCTACATAGAGGATTTGTGGGCACTTTCTTCGATGACATGATTGTTTATCAAAGAATGAGACAGAGCATAGAAAGCATTTGGACATTGTATCCAATGAGCTGTGTAAGCATAGGCTGGTCATTAATGACTAGAAAAGTATAGGAAGTATGTATTCGGGTTTGTTGAAATTACTTCTCTATTGTATGCTTTGTAGAATAAGAATGTGCCATTTAGATGGACAACAATGGACATTTCAGCATTCAATAAGTTAAAGAAAAGGATGACTTTAGATCGTGTGCTTGTGTTGCCTGATCTAAGAAAGTCATTTGTTGTTCAGTGCGACACATGGAAACAACATTGGGGTTGTTTTAATATAGGATAGCTGAGTTGTGGCTTATAAGAGCCGTCTTCTTTACGGTGCAAAGAGGAATTTGGAAGTCTATGAGAAAGAGCTCTTGGATGTAATTCATGCGTTGTCTACATGGAAACATTACTTGTTAGGGGTTGACTTTACAATGGAGACAAACCATCAAACTCTGAGGTACTTTTTGATGCAGACAAAGATATCTGAGAAGCATACGAGATGGGGAAACTTTTTCTCTATGTTTCATTTTCAGATTGTATATATTAATGGTGAAAAGAATGTTGTGGTTGATGCATTGTCATGTAAGCTTTTGATTTCAGCCGTCAACATCGTTTATCACATTGAGTTGGATGCCATGAAGGAATAGTATGCTGTTGATTTGAACTTTGCCTATGTTTATGATCAGCTTTGGAATGGCAAGTGTGAAGATATGCTAGTGTTTGCACATAGGAAACACAAGATGTATGACCAAGACTGAAACATAGACTTAGTCAAAGACAAGTAATACTCAAACCCGAAATGCAAAATGCAAAACGCCAAAACTTAAAACTCAAACACAAAGATAAACTTAAAGAGAAGAAACTTTGAAGTGAATGAATGCTTTAGATGAATGTAAGAGTGTATAGAATGTCCAAGGGCAGAGCAATGTAGTGTCGGAGAGTGACGTCCATCAGAGACGGATCCCAAGTGTTGTGACTACTAGTCGGAGTGTTGGATTGCGAGAAACACCAAACGTTGATCACTAGACTGTCGGGGAATTGAGGTGAAAACAAGAGAGGTGTTTGGTGATGAAGATGGTCTGGTGCACAATGAAAACACAGGTATTACAACAGTGGTCGCCTGACACTAGATGTTGAAAATGCAGATTGATCGGGTACTATGATGATGCAATAGATGGAGACCTCCAAATAGCAAGGCGATGGCTGAAAATAGGCCGCCTAGGGCAGGATAGTGATGGGCTATAGTTGGTGATGGTTGGACAGTAAATAGTAGTTGGTTGATAGCTGAAATCTGCAGAGTATAGTGAGAAACCTGCACAAAAGCATTAAGTTGAATGGTGGGCAGCCTATGCATTTATAGATGTTGAAGGGTGCTCTAAAAAATTAGGGTTTTGGGGGACCATTGAAACTCTCTTGAATTGCGCATTAAATTTGCATTTTTCATTAATTAAGTGTATTTTGGGGTTGTTTGAAAATGCTTATTAGTTGTAAAGCGTGTTTTAGCTCAACATCCTCTCTCAAGCCTAAAACTGAGCTTAAAAGGGAAGGCTTGTAATGTTTACCCCATGGCGTCTTACCTCAAAGTAGCCAGGGCATTGGACAAAGGGTGCACGTTGGTTGCCTACTGGCCTACCAAGATTACAAAGGCGATGGTTATCTTACCAAGGGAGTCCAAGTAGTCACCCCCCAGAGAGGATAGGGCATCCGACAAAGGGTGCTCGTCGGCTGTCTAGTGGTCTACCAAGCCCTACAAAGGCTGATGAAACTACATTGAACTTTTTTTTTTCTTTTTTGTGGAAAGTTAATTCTAGGGGTGGAGGCTGATTAAGTAATAGTGGCCCAGAAGACAGGAGTAAGGATGACACACTTACCACATCACAAAACAGTACAAGCTTACCTAACCACTTCAAGATGTCGATGATAAGGGAAAGGTGATGAAGTATCATGTGAAGAAGAATGGTGGTGTAATCCGTTGGTAGAGACAACTTCCAGTGGTACTTTGCACAATAGGATGCATAGTATGCTACATGCTGAAGAATGCTCATGCTACAGGTGCCACTTAGACAATGTCCCTTGTGGGAAAATTGTTCACTTGTCCAAGCGCCCTAGTACAAAGATGATGAAATCATGCAATGCATAGGGGAAGATACAACAAGGGGGGAAGGGTTGATGTCGAAGGCAAGTGTTGAAACCTATAGAATATCAAGAAGGGTAGGAATCCCCTCCCAACTTGAATGTTGATACCGAAGAAGGAAGAGGAGCCTGAGGATATCGGTCTTCATGTGGTGTCGAGAACCATGTGGAGAAAGATCATGAAGCATCCCTATTGGAAGAGCAAGGATAAAAGTTACCACCATGATAGCATCAAGAGAGATGTTGCATAATCCACTCCGGGAGAGAAAGCCTCCATGCTACTAGAAGAGTAAAACTCAAAGTAGATGGAACCATGAAAGGAACGGCACCCATCTGCTCTCTCTAGCTTAAGAAGGATTGGTGCAAGCTTGCATGTTAGCCCTACATTGAAATACAAAACCTTGCAAAAGAGATCAAAATATTCAAGCACAAATGTGAGTAGTGAGATGCTCCAAAAACCAAAATCGAAAATAAAATAAAAGAAAGCAAAGCTAAGTGCAATACAATGAGTATGTAAGTATGTAGTGGAAGTATAAAAAGAGAAATGCTAAGTGTGTGGCTACCATTGCATACGGCGAGGTGGGGAAGTGGTTCTAGAAGGTGCAGTAGATGTCCTAGCCTCTAGGAATGGATGCATAAAGTGCAATAGATGAGTCACTAGCAAATCAATCAACCAATCCTTCAGGAGTAGTGAAGGAGATAGGCTGTTGAGGCCATTCGCGTGCTATATATCCAGTAGCAGCTGGGACAAATGGAGTAGATGGTGCAAAATCAGGAGGCATAGCTCCAGTGGACTGGCCAGGTGGAGTGGAGGCAGTCACAGCAGTCTATTGTAGTTTTCTAGATGGAAGATCTTGGGCCTTGGTACAACACTCCTCGTCCACATGGCTCGACCTTTGGCAATGTATGCAAAACCTATCTTTATTAGGAATTTGTTGCCAAAGGGGCTGTGTTTCTTTGTTTCCATTGGAAGAAGTGGTGTCATTGTTTTGGCTTGCCTTCGTGTCTTGCGAGTTCTTGCCACTGTTGGTTTTCTCTCCTGAAGAAGAGGCAACCAACTTGCACCCCTTTGAATGGATGTGTATAGACAACTTCTTATAGACTTGATCATGTAGCTTTGCGTAATGCGAGGACTGACACTTCAACTCGTAGAAGGTTGGTAATCTGGGCAGTGAGATAATGTGCTGGATAAAATGGAAGTATTTGTTGAGCAACCTATTCAAGAAGAACGTGATGTGATAGTTGTTTAGCTTTAGGGAGCCAGTAGTAGCAAACTGGGCGAGTAACTATCGATATTCGGCCAACTTAGCTTTTAAATCATCCCCTTCCTTAATGGAAAATTCTTGAAGCTCAAAATTGAGATTGATACATCAAGTGCGATCTTGTGTTACATAGCGGTCAATGAGATGACTCCAACGCTTAGATGCAAGGGGAAAGTGCTGCAATCGAGAGTGGAACTCAAGAAGCAACCCTTGCATTAACTCAACATTGGCTGTGGCATTGCGAGCTTTCCATTGACGGATTTGATTAGGGTGAGCTAATCGAGGGTTGGTACCAACAACGAGGTCCCAAAGTCCCTGAGATTAAAGAACTTGTTGCATGAAGTTTGACCTTGGTGAAATTTGACCCTTTAAAACATGTCTTATCCATGAAGGCATTCTTGGCCATTGCAACAGGAGTGGTAGTGCTAGGAGACGGAGGTGTAATGGAGGTAGGGTGAATAGGGGGTATAAGATGGGGAAGTGGAGTACACTTGGGAAGGAATCCCAGAGTGCCCATTATGCATATGAGAAGTGTGCATAGCAGATCCAAATGTGGCCATGGGCGAATTGGAGAGAGACATGGTAACTGCTTGAGGAGCCCATGGTGGAGGGATAGGGACATGGGGAGTAGAGGATGGAAATCTTGGCATAGGAGTGATCCAGGAATGTGTCACGACAATCCATAAGCAAAGGATGGATATCCTTGCGTGTGAAAGGTTGTGTGGGGAGTTTGTGAGTATCGGGGATAGTGAGGGGGATGCCCATCACAATCGTCCGAGAGTGGAAGGATGTGGTAAAGTGGGGGTATATGGAAGATACAATGTTTAAGGGTGGCATTTCCCCTAATGATGCACTAAGAGGTGGAGTAAATGGAGGGTAGATAGATGGTGGAATGGAGAAAGAGAAAGTGTTAGAACTGGAGATGGAAGATCCAACCCCTAGTATGCTTTGAGCGGAAGTGGAGTGTAATCCAAGATCTGGATTGAAGATTTGAGTAGATCAGAATGTGGAGAAGATAGTGATGGGATGGGAGGGAGTTGAGAAGTGTGCTTTACGTGTTCAAATGAAATAGATGGTAGAGATATCTGATGAAGGGTATTTGCTTCGAGAGCCTCCTCTATTAAAGTTAACATATCGAAACCATTTGTATCCTGCATACCAAAAGGAGAAATAGAAGACGATTTTGGCTCATACGACTCAAAAGGATTATATGAACTTGACACAAGGCCTAGTTGTGATGAAGGAGATGGATTGCTAGACGCGCCGAATGTCGTGGTCTCTCCAAGATCAGAGAGACCCAATCTCACCAATCGGTCCAGATGGAGTAGTAGCACTCGTTGGAGGAGTGCAAACAGAACTATACGTGATGCGCAAGTTCTTGAACTCCTCATCTGTAAGATGACCAAAATGAGAAGAAGAAGATAGTAAAGGTGAAGGTGTGTCTATCTCCTCCTTGAGACCATAATGTCTTCATAGAGCCTCCGATGATGGAGAAGCTTGACAAGGCATCATAGGATCCGAAGAAGAAGGTGTGTGAGACATTATGAGTTAGAATTGAGTCGCATGTGAGTCTCGCACAAAGACTAGCCTCCACAATCACCGCAAGATACTCTTTAGAAGAGCACCAGCTCTGATACCATGTGAAGATATGCTAGGGTTTGCACTGAGGAAACACTACATGTACGACCAAGACTGAAATACAAAGACCCAGATAGAGACAAGCAATACTCAAGCCCAAAATGCAAAACGCAAAATGCAAAAACTCAAAACTCAACAGAAAGAAGAAACTCTAAAGTGAATGGATGCTATAAATGAATGTAAAAGTGTATAGAATGCCCATGGGCAGAGTAATGTAGTGATGTCCATCGAAGGGGGATCCCTAGTGCTATGACCACTAGTCGGAGTGCGGGAAACACCAAACCTTGATCACTTGAGTGTCACGGAATTGAGGCTACAAGAAAAGAGGTGTTTGCTGATGTAGACAGCTTGTTGGACAACAAAAACGCAGGTACTGTAGCAGTCGCCTGGGAGGAGAGATGGCAACAACCTATCGCCTGGCACCAGATGCTGAAAATGCAGGCTGATCAGGTGCTATGATGATGCATTAGATGGAGACCTCCAAGCAGCAAGGTGATGGTTGAAAGGAGGTTTTAGCTAAGTGTCCAAGTATGAACATGCAGATCTGGAACTTATACGTTGATGCTCATGACTTCGTTGCAGTCAATGGTAGTTGGGCAGTAGATGGTAGTTGGTTGATGGTTGAAATTTGCACAGTAGAGTTTGAAACGTGCACAAAAGGATTAGGCTAAATGGTGGGCAGCCTGTCTATTTATAGATGTTGAAGGGAGTGTCAATAAATTAGGGTTTTAGGGGACCGTTGAAACTCTCTCAAACTGCGCACCAAATTTGCATTTTTCATCAATTAAGTGTGTTTTGGGGCTGTTTGAAAATGCTAATTAGCTGTAAAGCGTGTTTTAGCTCAATAGTAGAGGCACGAGCACTTTGTACTCAGAGATGGATTTCTGATGATGCGTGTACGACTGTGTCAAAAACTAGTAGAGGCCTAGAGTGATCATTGAAAGTCGTGCTTCTTTGTGAAACCAACCTTCTTTCTTGGAAAGTGTGGTAATTCCTTGATTAAGCACTTAATTACAGCAATCAACAAATGAACATAAGTTAAAATGCACAAATTACCTTAATTATCTTGGACATTCGCGAGAAAACCTTGAATTCTACATGTTGCCTGCTCTAGCCTGCATTTAATGCAGTAACCTACGCCAGACACCTCCAAAATGTTGGGAATAAAGGCCTCGTGCCTTTAAATGTGCTCGGGTGTGAACACACCCTTAGCACTTGTACTTACACATATATATCTATCTAAAAACCAAAAGGTACACGATCATCATTGTACCTACTAACGGGCTCACTCTCTACTCTGCTCTCTTTCACTCTCTTTGACTCTCACTGCGTAGAATGACTACCTGTCCCGATCTCCGTGCCTAACCCGTCACTTTCAATTGGTATCAGAGCTGAGGTTGAGGCATTTGTGCCTCTCGGAGTTCACGAGCAAGTAGGTGAGACAAGTCGAAGGCAGGCTTGTGTGCAGGAGAAGCAATCATGTTGCCAGTCAACAGACGATTGACGGGAGTTGTAGCCTGAATCAGGCGGCAAGTCGCAGGCGAGTAGAAAGTGTCGCAGCGCATTCGACAGTTTGTGATAGACAATAGCTGTGCGATAAGGCTCAAGCGAGAGGAGAGTCGATAGGTGTGTTACAGTCAATTGCCGCATAAGGGGCGACAGGGGCAGCAGTCGGCGCGTTGCACGGTGACCAAGCGACAGCTGACGAGGACCAGCGGGCAGCGGACAGTGCGTAAGGGGCAGAAGTCGTGCGATGGTGGTCCGCGGCGGGTAGGCATAGGCGACGTCCTGTCAGCGACTTGCACGGGGTCAACGGCCCCGTCACACTTTTTTTTTTCAAAATCGTTTTTTAAAAAGAAAAACAGGAAAAAATTCAACTTCTACCCCTTTCTTGACGGGGTTTCATGCACCAGGCACAAAAGGGCCAAATCTGTGCAAACTTGGCCCGAAAATCCAGATTTGATGCAGAGCAAGGCCATTTGTCTCAAAATCACAGGAATTTTGTGACATTTTGTCCCCTTCATTTGGGGCTTTTCATGTACATGCGCAAATTGGGCTGAAATTTACCCGATTTCTCGACATTGATGCACATTGGACCTTGTGCAATTTGGGGCTTTTGCAGTTTGGGCAAAATCTGTGCAACATTTGGTCATTTTATGTACATGCAGGGTGAACTCCACACAATTTGGACATCAACACTAGGTAAAATTTGGGGGTTTTGCTGAAATTTCTCTATTTTGGCAAAATTGGCATGTTCTATGCATGACAGAGAAAATGCAGATGTGTGCCTGATGTTTTGAGCACAAATTTTGGGGCTTTTGACTGTTCCTGTCAAATTTTATTTCCGTGGGTACATGTACAACAGAAATTGCAGCTGAAATTTTGGGATTTCTCATGTAATGTGATGCATATGCCATTGGAACAGCTGTAATCAGTTGGATAATGCTGTAGCACATGGTTTGGTGCTTCTGAAAATTTATTTACAGATCTGAAATTTGTGCTTTTGCGTGGTCATTTATTGCTGATTGGTACTTGTTTGTACCTTGGTCACTTGGGTGACAATTTTGGGCTTGCATTTGCTGTTTTTGGTCATATTTGGGCTGCTAATCATGGCTGACAGCAATGACAGCAATAATCTGATGCACATAAAGAAGCTTGAAGGCGCACATAACTTTGCAGTTTGGCAAAAGCAGTGCTACAATATCCGGTTGCAAAAGAAGCAGGCATAGCCGATCAAAACCAAAGGGGCAAAGCCCGTGGACATGGAACAGGACGATTGGGATGAGTTAAATGAGCTTGCACGCTCAACCATAGAGCTATCGATTTCTGATGCCTTGCTGTTCAACATTGAAGGTTTGGATTCTGCATATGCTATATGGACTAGATTGGAAGAACTATATGCACAAAAGAGTGCTGCAAGCAAAGTGTATTGGTTGAAAATGCTTATGGATTTGCATATGAAAGAGGGTACAACAATGTCTACTCACTTGAGTGAGTTTAACTCCATTTTCAGCCAGCTGGTTGCCTTGAAGTTCATGATTGATGAGGAATTTAAGGCTACTTTCTTGCTTTGCACTCTACCAGAGAGTTGGGATACATTCAGGACTGCTATGAGCAATGTCTACTCACTTGAGTGAGTTTAACTCCATTTTCAGCCAGCTGGTTGCCTTGAAGTTCATGATTGATGAGGAATTTAAGGCTACTTTCTTGCTTTGCACTCTACCAGAGAGTTGGGATACATTCAGGACTGCTATGAGCAATTCTAATGTAATCCTTTTGTATGTTGATGTAGAGAGTGCTCTACTTATGGAAGAGATGAATCGGCTGAATAATGCATCCAGTAAGTTTTCCGGTCCTTTGCATACTAGGGGCAGATCACAGCAAAGGGCAAATATGATAGCAAGGGACGCAGTAAATCACGTGGCAAAGATGTTAGATGTCATCATTGTGGCAAGAAGGGTCACTTTAAACGTGATAGATACAAATGGAAGAAATAGAAAGGAAAAGGCAAGAAGACAGATGATAGCAAGAAATAGAAAAAAGACGGTCAGCCTAAGAAGAGCAGTGTAAAAATTGAAGAGGTGAATGTAGTCACTCATGACAGTGACGGTTGGAGTGATGTACTCTTTGTCTCTTCACACTTTGGTGCACATGCTTTACTTGTAGATACAGATGATAACATGCATACCTAGATTCTTGATTCAGGTGCTTCCTTTCATGTCACCCCTCATCGTGAGTGGTTCTCTGCCTATACAGGGGGTCGACATGGTGTTGTCCATCTTGGGGACAACTATGCATGTGAGATTGTAGGTATTGACAGTGTGCATTTACAGTTTCAACATGGCTCTGTCTTTACACTTTAGCATGTATGTCATGTATCTCAACTCAAGAAGAGCTTGATTAGCACAGGGCAGCTAGATGATGATGGTTTTCATACCACCTTTGGCGATGGAAAATAGATCTGTAAGGGATCTAGAGTTATTGCTAGAGGTTGCAAGAGTGATACTTTGTATCCACTTTATGTATCTAGTGTGCGTAACCATGTTGTTGCCGTGACCGAGAAACCAAGCGTTTCTTTGTAGCATGGCCGCTTGGGACACGAGTCAAACATGAATAAAAGTGCTTTCTTGTTTGGGTTACTTGCCTTGTCTTCGTTATGCTGATTTTGAGCATTGTGATCATTGTATTTATGGTAAACATACACAGACGTCTCACAAAAAGTCTCTTTCTGTGAAATCTTTTCCTCTAGAGTTAGTACTTTCGGATGTATGTCAAATGCCAGGATTATCTTTAGGGGAAAGAAATATTTTGTCACCTTTGTTGATGATGCTACACGGAAGGTATGGGTTTACCCTATTTGTAGCAAGGATGAAGTGCTTGGCAAGTTTAAAAAATTCTTAGCATTGGCTGAAAATCAGACAGACAAGACACTTAAGTATCTTCGCTCTTACAATGGTGGGGAATATGTGTCCAAGGCCTTTCAGGCATTTTGTGACAGCAAAGGGATAAAGAGGGATCTCATTGCCCCTCATAATCCGCCCCAAAATGGAGTTGCAGAGCGTATGAATCAGACCATACAGGATAAGGTTCGTACGACGCTGTCTCATGCTGTATTACCCCATGGTTTTTGGGCAGAGGCTGTTATAACATCTGTTCACTTAATTACTCGGTCACCAAACAGGTCTTTGGGGGGAGGGGGGGAGTTCCCCAAGAAGCGTGGTCGGGCAAGCCACCTTCATATGCTCATCTAAAAGTGTCGCTGCGAGGCTTTTTTGCACATTCGTAAAGAAAAATGCAGCAAACTTGAGCCGAAGTCCTGTAAATGCATTTTCCTAGGATATGGTGACAACAGTGAAATGGGGTATAGATTATGGGATCTCGAGAAAAGGAAAGTAGTACGCAGCAATGACGTTATCTTTCGGGAAGATGGCATGCACAAACAGCTCGAACAGACTGAGGAGGTCCGTAGGGTTGTATTCCGGGAAGAAATACCTTTTGGACAGCAAAATGTGCCTGTTGTATAGCTGCAAATACTTGCTGTAAATGAACCTATAAATGCAGGAAATGATACTGGAAATGATCAACTAGCTATTGCCCATGAAAATGAGCCATTACATGTGCAGGAATAGCCAAGACAACAAGCTGTTAATGTTGATTTGCAAGCTGTAATGCCAGGACAACATGCTGAAAATGGAAATTTGCAAGAACAACCAGCAAACAATGACCATTGGGTTAGGAGATCGTATTGGGCTACTAGACAACCTGACAGGTTTGTTCCTGGTACAATTAATGTGGCTGATTATGTCATGTTGACAGACTGTGGTGAACCATCTTGCTTCAAGGAAGCAATGGACAGACAGGATAACAAGAAATGATATAAATCCATGTTGTCAGAGATGGAATCTCTTGAAAAAAATGGCACTTGGGACTTGGTGCAGTTGCCTAAAGGGCAAAAAATCCTTCCATGCAAATGGGTTTACAAGATGAATGCCACTTCTAGTTTCTCTTCAAAGTACAAAGCAAGATTGGTTGCAAAGGGGTAAAAGCAGGAGCATGAAATTGACTTTGATGAGATTTTCTCTCCTGTAGTCAAGATGACTACATTGAGAACCATTTTGGGCTTGGTTGCAGTTGAGGATATGGAGCTCATACAGATGGATGCAAAGACTGCGTCTTTATATGGTGATTTGCATGAAGATATCTATATGCAGCAGCTTGAAGGGTTTGTTGAACAAGGGAAAGAAAAAATGGTATGTAAACTCAAAAGGAGCTTGTATAGGCTGAAATAAGCACCAAGAGAATGGTATTATAAGTTTAATACATTCTTGCAATCCCAAGGCTTTCATAGAAGTCAAGTGGATCACTGCTTGTACACCAAGAAGGCAGCAGATGGCAGTCTGATTATCTTGGTTTTGTATGTTGATGACATGCTGATTGCTGGCAGGGATATTCATATTGGATTTATTGAAGCAAAGTCTTCATAGCAGCTTTGACACGAAGGATCTTGGTGATGCAAATCACATTCTTGGCATGCGAATACTCAGAGATAGATTGAAAGGCTTACTCTATCTATCTCAACAGGAGTATATCTCCAAAGTTTTGCAGCATTTTAATATGGAGGGGGGGAAAACAATTGGGGTTCCATTGCCTCCATATGTGAAACTCAGTGCAAAGGACAGCCCTACATTTGATGATGAGAAGGCTGAAATGGCCAAGATACCATATGGTTTAGATGTTGGCAATTTGATGTATGCTATGGTTGTTACACGTCCTGACATTGCCTTTGCAGCGGGAGTGGTTAGTAGATACATGGCAACCCCTGGCAAGAAGCATTGGGATGCAGTGAAAGGTGTTATGAGATACCTCAAAGGCACAAAGGAGTTGTGCATTTGCTCTGAAAAGCAGAAGGCATCTGTTGTTGGCTTTACGGATGCAGACTATGTTGGTCATGCGGACTGCAGGAAGTCCACTTGTGGGTATTTGTTTACTTTCACAGGAGGAGCAATATCTAGGATCTCCAGGCTACAAAAGTGTGTTGCATTGTCTACTACAGAGGTAGAGTATGTGGTTGCCACTGAGGCATGCAAGGAGGCTTTATGGCTTTCACGTTTGGTGGGAGAGCTTGGCATCTCAGAGTTACTTGCTCTCCATTGTGATAGTCAAAGTGCTATCATGCTAGCACGGAATCCTGTCTTTCATGCAAAGACAAAGCACATATAGGTGAAGTACCATTTCATTAGAGATATACTTCACAGTAAGAGCATTGCCTTTAGGTGGGAGGTTGTTGGGAATGAAGGCCTCGTGCCTTTAAATATACTCGGGTGTAAAGACACCCTTAGCACTTGTACTTATACATATATATCTATCTAAAAACCAAAAGGTACACGATCGTCATTGTACCTACTAACGGGCTCACTCTCTACTCTGCTCTCTCTCACTCTCTCTGACTCTCACTGCGCGTAACGATTGTCTGTCCTGATCTCCGTGCCTAACCCGCCACTACACAAAATGTTGTCACTTGATAAGCAATGCTATTGCCAGCCCCTGGAAGGTGATTCCTTGCTGTCCCTTGCTTGTTGAATCCCCCAGATGGTTGTCTTTTGTAGCAAATTACTATTCTTTGATGAGAAAATGGACCAATAGCTATCTTTCTCTCTCCCTCTCTCAAGTTGTAAATTGATTGAATGGTTTAGACTTAGCCCCAAAAAACGTTTTCTCAGTTTGCATGGGCATATTCGCCAAGTTGTAGCCTTCTAAAGTGTGGAGGCTTTCGCTCGAACGCCAAGACCCAGGGACCGCTTATTGCCTCAAGCGTTTCAAGCCAATTGCAATGGCTACCTCTCATGTAGCCGTAGGCGCTCTCACACCTACGAGTGTAGTGAGCTTACCTCCATGCTTGATCGAGTTGCCTCCTCCCTTAAGCACTTCGATAGTTCCATGATCCAAGGTGCAAGCTCAAGCAAGCTCGATCCTCAAGCTCCAAGCTTCATGCTCCATTGTCGTGTGTAAGACCAGAGAAGAGAAGAAGAAGAAGAAGAAGAAGAAGAAGAAGAAGAAGAGACGAGAAGATGGAGGGCTTCTCCACCATGGTCCCTCACTCTCACTCCCTCACACTCCCTCTCTAAAGCACAAGTTGAAGTAAGCAAAAACAAGAAGGGAATATGAGAGCTAGTTCTGGCCACACACAAGAATGAGCTTCTTCATTCACTTTTTGCCTTTTATACAAAACCCTAATCCTAATCCCCTTTGGACATCCATCCCTTTTTTACATGACTGGCCATTTTAGCCTAGGTTCTTTTATCCTAATTCCTTTCTATTTGCATTGTGTCTTCACCCATGTCCGTTTACATTTACAAATTGCATAGGAGGGAGTTTGGCGCTCTTTTACAATGATTTAGAGTGCACTTTTATATTTAAAATGTGCATTTCCTCTTTTGCGCTTGCCTTGAACTTTTAAGGTTGTCCTTACGCTTTTGACATTTTTTCCTCCTATTTTTTCAGCCGAGGCAACCTTTTTCCGCTTTGCCTCGTGTCTTTTAAATTTTCATTTTACTTTCTTTGCACTGGGGTTAACATTACCCCCCTTTTAGCCCGGTGTCAATCCCATGGTACTTGCTGTGCTTGTTGATGAGGGCTTGGGTGGTTGAAGGGTTGCCATGTGGGTCGTTGATGGGGCTTTATGGAGATTGGACGGGGAGAAGAAGCATCAAAATTTGATGATAGATTACGAAGGCTGAGAATAGATTTGATTGGGTTGCGGGGGACCTGCGATGTCGGTGGTTGATCGCCATTGTTGAGTGTACTTGAAAAGAAAAAACAAAGTACACTACTTGGGGGTGTGTCTACCTCACTGTGTAGTGCATGATGTCCATGCTAGTGAAACTGGGAGTTGGATCGAACCTCAGGGAAGCTTGTGCTGTTATCCTATACTTGAGGACCCAGTTTCTATATAGGGGAGATGTTGTGGGTGTGACTTAGGGAGACAATTCTAACCACGAGCACAAACTCCCTAGGTGTGTCCTGTCCTTGATGTGCTCTAAGTGTGAAGTGGAGGGATAGGAAGGGCTAGGGGGACTAGGTACGGAGCCGGCTGACTGAGGCCACCGGACGCATCTAACTTGAGAACTTGTAGGTGCAAGGTTTGTGGCACTTTGACATACATGGAAAAGCTCGCTGTTCCTTTCCTTTTGCTTTGTGTGGGTCTTTTCTTTGTTTTCTTTTTTGTTTGGTGGAGATACATTGGAAGGGAGCACATTAGACATCGTCATGATGCTTTGCAGTAGTATATTTGTGTGGGTCTTTTCTTTGTTTTTTTTTGTGGAGATACATTGGGAGGGAGCACATTAGAGATCATCTTGATGCTTTGCAGTAGTTACATTTCGAGGGGGCGTAAGAGATTTGCCAAGGAATGCATGGCTTGGTATGTAGCCCTTTCCTCTTTTGATTGTACTTGTGACCACAGAGGGAGACTTGGTTCTTGCACTCGTTCTTTCTTTTGTTGATTTGATTCAGAATTAGAACCTTCTTCTTGGACTAGCTCTAGTGGCTCTTGTTGAGGTAGTTGCATTTGCTGTTTTGGCTCCCGAAGCCCTAGCAAGGAGAGTTTCTGTGAGGTTCAACCAGTTGAGTTTAGGGAAGCACGTTGCTCCTCTACTTCCAAGCCGGTGCTAGGCTTGGGTATTGTGGCATGGAGTCCATGTTGCAGTGCCCTCCTTGTTAGCCGTAGTTTTTAAAAAAGTTGTTCTAATGTCTCTTCTTCTTTCAGCTGCGTGACATTCAATGCTGTGCTCAAGAATGCATGTTATTGCTCCAGTATTCCTGTCTTGACAGTCACGACTTTGCTTTCTACGAGAAGGCGTTCACTCTCGAAATGGGCCAGCTTATAGGCTAAATCTTTGATTCCATTTTCATTAGAGCAATCTCCTCCTTCTCCTGTTGCCTTAGTTGTTCTTCATCCTCTTCTGGCGTTTTCCTACGCTCTTCTTCTAGTCTCTTTGATTTCTCCTCCACCCTTTGCAACTCTCTGTTTCCCTTGGAGGTGAATCGAGCTCTTCTTATGGGGATTTTGAATCGAGTTCTTATGGGGATTTTGAGAGTGATATTTTCCTCTCCCCTTGGCTCGACAATTTTGAGCCTTAGTGCTCATTGATTGTCCTCTCGCTCTTGCTGTTGAGATGGTTGGTCATTCTCCTTTTCATTAGTAACTCTCTCCATGTTGTCTCGCTGTTCCTTGTGGACTTTGTTCCCCCCTTGTTCTCCTGTTGAAAGTGAGATGGTTGGGCTTGTTGGGGTGGAAGAGCGATGCTCCTCTCGGATTGGTGATGGCTCTAGGTCTTCTCTGCTGCTTCTCTTTCCGTCTCGCTTAGAGCTTTCCAAATGATGGAAGTTAACACTCCTCCAAAGCCTATTGTTGAAGCCTTGGAGGCAAGTTGCTTCCTCTCAGACTCTGCTATGATAGTCGGAGACTGCTTTTCTGCCACTTGGTGCTGTGGCTAGTACCTTTGTCTATGCCTATACTGTCTTTCGGACATAGGCGTTCCAATTTTTCTCGTCTATGGCGTTGGCTGCAAGACTCTACAACAATGGTACATTGTGCTAATATTTATTCTTACGTCGAAAGTTCTTAGGAATTTTGAGCATTTGTCGCGGTCAATTTTTTGGCCAACCTTCTCCATGTATTTGTGGAGATTGCACTGGTCGACTATTTGTTTCACCGTGCCTTCCTTATTCACCTTCTCTCTCAAATTGCTGATGTTGCGGTACTTCAGCTGGTTGTAGACTTGTGTTTCAATGGCCAATCGCTACCTGTTATGCTCTTCCTTTGAGAATAGAAGTTGGCCTGCCATCTCAAGTTCTTGTTATGGCACAACAGCTTACAATTAGTTCATTTGAGAGTACTTTTTGCAAAAAAGAAAAAAGTTTAAGATTGAACATTATGGAATGGTGCGATTATTTTAGTAGGGAATGCAAACTTTTTATACTTCAAGCACTCCACACATTCCAAGGACGAATTCCATAAAAGATTTTCTTGAAGTACAAGTTTCCTTTATTCATCCCTTTTCTTTTTGTGTTTGAACCTTTTTTTGCTTTTGAAATTCGGTTTGAAGTTTTGAAGTTCAAGTCATTTTTTCTTTTCCATCTTATCGCCTCCCCCTCGTGAATGATGAAAATCCTTCTTAGAATTGGAGAATGAAGGGTTAAGGGCATTTAAGCGCATGCTTGCTGTGCTTTACTTCGTCGTGAGCCAATCGTAGAAGTTTGGGTTATACTCCAAGTGGGCGTGACTGTCCATGTCATGAGGTCTAATGCCTGTGTGTGTAATGTAGGT
The DNA here is from genome assembly GCF_053477565.2 of Lygodium microphyllum. NCBI lineage: Eukaryota > Viridiplantae > Streptophyta > Polypodiopsida > Schizaeales > Lygodiaceae > Lygodium > Lygodium microphyllum. The sequence continues at coordinate 126,596,695 of NC_141154.1, forward strand.
CAAGACATTAGCGAGGAAGTCACGAGAGTGCATTCTGCTAGCAATATGCAGTTCTTTCTCGATTAGGATTCGATCAAAAGAGGGGTGGACCATGACATATTCCTCTAAAGGTCGTTTGTGCGTAATGGCCAAGACTTTGAATGAGGCAGGAGCCACATAGGTAGGGTCGTACTCAGCAGTTTTGATTGCGTATCTCTGCTTGACGTTGGTTATGATTTGGAAGCCCTCTTGTTCCCATTGGAGACACATAGCATACCATTTTCGGAGAAAGGAAGAGTTAGAGTCAGCTAGCTTTGTCAGCTCTTCTAGCTCCTGGCTTATTGTAGAGACTTTACTCGTGCGATAGGATGTGATCAATCGTTGTGTGTAAGCTTTCTCTTGAGAGATATCGCTGTTAATCAATGCCTTGGCTACCTCGGGAATCTCACAGTCCTACCAACTACATGACAAGGATCAAACTTCCATTGCTAATGTCTCATCAAGGAGGCTTAAGTCCAGCTGTATATAGTTTCGAGCTAACATGGTGAATGTGGTATCCAAGTATCTGATGTAGGTGACTAAGTCATCCTTGTATTCGTGGCTAGGTTCATGGCCAACGTAAGGATAGATCTACGCTTATAGGAGGGTTTGAGGCCTGTGGGAGGTTGGGGTTTGGTTGAGCTAGATAGCTCAACTACTGATGCCTGTCTTCTGGGCTGTTCAATGGGGTGTTTGTTAGCCACTTGTACGATGGATTGGTTCTGCGGCTCAGTTGATGTATTGATCTCGGCGTGTGGAGCAGTTGGGACATTGGAAATGTTAGATTGAGATGGCCTAGGGCCGGTTGGTTGCGGCTTTGGTCGATAGACTTGTTGAGATTCTATGGATTTGGTGTTTTCAGTCAATGGATTTCTCATTCCTAGCTGGCTCATTGCTTTGTAGAGATGGGTTGTAGGGCTTAGATTGAGGAGCACGCGTACCGCTCTTGGTCTTGGGCAACCAAATCCAGTTGTTGCCTTCGTAGTAGCCTTGAGTGCGCAATAGATCTTTGGGTACCTATCGCGGATTGACTGTTCATATGCTTCGGTAGCGTTAGCTCTACTTCCTAGGCCTAGGATGTGAGATTCTGTGGTTACGGGTTCACGCGGTTTGATTTCTAGGTGGCTGCGATTGGCAATGGGCACCCATTTGAGTTGTTGCTCAATGGTCTTAGATGCGTCTCCAATAAATTTAGGTTGCAATCGATTTGTCTTGGCAGAAAGGGACAAGTTATGACCCCCCTCCTTAGACCTTGCATTAGGTTTCTTCATTTGTGGCATTGCAGGCTTTGATGGAGCTGGGTTGCCCTTGTTGAAAGCCATCACTATCCGAACATTGCTAATGGCAAGGTGAATGCATTGTGAGTCATAGTCAACATTGTGGTGTGCTTGTTTTTTGAATGTGCATCCTAGCAGCGATTCCTTACGAGCAGCCTTGTTGTTAGGCATTACATAGAAAATCATAGGTAGGCTTTTAGCCTCGATAGAGATTGCTATTTTGCACTTTCTCAGCAGTGAGTAAGGATTGTCCTCCAAATGGATTGAGTTTAGTGTTGGTAGGTTGCAGTTGGGGCTGACCAATGAGGGTCCAATGATCGTTCGTAAGGATATTACAGTTAGCTCTCTCATCACTAAGTGCGTCAAAGACGTGTGTCTTCTGGGTAGTCGCTTATATGTGTAGGTAGGCTGATGCCACGGCCTCCTCACCCTCTTTCTCAATCTTAGTGATGGTGGCTACTTTTATATTTACAAGGGGTTTTAGCATTGGAGGCTCGTGTGGTAGGTGTGCTGATATTGGTCGATTACTAGAGCTCTTGGCCATCATGTAGAGTGGTACCGATGGTGGGACCCTACTCTTCGGCGGTATTTGAGATGATATGACTTTTTGAGACTCACCAGTTGCCTTGGTAGCCTGTTTATAATCCTTCTTTTTATCTAAGAATGGGAGATCGATGGTGGCTAGCACACACAATCAATCTGGCTGGTCCTCAAGGCAAGGGATATACTTGGTTAGTGGCCCATAGGATTTGCTTGCTTGTGAGTCTCCTTTCAAGATAGTATAGATGGAATCTAGGTCGACCGGAACGGTCTTCCAAGTATCCATCTCGACTCCTACAGCCTTCAATCTGTTGCCTAAGAATATGAGACTGTTGCCCCAATCTTCTATCACTCGTGCATTTCGCATCCAAGGTCAGCCTAGCAGGATGTCGTAATCCACTCCGTTCATGACTATGAAGTTCATTGAGAATTGGACTCCTGCTATCTTCAAGGGCCAGTCTTTTAGTACTCCAAATGGTTTTGACCTTCATTCCATTAGCCAACGTGACATTAAACCTTGCAGTCTCCATAGGTGGGTTATTGAAACCAACCTTTCTTCTGTGGATGGGTGGTAAATCCTCGATTACAACTTAATTACAGCAGCAAACAATTAATGCAAATCTGAAAATACAAATTTACCTACTGATCTTGGACAATGCACATCTGATTGGCCCCAAAATTGGCGCCCCTTTCGGTATTTCTTTAGCTTTATTAAAGAAGTAGTTGATTTACAATGGGATTCTCCCAATCCCTTTTAGTATTCCAACTTCCCTTGCTGTTCAAAATCACCAGCAAGTCTTTAATTTGATTTGCTTCTTGATTCGAGCAATCAATTGGCCTTCGCCTGCTTTGATGGAGATGGAAAGTGCCCCAAATTCAATTATTTGCTGGTCCGTTCACTTGAATAGGCTAAAAACAGCTTCAGCCTTGTTGAATCCAAGTATTGGAGCTTCTAATTTTTGGCACGCTTCCGAAGGCTGCTATTGCTAAACCTTAATTTCTGTTGTAAATTAGGGTTTACAATAGAGAAATCTACAATTTCTCAGCCTCCAAGGGTCCAAATGCTGAGACTTTCGGAGCAAGGCTGTGAAATGGCTGGGAGATAAGAGAGGAAGTTGTAGAGAGAGAAAAATCAGAGTTTTATCGCGAAGAATGCTTGGAAATCAGTCAAATGCAGTTGTTGCTCTGCCACAACAGCTTGTAGATGCAAAGAACTGAAGAAAATTAGTCATTTACTGCTGCTGCCCTGTCTCAACAGCTTGTAGATGCTGTCTCTCGCTGTTGATTGATTTTCTCCTGCCCTTGGTAGCCTCAGAAGATCCTCCATGTAACAAGCCTTCCTTTCGTGGATGGGTGGTAAATCCCTGATTACAACTTAATTTCAGTAGCATACAGTTAATGCAAATCTGAAAATACAAATTTACTTATTGATTTTGGACAATGCACACCTGATTGCCCCCAAAATTGGCGCCCCTTTCTGTATTTCTTTAGCTTTATTGAAGAAGAAGTTGATTTATAATGGGATTCTCTCAATCCCTTTCATTATTCCAACTCCCCTTGTTGTACAGAATTACCAAGAAGTCTTTAATTTGATTTACCCCTTGATTCGGGCAATCAATTAGCCTTCACCCACTTCATAGACGATGGAAATGCCCCAAATTCAATGGTTGGCTAGTCCTCCACTTGAATTTAGCTGAAATTCACCTTCAACCTTGTTGAATCCAAGTCTTGAAGCTTTCAATTTTTGGCACGTTTTCCAAGGTTGTTACTAAGTCCTAATTTTTGCTGTAAATTAGAATTTACAGTAGAGAAATCTAAAATTTCTCAGTCTCCAGGGATCCAAATGCTGAGAGCTTCAGAGCAAGGTTGTGAAATGGCTGGGAGATGAGATGGAAAGTTGTAGAGAGAGAAAATTCAAAGTTTTGTCGAGAAGAATGACTGAAAATATATCAAATGCAGTTGCTGCCTTGCCACAATAGCTTGTTGATGCAAAGAATTGAATTAAATCAGTCATTTACTACTGCTACTCTGTCTCAATAGCCCATAGATATTGTCTCCTACTGTTGATTGGTCTTCTCTTGCCCTTGGCAGCCTCAAAAGGTCCTCCAATGTCTGGAAATCAGACCAGGAGCCTCTCCTCCCTCTCTCTTGTAGGTTGAATTTATAAAAATGCTTCTCTTCAGCCTCTAAAGACGTTTTTCAGTCTTGCATGGGCATCTTTGACAAGTGATAGCCTTTCCAAATGGTTTTTTTCATAATTAAATATTAATTTTCAGCCTTTAGATACTGAAAATTAATCTAATAATTATTTCGATGTCCTGAAAAATAATATGACTAGCCAATAATTAAATTGGCTAGGCAACTTCCATTCCTAAGTGTCTCTGCGCCATCTTTGACCATTAGATTGGCGTTAGGTACTATTAAACGCCACTCTCTAGTGTTACTAAATGACACTTATGGCCAAATGAATGACCGAGACCAACAATTGGCACCAGATATTACCAAGTACTTGTGCGGCATAACTTATAGCAACTTTTGCCTTTGACATCTCGTGATTTCTTTGGGTCTCGGGATTGTAAATTTACTTTAACCCAGTTGCACCTCACATGTGCAACATTTACTTAATCATGTGATTAATAATCAATCCACATGTTAAGTGAGGTTTCAAAAATACATGTCCTAATGACAGTCCTCCCCCTTGAAATCCTTGCAATCGTCCTCGATTGCATTGCGAAATGCATCAAAAGCAAAGTATTAAACTGGAATTTCCATAAGTCATCATAGTCAACACAACATTGTGCACTGCTGTTCAACCATTCTATATGCCCAACATATGCTGAAAATTACTAGCCAACATAACATAGCATAAGACTCATAAAGAATCTCAAAAACATTGCCAGATTATCATGTGACATGTCCATTTCTCGTGAGCTCAACTCATTTGGCAAAACCAAACCATAGTATAGTAAAAACCAAGCATAAACCATGGCTAAAACATCAGTGGCATCATAACATATGCTGTTGTCCATGGAACTAGATGTAAACCATTGAAAATTGAGCGTAATCTAATCATTAACTGATTATCTATTGATCTGAGAACTAACCACAAATTGCTGCAAATGTGATTCCAAACTGATCACAAACTCATTGCAAAAACTGATTAGCAATCAATGCAAAAACTGATGCACAACTGATCCAAAAAGTGACCATAAACGGTTCTCAAGCTGATAAAAAACTAGGCTAATTTGATCAAAATTTTTGTCTTAAAATTGAGGTAAAATTCATGCTAAATTGATCATAAGCTGATGCAAAAGTATAGTTCTAGTGCTCGGGTGAAACTCATATTCATCTGTATACATCTCACAGTGACTAGTACACTAAGTAGTGATCTCATGGCAAACATACTGTCAACGCAGTACCTTGGATGCATGCTGAATATATCTGAGATCCACTACATACGAGAGCTATCCATAACTGGAGGAGGGAAGTGCTACCTTTCTCTTGAGCATCATGCAATACTCCGGACCTTTGCTCTGTTGAACCTAAATAGAGCCCGAACTAAAGTCGGCTCTGACTCAAAGGCATCTAGGTAAAGTTGCAACAATTGAGATGGTATGCCAAGTTATTCTCTTCCATCTATTTGGCATCCATTGGTGAATAGTTTTGAAATTTCACCAAGTATCTCCTGGAAACTTTACCTTTGACCTTTCTTTCAATATGTACCAAATCTGCTCAAGTATCAAAATCTCATCTAGCTGCTCAACCTCAGGTTGAATTTCAGTAGACATATCTTATAGCACATCACCATGAAAAGGCCTAAACAAACTAACATGAAAGGCATTGCGTATGTGTCAATGTGGAGGTAATTTCAGTCGATATATCACGTTGTTGATCTTCTCCAACATCTAGAAGAGTCCATAGTATCTCATACTCAACTTCAGATACAAGCTTTCTCTTCCTTTAATCTTTTTTAGTCTTGCCTTTTCAAAACATAGCAATACATAATCACCCTCTAGAAACTGCAAAGCACGTCTATGGCGATCAGTTGTCCTCTTTTGCTTTTTTTGTGATCTTTGAAGTGCATATTTTATCTTTGCATAGGCTACATCCAAGTTTTCCACATAACAATCAGCCTCAAAGATCTTATCCTTAGTTTGCAGAATAGGTGGTACCTTCTTGCCACCCTTAACCACCTCAAATGGAGCTTTCCCCGTAGAACTATGCATTGTGTTGTTGTAAGCAAACTCAACCAAGGGCAAATACTACTTCCACTGTGTCTTGTGGTTTGAAACATAGCATCTCAAAAGATCTAACACTGTGGAATTTACTTCCTCAAACTAACCATCTGTCTGCGGATGGAAGGATGATGAGAATTTCAGTGTGGTACTCATATTCTCAAACAAGCCCTTCCAAAATAAATTGGTTATCCGGGGGTCTCGATCACTAGTGATTAACCTTGGCATACCGTGATACTTAAAGATGTGTTGCAAAAACAATTGTGCCATATGATCAACCTTTATTTTCTTCCTCACCGGAATGAAATGGGCTTGTTTGCTAAACCTGCAAATGATAGTCCATATCCCATCATTCCCTGTAGGTGTCTTAGGAAGCTGAAAAATAAAGTCCATTGCAATGCTCTGCCAGGGCCTATTTGGAATAGGTAAGGGCTGCAATAAATCTTGCATCTTTTGCCTATCATGCTTTACCTTTTGAATTATAGCCAAGAGCTCTTTCTCATAGACCTGCAAATTCTTTTCTGCACCGTGGAGAATTCGGCTCTGATAAGTCACAACTCGGCCGTCTTGCATAAGAACTGTCCTAATGTTGTTACCACATGCATCACATTGAACTATGAATGACTTCCTTAGATCGGGCAACACAAGCACAAGATCTGAAGTCATCTTTTCCTTGAACTTTTCAAATGCTGAAATTTCCACTGTTGTCCATCTAAATGGCACATCCTTCTTTTGTAGGGCATGCAATGGAGATGCAATTTCAGCAAACCCGTATACATACTTCTTGTAGTAAGAATATGAACCCAAGAAGTTGCGGATCTCATGCACATTTCTCAAAGGTGGCCATGATCGTATTCCCTCAACCTTTGCAAGGTCCATGGGAATACCATAAGCCGATACAATATGCCCTAAAAAGTGAATTTCATGTAAGAAGAATTCACTTTTCTTGTCATTGATAACTAGTCTATGCTCACGCAGTTCATTGGACACAATGTCCAAGTGTTTTCTATGCTCTGCCTCATTCTTTGAATAGACAATCATGTCATCAAAGAAAGTGTCCACAAATCCTCTATGTGGCTTGAAGATATGATCTATCATCTGATTAAAAGCGACAGGAGCATTTGTAAGTCCAAAAGGCATAACAAGAAACTCATACAATTCAAAAGATGTCTTGAAAGCTGTTGTAGGCACATCTTTCGATCTAATGCGTATCTAATGATACCCACTTTTTAAATCTATACGGCTAAATTTGGTTGCCCCTTGCAATCTATCTATAACATCATCGATCCGAGGAATTGAAAAGTGATTCGTTATTGTGATCTTGTTCAGAGCACGATAATCAATGCACATACGCCATGAACCATCCTTTTTTTGCACCAAAAGCACTGGAGAACAAAAAGAAGATGAGCTGGGCTGAATGAAGCCTTTTTCTAACAGCTCATTTATCTGACTCCTAATCTCCTCTTGTTGGGCTGCATTGACTTTGTAGGGTGGCTTATTAAGTGGGCTACTTCCAGGGATAAGATCTATGCCATGATCTTCTGGCCTTTCAGGCAGTAGCTGCCTTGGAAGTGACTGAGAGAAGCAATCAACATACATTTTCAGAAATGACATGCGATCTTTCTCTAACTTAGAAATGTTTCCAACATTCTTACTATCATCTTTATCCTTAGTAAAAACCAAGTACGTTGAAAGATGATTTTTCATTACTTTAGAAATGGCAACTGTACTTTAGAAATGGCAACTGTAGATACAATAGGGACAGATTCACCTTTTAACTTTACATCAAGTGTGAGTACCTTTCCCTTATGTTGAATAGTGATCTTTTTTGCACGAGAATCAATCACTGCATGCATACAGTGATACCATGGCATACCAAGCAATACATCACAACCCTTAAGTGGAGCAATGAAGAACTCTTCATTGCCCACATATTCTTGTATGTGCAATCGAAGCTTTCCAATGAGCGGTGTGACAAGTTTTGCATAGCCTTTACATGCCATTCCAACTTTCCCCATGGGTCCCATCTCATCCTCTTTGATGCCTAGACGGGCGGCCATGTTAATAGAGATGAAGTTGGCTCATATACCATTATCAAAAGAAAATCAATGCATGTTGATCCCTAATTTTGCCCCATGCTCTGCACAACTTGGTAGTATCATTATTGGGTTGATCACTAACAACATCGGGCTTCAATCCCACTGATGTTTTAGGCTTCTTTTCTTTAGAATCTCCTTGATTTTTTTTGATTTTCCAACTTGCTGCCTATTGGGACAGTCCCTTGCAATGTGATCCTCCTGTTGACAAATAAAACTTTTTTTTGCAGCCATCAATTCCCTACGTTGTGCCAAAGTTTTCGAGCCCTTTCTTTGTTGTTTTGGCCGCTTTTCAAATCTGCTCCTTTTCTCTGCCTTAAATAACTTTTTATTTGGCTTTTCCCTGTAACCAGCCTTCCTTCCGTCGATGGGTGGTAAATCCCTGATTACAACTTAATTACAACAGCAAATTTTTTTTATGGCTTAACCAAAAATCTGATCTGCAGATTTTTTTTCAATAAATGGGTTATAAAGCTCAAAAGTGCTGCATTGCCATTCTCTGAACCCACTCCTGAGAAACATGCTATTGTATGAAAATAATTTGGATACTTTTGTTTTGCAGGTTCACTGCCGGAAACCGGAATCTGGCTAGGCTTTAGCATGCACATTTGCCATCATTGACCTGAATTTCATGAATGGGGAAGAACAAGTAAATACGGACCACAGAAAGATTCAATTGCATATTGGAAATCAGGGGCTCAGCCGCAACAAATAGAATAAAGGGATGAGAGGAAGAGAGACTCCATCCTGTCACATATTCTTAAGTACCAAGAAGCTTGCTTTAACTCAATTTTGGTCCTGTTTCAGATGGGGGCAATATCTTCTTTTGTGGCACATCAAGAGTCAAAGTTAACAGCATGCCAAAGCAACAAGTTGATGATGTCTAGACCTTACACTGGATATTATACTTGGTGTTGTGTTCATGTGTAGACATCTGCGAAAATATCTGTGGATGTGGTACTCCAGTGAAGTAGGCTGTGACTTTTTTCTCTGTTCTGGTGCTTTTCCTGTTTGCCTGCAGGGTGGGTGTGTGTGTGCGTGTGCTGGAGTGAGGAGGGACTCTCCTGAGGGAGCCACGTATTCTCATGCATGAGTGCTTCTGCCCTCATGGGACATAGAATCCCCTTGCTGTTTGTGTCTATGAATTGGCTGGAACTGTGATTCATATGGCTGCATTCCAATTGTTCTTGATGCTGGATTGTAAGTTGTGTTAGAAGTTTTATATTGTCATCAAATAGTGTGCACAGATGCAGTTTGTATGGTGGCCTGCCAACTGTGTTTTAAGGCTTTGTTCTTCTTAATGCTGGATTAGAATCTGTGTTAGAAGTCTTACAGTGTCATCAAATAGTTCTGCACAGATCCTGTTTGTATGGTGCCCTGTCAACTGTGTCTTAGGCTTTTCTGTTCTACCTTAAGACCATTTTGAAGCTTCAAACGACCTGGCATTTCAAGCAAGTACAAAGAGTAACTGGAGTATGATTGCAGGATCATAGTGATGAGTTAGAGACACCAAGATGCATGTCTTTCCTATGGTGTGGTCTTGAAGGTTTTATTTGTCGTATTTGGTTGCTTGATCAAATTGATTGTTTTTTAATTTAAAAGAAGGAACAACTTTTATGAGGTAAGTGCTCTTATAACCATTGTTGGTGTTGGCATAAGTAAACTTTGGCATAAAAGATTTGGTCATATTGGTTGTGTTAAAGGAGATGTACAAGCAAGATAGGTGAGCAATAACTAAAATGAAAAAACCATGTGAAGTATGTGTGATGGGCAAGCAACAAGAAAAGGCATTTCCATGAGAAAGCAAGAATAGAGCGAAGGCCTCTTTAGAGTTGGTGCATGTCCCAAGTATCATTTCCTTGATGAAATGGTAATGCACTTCAATGTGCTTTGATCTAGCATGATAAGTAGGATTACTTGCTAGGAGCATACACTTGGATATTAATGCTTATAAATAGCTCATACTTACGAGGCAATATACAAGCTTGTGGCATTGTAATGGTAATCTGATCATTGCTTTCTACATATAACAAAAATATTTATTGCTGTTTGAATGGTCTTGGGAAGAGTGACAGTTTTAGCAACTTCTTAATGATAGTTGCAGAGAATTTTTGTCGATTGAATAAAATGTGAATCTTAGCTATCTTTCATGAAATGTTACGATTTTTTGGTTCATGTTACCATCTCCTCCTCTTCAAGGAATTCGGATGAAATTTTTGAGTTTGAAGATTTTTGTAGGGCCATTTGCATATTTTAGTGCTTAATACCACAAGCACATTAGTTAGCATGTATGATGCCAATGATGAGTACATCTACGTACGACTCTATGTCTACTTAACAATTGATCTTAATGGCCACTTGTGAAATAGGAAACAACTCTTGCATTGTAATAAAACATTTGATGTTGATTATTGTAGGGCCATTTGCATATTTTAGTGCTCAATATCACAAGCACATAAAGGATAAAGTGTCGACTTTAAGGATTTTTGTAGGGCCATTTGCATATTTTAGTGCTCAATACCACAAGCACATTAGTTGGTATGTATGATGCAAGTGATGAGTCTATCCACATGCGACTCAACGTCTACTAAACAATTGATCTTAATAGCCACTTGTGAAATAGAAAACAACACTTGCAGTGTAATAAAACATTTAATGTTGATGGAAATAGAAACACTAGCTTTTTACTCTCAATCTTGAAATTGTGAGTCTATTTTTTTGTAAGCATAAGGATTGATCTTGTCTTGTACTTGTTTTTTAGATTGGTCTTGTCTCATATTTTTTTAAAAGATTCTTAATGATTGTAAAAGTAGAGTACGTGTTATCATAGTTGTAGCATGTGAGGATAGCAAAAAACACTAGTTGTTCAAAATTAGTAGGCCATGGCAAGTAGAAATTGATTCTTGAAATCTCAATCAGTGTAGATGTTTCATTGAGGTTTCAAAGGATTGGTATAGTCTAATCTAACAATTGTAGAAGTAAACCCAAAATGTTGAGTTTGAGGATATGATATTGTGAAGCATCACATGGTTTGCCATGACCTATGAGGTAAGTGGTAAAAAGGAGGTGGAAGGTAGTATTGTAAGCAAGAGGGAAAAAAGTGTTTTATGAAACATATTCACCTTGGCATACAAGAAATGTATTGGTGTATAATAATTTTTTGGTTATTGGTAATAGGTAAGCTTTATTCATTAGACGACACTGAGGCAAAAAGTACGGGTGTATTAGATTGTTCACATTGGCATGACTAAAGTAAATCACACGTAACACATACTTTAGTTATTTTGAAAAGGTAAGCTTTGTTGTTTAGGCTCCATGGGGTGCATAATAACTTGATGCTCTTTGGTTATATATTCTTTCCTTTTGTATGGAATACAAAGTTAAACACAACCTATATTCATCCATTAGTTGCTTGTAGAAAATATTGTCACCATATAAACGTTCTTCTTAGAGTGTATAATTGGAATAAGAGCTCTTCAAAGTTGCTAAACCTATTTATGGTCATTAGTTCTTTCAATGCACTTAGTTTAGGTTGAGCCCAAGTGTTGCGTAGCAAAAAAGAGGTTTCATGAAGAAGGATGAGGCAATTATAAACTTAAAATTAAGGAACTATAATGGAGACTCATTTTTATTTGTATTTTAGTCCAAGAGTTAAAGAGTCAAAAGAGCAAGGCTTCATGAATTACCATAAGGCAAGTATCACTTTATAGCTAAGGAGCTATGGTCGAGATTGTTAGAAGTATCTTATTGTTCAAACTTCTTTTTGCATTGATAGAATCTGTCAATTGTATTAATTTGTCGATGCTAACAACTATACATGATAGTAAGTTAGATGGTGTTTTTATAGGGTCCTTGAGAGGTTGGGCAAGGTTGTGGATAGAACACTTTGAGTCTTACTCCTTTGGCTCATATTATTATGCTTGCAAGAATGAGTGATGAAGCAAAGCACTCCACAATTTATTGCGTTGACCTTTCTAAAAAGCCTTTTTATATATTTGGTGGTTGATTTAGCCAATTTGTCATTGCTTTAGGAAAAGATCAATGGTGATTTCATATGGTCACGGATACATGAAGGTAAGGCTCAAGGTTCAAAGGCCAATTGGTAGTCTTTTGGCTCACATTCCAAATTGATTTGGATCCTTTGATTCAACTCAAACTAAAGGTTTAACTTGTACAATTGCACATGAACTTTAAGTTATGAGCTTGATTTCACTTTAGGACATGGGATTGATACTTTCTACTCAATCTTATATCTCGAGATCTTAAGAGGGATTGGGGTGTGGGTGTCACATGGTATGCTCCCTCCGCCTCTTGTGATTGCTAGAAGGGTGCCATGTGTTGACTGTGCCCCCTCAACCTTGCTCTTGTAACCTATATCCTTGCCTACTTGTCTTATGCAACTTCCTTGCTCTTGCGACGATGCCACTCGCAACTAGTTGCGACCTTTGCTTGTGATGTTTGTCCTCGCTTGTCCTTGTCTCTACCCATCTTTACTCACGATTTCTCATAGGCCTTGAGCTTTGTGCACTTGCACCTTGACTTGCGGCTCCTCGAATTGCGATCAGGGTCTTTCTCCCTTTCTTGACACTTGCATTCTCTTTCTCTCCTCCCCGCACACGCTCCACGCTCTTTGGAAGATTGAAGTGCTCTCTTTGTTAGTATGCACCTTCTCTCTCTCTCTCTCTCTCTCTCTCAACCCCCACCTTGGTAAGCCATATCTCCCCTTCCCCCTCAGTTGAAAAAAAAATCCAAAAACAAATACTCAATATATTTTCTCTCTCAAGTATCCATTAATATACTTTATCATATTTGGAGAACAAATTAATCTTTAGAGTTGGGTATGTTTATGTACATGTTAGTATAATGGATAGGCAAAGCTATTCAAAGTCCAAAGATTTGATTGGGATTCAATTAGAAAAGCCTTCCCTTGCATGGTTTACACTGGGTTGAATAGCTACTTAGAGTAAATGTGAGCGTGCAATGAAAACACAGAGACGGAAACATAAAGAGACTGCAAGAAAAGAAAAATGAAATTTGCAGTGAACAAGAAAGAATGTTGATACAAATGGAAAAGCGAAAGGAGAAGGATCAGTCCTTGCACATAGCCCATAATGTCAGTGAGAGCACTAGATCAAGCTAATGATGACAACATGGAGATGGAGGAAGACGAAGTCAAAGTGTGTACTTGCTAGGGTAGGAGGATGAGATGAATGATCTGCCAAGGGGGGGCAAGTTGTATATAGCCAAAAATGCCAAAATATGGTTGACTTGTATCAAGGGAGACCATAAATGTTGGCTGACTAGCATTTAATGTTGGTCAATGAAGGAAAAGATATCAAATAAAATAGGATGAGTTTAAAAAAATCCCAAATGATAATGACAATGTCTGGTAGGTGTAAGTAGATTGTGGAAAGCAGTAATTGCCTAGGAAATGCACACATAAATCTCAACTAGAGGAGAAAATGCACTGAAAGGCAATAAACTGAGTGCTTTAGAATGAGCTACCTCCTTCGTCAAAACAAGTGAGAGAAAGGTTGGAGCTTCTAAAGTCCTCATTAGACTCACATTGAGACTCATAGGGAGGAGATGACAAGACATCACAAACATGAATGTTAACACCGCCTCTTAAATCTTGGATGTGGCAAAAGGCCAAGGAAGAAACGGATCTTGGGGTGGCAAGAGGAATGCCGATGTTATTGAAGTTCATCAATATAGACTGTGGATGAAAAAGCCATTCACAATCTTGCTCGGTGATAACCCGAGTACCAAGCCTAGAAGGGCCATAAATTGAGATGAGCGGAAAGCCCAAGTTTGGAACATAAAGGGCATGTGAAAGGGAGATTTTTCAGGAAACAAAGGCAAAGTGCCAACACCACAAATGGGCATTGATACAATGTCACCAACAACAACTGAATCCTCAAAATGGCAAAGATCCTGTAGCAAATCACCTAATGGAGTCATATGACTAGAAGCTCCACTATCAACCAGTTAAGGCCTCTTAGAAGACGAGGCGACCACTTAAGAAGGCTTCTCCAACTCAACAATATGAAGGAACATGGACTTATGGGCAACCGTTGGAGTAGAGGTAGAAGGCTTGGATGTTGTACCTCCATCCTTTGCTCTTGGACGAAGGTGAGGGCACTTCTTTCAACATTTCTCATTTGGATGTGTTCCCTTGCCACAATATGGGCATTCAGGCTTCTTCGAATTGGAGTGTGAGCTTGAAGAATTCTCCTATCTTTCAGCCTTTGACTTCCCTATTTTCTTTTCCCCTACAACAAAAGCTTTCGTGGAGGTGGATCCATTAGCGATCTCTTTGGTGTGTTTGTCATGCTCCAAAACAAGTGGGGCAGGCTTCTCCGATAGAAGCTTCTCACGGGTCCTTGATGTAAGAAGGTTGGAGTAGAAGACATCAAGTCGAGGAGATGGCAGTTGAGTCAAAATAATCATAGCCATATCCTCTGAAGAGATCATCCTGCAAATGAATGCAACCTCATTCCTCATATCCTCCAACCTAGTAATATGATCCTCCATGGAATGAGAATAATCAACAACGAGCATTCGTAATCCGATGGGCAAATGTCTTTTGATGGTATAAAGAAGCAAGCTTTGTCCACACTTCCGCTACTTTCCACAATCTGCACACATGCACTAGGATAGAAACTTGTAAGCTCATAAAGAGAAAAGATTGGGCTTTAGAGTTGAGATGATTCCATAAGGATGCACAAAATGGCGGGATCCTCCACGGGATGGGGAATAGGGTGGGTAATGAACTCCCAAAGATAAAAGGTATCAAGGATACACTCCACCTTACACGACCAAAGAGAGTAGTTTGAACCATCAAGCTGGTCATACCTTACAATGATACCATGCTGTGATACCATGTGAGTGCGCAATAGAAAAGAATAGAAATACAAAGACAATCAAACAGAGAGATTGCAAGAAAAGAAGATTGAAATTTGTAATGAATAAGAAAGAATGCTGATACAAATGGCAAAGTGGAAGGAGACAGATCAGTCCTTACATGTAGCCCACAATGTTAGTGAGGGCACTAGATTAGGCTGATGATGACGACAACACTGAAGACAGAGGAAGATGGAGTCAGAGTGTGCACTTGACAGGGAAGGAGGAAGACGAGATGAATGATTTGCGAAGTGGTCAATGAAGGCAAAAATACCAAAAAAAACAAGGGTGACCTTGGAAAAATTGCCAATGACAATGTGGAAAGTAGTAACTACTTGGGAAGTGTGCACAAAATCTTGACTAGAGGAGAAAATGTATTGAAAGGCAATAAACTAAGTGCTCTAGAATGAGCTACCTTCTCTATTAAAACAAGTGATAGACAGGCCATAGCTCCTAAAATCCTCATCTGACTTAGATTGAGACTCATAGAGGTAGGAGATGACAAGGCATGACAAACATGATTGCTAACATAAACTACATGATAGGGGTAGTGTGATGGGAGTTTAATGTAAGTTAGTCTTTGCAGAAGTTGTGCATGTTATTCAATTGATGGCCACATTTTGTTGCTAACTTGCGTTCATTGGTGTTTTGTGCTTTGGGTAACATGTTCATTATTTTTCATGATGGATAATATGTATAGATCATACATTGATATATATATGTGTTTTTTTATTTTGTATATACATTTATTTTTGTATTATATTGTGTTTAACATGATTAGTTCTTTATACATATGTGGAGGGTGTGTATCACATGATTAGTGAATGTGTTTATGCCAATGCTTTAATATAGAATAGATTTCTCTCTCACTCATGATTAGTGCTTTTATGTATGTATTAATGCTTTAACATGAAGTTAAGGGTCTCTATGTGTGTATATTATTTTTATGTATGTGTATGTATTATTATATTATAATATGTGAATTTGTCATTATTATTATATTATATATGCATTTCGTATACTATTATTAGTTTTTTAGGTGTGCCTTTATTGTGTATTTATTATATTATATGTATATGAATATGCTATTTTTGTATATGTAGTAAAAAATAATAAACATACATTTAAAAACAAGTATTATTTTATTATGTTAACATATTGGAATCAAAATTGTAAATACCTTTTTATTGTAGATATGTATAGCTTTAGTTGTTGATAGTTCTCTCTCTCTCTCTCTCTCTCTCTCTCTCTCTCTCTCTCTCTCTCTCTCTCTCTCTCTCTCTCTCTAAAAATAGGAACATTGTAAT
Source organism: Lygodium microphyllum (assembly GCF_053477565.2). Classification (NCBI taxonomy): domain Eukaryota; kingdom Viridiplantae; phylum Streptophyta; class Polypodiopsida; order Schizaeales; family Lygodiaceae; genus Lygodium; species Lygodium microphyllum. The sequence goes on from NC_141154.1 coordinate 126,613,071, forward strand.
AGATGGAAAAATTTTCATTCCTCTTATTAAGCATGATTTTTTCTCCTCAAAATTTTTGGTTTTTCAATACATTTTATTCTTTGAATACTTTCTTTAACATTATTTTGGTGATGATGATGTTCTTTCATGTAATGCTGTATTTTTGCTATCTTCATCAACACTATTTCTTGCGGTACATCTCTTAGTCTCTCTCTCTCTCTCTCTCTCTCTCTCTCTCTCTCTCTCTACTTACAAATTAATAATTCTTAAAAGTTTTTTCAATTGAATAGATTGCTATTAGATAACATTTTAAATAGCTATGCTCTATATTTAATGTCATTTTACTTTCTCAATACTCTCTCTCTCTCTCTCTCTCTCATGAAGATTGTGATTAACATTGTGACTTATGTGTTTACTATCTATTTAACATAGAGTTAAGGGAGTGCATGCATATATATTATAATTTTTATATGTTTAGGTGTGATGCATTTATTTTTTGTATTGTATAGGGTTCAACATGATTAGTGCGTGTACATGTGTGTGTAACAATTAGTGAATGTATGTATGTATATTAATGTTTTAACATAGATCATTTCTCTATTTGTCTCTCATGATTATTGCTTTTACATATATAAAATATACAATTAAATAGACAAAAAAGCCAAAAAACTAGCAGATTTACACCTGTAGATGCAATAAATGTTGTCCCAACTGATATTTTTATGGCATTTTTCCAATGCCACAAATAAATATGGGATGCCACAAAAACATCCCAGATGACAGGAACAATATCCAACAAGTGTAGGTAGAGTGTGAAAAGTAGAATTGACCTAGGAATGCACACAAGAAGTTGACAACTACAGTAAATGCACCTAAAATTGCCAAAGCTCTATGTCTCCGTCAAACGCTAACATAGGCTCACAATCAGAAGATGATAGATTGATATGACTAACATAGGTAGGCTAATAGCCCCTCAGATCTTGGGAGTGTTTGAAGACCTAACAACCTCATGTGATGAAGCATAGAAGCCTTGGGTAAAGGCTTTGTGAAGAGATTGTTGTGTTGTTTGCTTGAGACAATAGACCACCGCTAACTTGGAATCCACGATCCGTTCTCGAACACACTGATATGAAACTTTAATGCGCTTTGTGTGAGCATAAACCACATGGTTCTTTAATAGAGCTAGAGCACTCCGGTTGTCCATACATAGCTTCATAGGTCCTGGTTGGGAAAAGCTAATCTTTGCCAACATGCGGCAAAGCCAAACCACCTTCATAGCTATAGAACATAATGCATGATACTGTAGAATAAAGGGCCACAATAGGTTACTTCTTACTGCTCCATGAGATAGCTCCCAATCCAAGGGAGAAGGCATAACCTATAGTGGACTATCTAGAGTCCACATAACCTGCACAAGCATGTGTAGAACAGTTCCTATATTGGACTAGCTATTGGAGGATACTAGGTAGTAGCCTTTAGACCAATGGTGCTCATTTTCAATGAATATTTTTATTTAACTGAAATAGTAGAAAAAGTAGGTTCAAAATGTATTGTGTTCAATGTTTTGAAAGGGATCATGCATGAGGAGTACACGATTTTTTATTGGGTAGCTATGACAATATGATATGGCTTGACTAGCTCTTGTTTTCCCACCACTATCAACATTTTTTAGGGCTAACGAGACGTATCGATTGGGAATTTGCATAACCATGCCACATCAATTGTTGTAAGTTTTTTTTTTTTAAAAAAGGGCTAATTTGAGTTGGTTTTGATTAACAGCATTTGAGAACCCTCCTAGAGGCTATTGAGAGTGGAAAAAGACTGAAATTTTGACTGATTTTTGAGGCATGAATGGTTGATTTTGATGGAATTTGAGTGATGATTAGTTGTTTTGAAAATGTTTGAAAGTGTTTTTGGATGATATTGATCATGTTTTGGAAGCTCATGATGATTCTTAGTAGAAATATGAAGCTCTGTGATGTTCTGATAGGTTTTGTTGAGGTTCTGATACCCTATGTTTAGCTTCTATTTTGTTTTGATTTTCTTTTGTATGAAGCATGGATTGATGATTGCCAATTAAGGTCACTCCAGTTAGAAATAGTACCCCCCTCGCCATACATGATCTTGTAGGATCGAGCCCCTTGTGAATAACGAATAATTTACAAGACTGCTCTCTAATGCTCCTAAGTGGGAGTCTTTATGAAAGAAGACAACAAAGCCACAACAAAAGAAATATTTGCTTGAGTGTGAATAAGTTAGATGAGGGAACCAACAAGATACATATAATGGGTGGCATGTGTAAGGGGAGATCCTGTTGCCAAAAACTTGGACTCTGGGTCCATGGAGGATGAAATAGGCCGACAATTGGCCATAGCAAACTCTGAGAGTAACTCAGAGATATACTTGTGTTGGGAAATAAAATTGCCATGTGTCATCTAATAGATTTCCAATCCAAGGAAGAAGCAGAGGATCCCAAGGTCCATCATGTCAAACTCGTCTCAAAATCTCTGAAGTTTGTCAACCTTCAGAGTATAGCTCCCTAGGATGATAAGATCATCCACATAAAGGGCCTTCCGCAATCTGTAGACATGGTCCTTCTTCCCTTGCACAAGAAAACTTAGAGGTTGTGGAACATAAATCTCCTCCTTAAGGATGCCATTCAAGAAGGCATACTTAACATCCATTTGATAAATAGGCTAGTGATGGTGGGTTGTAAGAGCCAAGATAGCTTGAATAGTAGACAACTAATTTGTAAGTGCAAAAGTCTCAAAATAGTCCAAACTTTCCATGTGTGAGCAAAACCCTTGGCAACAAGCCTAGCTTTATGCTTGTTCCAAAACCATCAGTAGGGCACTTGGTCTTATAGACCCACTTCACACTTGTCACCTTCACTTTTGTGGGCATGGAACCAAATTTTGACATGAAGATAGGGTCTATAATTCAAGTTGGACATGAGAGTGATGTTGAAAGAGATGATACCAACGATTTAGAAAGTTCTAGCATTGATGAAGAAGACAGAGAATGAAAAGCCAATTTACTTTTTTAAGAGACATTGACCTTTTTGGGTTGTCAATTTAGGGTCCAAAAGAAGGAAAGAAAACAATAAATCCTACACAGAAATGCATAACCTATAGTAGAAAATGCATAACCTATAGAGCAGAAAATGCATGACCAACAAAGTAGGAAATGCATGACCAATAGCAAGAAATGAATGTTGGGTTACCTAAGTTGATGAACATGGTAGGAAATGACTGGACTAATGATGAAATAACTAAATATTCAACTATGTTTCAAAAATACCCTATTGAATATTATCAATTGAGGGGTATCAATTGTATCATGCATCACATCAAATTGAAAGAAGGATGTAAATCAGTAGCTCAGAAGCTAAGAAGACTTGGTATAATTCAAAAAAGCGTACTTAGAGTTGAGGTTCAAAAATGTGGACGTAGGGTCTATTTACCATGTTGATGATATAGAATGGATATGTGAATTGTAATCAAACCAAAGAAGAATGAAAAAAGCGAGAGTATGCGTTGATTTCAAGCCTCTTAATGCTATGACTAGAAGGGATTACTATCCTCTTCTGTTTTAGGATGAGATTATGGATCAAGTAGCGGGTCATCAACTTTATGGATATTTTGGATACTTTCAAATCAGAATAGTAGAGGAGAAGGGGAATGTGTTGGAATGTATGTTCTCATAGTCGAATACATATACATGATTAAAAAATGCAATTTGCTGCTTGTAGCTTTGTAAACTCCATAGCAATTCGTATTACGTGTAGTGACAGTCACCTACAATGACAATTAACTACAGTGAGTTTGCTCCTAAAAATAATGAGACTAGTAAATTCCATTGAAAGAAATTGGTGTAGGGAACCTTGTTTTGCCTTTTGTGGTGTCAATCTGAAAACTTTTATTAAGAGAGATTCTTTGCTTTTGTCATGTGGTGTTGTCTTGGGCGTCAATAGAGACAGACCACCTAATTCACCTACCAATATTTGCTTCGATAGGAAAGTATTATTGTAGAGGTGGAAAAGTTCTTTTACCATCTTTACAATAACCACTACAACCTTTAGGTAATTTGTTAGCTGACTTGTACCCACAAAGTAGATAAATAAAAAGAAAGTGCTTACAATAGGCTATTGTTTCAATGGGTGCAAAATTCGATGAGCTTTTGTATGTAAATGGAAACAGTTATATATTTTTAGTACATGGATCAATATTTTACTAGATAGGTTTTCTATTTCTAGGTGAGAATGGACAACAAATACCAAAATTTATGCAACTTTATGTTTATGATATTAAGCATGAGTTATCAAATCACATGGGGGGTTTATCTCGACTTTTGTTTTTAACTTATTAGAGGGGCTTCAACAAATGATGCATGATCACAATGTTTATGCACAATACTAGTTGGTGCAAGCTTGCAAATCAATCTATTACTAAAAATAAAAATATCAAATTTTGAGAATTGATCCACATCTAGACAATATTAGGTTTTGACTGTATAAGTGAGGTTGCTATAATCATGCTCAGACAAGGTGATATATACTTGAACATTGTAACATTCGAGTTTGCACTTGATAAGGGGGTCTGATTTCTATATTTAACTTACATAAGGCATATTATGTAATTGTTGTATGTTTTTCTCTTTCCAACTGGAGAGAACAAAAGGCATATTAGAGTTCTTTATGCATCTATGGATTATCATATTAATGTTAATAATCTCATAAACAAAGATTATATCACTGAAATGCAATATTACACTTTTCAACTTTAGGTTTGCAATGATACTGATGTAGGTTTTTTTGCATGGTGACTGCTTGCTACAACAATACATTGTCAATGCTTACTTTTGCATTGAGCAATGTAGATTAGCTTGGTGTCCTTGTAATCAAGCAACTTAACAAGTTGAAATGTATAAGAGATTGACTGATATGGTCATTGGTTTAGATACAAATGATGATAATATTATTTGCATTGCTATGGACAAGAGAATAGTATTGCCATGTTCATTTACAGGCAAACCAAGATTCATGTATCAATATAGATGCTTTGTTTCTTGGGCAACCTACATATAATTGGCTAGAATTGATTGATGTATTTTCCTATTTAAAACACAAGGACATGATGCAATAGATAGTCAAGAAGGAATTGTTTGGTAAGGTTGTTGGATATGTATCCGTTGTAGAATTTCAAAAGAGTTTTACCTCATTCACACATACTTTTGATATTAAAGCCTATATCAAATTATCACTAAATGCAACATATATAGTCAGTATGGTGAGTTCAATCAAGGTAGTCCTCGCATGGTGGATAGTCAATGTACAAAGGGATATCCATAAAAGTTTGCATGTACAACTATACTTAATAAAACTAGTTATAGTTTATATAAATGTTGAGAGGATGAAAAGACACATAATGCTAAGTAAAACATCTTGGATAACCAATGGGTAATACAATAATTCTTACTTGACTTCCAAGTATAATGCTCATATAAATATTAAGGTATGCTTCATAATTGCATCTATTAAATATTTGTATAAGTATGTATAGAAGGGCCATAATTGTGCAACTATTTGATTTAGCAAATGTGCATGGTTCTATATCCAATGAATTGGTGTGTAAAATACTAATGAGATCGAGGGCTACTTGGATGTACGATATATTTTTGCTTTTGAAGCATGTTGGTAGATATATGAATATAAACTTCATGATGAGAAATCCAATATTCAATGATTATAGATATATTTACCTAGAGAGAATAATGTTTTCTTTCGTGACTCGGATAATATTTATGATATGTTGTAAAATAAAACCACTTAAAAAAAAGCTCTTCACATAATGTTTACTTGTCCACCTACCCAACTTGATGCACTTTGGGAAGAGTTTTTAGTGCCGCTAACAAAAGATATAATGCATAGGCTATCTTTGCAAAATAGACAAAATATTGAGATGCAAGATGAAGTCAATAATCAAGCTTTGATCATATTCAAGAACTTTTATGTCAATATGGACATAGTTTAGTAGACTATCATGCACTACCCGAGGTGACAAATGAAACACTATGCAAACCTTTTGCTCCTTGATGAACGAGTTTATGATAAGATAGAACAATAAAAAACTTTCTTAGATATGGAATATATATTGAATGATGAACAAAATAATTCCTTTATGGAAGTAAAGGATGCTATTGGTAAAAGTTTAAGGAAAGTATATTTCTTAGATGGTCAATATGATTTCGGAAAAACATTCCTATACAAATGTTTAATTGCAAAGTTTCACAATCAAAATCACTACCATAGCTATAGCTTCCTTTAATTTTGTTGCATTGATTTTGCTACATAGCCATACAATCCATTCAAAATTCAAAATGCCATTGCAACATGGTAATGATCTATGTGCAATATACATATTCAAAGTTATCTTGTAGCATTGCTAAAAGAGATCAATCTTATTTTGTGGAATGAAGTTCCAATGATGCATAGTTACACTTTTGAATTGCTTGACACAACTTTAAAGGATATAATGCAGTGTGATATGCCATTTCATGGTAGGTTGTTATATTGGGTGGAGATTTTTGGCAAATACTACTAGTTGTACCAAAGGGAACTTGTGAGGATATTGTTGGTGTGACTATATGTTGTTCAATTTGCAGTAATACTTCAATGTTTTGAAACTTACATAGAATGTGTGAGTGACAATGAATGAGGACCACTTTATTGCATGATTACAAGACATTGTGAATGAAAAATATTTGTCACATAGAAATAATATATGATAAAGTTTGTCTAGAATGCTATTAAAGGAAGGTTCAATGCAAGACAATCAATTTTATCTATTAATATCTGAATTGCTAAATGATTATAGCTTCAGTGAACATTCCATTCTTGCATCTTAAAATAATGATGTGTAAGTTTAAAAAAACCATGCATTGCAACTAACGTCAAGAGAGATTAAACAATACTTTAGCACTGATTTTGTCGGTAATACAAATGAGAACGCCTTCCTCTACTCTGTGGAGTATCTTAACTCGAACATAGTTTTAGAGATATTCCTCCTTATATCTTGCTATTGAAAGTAGATGCTCCAATAATGTTACTCAGGAATTTGAATCCTTTTAAGGGTTCATGCAACTACACTAGGTTTATATGTAAGGCTTTCAATAAGATTATTAATGCTAATAATAGGGACTAATATTGAGAGATAGTATTTATCCCAATAATAGCTTTCATCCCTACATTTTTCTTTCTCAATAAAACATTTACAATTCCTTGTCCATTTAGTATTTGCAATGACAATCAACAAATCTCAAGGTTATTTTAGTTGTTTAGATCAAGTGGTGTTTTTTTTTTTGGAATCGTAATGTGTGTTATCTTTAATACTATTAACAAATAATAATAATCACTATTTTTTGAGTTTCTTTAAATCAAACTTATTTTCTTTGCTTGTTTACTTTTATTTTATTCTTAGATTGAAGGTGCTTTATCTTTGTCTTTGATAATATTGAAAAATGATAATAATAACTAATTTTATGCAACTTTTTTTGTTAGATCTCCAATTTGTTTTCCAATATTTTTTGATTTGCCTTACCAATTGCAACTGCAAGAGGCATTGTGACCATTAAGCTACGAATGATATCATTCATAGAACTCTTGCAAGAGTAATTGAAAGTTTATCAAGTGATGGATTTACCAACATGAATCATCATGTATATATAGAGGCTTTTATTACGGATATATCAATGCTATTATGTTATACAATTAGATGATGATTACACAATATATCGTTTGTATAGTAAGTGAATAGTAATGATTGGAGCAAATGGGAGTTTTAGGATTTATTTTGTTTTGTTACTCTACATCAAATTTTAATGTTCTTTTTTGTAAGTGTATTAACTTTTAATAATTCAACTAGGAAGAGGAAGCTATCTTTTCACTAATTGATTTAGGGCAATGGATTTATCTTAGTCAAAACATACATGCTTTTTTCTTCATTTAACTTTTTTAATGTTTGGGATAATATAATCATATTTTAAAATCACTTTTTTTTCATTCATCTTTTTGCATATGTATAGAAAAAAATTATATGATGAATTTGAAGAATATATATGTGTGAAGTCATGTTCTTGAATACATAAATATTTATGCGTAGCACAAAAGCTTTGACTTCTCTCATGGTTGGTTTTCCTGTGACTCAATCATGCACGAACCCTCTTGCCACATGAGACATGCATTAGAACACGAAGTGCCCTAAGTGGTACTAATATTGTTGTTTTAAAGTTTGGTACGATGCACCAAGAGAACCCATTAAAACCAACTATGAGAGATCCCAAAGATTTTTTGTTATGCATAAGTATTTATATATTTAAAAACATAGCTTGACACACATATATTTTCTAAATTTATCACCAAAATTTTACTTATACACATGAATTTCTGAATGAAGGAAAAGTGATTTTAACACATGATTATACTATTTCAACTATGGAAAAAGTTAAATGAAGGAAAAAGTATGTATATTTTGACTAAGACAGATCAATTGTTCTAAATTAATTATTGAAAACATAGCTTGAATAATGAAAAGTTGATGTATGTTGCACAACATGTGATGATGGAGTTGTGTGTCACGCCCCTTGCTAGATTTTGTTGCAATATGTAGTCTATCAACATAGTGTTTACAACACCTACTAAAAAAATAATATTAGAAATAATCATTTGTACTTAATACATTCTATGTGACAAAATATCTATAAAAAGATTGAGTACGTATTACTTGGGGTGATGATATGTTAATGTCTAGTATTGGTAGAGCAATCAACATAATTTAGATGAAATTGATGTAGAGTAATAAAACATAATAAATCTTGGAACTCCCATTTTCTCTAGTGATTTGGTTTTTGCCTAGTGTGCGAGGGATATATAGTGTAATCGTCATTTGATTGTATAACATAGTAGCATTGAATATATCCACAATATAAAATTTCTATATACATTGGAGAATTCTTGTTGACAAATTCATCACTTGGTAATGTTTCAATTGCTTTTGCAAGAGTTCTAGAAATGATATTGTTTGTAACTAATGGACATAATGCCTCTTGCAATTGCATTTGGTAAGGCATACAACAATAATATTGGAAAATAGATTAGGCCACTTATTAAAAATAAAAAGAATAAAATTAGCAAAAATTTTCATTTTAAATATATTAAAAATAAAAATATAATATCTTATAATTTAAAAATAAAATTAACATTAAAATAAATAAAATATTTTTATTAAAAATTTAAAAATATTTATTATTATTCAATAATATTAAAGGTAACAAACCTTGGATTCAAAAATCAAATAAAAAATAAACGAGCAAAGAAAATAACTTGGATAATATTGAAATATAAAATATCACTTGATCTAGACAACTCAAATAAAAAATTTTAAAAGAAGAGAATGAGAGTTTGTGATATTTTGTATAAAAGTACTTTTTTACAAATGTAAAGAAATAGCCAAATAAAATAATTTTGATGGTCATGAAATGGAAAACATCAAGTGATAGATTATTCAAACAACTTCATATTGAAAAAGAGCATGAGAGGTTATAATACTTCATTTTTGTATATATGTGGACAAGTAAGAAAAGAAAAAAAAGTTTGATGGTGTTGAAATTGAAACTTTGTGTGAACATATTTTAAGATAGAAAAAATACATAGAGCAAGCAGATAAAGATTACACTTATGCTAGTATATTCAAATAATTTTTTGTTGAACAGAGAATGAGAGGTTTAATATTTTTTGTAAAACTTCTTTATACACAATGTTGATGGTAGCTTTTATTATGTTCTCTTTCTCATTAAGCAAGACTTTCAATTTTTCTCGAGACTTTGATTTTGAGAATGCAACATAGAGTTGGCTATAAGTAAAGACCAAGGTTCTTAGATATAACCCCAAACATGATAATGTTTGCTCTTAAGATTTGTTGATTGTCATTGCAAATGCTAAAAGGACAGGGGATTGTAAATGTTTTAGTAAGAAAGGGAGCTATAGTGTAGTTAGAATGAAAGGTATTCTTGGGATAAATACTATTTTCCCAATATTGGTCACGGTTATTATCTCTATGCTAATGATCTTGTTGTTGAAATCCTTGCACATAAGCCTAGTATCATTACATAACCCCATACAAGGATTCAAAAATTTTAGTAACATTATTGGAGCATTTACTTTCAGTAGTAAGATACGAGGAGAATCTCCATTGAGGTTAAGGGAGCTAAGATACTTTGCATAGTAGAGGAAGGAGTTTTCATTTGTTTTATTGATAGAATTTGCATTAAAACATTGTTTAACGTATCTTAACATCAGTTGCAATGCATGGTTTTTTAAAATTTCCACCTCATTGTTTCGAGGTGCAAGAATGATATGTTCACTAAAGAAATATCTATAATTATTTATGCAATTCAGATCTTGATAAATAAAATTGATCAACTCTTGCGTTGGCCCTCCCTTTAACAACATTCTAGATGGAATTTGGAATGCATTTGTGACAAACATTTTGTATCCCCAATGTCTTGCAATCATGTATCAAAGTGGTCCTCATTCACTATCATCCGCATATTTTGTGTAAGTTTCAAAACATTGAAATATTGTCACAAATTGGAACAACATATAGTCATACCAGTAATATCATCATGGGTTTCCTTTGGTACAATTGTTAGCATTTGCCTAAAATATCCACCCAGTAGAATAATCTTACCACCAAACAATATATCATATTGCATTAAACCCTTTAAAGTTTTGTCAAGTGCTTCGAAAGTGTAATGATGCATCATCGAAGCTTCATCCACAAAATAAGACCAACATCTTTAAAAAATTCTATAAGTGACTTTGAATATGTATATTGTATGTAGAATGATTATTAGGTCGCAATGGTATTTTCAATTTTGAATGGACTATGCAATCATGTAGCAAAAACAATGCAATAATACTAGAGGATGTTGTAATTATGGCAATGTGACCTTGATTTTGAAGCTTTGCAAGTAGACATTTGCATATGAACATTTTTCTAGAACCACTAGGACCATCTTAAAAGAATGATTTTCCTAAACTACTATCAATATTATTCATTACTACCATAAAAGAATTATTTTGTTCATCATTCAATACAACTTCCATATTTAAGAAAAAATTATCTTGTTTTACCTTATCATAAACTCATTCATCAAGGAACAAAGGGTTTGCATTGTCACATTAGGTACTATGTGTTAGCTTGCAAAATTGTGTTTATATTAATGTAAAAGTCCTTGAATATGCATCAAAGATTGATTTGGCATCATCTTGCATCTCACATTTTGTCTATATTTTTCAAAGATAGTCACAATGTGCAATGTCTTTTGTTTACTGGCACTAAAAACTAAACGCAAAGTGCACCACGTTGGATTGGTGAATTAAATACCTACATTGATGCAAATAAATTTCTCAAATAAGCACATATATATAATGAGAAATAGATGCAAGTAGTATTTTTCTCAATACGTAGGAGTAACAAAATATATCCAATCACATGGATTTCCTTACTTTCTCTTTGTCCACATTTTCTTTTGTGTATTCAAAACCAAATATATTAGAAAGTCTTAATACAAAATTGTATTACCCTCAAGATGTAGATGGTTGCAACTAAATATTTTGTATATTTTTAAGTATTTTTATTTTTAACACATAATATATGTTATCGAGTTACAAAAGGAAACAATATTCTCTCTAGGTAAATTTATATGTAATCATTGAATATTGAGGTCTCACCATGAAATTTGTATTTAAATATTTGTCAATATGTTTTAGAAGCAAAAGTATATTGTGCATCTAAGTAGCTGTCAATCTCCATAAGGATTATAATGCACTACCCATCGGTTATAAAAGATATTACCCTTAGCATTGTGTGTCTTTCCATTCTCTTAACGACTGTATAAAGAATAATTAGTTTTATCAAGTGTAGTCATAGGTGCAAACTTTTTTGGATATCCCTTTCTACACTAGCCATCCATCATGTAATAACTTATTGGATTAAACTCACCACATGGATCATGTATGTTGCATCATCTAGTTATAATTTGATACAACGTTGAAAATCTTTCTTTATCAAGAAGCTCAACACACACCAATCCATTATAATGACATGGCTTTCATGGATTAAACCTTAGCTCTAATATCAAGAGTGTGTGCGAATGAGGTGACTCTCTTTTGAAATTCTATAATGGATGTATATCTAGCAACCTTACCAAACATGTTCTTCTTAACTATTAATTGCATCATGTTCTTATATTTCAAATAGAAAACTCTAGGAGTCAAATCTAGCCAATCATATGTAGATTACCTAAGTAATAAAACATTTGTAATTTTTAACTACTTAAGATTCTACACTATGGTGATAAGTAAATTAGGTTTCCCTTTGCTACACACAATTGCCATAGCATATTGATATCGTTGATACATAAATCTTGATTATTCTATAAAGGAAGATGGCAAGATTACTCTCTTATCCACAACAATCCCACTAATATCGTTATTAGTTGTATCTAAACCATTAACCATAACAACCACTCCTCTATACATTTCAACTCGCAAAGTTACTTGAATACGTTGATATCAAGCTAACCTACATTGCTCAATGCTGTAATAAGCATAAAAAATACATTATTGTAGCAAGACACCACCACATAAAAGATATGCATTAGTGTCATTGTTGTGAACTTGAAGTTGAAAATCATAATAGTGCATTTGAGTGACAACATCCTGCATAATAGTGCATTTGAAAATCATAATAGTGAAAACATCCTGCATACGGAAGCGCTCAAGGACTTTATGAATGTACTCCCTCTATGACAGATAGAGTAGTCCCTAAGATCTGTCACGCGTAATGCGCATACCAAGTATATGAGAGGCCTATCCTAGATCTTTCATCTCAAAGCTCTTCTTGAGCTGAGCCTTAAGAGCATCTAGCTTCTCATGAGCTGTCCTTGCTAAAAGCATGTCATCCACATAGAGTACCAAAATCAATAAAGAACCGTCATGGCGTGTACAAGCACGGATCCACAGCACTATGGCTGTAGCCCTGTGACTGCATGAATACATCAAACTTATGGTACCATTCCCTAGGTGCCTGCTTCAAGCCATAATTCTTTAGCTTGCACACTAGGTGTTCCCTGCCAGGGTCTGCAAAGCCCTTAGGCTGCTCCATGTAAATCTCATCATGCAAGTCCCCATGTAAAAAAGCCATCTTGACATCCATCTAGTACAAGTCTAGATCAAGCTGTGCAACCAAAGCCAAGACTAAGTGTAGGGTGGTCATCTTGACCATATGAGAAAAGACTTCATCAAAGTCAACACCATGCTCCTACTTAAAGCCCTTAGCAACCAATTGAGCCTTGTATGTCGGCTTGGGTTGTCTAGGGGTACTTTCCAGCTTGTACATCCACTTGCATGGCAAAGCCTTCTTACCCTGAGGCAAGGAAACCAAATCCCAAGTCTGATTCTTAAAATGAGTCAAGCTCATACTGCATAGCCCTCTCCCAAGAGTGACAATCACCCCTGTGCATAGCCTCATCATAAGTGGGAGGTTCTCTGCATCTGTAACCCATACATAATCCATAGAGGGTGCAAAATGGTCAGGAGGTCGTCTATCTCTAGTAGAACGCCTCAACCCAGGCTCTAGTGCCTGACCAACATCCTGTCTAACATCAGTATGTCTAACATCTGGGCCATGAGCATCAAGTGATGCTATACGCTGTCTAGCTGGCCGTGGAGTGGGGGTTGTATGGGAGCAGGTGGCTTCTCTTGAAAGATAACTCTGCGTACCTCAACCACTTTCTCAGACTGCATATGCATTTTGTCCTCTTGAAAGATGACGTCATGGCTGCGGATCACTTTTCGCACCTGCGGATCCCATAGACGGTAGCCCATCTCTCCTACATCTCCATTGCCAATGAAAATGCATTTGACACTTTTAAGATCTAGCTTATTGTGTTTGTCCTTGGTCACATGGCAGAATGCCTCACATCCAAAGACACACAAATGATCATAAGAGGGGGGCTTGCCTACCCATACCTCCTCTGCAACCTGAAAGTCAATGCTACCGCTAGATGACCTATTAATGAGACGCATTGCAGTAATAATTGCCTCATCCCAAAAGTGTTGTGGTAAGCCAGCCTGGCTAAGCATGCTATGGACCCTTTCCTGAATGATCCTACTTATGCATTTAGCCATACCATTCTGGGGAGGGGTGTAAGGGGCGGTCAACTGATGCTTAATACCCCGCTCATCACAAAACTGCTCAAAAGCACATGATACATACTCACCCCCAGTATCTAACCTTAGGCATTTCAGTCTATTCCTAGACTAGTTCTCTGCTAATGCAAGCCAACATTGAAATGTGTCTAAGACATTGGATTTTCTCTTTATAGGATAAGCCCAAACCTTACGTGAGTAATCATCTATGAAAGTAACAAATACTTTGCCCCACCTAGTGATTGACATGGCATGGGCCCACATACATCTGAGTACACAAGAGCCAAGGGCTCACCCATGAGTTTCTTACCAGACTTTTTGTGCGTATTCCTAGTCTTCTTGCCATACAAACAGTGATCACAAGAATCAAAATGTGAAGAGTCAAAAGGCGCAAGATACTGCAAAGTAGGGAGCATTTTCATTCCTTTAAGGGACATATGCCCCAAATGAGCATGCCAAAGGGATACGTGGGGGATAGAACCCACAGAAAAAACATGATTCAAGGTAGCTCCAGATACAAGTAAGGGATAGAGTTGCCAAACTTGGCACCTCTTGCAAGCACAATACTGTCATGAGTAATCTTCCATGTAGAGTCTCCAAAAGACACAAAATACCCTGTATCATCAAGCTGTCGAGCTGACATAAGACTGCAAGTCAATGCAGGTACATGGCGTACATCATGCAAAACAAAAAAACTACCAGAAGGAAACTGTAGCCTAACATCTCCAATGCCCATAATGTCAAGAGACTTGTCATCACCAAGACACACAGAACCAGAGATGGTACAATAGGTATGAAATCGATCTCTATAGGGTGTCACATGAAATGACGCACCCGAATCAAAAGCCAGCACTGCGCATACATAGAATGTGTCTCAGAAGCCTGTAAGGCATCGCATGAAGAAGCTGCAAGTATGTAATCGTCATTTGAATTAGTGGCCTGCATGACATTAACCTCTTCTATCTTCACACTGGACTTTGCAGGTACAATACTGCGCTCATAAGACTTTTCTTGCACTTTATCTTTTCCCTTTTCCTTGCTCTTATCATCGCGCATCTTATGGCATTGTGGCCTAATATATCCTGCTTTCCCACAATAATGACATGTAAGATCAGACATTTGTCCACTGTTATGCCTTTAGTTGCAAATGTGCTATATGAGGCAATGGGATGAAGCTCCTATTGGAAATTTTAAGTGTGTCTAGCTTTGCTTCTTAGGATGCAAGGGAAATGGCTACCAACACTTCTTATCGTTGACCTTAATGCTCCAATCGTGGCTTATAGAAAATTCCAATTTTCATTTGTCTTGTTGTAAGGTTCTTGAAAGAAAAGCAAGTATTCCCAAAAATAGATTCTTGATAGCAAGGTGGTTTTCATTCAGAGCATTGGTTGTGGCCCTTACTTGTTTAATGATCTTAGAATGGTGCAAATAGGTTCATTATTGAGATTCTAGTAAATTCTCTAGATATTCCCACTATCACTATTAAGGAATCATGGGCACATCAGAGTTTAGATGCTCTCAAAACCACTAGTTGGCAGTCCTTCCCATTTGGATGGACTTCTTTGGAATCGATGCATAGAATTGATGAATTTAGTGCATTGGGGGTAGTGAGAGCCTATTATTTGTATGATGCATTGTGCCCTAAGTGAATGTGCTTATATGTATTAAAGTGTGTGTTAGTTACTCATCAAGGGTAATGAGTCCTACAGTAGGTGATGATAGGGTTGAATGTGCCCAAATGGTGAGCTATAGAGATGAGTAGACATCCCCTTACGGCTCCTCCCCATAGATGTTTGAGCATGCAAGGTGAGTCTTTGCTATATGTGAGTCTCAACAAGGTTCATTTTTATGGATACCTTGAAGGGCCCTTTTTTATACTTGGATTTCAATGATGGTGCTTGACTTTGCACCATGGTTGCCTCTCCTTTACCCAAGCTTAGCAAAGTGCATGGGTAATAGTTGATTTGAGGAGATGCTTGCGGATCTTTAGATGCAACCCTTAGTGACTCAAGTTGGGGTTTATAGGATTTAGCTTCAGTCTTGAGGAGAGGGGGTAGGAGGATGTGAGTCTGTGTGTGTGGAATGATTAGTTGCAAGTGATATTGTCTTATATCTTATCGTGGTGCCCTTTGCACTCACTAAAGGTATCTAAGGTTTCAAATGCAAGTGTGTTGTGTGATTTCATGATTCATGTGTTGGGTATAAACAAACCTAAATGCCTTATGTGTGGTCTTCATGCTTAAATTGTGCAATAGCTACCTTATTGTGTGACCAATTGCTAAGTCTTGAAGTGCAAGCTTGTGTGTGGGAGGGTGCAAAGCTGATTCAAAGGTACCCCTCTTTTTTTACATAAAATAAATTGAAAATTTTGATCAATGGGGGGTGAGGGCTGAGGAGAAGTCACCAAGAGTAGATGAGGATGATGACTCAATAGCCATTCGAGTTGTGCTACCAATTATGTGGCCAAGGGGGTGTGATCTCCCAATTGTCTAACTATAGGGAGGTGTGGCTATAGTCTAAGCCAAGTGGACCTCTCTTTCTCTCTCTCTTTCTCTATACCCCTCGCCACCACCACCGCCACCACTACCTTCACTCTCTTCCTCTATCTCTCATCTCTAATTCTTAGTTTCTCAGTTTATCTCTCTCTTTCTACATTCTCTCTCTCTTTCTAATGTGCGAAGAACACACATGCACACACACACACACACACACTCTCTCTCTCTCTCTCTCTCCCAACATTCACTCAAATAGCTCTCCATGTCATGTAAATGATTCTCTCTCTCTCTCTCTCTCTCTCTCTCTCCATTCCCATAAATAGCTTTTTATGTCATGTAAATGATTCTCTCTCTAGCTTGCAACATAGATACATTCGTGTGATCATCCCAAAATGAAAGATTATGGTCGATACCTCTCTCTAACTCTCTATCTCTCTCAAATCGCTCCAACACTTCGCTCTCTCAGTTTCTCTCTGCACATGTAATTTTTCTCTCTCTACATTCTCTCTCTTTGTGTTGTGTAAAGACCTCCTTGTGTATGTGCGTGTGTTTGTCTCCCTCCCTTTCTCTCTCACTTGCTCTCTCATGCATGCAATTAGTCCACATTGTATAATAATGCCTCACATCAGATTACAACGTGTGTTGTAACAAGCACTTCTCTTTAATCATAAATACGTCTCTCTCTCTCTCTCTCTCTCTCTCTCTCTCTCTCTCTCTCTACCATAATGTGAACGCTCATACGGTCACTCTATATTATTAGAACACTTTAATTGCAATGGATTGATAGCTCCCTCCCCTCCCCCCTCTCTCTCCCCCCTCCAATGAATTCGATACAATACAATTCATACAAGCAATCCAAATGTGCACTTATAATGCTTTAACTTCTTGCAATAGTACTATTGCTTGACAAACTAAGAGAGAGAAGTTCACCAAAAAGTTGTCAAAAATTTGATATAAGCAAACCAAGTGAATTGTATTAGTATTTTGTCGACAAAATAAAATGTGCTTGTGCTAAGAGGTAACATTGGTGTTGCTTTGCTAGTCACAATATAGATGGTGTTGGAAAAGTTATTCTGCTTTCAAATATGAGGTGTAAGTTTTCTTCTATAAGCATGGGTTGGTGTATAGACATGTTTGCACTAGCATCCATTCTAAACACTCAAAGGTACAAAGAGTACATGTGCTTGCATGCTAGATATGTTTTTTCTTCTAGTACACGATCCATGAAACCTTGGCAATTAAATATTGAGTTCTTTGCAATCTGCACATCATAACACTCCTGCGAGACACTTGAGTTAGGTGTCTCTAGTTTGAAAATCTCATGCTTCAAGGGCTTCACCGTTGTGTGGCCCTTCACAATTCCATCTAGAGCTAATGGTGACTTTATCATTTTCCCTAAAACCTGCAAAACACCTCTCCAATATCTACATGAGCTCTTGTTAGCATCCACTTCTTGTGCCACCTTTTGTAAAACAAACCCACCACTCTCTAGTATGTGGATTTCTTATGTTGTCAAATTTGTGCCTTGTGCCAATGGCCATACTTATGGAACTCTCAGTGGTGCATGATGAATGGAAGAACAAATGTTCCATGAATGGTCCACACTATCATTACAGAACCACATGAACTAGCACCACATTCCATGTTGATTGCTAGCTTCTCCTCTTGAGCTAGTGGACTACTCCATGATGCCCCAAAATGAAGGTGCATGCACCCTATGTGTTGTGTTTTTTATTGGTTTTTTGAATTTTCCCTATCTAGCTCCCAACTATCCTTGACATTACATATGACTGTGAGTTGGAATCCTTCTTATATCCCAAACAATTTTATGAAGGATTGTCTCTACCACTAATTCCTCTGAAGGATTTGGTGATACTGCCCTTGATTGGTTGGAAGGCAAAGGGTCCTCAAAGTTTAGTTTTCTTATGCCCTTTCTTTTAGGTATGTTTTTTGTCACATACTCAGGCCTGTGAAAGGCATTTTCTTCCTTTGAACCCACTTTCCTATCAACCTTTCATTTCCTCACTATAGTCACATTCTCCCCTCTAAAATCAAGATGTTGATGCATTTCAGTTTCTATTGCCACCTCCTCAACCATACTTGCTACTACTCGAGGTGTGGGGCTAATTCCTTTTTGTAGTTGACTCAAAAGCTTCTTTGCACTGGGTTATGCACTGTGGAACTTTCTACCAATGAATGCATGTTGTTTTGTGCTCTGTAGTAGAGCATTGGCCAAAACAAGCAAATAGATCCTTTGAATCCCTCCTTGGCCAAACAGCTTGCATGCATTGGCTTTGCTAGGTTTGTAGTTGGCATATAAGCAATGTCCTCTACCACCAAGACAAATACCAACATGAGAGGATATGGAGCATGAGAAGATAATTGCATCACACATCACACATCACATCCTACTCTTATGGATTAGTCTTACCCTGGCAAAGTGTCACCTCCAACATGGATATTTGATATACTACCAACTAAGCCAACAATCCATTGCTGGAATATTGCAATCCACAACTTCCTTGAGGCCGATTGAGCTTGAATGAATCGATATTACATTGTTGCATCATCTTTCGTGGCTACACACCTCCACATGTTGCACAAATGCTTATGCTCATCTTGGAAACTCTAGTGCACATACTATGATGTGTGTATTTGGAGACTTTATTTCCAATGAAATAACCAAGATCTCTCCCTTCCTTGCATTAAGTTATTCGGACCACCATTGAATACTATGCAGATGGCCCTCCAGTTGGTGGTGGCTGCCTCATCTACCATGAATCCTAAAAAATTAGCACACTTGGGTGACCACACTTCTCCATCACTTCATTCAACTTTGTCCAAAAAAGTACTAGTGTATTTGTATCCTCTTCCTTCATCTTGCATATTGCTAGAGTCATCAACTCTTCTACACTATAGAAACACAAGATAGAAATTGAAGTTTAAGGAAAACTATGTTTGTTAAGTTTGTGTTGTGATGGTAGAATTGTGATGGCATGGCGGTCCAATCATTAATGTGATGCACGTGGTTGAAGCATATCCAACTATTGTGTAGGTCCCTCATGCTATTCCTTCTCATACAATTCACTAAGTCAACCCCTCGGATTGGCCCAATTGTTGACATTTTGAATATAAACCACTTGCTATCATTATCAATGGCTTGCCCAAGAAATAGGCTACCATGGAAAAATTTATATGCACAACATTGCTTTAACTTTAGAATATGAGATTCCACTCCTTGATCACTCTAAGCATGTGTTACACACAGACCATGTGTTGAAACCTACATGCACGGAATATTGAATTTCATATGCATGGCTTTTTTATGATATTTATGGGATGTGTCATATCCTTGAATGGAGTAATATGTTACCCATTCCTTTGAATGAGTGGTTGGAGTTCCTCAAGTATCGTTGAGAGTTCACTATCAAACATGGAAATACCTTACTCCATGAACTAAGTCACTTGTCACTAGTCTTCTAGCCATAGTCATTTGCAAGTGTCTAAGCCTAGTTGTAATAAAGTCTTTTACCATTTCCTCTACGGTCTTTCGCATCACTTTGATATTAGCTCTGCACATGCCTCTTTGCACCCCATGGTTATGTGTGCCTTGATGGATGAACAGTCTTGACATTGTGCTTGTTGACATCACATAATACACTACATACTTGCACTTGGAGAGTAGGATGGAGAGATGCTTATAATAGAAGCATCCAAGGCTTTTGAGACCATCAATTGACATTTTGACAGTTGGTATGTTGGTATTAAGTTTTCCTGCATGGCATGTAATGGGATTTAATTAGTATGATTCACTCGTAATAGGGTACAAAAACCAGGTCATGCTATCTCACAATCCTTTTAATGACTTTGCAAATGAAGAGTCTTATATATGTCCATGCCACCTGGTTTGGTGAGCTAGAAATTGAGTGGCTAGTACACTTTCTATTATAACACACCGGCGCATTTGATTCGGTGAATGATACCAAAGAATTCCATCGATGTTGATGTGGGCTTTGTCCAACAATGGCCATCATACTTTGCTTCATACCCTCCATTAGATACATTTTGTCAGCCTACAGGTGGAAGCTTGTATGCCACATTATCATCATACAAAACTAGGATCTCCTTCTCTCTCTATAACACTCATATTTTGAAGCAAATGACATAATGCTAAGTGTCGGCCCCTCGAAGACATTATGTACTCAACCACAGTTGCAACATAAGAGGATGGCTGTATAATCGGGGGGTTCACTATATATATCTCCTCTATATAACGTGCGTTCATGGCCTATTTATAAATATCCTAATCTGTGAACTTTTCTTGAATAAAACACAACCCTTTTCTATTCAATCTATAAGTAACCCCTTTATATGACACCCTTTTGTATGTAAAAAATGTATATAACTGGTGTTTTAAAAACCCCTTATTTTGAACCCACGTTATATATACATATATTCATGAGTGACCCCCCCCCCCCTCCCCCGAGGCTGTATACCCTCCCCTCCGCATACCCTCCTCTTCCACATCAAGCATGATTACGATGGCCTTGTTTTTCACCTTGTCTAGGGGGGTTGGTGAGGCTTCCATAGTGATTGTTATTTTCTCAATGATGCAAGGACTCTAGATGAGGTCTATGGTGGGGGAAGACTGCAATGTAGGTACATTTCCTTGTTGGACAAGATAGTCTTGCCAGACCAAGGTGTTTAGAACATATACGTGGCCAGCCTCATGGTCATTGTTGCAATGGATCGGCATGCTTTATATTCATCCATTCTCATGGGTGATAGTAAGAACACGGTAGCCATTGCCACTACAAATGTCTTCCTCCTTCAACATCAAGAACTGATTGCATGTGTAGTGCATAATAGGTTTGGCAGAGAGGGAGGCCACATATAAGCAAACCTCGGCATTTGGCATAGCACTTGATGCTAGATCCATTTCCAAAGCTATCTACACATGTACGGATATGCATGTTAGATATGGGTAACGGTGAAAGACTTAGTGTGGGGGTGGATGTCATATATGAGAGAGAGAGAGAGAGAGAGAGAGAGAGAGAGAGAGAGAGAGAGAGAGAGAGAGAGAGATGATACACAGAATTGCGTGGGAGGGAGAGAGCGAAAGAGGGAGATTGAGAGAGAGAGTATGTGTGTGAGTGGATATTGATGCCAGATATGAGAGAGAGAGAGAGAGAGAGAGAGGTGTATGTGCATGTGGGGTTGAGTAAATATTCCACAACTTGGGGGGGCTATGTCATAGGGGGTGTGTGGCCTTATATAATCACTTTGAGATAGTGGAGCATTAAATGCATGTCACAAAGAGATAGACATATAGAGCCACGGGAGGGGGGGGGGGTGTGCGGGCAGTTGTTTGACATATTTTTCTTCACCAAATATGGGTACACCGACGACCCATTCTTCGGCGACAAAATGATCCCAACCCACATTCACACACTCTCTCTAATGATCTTGGCTTACACATACTCTCTCTCATGCATCCCCTCTATAAAAAACCCAAATAACTAGCATCTATGCGGGTGTTGGCGATCCCTTCTCAAGCTACAAAATGATCCTAACCCACACACACTTGCACTCTCTCTCCCATCCCCTTTATAAAAAAACCCATATAACTAACATATTAATTAATATACTAATAAGATAATATTACTTTGCTAACATATTAATATTAATATTAATATACTTACATATTACTTTATACTAATTGATTAATATTAATCAATATAATAATTCATTAATATCCTAATATATTTAAATTTATATTAATATAATCATTAATCAATACTAATCAATTTAAAGTAAGTGATACTAATAAAGTAATTTATTATAATAAACTAATTCATATTCATAAACTATTAATTTTGATGGATAATAGTAAAGTGACTAACAAACTAATTGATTTGAATTAACCAAGCAATAAATTAAAAAATAATTGATAGATTAATTAATATAAATTAAATAATTAGTAAATAAATTTTTTATATTACTTAATAAACTAATTGATATTGATTAAATAATTATTAATTGATTTATACTAATTAATATTAAATTTAATATTAATGAATAAGTTAATTTATAACAATCAACTAATATACTAATTGATATTATCAATAAACTAATTGATATTAATTTACTAAATGTTAATTAATTTATACTAGTTAATAGTAAATTTAATTAACTGATTAATAAATTAATCAATATAAATTATCTAATTAGTTAACAAATGAATAGATATTAATCAAAAAAATTAATTAATAAACAATTTGATATCAATTAGCCAAATATTAATTGATTCATACTAACTAATATTAATATACTCACTAATTAATATTAACTAATTGATATAAAAATACTCATTAATTAAGATTAATTAATATCTATTACTTGATTTATACTAACTAATTGCAACTAGTTAGTAAATAAAATGAAAATCAAATTAAGTGATTCATTATTATACATTAATTAATTAATCAAAATACTCATTAATAAAAGTATCAATATTAATTAACTAATTATTTAATAAACTAATTGATATTAACTAATATACTAATGAAAATCTAATTGATATTGATTAAGAAAACAATTGAAAAACTTATTAATTAACTAACTAATCAACTCAAATAGATTAATTAGTAAAATAAATAATTAAATAAAAATCTACTAATTGATTAAGCAAGCTTAATATTACTTTGCTAACATATTAATATTAATATTAATATACTTACATATTACTTTATACTAATTGATTAATATTAATTAATATACTAACTCATTAATATCCTAATATATTTAAATTTATATTAATATAATAATTAATCAATACTAATCAATTTAAAGTAAGTGATATTAATAAAGTAATTTATTATAGTAAACTAATTCATATTCATAAACTATTAATATTGATGGATAATAGTAAAGTGACTAACAAACTAATTTGATTTGAATTAACCAAGTAATAAATTAAAAAATAATTGATAAATTAATTAATATAAATTAAATAATTAGTAAATAAATTTTTTATATTACTTAATAAACTAATTGATATTGATTAAATAATTATTAATTGATTTATACTAATTAATGTTAAATTTAATATTAATGAATAAGTTAATTTATAACAATCAACTAATATACTAATTGATATTATCAATAAACTAATTGATATTAATTTACTAAATATTAATTAATTTATACTAGTTAATTTTAAATTTAATTAACTTATTAATAAATTAATCAATATAAATTATCTCATTAGTTAACAAACGAATATATATTAATCAAAAAATTAATTAATAAACAATTTGATATCAATTAACCAAATATTAATTGATTCATACTAACTAATATTAATAAACTCACTAATTAATATGAACTAATTGATATAAAAATACTCATTAATTAAGATTAATTAATATCTATTACTTGATTTATACTAACTAATTGCAACTAGTTAGTAAATAAAATGAAAATCAAATTAAGTGATTTATTATAATACATTAATTAATTAATCAAAATACTCATTAATAAAAGTATCAATATTAATTAACTACTTATTTAATAAACTAATTGATATTAACTAATATACTAATGAAAATCTAATTGATATTAATTAAGGAAATAATTGAAAAACTTATTAATTAACTTACTTATCAGCTCAAATAGATTAATTAGTAAAATAAATAATTAAATAAAAATCTACTAATTGATTAAGCAAGCTTATTACCAAATAATTAATATTAAGTAATAAACCAATCGAAAGACCATTTAAATAATTACCTAGTTAATTAGTAAATAATTTGATATTTAAAAACTAATTAATTAAGTGATAAATTAATCAAAATAAACTTATTTATTAACTCAGATGAAACAATTATTTTTTAAATACTTAAATGGAGAGAGAGAGAGAGAGAGAGAGAGAGAGAGTATATAGAATTGTGTGGGAGGGAGAGAGCGAAAGAGGGAGATAGAGAGAGAGTATATGTGTGAGTGATGTGGGTGCTAGATATGAGAGAGAGAGAGAGAGAGAGAGAGAGAGAGAGATGTGTGTGTGTGTTTTTTTGAGGGAGAGGAGGAGGAAAACATTGGTACTAACTTACTAAATCAATACTAACTTCATTAATTAAGCCTAATTAACTAATTTGATTTAATTAATATAAATTAATTTAACAAATAATTAATTACTCGATTAATAATAACCTAATTAACTATTACTAATTAGCACTTTATTAATACTAACTTAATTGATACTAACCAACTAATTTAATGAAATTAATACTAATTTAATTAATTTACCAATAATTAATATTAATAAATACTATTAATTAATTAATTAATATTTTCTAACTAATTTATTTTATTTAATATTAATTTAATTAATTAATTAATATTAATTTAATAAATTTAGACTAATAATTAGTACTAATTAATTGCTAATATTTAAGTAAGCCTAACATATTAAATTAATTATTACTAATTAAGACTAACTAAGTAAGTTAATTAAATTGATGCTAAGTAAATCAACTAATTAATTCTAACTAATTAAATCAAGAAATTATTAATATTAATACATAAAAGACTAACTATTAAAACAATACAATTGAACTAATACATTATTAATATTAATTTATATTATTATACATTATTCACTAACTAAGTGATGAATATATTATTTATTAATTGACTCATGGTTCAATACTAATAAATGTACTAATGTGTATATTATTAATATTAAATTATATTATATAAGGAAGTAAGTAAGTAAGTACAACTAATTAATATATCAATTAATTAATATATATTAATATAATAAATAATATACAAAGGAGAGAGAGAGAGAGAGAGAGAGAGAGAGAGAGAGAGAGAGAGAGAGAGAGGGGGGGAGGTAAAGAGATAGCCATAGAGAGAGAGCGATATATGTGTTTTTTTGTATCTAGAAGGGGTTGTTGGTAGGGCGAAGAATGATTCCAAAAGTCCCCTCCCCCAAACAAAGGAGGTTACGTGGAATTATTTTTTACAAAACAAGGAGTTTCTAGGGAGCTCCTTCTCGGAAAAAAAAATCCACATGTCCTTTGAGAATAGAAGCATGGGACTTGTGAAATCTATCTTCGCTAAGAAGGGAATGCTAGCAACCTCCACACTCGAGTTTTGCTTTGTCTCTATATCTCTACCTCTCTCTCCTCCAAGAGATGAAGGATTTTCCTAGTGAATTTTTTCTCGTTAAGCATCAAGTGAAAAATAAAGTTGCAAGTGGGTGGCCCCTTCTCAGGCACAAAATAAAGCCACAAGTCTGACATCCCCTTTGTAAGAAGCTGCTGGGAATAGTTAGAATGCTAATAATATGCCATGTCACATTGACACTGGTATATAAGGAGAGAAGTTGTAATTTTTCACATCTTTTGACAAATCAATACATTTACAATCTTTCTCTCCCTTCTTGCTCCAAGCTTCCATGGCTTCTTCATCTTTCCTATCTTTCTCTCTCCAATTCTAGTCTTTCTCTCTCCTCATCACTCTTATTCTCTCTCTCCCTGCAGTCTTTCTCTCTCCTCTGCAGTCTTTCTCTCTCCCTGGTTCTCTCTCTGACAAGTGGTATCAGAGCTTCAGTCTTTGATCCATTATTTTCTTCCATTTTCACTCCTATTTTCCTATTTCAAAACCAATTTCAGACAAAAATGGTACAAGACAGTGACTAGTGGAGTGCTGCAGGACAACTACAGTTAGCAATGACTACATCTGGAGATATCCAAGGTCAGATATGGCGGGTAAAGGCTTAAATGGCTGGACGTCATAAAATTTTATGCAAAAATGGAGGTAACTAGGGTAAAGGATGGTTAACCGGGCTTAGTTAGAGACTAAACTACAGTTACTTTTCAAAAGAGGTCTTCCTTTCCTCTTTCCTCAAGCTCTGCCCAAGCTTTCATGGAGTTTGCTGGCTGAGATCTCTTCTTTTCTCACTGATCTTTGTTCTCCATCAACAATGGCCTGCATAATGGCACTCTAGACATCAAATGCAACAAGTTGAGCACCATTCATGCCTTGTAGAAGCTGCCACGTGGCCTGGACAGCAGCCCAAAAATTGCGCTGATTTTTCCAACCCTGTTCTCCTTCAGTTCTCAACCAATCTTCAGCTATGGTGCTTCCAATTCATCATTGGCAGTGATTCCTTCAAGGTTCTGGTGAGTTCACTCCAAAATAGAGCCATATTTCTCAGCTTTTCACTCTCTTGAAACCCTACATGAACAGTCCATGGGCAGCCATGAAAGCTTCAGCCCAAGCTTCCATTTCTTGACAATTTCTTGAAGATTCTTCATCCTTTTGGCCCGTGGAATCATTTCAGCAAGGATTCTTCAACAAATTGCAAGGATTAAGCACGGGATGGCTAAAGATTGAAGATCAAGAGCTTCTAAGGAGCAAAAATTTGGGGGAAACGGGTTTAATGCTTCAATTTCAAGCATTTGAAGCTTCAAGATTGGTCTCAACCATCAGATAAGCAAGCCTTATGGATTATTTTGCTAACATTGGACAACCGGGAGCCCTATCAAGCATTTGGCAAGTTATTTTCAGCCATGTCAAGGTATTTCTCTTCAATTTTTAATCTCTCTCATTAATCCAATTGCTGAGCTTAAGCCATTTGACTAAGAGATTAAAGAATTGAACATTTTCATCAAATTCTCAGCCAACCTTTGCTTAAATTCATCTATTCAAGAATGCAATGCTTGCCTAATGCATATTAGCTTCAATCAGTGAATGAAAGGCCTCAATCTGAGATTTCAGCATAACATTTGAATCTTATTGACTGAATACATTGATTGATTCCTTTGTTTACTCTAATCCAATTGATTGGTTAATTCTCTTTTGCCTAAATTGAAAAATTGTAAAAGGGTAAGTACTAGCAATCAGTGAGTCACTGAATTGCATAGGTAAAACCCTTCTCCCATCTCAAGTTTTCTTATCTCAATCAATTCCATCTCATGAAAGGCTGAATGGATATTTTTTTTCAATTGCATATCATGCTGATTGCTTAGCACACTAGCCTCTGCCATGTTGATATTCCCACCAAGGAAAAAGGTGGATGCCGGGGGAGATAGTGGGACAAAAGAGAGATGACCCTCCCTCACTATCGAAGATCCCGAAGGGGTGCAACCAACCGACCCGGGGGGAACTTTGCCCACCTCTCGGTGATTCGAAGCCCGTGTAGGGAGCCCGTCGTGCCGTTTTATCCCTCACACAGGTACTGTGAGTGGAGAATTGAAGATTGAAGACTTTCCTACGACTCAAGTACCTACTGGATTAAAACAGGGCATTTTCAGGTTACCTACAGGGTATTTACAGGTGGATACAGGTACACCCTTTGATACTGAAGCACAGGTGCCGGTACTACAGGGTACCCACAAGTCCTATATACCCCTTTGCAGGGTTTGGTAGCCATTTGAGGTTACTTTCTTGCATTACAGGGTCAAAACAGGGCACTTACAGGTCTAAACAGGGTACAGGACTGGACAGTTCAGACTCTGAAATTCAATTACAGAATTTTCTGTCCTAAACCTGTTATAGCGTGCTATAGCTCATTTCGAAGAGGGAATTGTTAGCTTTGATTCGCACAAAAAAGTTTTGCAATCAGAGTTTTCTAGCCAAAGTTATAGCCGTTTTACTGACAGGGGGTACTGCATGACTGCACTAGTATGGCAGGACATAAAGGCAAAAATAAGGTCCAGGAGGACTATGCACAGCAAATCAGGGATTCCATGATGGAAAGTACATTTCAAGAGAACCCTGAAGAGTTTCAACAACAAGGAGAAATTAGTATACTCAACGATACTTTGTGTGCTCATGAACTAAGGCATAGAGAGCGACATGAGACCATGTTGTTAAGAATGGATCAGATGGTTCAATCTACTGATCAAACCAAGGCCCTTATGGAAAAGTTAGTATTGTCCAATGACCAACTTTCGGCACAAATCTCTAAACTCATACAATTGCAAGTGGCATCAAAAGAAGTTAATGAGAAGGCTTGTTCAAACAGTGACCCTTCAGTCCCACTTCAGCCATCCAACCAAAATGGTCATGGAGATGGGATCATTGGAAGAAGATGCATACCAAATAGTCAATATGAAGTGGGGGAAGCTTCACAAAAGCATGATGACTATTTGGGCAGTTTGAATGGAGCCAATACTCAAACTTTTGGACTGCATACTCAGAATTCTAGGGGTGCTTTACCAACAGGAAGATTACATGGTAATTCTCAGCCACCTGTTGGAAGATTTCAGTCTCAATTTGGGGGTTCTGTACTTAGAAATCCTGATCAGCCAGTTTTGGGACAACAACCCTTTCATGATAGAGAATTCAAGGACAAAATTGTTTTATCCAAATTCAATGGTCAGTCTTCTTCACCATCAGAATTAGAGGAATGGACCTCTAAGATGGAGTCCTATTTTGACATATTTCCTAAAACTGATAATATGAAGATACACTTTGCCTCCTTGCACTTAGAAGGATTTGCCCACACTTGGTGGAGGTATATCAAGAAAGAGAATGTACTTATTGAGAATTAGAAAGCTTTCAAGGCACTTATGGCTGAAGTCTTTGTTTCACCTCTTGAAAAAGAGAAGTTAGAACGAAGATGGTATGGCTTGGAACAAAGGAGCCTAAGTGTAAGAGAATATACAAACCAATTCCTCAACTTGACCATGTATGTGGAAAACATCAGTGATGAGGCCAAGTTACACAAGTTCATGTATGGTTTAGAACCATCCTTGTCAGCTGATGTTATGGCGCAGAATCCTACTTCACTTTTCAAGGCTATTGAGCTTGCAGAGCGCTTTGGAAGGAAGTATAGGAAAGAGTCTTCATTTCAGCCAAGTTATGGACAGCCAAGGACTGTTTTAAAGTAAGGGCAAGTTGGTAACAATTATGGCAGCAATCATATGCCTAGTGGGAGCTTACGGATACCAACTTATCCTCCATTTAATGCTTCTAGGCTTCAAAGCAATTTCAAGCCAATACAAATTCCAGAAATATTCCCATGGATCTTTACAAGGAAAGAAAGGACAAAGGCTTATGCTTCAAGTGTGGAGAAAAGTATACTCCTAACCATGCTTCAAAGTGTGTATATAAAAATGCCAAGCCAAAAATTCAGAGTATGCTAGTTCTTGAGGACTTTGAAAATGACATAGATGAAGCTAATGCAGTCACAATCAATGCTGAAAATGAAGATTTCGAGGATGATGGTGGACAGGAATACTTCTATGATCCATCTGACTCTTTTCCTTTTGATCCAGGCGGTGATATCCCATTTGATCCTGGTGGATTTTGTAATGAGTTGTCTGCTGCCACTAATTGTTCTATCTCTATGGATGCTTGGACGGGATCTAAGAGCCCTAATACACTTCGTATGAAGGGAAGCATATGTGGAAAGCCAGTGTTCATCTTGATAGATAGTGGTAGTACTCACAGTTTTGTCAATAAATTTATTATGTACAAGTTGAATTGTATTCCCACCGACTTACAACAGCCCATTCAAGTACAAGTGGCTAATGGTGAAGAGGAAACCAGTACGCAGATTTGCCCACAGATTTCTTTGCAGATGGCTGAAAATTTTGAAGTCAAAGTAAACCTGATCACTTTGTAAATGGGGCCCATAGATATTGTACTTGGTTGTGATTGGTTGATGACCTTAGGCAGGATTACTATGGATTTCTGCTCATCCGTTTACAGGGGATCCCTAGTAGATCTGACTTTCAGCTTATCATCATTCAACAACTCAAGAAAGAGTACAAAAAGCGCTCACAGATATTTGTATTGCATTTGAACAAAGAAACACAGGATCAGCCCAATAATTCAGCAAACCATCCAGCCTTGACAGCTCTTCTTGAGGAGTATAGAGATTTATTTGAAGTACCTACTTCATTGCCTCCTAAGAGAGCGGTGGATCACCCCATTGATTTGGAACCCAACTCAAAGACAATCAATAAGCCACCTTACAGATTATCAAAATGTGAACGAGAGGAAGTAGCCAAGCAAATCAAAGAGCTTCTTGAAATGGGATTTATTGAACCCAGTTCTTCACCGTATGCATCCCCAGTCCTGTTAGTCAAAAAGAAAGATGGATCTTTCAGAATGTGCATTGACTACAAGGATCTCAATAAGATAACAGTGAAGAATAGGTATCCTATACCTAGGATAGATGATTTGCTTGATGAGCTTAAGGGGGCTCGATTCTTCACGAAGATTGATTTGAGATCAGGGTATCATTAGATTCGCATGAGAGAGGGTGATGAGGTCAAGACTGCTTTTAGGACTGATCGTGGGCTCTACCATTTCTTGGTGATGCCATTCGGCCTTACAAATGCTCCAGCTACCTTTCAAAGCCTGATGAATAAGATTCTACAACCTTTCCTCTTTCAGTTTGTCTTGGTGTTCTTCGACGACATTTTGATCTACAGCAAGACTTTTCAGGATCATTTGTCGCATATGAGGAAGGTTTTTGATGTGTTGAGACATCATAGGCTTTTTGCTAAGGAGAAGAAGTGTTCTTTCATGCAGACTGAAGTGGAATACTTGGGACATATAGTCAGTGAAAAAGGAATACAGGCTGATCCCAAGAAGGTACAATGCATAAAAGATTGGCCAACGCCTACTACTACTATCTCTCTTAGAGGATTTCTTGGTCTATCTTCATTCTATCGCAGATTTATAAAGCATTATGCGGCAATTGCAACCCCTTTAACTGACAGGTTGAAGAAAGAGGCTTTCTTTTGGGATGCTCTTGCAAATAGTAGCTTCAACCAGTTAAAGGAATTACTTACCTCTGCTCCTATTCTTGTATGCTCGGATTTCTCTAAAGAGTTTACTATACAGTGTGATGCTAGCGGCCGTGGCATTGGGGCTGTTTTGCTTCAGGAGCATGGAGTAATTGCATTTGAAAGCCGTAAGCTTACTGATAAGGAGATGGCCATGAATGTTTATGACCAGGAAATGTTGGCTATTCTGCATGCAATCAAGAAATGGCACCATTACTTATATGGCAGCCGATTCAGAGTACATAGTGATCATCGGGTTCTCAAGTATTTCCTTACTCAGTCAAATCTTACTCCAAAGCAACGACGATGGGTAGCAACATTACAAAATTATGACTTTGACATCACTCATACAAGGGGCAAAGATAACATAGTGGCTGATTCTCTCTCTCGTATGTGGGCCTGCAAAGTATCAGCCATGACAGAATTACATAGTGATTGGATTGAAGAGCTACAAGAGGCATACCTCTTAGATGAGGAATTCAACCAAATCTTTCAGAAATTACAGCAAGGTCTTATGGAAGAAAACTCACATTACCAGCTTAAAAATGGTCTTATTTGGTGGAAGGGCAAGATTGTTATTCCCTCTACTTCTTCTTTCAAGCGAAAAATTATGGAGGAGTTGCATTCTTCGCCTTTAGCTGGACACTTGGGAGTTTTCAAGACTTATGACAGGATCAGCAAGAGCTTTTATTAGAAAGGACTGTGGAAATATGTCAAGGACTTCGTTATGAAGTGTATGCCTTGTCAGCAAAATAAGGATAGCACCCATAAGCCAGCAGGTTTGTTGCAGCCATTGCCTATTCCTACGGGTAAATGGACTCATATTACTATGGACTTTATCACTGGCTTACCTACTACCAAGAAGGGGTGGAATAGTATTTATGTGGTGGTTGACAGACTCACCAAAGCAACTCATTTTATCCCAACAAAAATTCAGTTTACTTCTTCTCAGGTGGCCAACCAGTTTATGGAGCATATTTTCAGATTACATGGATTACCGCAGGTGATTGTCCATGATAGGGACTCAAAGTTTATGAGTAACTTTTGGCAAGCGATATTTACATCTATGGGTACTAAGTTGGCTCCATCTACGGCTTATCATCCCCAAACTGATGGACAGACAGAGAGAGTTAATAAATGGTTAGAGACTTATCTTCGCCATTTTTGTTATGATGTCCAAACCTCATGGGATTCTTGGTTACACCTGGCTGAGTTTGCTTATAATAATTCCACTCATGCGAGCATAGGAGTTTCACCCTTTGAGGCTTTGTATGGTTACAAGGTGCCCCTACCCACAGTCATTTTTAACGAAAAGATCAACCCTCATGGGAAGGAAGAGTTGGAAAGAATGCAGACCCTTCTTCAGCAATGCAAGGTGAATCTAAGGAAGGCTCAAGATCAGATGAAGATGTATGCTGATGAGAAGAGGAGGCCTTTAGAGTTCCAGGAAGAAGAGCTGGTTTTGTTGAAGGTGCCCAAATCCAAGTACTCTACATTGAAAGATGGATCCAGTAATAAGCTTGCCCACAGATTCTATGGCCCTTACAGGATCCTTAAGCGGATTGGAGATTTGGCATACAGACTAGAGCTTCCCTCTTCTACAAAGATTCATGACGTCTTCCATGTTAGTCAACTCAAGCCCTATTATGGTGATCCAGTGGATTTAGTTGATGAGCTGCCACCTATTGATGAAGATGGTATTGTTCAGTACATCCCAGAGGCTGTTATAGGTCAACGTGAAAAGAAGCTTCGATCACGTTCTATTGTGGAATATTTGATTAAATGGAGAGGTTTACCCTCTGAAGAGGCTTCTTGGAGACCTGATTCAATATTGGATGAGTATCCATACTTGAAGGATACATTGGTGGCTGAAGCCTATTGCTTATGGAGCTAGTATTGGTGCAGACTGGTTTAGGACAACACGCACTTTTAGAACAGTTTTTGTCGTACCTCATTTTCAGAATTGAGCTATCTACATGAGCTTAAAGTACTCTTCAAGAGCTTCGTTTTGATATGTGGTACATCTCATTTGGACACTTCTATCAAAAGTTATGGCAGATTTGGTCCAACAGGGACTGTTATTTCAGCAAGCTATCTACTTTCTTCTGGAACTATTTGTTGAAGATTCTATGGCTCCAATGGCTTCTAAAGTTCTTCAAATCATGTATATAGCGGGGTCCTCTTTCCGTTCTTCAAATTCAGCCCTTGTAATGATAATTCTTCACTCATCTCCCATTTGTAAAGTTGTAAAACAGAGTAGTACTCTGTTCTATCCATCTCTTCTTTAGTTTTTTCTAGGTTTGTTTTTTAGGACAAAAACTTTTGGGAAGGGATGGATTGTAAGAAGCTATTGGAAATAGTTAGAATGTTAATAATATGCCATGTCACATTGACACTGGTATATAAGGAGAGAAGTTGTAATTTTTCACATCTTTTGACAAATCAATACATTTACAATCTTTCTCTCCCTTCTTGCTCCAAGCTTCCATGGCTTCATCATCTTTCCTGTCTTTCTCTCTCCAATTCTAGTCTTTCTCTCTCCTCGTCACTCTTATTCTCTCTCTCCCTGCAGTCTTTCTCTCTCCTCTTTCTCTCTCCTCTTTCTCTCTCCCTGGTTCTCTCTCTGACACCCTTATTGGGAAAAAAATAAAGTTGCAAGTCAACTTGGCACTTTATTTTTTGCCCAAGAAGGTGTCATCGCCGATAGCCCCTTCTCGGGCGAAGAAAATATTCACAAGTTCGAGAAGGGACTTGTGACTTTATTTTTCGCCCAAGACGGGGCTGCTAATGACCCCTTTTTGGTGAGAGAAAAACTCCACATATCACATGCTCTCTCTCTCTCTCTCTCTCTCTCTCTCTCTCTCTCTCTCTCTCTCTCTCTCTCTCTCTCTCTCTTTCCCCTCTTCCTCACACTCTTTCACTCACACTCACACTCACCATGATAAACACTACAAGATACAGACCTTATATCGACGTTTAAAGCGATGAAAATGTTCATACAAAAATTTTTCCCTGTCGTCGCAAAAAACGTCGGTATTAGTGATCCCATAGAATAGTCATTATCAGCGTCACTATCTGTCACTATCAGCTGATATCAACGCAAATAGCGATGATGATAATGATGCTTTGTGATGCTAATAATGACGCGTGCAGTAAATTTGCGACGCTAATAGCGACGATAATAGGGAAAAAAAATTTGTGGCAAGGCTGCCCTACCACAAATAGCACTATGTGCTTTATTTAGGCCATACAAAAGAGTTTCAGTAATGTGTACAATGCTCGTGTAAATGAAGGCAAAGTGTACTTGAATCATAACACTGATACATGAAATAAATACAAGATCGCATGATGAAAGCGACAGTACAATCATGGCAAGATAGTACTACTACATAGAAAATGCCAACACAAATCACGTGACCAAAAAAGAAGAGTATGTGAGCTCCACGGATCCAAGGGCGAGCTATAGATCCTCGCTATCCGAAACCTCGTCCCATCGCAAAGGAGCATCGAACGGACTCTGGAAAAAAAAGAAACAACTACACATCAATCCACCATACAATAATGCATTTTAATTAAAATCAGTAGCTACAGACAAGAAAGATGAGTGACTTACAGGGCCGCCGCATCCATACAATTGGTCAATCAATATAGTGAGACGGTGTCTCTCTGCATATCAAGTCTCTAGGCTGGTGGAATCGCGGTTTGTAATGGAGTGTTGCAAAGAAAACAAAATACAACTGTTAAAAACACGATTGTCAGTACAAGGGATATTGCAAAAAAATAAGCAAGCAGAACAAAGGAAAAACTTACAAAGTCCTCCAAATATGTCTTATGGCCACCACTCCTAAGATGATGGACCACTCCTGCCTCCAGTCGTGCCCTCGCTGCCTTGCGCTGCTATCTCCAACATCCTGGAGAATCTGCAACCTCCTCCTTGAGTCGGCACCAGTCGTCCGTGTCTAGCCACTCGGGCTTTGAGGCCCCACTCTTAAGTGCCTTGCGTACCTTCGATCGTCTGTGTGACATGTATGCACACATGCACTCCATGATCCAGCCTGTGGAAAACCTATTTGCTGCGGCAGCAGGTACCAAAAACTCCTCATGCAAGGATGCTACTATGTAGTCCTTGCTTCCCTCCGATATGTTCTTCCAATGATCCAAGACGTTGTGCCAAAAAACTTGTTGGCACAACTCTCTCATACGAGCCATCACCCTCCTCCCCTCATCATTTATGATGATGGCTCCTATCTTATCATCTACAAGGTATCCATACCCCTCTGGGTTATCTTGGGCATATCCAGGAGACCCCTGTACATTTGGTGTAGCTACGGGGGTAGTATCTCTCGGAGTAGCACCCATAGGGGTGCCACTTGTGAATGGCTGGAGCAAAAGCTCGAGTGACTGGAGTAGATGTCCCCAGAGGTTTGACAAATCCCATAGGTGACGCAACTCCAGTAGAACAACGAGACAAAGACATTACATCGGTACCTCCACACAACCACCTGAGCCACACTCTCTTGAATCGCCACAAGAGCGAGGAGTAGCACCTGTATTCCGAGCCAATCGCAGGCTCACTGCATCCATGTCTCCGTAGCATCCCCCCAGAACCACTCCCTCCATTCGGCCCAAGTCTGGAGCGTTGACCTCGTCTACTGGAAACTAAAGCATCAGAGCGCACCGAAGTAAATCTAACAGAATGGCTTGATGATGTTTGAGATAGCTCCTAGTCTGCCATATCTGTGAAACGAGCCATTTGATCTGGAGACATACACGTGAAGATCTCCTGTAGCTCCTCGTTGCTCATCCCTCGACTCATCATCCTGATCTAAATATCCACAAAGGTCACCTGCACAGATAAAAATTAATGTTAGCATAATCAATATAAATCATACAAAGCATAGTAATATAAATCTTTTAAAAATGATCTTACTTAAAATGCATAACTTATGTACCCTTATAAGTGATTCATCAACGAATTGCGTAGGTGGATGCTCCAAGTATGAAGTACCCTATGGTCCCATATCAATCTCCTAACACAACTCCGCATACACTGGAAGGTCGATAGACATGTCACAACAAAAGGATGAGTCCACCTCGGAATCCTGTATTTCCATCATTGTTACCAGATTCTGGCTCCTCTACATGCTCCAAGCTTAATCATACCCTAACACATAGAAGCGTAGTAAAATAGTCAAGACTCATAATAAGATAAAATGACCAACCTTCAACAAAGGTTTAGATTGAGAAAGATTGCAAGTAAAAATAAAAACAAGTTAGAAAAATTAATAATAACCAAGAACAAAAAAGAGTAACTAGAATTGAGATTTTAAGAAATAACTAGGAAAAATCCAAGGAGGGGACAAACCAAGTTGAAAAGAATTGCTACTAGGTTAAAAATCCTACTCTAACTGCCTTCCTATTTGTATAGAAATATTGTTTAAAAATAATTGCTTGTGTTTTTGATGGTGCATACAAATTTATTTGATGCACTTATGAGGATTGATTGAACTAGTTAAAACCCTAATGCACCAAATTTACAATAGGATAAAAAGAAAGCACGCTAGACCTCCCCTAAGGCTAGCTGTGGAATCCTTCACCAAGAGGGATTAGTTTTTTATTGCCTCAGTGGGTTTAAACAATCCTTGATGGCAAGAGGTTTCTCCATAGGAAATCCTTGGATAGGAGGAGTTGAGGGTGTCAGGGGGGGCTCTGGCCAATAAACTTTAGACTCCTAAGAACTACCCAAAATCCTATGTGACTCAAGATGGTTGGCTAAGGGCCCCATTACTAGTCAGGGATGAAATCTTGGTCAAATAAAGGCCTTCAGGTCATTCTTTCATATGGATGGACGGTGAGCACTTGTATAATATTCTCTAATAAATAAAGAAGTTATATTCCAAAGGATTATTTTCATTGTTTGTGTGTTGTGACTTAAGTTACGTGTACAAAAACTGTGACTAAAAAGGCTAATTAAGAAAGTTGATTTCATTTGTATAATGTAATTATGTTAAGTAAGTAGATAATTAAAGCTATCCAACTAAGGGAAGTGGGAGGATGAGATTCTTGATGAATTCATCCTAAGGCAGGGTGGTCTCAGTAAGTTGAGAGCTTCTGTACATTTCAATGCATTATAGTATAGGGAACATTAACCACATAGAATTAGTTAGCACCTTGACTCCGCATTGTTTTAGGAGAATGGAGTGAGACTTTGCCCTACAAGTAGAGGGGTTGACATGCCCGCACTTCCCCCTCGTTTCTCACTCTATTTGAACCAAGTGTGATATGAGACAACTTCGATTTGAGCAATCTAGCACAAGCAGATGCTTGAAGATTGATGCTAGTTAATCTATTAGATGACCTCAAATTTTTTGAACCGAAATTTATGTTAATTCTTGTGGGAATGGCCGAGATTTTCCATTGAAAAGTGGACTCTCAAGAGAGTATAGGCACCAAACCTTGTGTTATTCAAAAGAGTATCGAGTAGTGTCGCTTATTAGGAAAACATCTCAGTGGACCACTAAATCATGCCATTGAGGGTGTCTAAGTGGGCATGTCATAGAATTTGAGATCCTCATAGATGCAAACATGGTGGCATTGGGATGTGTTTTTTCCTAAGAAGGACACCCCATCACCTACTCTTCATGCAACTCAAGCCTTATGAAAGAAACTATCCAATTCATGACCTAGAATTATTAGTGTCACTACTTACTCTGAATCCTAGTGACAAATCATAAAAGCCTCAAATAGATCTTCACCCAACTTGACCTTAATATGAGGCAATGATGATGGATTGAGATCCTTCAAGATTTCTTGACTTCGATCAGATTCCACTAGGGAAGGAGAATGTGGTAATTGACACCTAAGTCATAAGAAGTTCCTTAATGCTTTGATTTTAGAAGAGCTAAGTAATAGGAAAACCCTAACTAGTCTAATCTCTATGTCCAACAACCCGATCCTTGAAGATGTTGCTGAGGCAATCCCTAGGGATCCTAGCTATGAGGAGCTAAAGCATCTTGAGTAAAGTCAAAGACCCCAAATTGCAGGCCAAGTTTAAGGACTATCAGATTAAGGGAGAATACCTCTACTTTAATATTAGATTGTGCATTCCAAAGGATTAGAGCTTGAAAGAGAAGATACTTAGGGAAGATCATGGCACCCTTGCTGCAGGACACCCAGGGTATGCTAAAACCCTAAATACAGTAAGGCAAAGTTATCACTAGTCCAACCTAAAAGGCAATATGCTCAAGCACATGATGCAATGCTTAAGTTGTTAGAGTAACAAGAATGAGCACGTAAAGCTACAAGTGAAATTACAACCCCTTCACATTCCTTAGATGAAATAGGAGTTCATATGCATGGACTTCACCATAGGACTCCCAACTATTTAAGGGTGCTAGAACTCAATCCTAGTCATGATGGATATGCTTACTGAGGTATCCCACCTCATCCGAGTGAAGATATCATTTAAAGCCTCCAATATTACCAAAATCATCAGAAAATAGATTTTTTTGACCATAAAGACTACCAAGAAGGATAGTAAGTGACAGAGACACTCTTTTCACTTCTAAATTCTACACAAACCTATTCTTAGCAGCAATAGGAATCCAATTGTGCTTTAGCACTACCTATCATCCATAAACAAAGTTCTCATATCCTACTATCAGGGTAGAAGCAACTAAGAAAATGCTTGATAACATATAAGAGCAAGTGAAAGCAATCTATCAAGGCATAAAAGTAGCCTAAAGACCATCAAAAAGGCTTATGCTAGCCCCAAAAGATCCATGCGAGTCTTCACTGAAGGAGACGTGTTTTTATTTAGGTTAGACCTAAGAAGAGCTCCCTTTTATTGGGAAAATTCAAGAAGCTAAGTCCTAGATATTTTTATTTAGGTTAGACCTAAGAAGAGCTCCCTTTTATTGGGAAAATTCAAGAAGTTAAGTCCTAGATATTTTGGACCTTACAAGATAGTCAAGTGCCTAGGAAGGCATGTGTATAAGCTACAACCCCCACAGCCACTTCAAGTTACATGATATATTCCATGTTAATCTCCTTAAGGCTTATGCATCTAGTCCTAATCAGATCCTTAATGATACTCAAATTGTAATGTCAAGCCAAGAAATTCTTGAGTTATAGCAAAAAATAATTTTGGGTACCAAGGAGAAAACCCTTAGGAAGGGGTATTGAGAAGCATTTGGTACAATGGAAAGATTTCCCGAAAGAAGATGCTACTTGGATAGATGAAGAAACCCTAAGCAAGGATCATCCCCAGTTCTCTTGAGATGAGGATATCTTGATCTTTAAGGGGGAGGATGTAGTATACCCAAATTCATGCAATAAAAGAATCCTTTATTCTTGACATTAGCTCCAATAATGTTTGTGGATAACAATCCCTATTCTATTAATGGAGTGTTTTATGCCAATTCATAGGTGAGAGGTAGTTTTTCTCCTCCAAAACAAGCTTATAGAAAACCATTGTTAAGAACACCAATAAGGACTAGCTTGTAGTTATTTTGCAGTTACGCATGCTTAGGACGATAGTGTTGGGATGGGTTACCCCCCCCCCCCCCCCCCCCAAAAAAAAAAAAAAAAAAAACTTTTAAGAAAATGGTTGCTCCTTACATGTAGCTAACAATACCAACAAAGCCTTTGTATCCTCCTTGCCAAGTATGCCAAGGTCAATACCTTGGTCATGCTCAC
Organism: Lygodium microphyllum; assembly: GCF_053477565.2. Classification (NCBI taxonomy): domain Eukaryota; kingdom Viridiplantae; phylum Streptophyta; class Polypodiopsida; order Schizaeales; family Lygodiaceae; genus Lygodium; species Lygodium microphyllum. Next base: position 126,653,327 of record NC_141154.1, read on the forward strand.
TCATTGCACAACCATTGCAATTGGATGAAGCTAGACCTCCTTTTTTTTTTTCTATGTTAAAATCTTCTTTTGTGCTTCCCCCCACCCCCAACTCAATTCCCATGTTGTAAAGGTGGTCTTGCCAAAGAAATTATTGCCATGCTTATTTCCTTGACATCTTGAAACATGCCCCTCCTAACATCATCAATGACATAAGCATTGCAAATGCTAAAATTAAAATCCCCCCCCCCCCCCCCCCTCCCCCTAGACAAAGAAACTATATAAGAAGTAGGATAGGGAGCAGTGGAAGAAAAGTAGAATAAGGAGATGATTTATGAGGGCTTGAGTGTGAAGGTTTGTTCGACATCTTCATCCAAAACCCCTTACCCCCTCTTATCACTTACCTTATGTCAAATTCCATTAACTTCTAGATCTTATCACTCTTTCCCAAACCCCCCTTTGCCATCCCTCAATCCCCTCTTTGAGGAGTCCTAGTGCTTGCATAGTTGGACTAACTACCCCTCCCTCCATAGATGTGCTAGCAGGAACCATAAAACCATGGTCTCAAAAAGACATGCTCTAGCTACTAGGCGTACTATAATAGGTACCTCCTACTCCAGCTCTAGTTCATAGCTGTAGTTCAACCTCTTGCAGATAGTGCAACTCCTACATCACTTCAAACCCTAGTGGAAAGCATGATTTTTCATCCATGTTACCTCTTCCATTGCCAATACACTAAGTGAAACCCTCCTCAAGTCTCTCAGACTACTTAGACCCTAAGAATTCCCCTCTCATCATAAACTAGACACTTATGACTGCACTCCTCTTTGGCTTTCACGTTGTTCTTACACCACATTCCCAAAATTGGTTTGCCGCTTGCTAATGTTTGTGAATCACGAAGTTATTACTTGAACTATATAGAATTCTAATTATGTAAGTAGGTCCTAGTATGGATTAAATAGGTTAGAAAACATTATTAAATCTTTGAGATTGTACAAAGACTTGTGCTAAACTAAATCTAGAGTTACTATAATGTTTTTCAAAGGATTGTTGCATTAGCTTAGCCACTGTTTGCTATAGTCGTGATTTCCTACATACATCTATAAATGGTATTTTCCTTGTAGATGGTACAACTTTTTGCGAGGATTTCTATCCCAACGATTATGCAAGCTTCCCTCACTAGGAACCAATTTCTCGCATGGGTGTTACAATTGCATCCATTGCCAAGAGGTCTCCCTATAGGAGTGTCCATTAGTTATTGTGACAAATGGGGGATCAATGGGGTGATGAGTGGGGATGTCAGAGCTATATATAGCTCACCCTATCTAGATCAAGTCTCATGTGTGTGTGTGTGTGTGTGGATTGTGATCAATATGATATAGTCATTGGGAGTGTACATGGAGTGTCTCTTCTCTCTCTCTCTCTCTCTCTCTCTCTCTCTCTCTCTCTCTCTCTCTCTCTCTCTCTCTCTCTCTCTCTCTCTACATCTCAACATGGGTCTCTAGTTAGTAACTATCGTAATGCCAATAAAGGAGGTGGCACCCTAAGCCTTGTGGATTTCGAAAGGCTCCCATACTAGTTAGGGGGTGGTTTGGTGACTATTGGTGGATGGGACAATAGAATTGCGCTATTAGATCTAGAACGAGAAAGGTTTTGCAACCATGGATGGGATATTTTGTACTTCCTAGTTTGGAATAATCTTATAAAGATTACTTGTTTGGAAAGGATTATTTTGTAATACTTTTGTATCAATACTTAAGTTACGTAAATTTTGTAATGCTTTTGTGTCAATGCTTAAGTTACATGCAAAGGAACTAGTGCTAAAAAGGATAATTAAGAAAGTTAATTTTATATATCTCACTTAAGTATACTTAGGTAATTAGAAAATTAAAGAATATCTTCTATAGAGAGAAATTGAAGGGTGTTCTTCGAACGAGAACATCCTATGGCAAGGTGGACTTGATAAGTCAAGGGTTTCCCATAACTTAATTAGGATAGAGCCAAATCAATAATTTCATGTGTTTGGTAGTAGTGGAACCAGTATATCACTGTTTTAGGGGGCCAGAGGTAAGATTTTACTTTATGGGTAGAGGGGTTGAGTTACAATCTCCCTCGTCTCTCACTCTATTTGAACCAAGTGTGGTGCTTTGCCACACTTTGAGACTTGACTATACATACAAGTGTATTTCCTTGCTTAATGCTAGAAAGTTGTTAGGAGACCTAGAGTATCCTTAGGTTCCGTGGTTGTTGCTCTTGTGAGTTGGGGCAAGTGCTCCCCCTTTGAGGTAGATAGACTTAGGAGTACTCAACCACTAAATGTTAAGAGGAGACATTTGCTCGAGTGGTGGCAAAGTTGGCAACAATGAGAGCTATCATTGTAGTGGTTGTAAAAAAAGGTTGGGCATTACATCAAATGGATATAAAGGATGCATTCTTATATGGTGAGTTGTAAGAATATGTATGTATAGAATAGCCATAGGGTTATGTGTTAACCCCAATGCAAAGAAGGCAAAAAGAAAATTCAAAAGATGCAGGGTAAAGTGGAAAAAGGCGGTCCGGCTCTAAAGAAATAGGAGGAAAAAAGGCCAAAAGCTTAAAATTTCAAGGCAAGTGCAAAAGAGAAAAGGCGGTCCGGCTCTAAAGAAATAGGAGGAAAAAAGGCCAAAAGCTTAAAAGTTCAAGGCAAGTGCAAAAGAGAAAAGGTGCATTTTAAATATAAAAGTGCACTCTAAATCCTTATAAAAGAGGGCCGGGCTCCCTCCTATGAAATTTTTAAATGTAGATGGACATGGGTGAAGGCACAATGCAAATAGGAAGGGAGTAGAAAAAGAGGACCTAGGCTGAAATGGCCGAGCATGTAAAAAAGGGATGGGTGCCCAAAGGGGATTATGGTTTTGTATAAAAGGCAAAAAATGAATGAAGAAGCTTATTCTTGTGTGTGGCCAAAACTAGCTCTCCTATTCTTCTTCTTCTTCTTCTTGTGCTTGCTTGAGCTTGTACTCGAGAGAGGGAGTGAGAGAGTGAGTATGTGAGGGTGAGGGGCTGTGGTGGAGAAGATCTCCATCTTCTCCTCTCTTCTTCTTCTTCTTCTTCTTCTTCTCTTCTCTTCTCTTGCATGCGACAATGGAGCATGGAGCTTGGAGCTTGAGGATTGAGCTTGCTTGAGCTTGCACCTTTGGATCTTGGAGCAGAGTGCTTGAGGGAGGAGGCAACTCGATCGAGCATGGAGATAAGCTTACTATAGTTGTAGGTGTGAGAGCGTGTATGGCTATGTGAGAGGTAGTCATTGCACTTGGCTTGAAATGCTTGAAATAATAAGCAATCCGTGGGTCTTAGTGATCGAACAAGAAGCTCCCAAATGTTGATTCCATTGCTAGGACAAACAGATTCAAGCTTTGAGTGCTTGTGCACTTTGAATCGAGCACTAAAGTAGGGTTTTTCCCAAACTAGTTCTTGAGATAGGTAGGAAGCAAGGGAGTTGAAGAGGTATTCGATCTCCTTTGCAAGTACGTTTTTCTAGTTTTTTTGGATTTAAGTAAGTAGATTGGATTAGTGTAAGTGGTTGTTTGTGATTTGGATGCATTTAGGTTAGAAAAAAACAAGGAAAATAGAGAAACACATAGTAGGGTTTCTATTGTAATAGTAGGTCCAAAACATGGAAAAAATAGGGAAAAGAGAGCTTCAAGGCATTAGGATGACAAAAAAGAGAGAGAAGGGGGAAGTAATAGGGCAAGAGAGAAAAATGGCCAAGAGCGTAGATTTGTTCATTGATTCCCATTCCCGCATCCTTGAGCCCTATAAGTATACTCTGAGTGTCAACCGATGCTTGTTGATCCTAGTTAGGACCCTGGTTGTAATGTTAGGATAGGTGCCAAGAGTATTTAAGTGATTTTTTGTCGTTCTCAACCCCCAACCACTACACTCAGACAGATTCCAAAGTCATCCGAGTCCCACTACCACTCGGATAGTCCAAGTCACAAGTCCACTTGGACAACCACAAACCATCCGAGACTCAGACTTGGACCCTAGACTTAATTCGGCCGACACTCGAACTTGGACATTTCACTCAGACTCGTGCAGTCCACACTCGATATTGAACTCAAATGTTGGAGTCTGTAACTTGGATAGACCACTCGGACTAGGACGGTCTGAGTCAGAGCACTCAAACATTATCACTTGAATAGAATACATAAAAGCCAGGTTTTGGCAAATTGGGCCCACCCAGCTTAGGTAAAGGCTATGCCAAATCTAAATGACAACCGTGTAGGCGTCCAAAAGCATAAAATGGCTCATAGGGCCACCAAACTCACAAATCATGATCTAATGGCCCAAAAAATGATTGTAGAACTGACCCTCAGCCCTGCCTCTTGATAGAGACCCCACCCATAGTACCACTTTGCACATTGGCCGGGAGCCCTAGCAGACAACCAATGCTTGTCCCTTTCCACATTCCATCTAACAAACTCGAACTCTAGGGAACCCTTGAATACTTGACAAGAGGATTGGCAAGTAACCCAGCTGCTGCCAATCTCAAAACCCTTAAGGATCTCATGGATGAGCCAAAGTGATAGTGGACCAAAGTGCACAACTTGAACTTGATGTCAATCTCAAATCCCGTAAGGATCTCATGGAAAAACCAAAGTGGCAGTGGACCAAAGTGCACAACTTGATGTATAATTGGGCACTGATCATGAATGAGAAGAGGGTTGAGGCTAGAAGCCTAGGGGACGATGAGTAATCAGAAGATAACGATTTAGACGATAAGGATGAGGACTACTACTCTACAAATGAGGAAAGTGAGGAAGAAGCCGATACAATAGAGTATGACATGGTAGACAGCCAAATGATTGAACAGATACGAGTAGACTCTAAGCCATGGAAAGCCAATGTTTTTAGGATCGAAAGAAGAGTTTTTAGAACAAAATGCAACCATACTTGGTTGGACCACCTAGGGGTGATAGACTACAAGTGAGTTGGATTAGTTCAACCAAGTGCCGCACCACTCCTTAGAATAGAATCAGCCTTGGAGTTGCAACCACTAGGAGAAACTTCTTCTAGAAAAGGTTGTGAGTTTGAATCCGAATCAAAAGTGAGCTCTAAGAGTGACCTGCGACCACCTAAGGCCAAACACACAAAAGGGGACCTCCTAGTCCACCTAAGGCATGGGCGGTTGAAGGAGGACAAGAGAAAGAAGCCAAGGGGATTGGAAGTTGAGAGCAACAGAAGCCCCATGACCTACTTGAGCGCTTCATGAAGTTTAAAATGGGTGACAGGGTAGTGATCTTGTTAGGAGCTAAGAGGTAAGGACAAGCAAATGAACCTATCGAAGGGCTTGCTAAGACCAAGAAGTCAACTTGGCAGGGGAAGGGGCAGAGATTGATCTCGTTGTTTGCTCCCCTACAAGAGTACATAGATGTATTCACTTGGTCCTTAGATGAACTCAAAGGAGTTGATCCGAGGGTCATAACCCATAACATCTCGATTACTCTTGATGCAACACTCGTTAAGCAACGGCCATACCTGATGAATCCAAAGCACACATAGGCTGTCAAGGAGGAGATAGATAAGTAGTTAAAAGCTGGATTCATCTACAAAATTGAGCACACGGACTGGGTATCACCCGTAGTGATTGTCTTGAAGAAGAACGGAAAAATTCGAGTGTGCATAAACTATAAAAAAGTCGATACTATGACAAAGAGAGATAACTATCCACTACCCTACACTGAGCACATGCTCAAGAGAGTGTGGGGAAGAGAGGCCTAAAGTTTCCTTAACCACTTCTTAGGTTATAATCATGTGCATGTACACCCTAACGATAGGCATAAAATAACATTTGCAACGAATGGGGCATGTTTGCCTATATAGTCATGCCATTCGAGCTTACAAATGCACCAACTACCTTTCAATGCCTCATGCATACCATCTTCAAAGTCATGCTTAGGCAAGAATCAAAGGTGTTTGTTGACAACCTATGAATTCACTCCAGTTGGAGGGAACATCTAGATAAACTTCATGTAGTCTTTGAGTGGTGTAGGCTATATAATCTCTCCTTGAACCCCTTGAAGTGCTAGTTTTGGGTGAAACATAAAATATATCCTAGGGCACGCGGTGTTTAAAAACAACATTGCCATTGACTTCTCCAAAGTCAAAGACATTGTTGACCTACCACCATTCATGAACTATAAGGGAGTTCAGTGCTTCTTGGGACACACAGGGTACTATTGGCAATTCGTTTTGAACTATGCATTGTTTGCTAGGCCCCTTTATCATATTCAAGTGGATTGAGGAATGCCAACGCACCTATGAGGAACTAAAAAAAGGCATTCACAATGATTGCACCAATTCTATGAGCCCTAGATTGGAACATAACATTCCATGTGCACATTGATGCATCGCAGTTCACCGTGGGAGCTATTTTGTGCCAACTTGGTGAATGTAATCTCGATTTTCCAGTGACCTTTGCTAGTAGAAAACTCACAAATACAAAGGTGAATTACTCCATGATGAAGAGGAAGGCCTAGGCATGGTATTTACTGTAAATAATTTTTGTCATTACCTCTTGTCTATGCCCTTTGTCTTCTTTGTTGACCATCAAGCTTTGCTTTATCTAGTAAACAAACCTTGTGCTACATGGTGCATAGCTAGGTGGTTACATGGGGGATTCACTAGTACTAATATTGAGACGTCACCTACGTGCAAGAAATATATGAAAATACCCCTTATCTACCCCCTATTTATGGGACCTTACCTTATAAAATGTACATTCCTTCCCTTAAATAACCCCCCTCCCTTACACTCACATGGTACCATACGATAAACCCTAGTGGACCCCCCGGGGGTGGTTACTTATGCTTCTAGAATTCAACTTCTCTGTGGTTGTACGCAAGGGTAAGTAGCATTATATGGCATACCATATGTCCCACATACCCACAAGAGAGGCCATTGGACAAGGCATCGTAGATTAGGGTACAACGACAACCCTTTGAAAAGTGGGGGATCAACTTTATTGGGCCGATCAACCCTATAGCGCAGTACTCACAAGAAAAATACATCAAGGTATAGCGATAAATTATATCACGAAATGGGCTGAAGCTCACGCCATGAGAAAGAATGACACTAGGACCATGGCTAAGTTCCTTTGGGAGAAAGTGATCTTGCAATTCATGGTTGCCCAATTGAGCTAGTTAGTAATCAAGGCACACACTTCATTACTGAAGTGATTGCCCATTTATTGTCTACATTCTTGATCATTCATAAAAAATCATCACCATACTACCCTCAAGCTAACGATCAAGCAGAATCCATGAACAAAATCCTAGTGAACATGTTGACTAAGGTAGTCTTTGCCTCATGTAGCGACTGGGACAATAAACTTATGGTAGCACTATGGGCCTACAGAATAGCCTACAAGATGGACGTAGGGGCAAACACCATTCAAGCTTACATATGGATCTGGATTGATCCTACCAGTGGAGTTTTTCATTCCAAGTTTGAGAGTGTCAATTCACGAGAGATGGGATGGAAAGTAGGCATGGATGGAATGTCTGATAGAGCTAGAACACCTTTCTGAGACCTACCGACTCCTTGCTACCCATGCATTAATTTGCAAAAAGGCAAGATGTAAGAGATGGTTTGACAAACATGCCAAACAACATGACTTTGAGCAAGGCGACCTAGTGCTACTGTGCTCTGTAAAGGGCCATAAGAAGAAGATGAAGTTCAGAGGATTGGGGCCTTTCATGGTTTGCAACATCAATCAAACATGCAACTATAGAGCTCAAGACCTAGAAGGAGAGGGCACAGGCTTTTTCAATGGTTGTCCCCTCAAGAAGTACTACCCTCCAATGCACCCACTACACGAGCCTCCAATGCTAGAACCCCTTGTAGATGTAAAAGTTGCCAGTATCACTCAAATAGAGAATGGGGAGGATGAGGAAATAGTAGAACTCGCCTACCTATGCATATCGATGACTGCCCAAAAGACACACATCTTTGACATGCTTATTGACGAGGGAGGTGCAAGGGAGCTAACTTTAATATCCTTACACATGACCATTGGACCCTCATTAGTCAACCCCAAACTCAACCCATTTGGGGGACAGTCCTACCTACTGCTAGGGAAATACATAATAGCGGTCTCTATCGTGATGACTGAAAGCCTACCTACTATGATCTTCTATGTGATGCCTAAGACCAAGGCCGCCAGTAAGGAATCACTGCTCTAAGATGCACATTCAAAAAACAAGCACCCTACTAACCAATTCACGATTCAGGCATCGGCCTTAGACCCTCCTATAAGCAAAGAACCATCCTTACATTGGCCTCAGACCTAGCCGTGAGTATGGGGAATGACCTCATCACTTGAATCAAATGATCGGATGCCACATTCACCATGCTAGCCAAGAGCTATGAATGGTTGGACATAGGCCTCCTCGACGAGACATTAGCAATGGAAGTGTGATTCTTACCATACACTTGGGAGAAATATGAGTTTGTGTTCATCAAGATTCCCAAGGTAGTTGAGGAATTGATCGCCAATGAGATCTCCCAAGAGCAAGCTCGCACACAATGGTTGATTACATCCTATCGTAGGAGAAAAGTCTTTGCAACAACAAGTCAAGAGCTAGAAGACTGACAAAACTAGCCAACTTTGACTCTTTCTTTTTGCGAAAATGGTATACTCGGCATCTCCAATGAGGATAAGAGGATTGCCAAATTATGACCAATGTTGAGTAGAGACACGCAATCAAAACATCTGAGTACGACCCTCCCTATGTGGCTTCTACCTCGTTCATAGTCTTGGCCATCATGCACAAATGGCCTTTAGAGGAATATGTCATGGCCCATCCCTATTTGGATTGACTCCTGACTGAGGAAGAACTACACGTTGCCACCAGGGATGAACTATGGAGACTTCCTAACAGATGTCCTGACCTACATTGCACACATAGGCATTAGGCCTCAAAACATGGACATTCACGCCCACTTGGAGTATAACCCAAACTTCTACAATTGGCTCATGATGAAGTAAAGCACACCAAGCATGTGCTTAATTCCCTTAAAACCCTTCATCCTCCAATCCTAGGAAGGATTTTCATCATTCTAGAAGGGGAGGGGGTATGATGGAAAAGAAAACATGACTTGAACTTCAGAACTTCAAATCGAATTTTATAAAAAAAAGGTTCAAAATAAAAAAAGAATGAATAAAGGAAACTTGTACTTGAAGAAAATCTTTAATGGAATTTTCTCTTGGAATGTGCAGATTTCTTGAAGTATAAAAAGTTTCCATTCCTTACTGGAACATCACACCATTCCATAATGTTCGATCTTAAACTTTTCCTTTTTTGCAAAAAGTACTCTCAAAGGAGCTAATTGTAAGTTGTTGTGCCATAACAGGAACTTGAGATGGCAGGCCAACTCCCGTTCTTAGAGGAAGAGCACAACAGGTATTGATTGGCCACTAAAACACATCTACAACCAAGTTAAGTACCGCAGCGTCATCAATTTGGGAGAGTTGGTGAACAAGGAAGGCGCAGTGAGAGAAATAGTCGACCAGTGCAATCTCCAGAGATATATGGAGAAGCTTGGCTAGAAAATTAACCTCGATAGATGCATAGAATTCCTAAGAACTTTCAATGTAAGAAGGAACATTGGCACGATGACCATCAAGCACCCCATCGTTCGCCTACAAGCTAAAATAGTCCAAACCCTTTTCTCAAGCCAAAGATATAATGCTTCTCATGAACAAAATAGGTGTACCATTGCTAGAGAGTCTTACACACAATGCCCTGGACAATGTAAATTGGAATGCCTACGTTCGGAAGACAATACAAGCATCGAAAAAGGTACTAGCCACCATGGCACCAAAGGGTGGTAGAAGGGGAGTCTCAAACTACCACAATGGAGTTCGAGAGGAAACAACCAGCCTCCAAGGCTTCGACTATAGGCTTTGGAGGAGTGCTAACTACCATCATTCAGGAAGCTCTAGGGGAGGCAGAAAGAGAAGTAGTAGAGGATACCTTGAAGCCATCACCAATCTGAGAGGAGCATCGCTCTTCCACCCCCGCAAGCCTAACCATCTCACTTTCGGTAGGAGAACAGGGGGAAGATGAAGTCCATAAGGAACAATAGGGCAATAAGGAGAGAGTTTCTAATGAAAATGAGAATGATCAACCATCTCAATGCAAGAATCCTCGAGTGAGAGGATAGTCAGTGAGTAGCCAAGGCTCAAAATCTCAATAGTCTCAAAATCCCCATAAGAAGAACTCGATCCAGCTCCAAGGAAAACAGAGAGCTACAAATGGTGGATGAGGAATCAAAGAGACTAGAAGAAGACCACATGAAAATGTAAGAAGAGGAGGAAGAAAAACTAAGGCAACAAGAAGAGGAGGAGATTGCTCTAATGAAAACAGAATCAAAGATTTAGCCTGCAAGTTGGCTCATTTTGAGAGTGAATGCTCCTAGTGGAAAGTAAAGCCACAGCTATCAAGATAGGAATGCTGGAGCAACAACGCACATTCTTGAGAAAAACATTGAATGTCATGCAGACGAGAGGAGAAGAGAGATTGGAACAACTAAAAAGAAAACTAGAGCTAACAAGGAGGGCACTGCAACATGGACTCCACACCATGACACCCAAGCCTAGCACCACCGGCTTGGGAGTAGAGGAGCAACATGCTCACCTAATCTCAACAAGATTAACCACATAAGAAATCTCCTTGGTAGGGCTTGGGGAGCCACAACAGCAATTCCAGCCACCTCAACAGGAGCCATTGGGGCTAGTCTAGGAAGAAGGGTCTGATTCTAAATCAGATCAACAAGAGAAAGAACGAGTGCAAAAACCAAGCCCCCGTCTATGGCCACAAGTACAGTCAGAAGAGCAAAGGGCTATATGCCAAGCCATGCATTCCTTGGCAAATCTCTTAGGCCCCCTTGAAATGTAACTACTAAAGAGCCTCAGGATGATGTCTAGCATGCTCTCTCCCAATGTATCTCAAAGAAAAAAAGAAGACAAAAAAAGAAAAAGAAAAGATCCACACACAACAAAAGAAAAGGAACAACGAGCTTTTCCATGTACTATCAGAGTGCCACAAACATTGCACCTAGGGGTTCTCAAGTTAGATGCATCCGGTGGCTTGGTCGGCCAACTCCATACCTAACCCCCTAGCCCTCCCTGTCCCCCCACTTTACACTTAGGGCACATCAAAGGTAGGGCACACCTAGGAAGTTTATGCTTAACTTGTCTCCCTAAGTTACACCCACAACACCTCCCCTGTACACAAATTGGTTCTCAAGTGTGGGACAATACCACATGCTTTCTTGAGGCTTGACCTAACTCTCAGTTTCATTGGCACTGATACTCCGCATTGTATGGTGAGGTAGGCATACTCCCCAGGTAGTGCAATTCCTTTTTTTTTTCAAGAACACTCAATAATTGCGATCAACCATCGACATTGGAGGCCCCTATTACCCACTCAAATCTATCCTCAATCTCTGCAATCTCTCCTCCAATTTTTTGATGCTTCTTCTCCCCATCCAATCTCCACTAAGCCCCATCACTAACCCACATGGCAACCCTTCAACCACCCAAGATCTCATCAACAAGTGTGTGCAAGTGCCATGGGATTGGCACTCGGCTAGGAGGGGGATAATATTAATCCCAGTGCAAAGAAGGCAAAAAGAAAATTAAAAAGACGCAGGACAAAGCAAAAAAAGGCAGCTCGTGCTAAAGAAATAGGAGGGAAAAAGGCCAAAAGCACAAGGACAACCTTAAAAGTTTAGGGCAAGCACAAAAGAGGAAAGGCATATTTTAAATATAAAAGCACACTCTAAATCCTTGTAAAAGAGCACCAGGCTCCCTCCTGTGCAATTTTAAATGTAGACAGGTATGAGTGAAGGCATAATGCAAATAGGAAAAGAGGACTTAGGCTAAAATGACCAGGCATGTAAAAAAGGGATGGATGCCCAAAGAGGATTAGGGTTTTGTATAGAAGACAAAAAGTGAATGAAGAAGTTCATACTTGTGTATGGCCAAACTAGCTCTCCTCCTCTTCTTCTTCTTCTTGCTTGCTTGCTTTCTTGCTTGAGCTTGTGCTTGAGAGAGTGAGTGTGAGAGAGTGAGTGTACTAGGACGAGGAACCATGGTGGAGAAGCTCTCCTCTCTTCTTCTTCTCTTCTCTTCTCTTCTCTTGTCTCGCATGCAACAATTCTTGTGTATGGTCAAAATTAGCTCTCCTCCTCCTCCTCCTCCTCCTCCTCTCCTTCTTCTTCTTCTTCTTCTTCTTCTCCTTCTTCTTCTTGCTTGCTTGCTTGCTTGCTTGCTTGAGCTTGTGCTTGAGAGAGGGAGTGTGAGTGTATGAGGATGAGGGACCATGGTGGAGAAGCTCTCCTCTCTTCTTCTTCTCTTCTATTCTCTTCTCTTCTCTTGTCTCGCATGCAACAATGGAACATGGATCTTGGAGCTTAAGGATCAAGCTTGCGTGAGCTTGCACCTTGGATCATGGAGTTACCAGAGTGCTTGAGGGAGGAGGCAACTTGATCAAGCATGGAGGTAAGCTCACTACACTCATAGATGTGAGAGCACGTACTGCTATTTGAGAGGTAGGCATTGCACTTGGCTTGAAACTCTTGAAACAATAAGCAATTCATGGGTCTTGGCGGTGGAATGAGAAGCTCTCACATTATGAGAGTGTGTATTGCCTTGATCATGTGTATAAGCTACATAGAGCATTGTATGGAATTGAAACAACACCAATAGTATGGCATGACAAGATAATACAATATCTTATCTCTTAATTTTAATGTTGTAAATTTTGATCACTCATCACTTTATGTATATTAGGGTGATAGGGACATTGTTATGATTACTTTATATGTAAATGATTTGATTATTGAGAGTAACAATGTGCGAGAGGTGGAGCATGTGAATAATTTTCTCAAGCAAAAATTTGACATGAAATATTTGGGAGAGCTAAAGTAATTTCTAGGCATTGAGGTGATCGGAATATCTAAGGGGATATAACTCTCACAAAGATACTATATCCTAGATGTATTGACAAAGTATGATATGATTGATTGTAAGCCAGTCCCGATCCTATTAGATCAAAATGCAAAGCTTGGTACTAATGTGGGTGGGATATTGAAGGATCCCACAATGTACACGAAGATGGTAGGAAGTTTGATCTTGACCACTATCACCAAGCCAGATTGTAAGTACACACAAGTGGAGGCCACATTTGATTATGGTATCTCTTATGACGTTGATTTGGTGGTATAGTTGTTTGGTTACACCAACGCAGATCAAGCAAGTAGTATGTTTGATAGAAAGTCTACTAATGGTTATGTGTTTTCCTTTGGGAGTGGGGTTGTGACTTAGAGTAGAAACAACCCAATGTTGCATTATCAAGAATAAAGGTAGAGTATAGAGGTGGTGCTATAGCAACATGGGAGGTATCTTGGTGGCAAAAGCTATTTGTGATGATCTATAGGTAAAATGAGCTAACACTCACATACTTGGTGACCGTTTTTGCATTCATATCACTAGTGCGATTGGTATCTACATTGGTTTATAATTCTAGTGATGCTCTATAATTGGACGTTGGTTAGTCCACCTATCCAACTTATAGGACATACATCTAGTTATTTTCTACTTAGCATGTTCACACTATGATCAGCATGTACATTATTATATTTTATTTTTGAAAATATTTTATAGGATATTATTATAAAGTAGAGGAATTAAAGAAGAATAAAAATATGGAGCTATTAGCTTCCTCTCTTGAGTGCATTGTGTGTATGCTATGTGTTTTGCATTCTCTTCTTGAGCCAAGTCTTCAAAGCATCCAACTCATTATGAGCACTTCCAACAATCAGCATATTATTAACATATAACACCAAAATAATAAGGCTACCATCGCAGGCCTTCTTCCATATCACCGTGGGAATAACCCTATGAATGCATAAGGGCATCAAACTTATGATACCATTCCTTAGGTGCCTACTTAAGTCCATAAAGACTCTTCCTTAACTTGTACACTAGGTTTTCCCTATCCTTTTCCTCAAAGCCCTTAAGTTGCTGCATATAAATGTCCTCATGCAAGTCCCCATGAAGAAATGCCATTTTCGCATCCATCTAGTACAAGTCCATATCCATCTATGTAACCAAGGGCAATACTAACCATAGGGTAGTCATCTTGACTATATGAGAGAATACCAACCGTAGTGTAGTCATCTTGACTATATGAGAGAATATCTCATCAAAATCAACTCCCTTATCTTGCTTAAAACCCTTAGAAACTAATTTGGCCTTATATACTAGCTTAGGGCAACTAGGGGCACTCTTCAACTTGTATGGGAAAATTACCTCTATGCATAGTCTCCTCATAAGTAAGGGACTCACCAGAACATGTCACTATGACATAATGCATAGAGGGCTCAAAATGATTAGAAATATGGGAGGCTCTAGTAGAGCATCTCAAGATTGCCTATGGGGCTTGTGTGGCATGTCATCTTTATCCAACATCATGATCCTACACAACAGGTGGATATTGGGCTAATACATTGTCAGATGCTGCTACAATAGTCTGTCTAACTGTGGTTGTCTAATTGTGGTTGTATTGTAATAGGATGCTCCTCCTAAAAGATCACCCTATGTATCTCATCTACCTACGTTGGTATCATATGTATCTTTTCTTCATGGAAGATAACATCATGATTGTAGATGATCTTTCGAGCATGCAGATCCCAAAGGTGATAGCCCATCTCATCTACATCACCATATCCAAGAAAGATGCATTTAATAGACTTAGATCTAGCTTATTGCATTTGTCTTTGGGAATATGGTAGAAAGCCTCACATCCAAAGATACACAAGTGTGTATAAGAGGAAGATTTACTAGACCATACTCCCCGTGCAACTCTACTACTAAGAGTAGTACAAGGGGATCGTCAACTAATCAAATGAATGATAGTAGTAACTACCTCAGTCCAAAAGTACATGGGGATCGTTGATTAAGAGTAGTACATGGGGATCATCGACTAATTAAATGAATGGTAGTAGTAACTACCTCAGTCCAAAAGTACATGGGGATCGTCGACTAAGAGTAGTACACGGGGATCGTTGAATCAAATGAATGGTAGTAGTAACTTCCTTAGTCCAAAAGTACTATCATAAGCCTGCTTAACTAAGCATACTATAGACTCTTTCCTAAATAGTCCTATTCATGTGCTCTATAATACCATTTTGGGGTTGGGTGTATGGGGTGGTCAACTGATGCTTAATACCCCTCTCATCACAAAATTACTCAAAAGCCTTAGACACATATTCACTCCCATTATCAAATCATAGAAAATTTAGTCTATGCCTTCTCAACCATAGTAATAAAGCACTAAAATGTAGCTAATATCTTTGACTTTTGCTTAATTAGATAGGCCCAAACTATGTGTGAATAATCATCAATGAACATCAAAGTACTTAGCACCACCTAATGACCACAAACATCTGAATGAACAAGAGCCAAAGGCTCACCCATGTGCAGAGAACTAGAATTTTTATGTGAGTTACGAGTCTACTTGCCATATAAAAAATGATAAGAAGAGTCAAAATATGAGTAGTCAAGAGGTGGCAAATAGTGCAAATGAGTGAGTACTCTCATTCCTTTAAGGGACATATGCCCAAGATGGTGAGGCTAAAGAGATACATGGGGAAGATCAGTCATAGCCAAAACATGATTGATAGATCTAGATACAAGGATCTAGGCTGCCAACCTTGGCACCTCGAGCAAAAAGAAAGGCTACCACCAAGAGTAAATCTTCCATGCAAAATCACCAAAAGAGACATGGTACATGTCATCATCCAAGTGTCCAATGAAGACAAGGCTTTTATTCAAAGCTAGAACATAACATGCATCATGAAGCATGAATGGAGCATGAGTACCAAATTGTAATCTTGCATCAATTATGCCAATAATATCCAATGTAGTGTCATCTCCCAGTCTAACTAAACTTGTAACAGTGTGGTAGGTAAAATCAATGACAATGTAAGGTAACATGAAATGAAGCCCCCAAATCAAGAAGCCAACACTGAGAGTAAGAAGATGGAACATCGATAAACTAAGTAGCATCAACTGATGAAGAAGAAAGTATGTAATCACTTGAGCTATGCTCCAAGGCATTTATCTCTTCTAACACTCAGTTAGGAACAATGTTGTGATCATCACAAGATTTGGCATTATCATGTGCTTTCCCTTTGCCTTTTTCACATCTATCATTGCACACCTTATCTCATTGTGCCCTCATGTGAGCTTGCTACCCATAACAATGACAAGTAAGAGAGGACTTAGGATCACAAGACTTATTATGTGATTTCCCCTATGAGACTTAGACTTGCCCTTGGATGGTTGTGAATCTCTACCATGATTATTATTCTCCTTACCACCATGTTTGTCTCTAACTGTGAGTGTATGAGAAGTGTGGACTACATCAATATTCTTCATATTCATTTCTTCTATAAGCGATGCACTCTAGACACCGAAGCATTTAAATCTATCTTCAAGAGGATTAGTACTCATAGTGGTATGAAATGTATCCCAAGACTTAGATAGTGTGACAAGCAAGAACAAAGACTTTATGTTATCCTCAAACTGAATGCCTTACAAGATAAGCTAATTGAAAATGGAGTGGAACTAATTCAAATGAGTGGACATAGGAGTGCTCTCCTTCTTGCAAAGGTCTACAAGCTTCCTCAACCAATAAAACTATGAAGCAAAACTCTATTTGTCATAAAGATAACATACCTTTTCCCATTAAGCATCAACACCACCTTCAATCAAAATAACATTGAAACACACATGTTTAGACAAAGATAATATAATCATGGACTTGCATAGCTCATCAAGCTCATCCTAATTTCTGACTTTATTCCCTTGGTTTTCAATGCCCTAACTTGTTTCTTTTGCACCAGTACCTGCTAAATTCGAGTCTTCTAATACTAGAAGTTATTTCCATCTAACTTCTCAATGTTAAAGATGGTAGTCATTGCAAGCATTTGAAATGCCTGACATTATTTTTGCAAACCAAAGTTGATATGAGTTTCTATAATAATTGCAAATCAGCCCCAAAATTAAGCCAAAAAGAGTATAGTAGGAGGAAGACTAAGCCAATACACTACTATTCACAAGAAAGTAGTAGTAGAGTGTTGAATAAAAATGTGTGCTCTCAAAAGAACTGCTCAAAACTAATTTTTAGCATGGTTGTCCATAAAACTATAGTAAATCAACATGTAACTATAGGCAAATAAGCAAAAGTGTAAGCCCCTACTACTAGGGAAATCTGGGTAGCAAAACTGGGATCTACAATGCAACTAGCAGTGTAAGACAAATCATAAACCATGGAGTACCAAAGGCTATCAAAATATCCAAGGTGTTGGGTATATAGATGCATACCAAGCATGTATCCACCATTGACAACCCACGAACAATAAGCAATACAAGGGGTCCAAATCAAGGGCAAATCAACCCACGTTCATAAATCTCTGGTAGTGATAGTATATGCATAAGCCAAGAGAGCACACAAGAGTCTCCCACTGACTCAAAAGAACCAATATCTGCATAAAAAATATAAATTTCTCCCACTTTAGCAAATTTGGAGTATCCAAAATAGCAAAGGAAGCTCAATGTATAGAGCTCATAACATCCAAGTGCCCAAAGTACATCATGTATACATCCGAAAGCATAAACCTTCAATAAGTCTTCAAGCTCATAAGTGGAAATCACTAAAACAAATAAATGCAATCAACCAAGTTCAAATCTAAGATGTAGAGCTCAACTTAAGTATATCCAAGCATAAACATCAATGCCAAGCATCAACATAACCATGTATCATACCCAAATAGCATGTAGACATGCAATACATAGACATCCACTATGGCTACTCACTATCCAAAATTTGCTATAGCAATAATGTATCTATCCAAGCTCTAATCAATCCAAGAAGGTTGCCCAAGCATCAAACTGACATGCAAGAGTTACAAACTTTCTCCATAAGCATTATATGAACCTGAGGCATTCGAATATATGCTACCCACAATGTATTACAATAGACTTGCTCTAATTGCACACTCAATGACTGAGCATATGCACTTGAAATGGTGCTCAATATTAAGCCTTCAATGCTAGGAGAAATTCCCAAGAGTCGAAGCAACAAAGTAGGAGCCAAAGCAAGAGTTAGAGAAGTAGACTAATGCTAAGAACAAGGGTAGCTAGCAGGCACAATTCATGCTGATTGCTCTTGTGGATTCTATTGTTGGTGATGAGCTCAAAGATCACTAGAGAAGGCTCAAGTCAATCACCTAGAGGTCCTCAACAAGCTTGGAAGGTGTGGAACTAATTGGAGAAGCAACGGGACTGATGTATACCTTGATGTGTAGCTGCCATGAAAGCTTAAAGAAAGCTCTACTTTATGGTCTGAATGTAATGTTGGTGAAGCTCCTTGAATACCCACTTCGATACTAGTTGAAAGGTGGTGAAGGAGTGGAAGAAAGAGTCCTCGAGCTTCACGAAAATAAGAGTGAGACCATTGTGTGGGAACTTCAATGGTCAAAATGTGTGACATGTCTTTCCTTATTCTATTGGCATGTAAAGAATAAAGAATAAATTGATAGTGATGGGAAACTGCCACTTGCAATGTACAGGTATGTGGGCAGTAATTACAAGTTAATGTAGGTGGCTAGGTACATGTGGCCTTTAACCCCTAACAAAGAGTTATTTTGAGAGCTCTTCAAACTAGCCTTATGACAAGGCACTACATTGACAGAAGTATGTTTTTGTGACTAAAGTATGAACATGATGTATTGAGGTTGCATTAATGGATAGTGTTGAAAGCAATGGAGTTAACATACTTATGTACTCTTCTTCTATATAGAATATACACATGGCTCTTATCATAACACAATCCCAATGTATGGGACATGATTTAGACATGTAGACTTAGAGCTTTTTGCATATAAATCTATGTCATACTACTAGTGTAAAACATTCATAATATTAGCATCATGTATGGATATTCTTCTTGGACCATAATGAAAATTCCATGGCTAGAGTACTATAGCATCATGTTTAAATTTGAATTGTATAGAAGGGGCCATGAAATGCACATTGCCTTAAAACTTAGATCTATAGAATGGATATAACTATTACCTCCAAAATTTACAAAATGGGTATATAAAATTGTGCAAAATTTTTAAATAGGGTTTTTAAAAATACCCTTTGAATGCCCATGATATATAAAGGGGTAATGCAAGGTTCACCCCTTGAGCACCCATGGAGGGAAATGATGAGGAGTCTTAATAGCACCATGACAAAGAGCCACATGAGGAACTTGAGACATCAATGTACACCCAGAGGCAATAAAACATGATGATGAAGGTTATTCGGGCTCAAACATAGAGGATGCAAGATTTTCTACTACTACTAGACCTCTTAATACTAGAAGAGCAAGGGGAAGACCCTAAAGAGGCACTATGGAAGTTTCCAAATCATCGCAATTCAGATACATGACATAGTGTTTGACTTTAATGTCTTCTAAGAATCTAGGCTTAGAAGTATCTGACCTGTCTACACTATAAATACCCTCATGTAGATAGCTACAAATATTAGGAGGAAGATTTTGGAACAAGGAAATGTAATAGCATTTGCTGAAGCATGAAAAAATCAGAAGGAATGTAAGGACAATCTTAACATGAAGCCCAAGGATGCATGGAATTTGCAACCAACATTTGGCTACATTGGCCTCGATGCACATGACCCTGCTTGGTTTGCCTTTGTTACACTACTCTATCATAGAGGGCAGATGTAACACTTCTCCCATATCCCAGATGATGCGATCTCAACTAGGACCTAAAGGGATATGGGATATGCAACTTTCCTAAATCACCAATGTGCATGCCATCGAGCTTGAGAAGTATATTTATTGGAGAGCTAATAAAGTTCCTTACTAGCTTCATAAAGAAAATCATCATATGTATTAATGCTTTCTTCATCACCATCTGCAACAACTACCTGAGGCTTTTAATCAAACTACTCAAGTAGAAGCCAACATTGTATGAGAATAGGCTATTGCTCTTGTTCTTTGAAGGGTCAATATGAGGGTTGAATAAGTCATAATGACATGGTCACATCTCTGAGTATGGCTTCTCTTGTCCTTTTGCTAGGACCTTCTAGAAGACATGCTAGATAGTAGGTTCACTTGATGCACACATCCATTCTTATTAGAGTCATCTATTTCATTGTGAAAGTCACTCAAGGATTATCTCTTGAATGCAAGCTACCTGTCACAAACTTCATAACCACTCCCTGAAAGGTAATATTCAAAAAAGGAAAAAAGAGAGGAAAAACTATGATAGGTGCACTACAATCACCGCACCTAGGGGTTCTCAATTACAAGTATGGGATGCATCCGATGAGTTTCAACTTCTTGGAATTAGACCTATTTCCCAATCACACTTGAATGTTCACCTTCTCCATTGCACATCCCCAAGGAAAGTACATTGTTTATGTAAGAAAATTGAAAGATGGAGCACAAAAGCAATCAACTTTAGTACCCAACTTCCCTTGTTAGTAGTTGCTAACCTACACATTGCCCTTCCACCTATTAAGTTCCATGCACCTATGAAGAAGACTAGCACATTACACTAATAGACTGTTGGCATTGGCACTCCACTAGCAGATATAGATTTGAAGAGCAAGATGACCTTTCAAAAGTGCCAGAATTTATTTTTCAAAGCTACATGAAATTTGAAGAAACCTAGTATATTATTTTAGCCACCATTCATTTGTAAGGTGCACTTGGAACTTTTCAAATTTACCACTTACAAGTGAAGAGATATTATATTTTGGAAACTTTTAGTGAGAGTTAGAATCACTTTTCATGCAAATTATATATGTCAAATGGGGTTATATTAGAAGACCCACAATGGATATGGAGGTTAAAAGCACCTCTAATTGTTTTTTTCTTAATTGTGTTCACAATGCCAAATTGCAAATGTAAAAAAGAGGACTAGTGAAAAGTGTAGAGGGTGCCTAACCTAAAGTGAGATCCTATCTTTAATGCTCGTGATGCATAAATGTGAATAGAAAGGCCATTCTTCTGTGTGCAACATTTGACTCTATCACTTCTCCATCTTCTTGTGTACTTTCTTGTTGCTTCTATTTCTTGAAACTGAGGAAGAGAGAGAGAGAGTGTGTGTGTAAGATTGAGTAAGAGTGAAGCTTAATCTTCACTCCTTGCTTCTATCTCTTCTTCCCCTCTTGCTTCCATAGTTAGAGTGGGTGAGAGGTTGAGTGAGAGGGAGTGTGTGAGGGATTGATTGGGAGAAGCTCTTCTCCATCTTTTTCTTGTGCTTCTTTTATTCTCTAATCTTCTCTTGGCATTAGAGGAGTGGTGGTATGGATTGGAAGAAGGTGAGATAATGGCTTGAGATGCATCACTTGGATTGTGAGGCCACAAATTGCCACTCATGCATTTTGGACTACAAGCAAGAGAAGATAAGTAGGTAAGTTTATTGCACACTCTTGGGTCTCTTTGCTTCTTTTGTTCATAAGAAATGAGGGAGGAAGCGTAGACAGTTCAAAGTTGGATCATCAAGCCATATACTATGACTCATGCATTTTGGATTGCAAGTAAGAGAAAATAAGTAGGTGAGTCTACTACACCCTTTTCGATCTCTTTTCTTTATGTGCTCATGAGGAATGAGGGAGGAAGGTTAGATGATTCAAAGCTAGAGTATGGGCCAACTAGGTTAGAGATAATTGAGCCATTGGAGAGTTGAGATCTCGAAAGAATAAGAGTTCCATGCACATTCCATCGTTAAGCTCTTGTTGAACCTAACATTGTTGGTTCGTATGGTGGAGATGATTCTGCTTCTCATAAGCTTCAATATTATAGAGATAGGGGAATGATTGATAAGGTGTGGAGTGATATTCTCTTTTCCCTCTCTTTTCTTTTTGATCTGTCTCACTTCCCCTTAAAATAACTCTCTCTAAACCTTTGAGAAGGTGTGAAGTGATAATCTTCATATTCTTTTTTCCCTTTCTTTTCTTTTTGATATATATCTCACTCCCCCTTAAAATAACTCTATCTAAACCTTTATCTATCTCACTCTCTCAATGTACTCCTCTTTAACTAAGGTTTATAACATTTTTGGCTAAGGGTCCATTCTCACATGTATTGAAGCTAGAATTCGGTATATCACATGCTCGTCCCCTTAAAATAATGGAAATGCTTTCATCTTGACAAAAATAGGGGTATTCTAACTTGTCTTAGACTCATCAAACACTATTCTCTCAAGCTTAAGACTTGATTTAATCCCTTCCTTCATAGGGAGTTTGCTCACATTCACTTCTCAATCAAGCCCTCACTTCTTCTGAATTAAATCCTTCAAAAGATGTCTACTCACCTTCACTTCACAATCAAACCCTCTTGGAAATGTCATGTCATAAGTTTTATCAAATAATGTAAATGAAGATTCTTTTATTTTAACAAATTAATGAATAAAATAAGAACAAAACATGTATGATCTCATAAACTTACACACTCAAAATCTCATGCTTTAATGTGATGTACCTGCCTCTAGCTAGACTAGAGGAGGTAGCCTTTAGTAGTTGCTCATAAACCTTTGCATGATGAGTAGCACTATCCAAGCCCCATATGTTGCACCGACTTAGTTGGTGAGATAGTCTTTAAGTTTATCTTGCAATGAAATGTCAAAGCCTTAACCTAGAAGGATCAAACCTAAGGGTCCCTAAACATCTAAGGTCTTCTTAGAGGTAATGATCTAACACCCCTCCTAGACAGATTACTTTATAGCCTCTCAAGGATGAGAGTGACCAACACCTCACTTGGTTTATAGAAAGTGGTGGTTTCTTCCATGGCCTCAAGGACAAATACTCTGCCACATCATTCCCTAAAACAATGTCGTTCTGGGTTCTATCATACTACATAAAAAGTCGCAATCGATTTACTTAGTCCTAATAGTAATATAGAAAGCCACTCAACTAATTGAGTCTACTCATCCTAAGGACAGGGTCGTTTGAACCTCCACCGCTTGCTTTTCACCTGCGACACACAACATGCTTTAGTGCTCTATGCTATCACAATGGGAGTTCATTTATGTGCATTTTGGTGGGTTGTTTTAGGTGCTTGTCCCATTTTTGACCCTCATCTCCATTTGCATTGTCATTCTCACCTATTTGATGCCCATGCTTTTCAGTTTGTTGAACATGTTGGAACCAGTCGAGCGTGCTGATGCTGATGGGGATGGTGTCGTCTTGTTTGGGTGGTCTTTATGTTTTATTGTTTTCTTTAAATTAGTCACGGTTCATAAACTTCATGGCTATGGGCTCATTCTTGGGCATGTTGAAGCTGGAGGCCGGTACATCAATGAAGATAGTATTGTTGCACGAAGGAGAAACATTTGAGGAAAACCCAATGCTAGGCTCTAGCCTTGCACGAAGATTAGTATTGTTGGAACGCTGACAGATATTTAGTTCGTTCATAACGAAGATTAGTATTGCTGCATGTATGTGAAGCATCGAGTGTCATGCGAACAATGAGAGCAGACAATAGTGTCACGAAGGCTGCATCATCAACAATCAGCGGGCATTGATGTCGGCAGAACTCTGATTACACAGCAGCTATGAAGACAACAAATAGATCGGTCCAATGGCTGTCTGGCTCTCCTGCAACCCCTGTTCCCCCTTCTCTTTCCTCTCCAGCGATCAGGGATGCTCACATGGCCATCGATTGCTCTGCAATCAGAGGTCCTCACACAGCCATCATTTGCTCTGCAGACCCCCCTCCGTGGCAGCGGATCGGAACCCCACCCTTCCCTCACCTTCGACCTCGCAGCATCTTGCAGGAGATGATGATGCCCAATGGCTGCCCCCAGCAGACCATTACAGGGACCTTCACTTTCGTCACTCTTCTGCAGCCTGCCTCCCGAGCTTTAACACCCTCTCGAATCTTGTGCAGCAATGCCGCACCTTGACCGAATGCCAGCGCATCCATACGCACATCAGTGCCTGTGGCTTCGATCGCATTGCATGCATTGGCAATCAATTGGTTCAGATGTATGCGAGATTCGAGGCTCTTGATCATGCTCAAGCTGTGTTTGATAAGATAAGTTTTCGCGATTTGTATTCGTGGAATGTGCTGCTTACTGCACACATCCAAAATGACATGCATGATAAAGCATCGATAGTGTTTCGCCAAATGCCCCATCCGAATGTTGTCTCGTGGAATGCCATGATAGCAGCATACACGCGGAAGGGCGACATCAGTGGAGCTTTGGATCTGTACCATGAGATGCAAACAGAAACCATTGTACCAAACAAAGTGACATATATTTGTGCAGTGGAGGCATGTGCCAGTATGGGGGACATTCTAAAGGGGCAGAAGATCCATGTGACAATTGTTGATACTGGCTTTGAACTTGATATCGTTGTGGCCACTGCTCTCATCAATATGTATGCCAACGGCTCGTACTTAAATGAGGCCGTCCTATTGTTTCATAGGATGCCGCATAGGAATGTGGTTACCTGGACATCCATGATCTCAGCATGTGTAGAGAATGCTTATCACCAAGAGGCATTGCAGTTGTTTGCTGTCATGGAGCTTGATAAGATCGTGCCTAATGAGATTACGTATATGCATGCACTTTGTGCATGTAGTGGTCTGGCTGCTCTCCAGTTAGGTTATGATATCCATTTTGCTATGCTGATAGGTGGCTTTGACCAAGACACTATTTTGGGTTCCACTTTAATAAAAATGTATAGTGCATGTGGGGCCCTTGGAAGTGCCAATTATGTGTTTGCTAAACTAAACCACAAGGATGTTATCTGTTGGAATACAATGATTGCTGCCTTTGTTGAAATGGGGTGTCACAATGAAGCTCTTGTCCTTTTCTACAAAATGCTTGTGAAATCCGTCATGCCAAATAATGTCAGCTATTTATATGCCCTTGAGGCATGTGGCAGCTTGGGTGGTCTCAATGAAGCTTACAGGATTTATTGCTTGATGGTTGAAAATACATGTGAGCAAGAGTTTAGGCTTGGGACTGCCTCGATTCTTACCTTTGGCAATTGTGGAAGTGTGCATGATGCCAAATGTGTTTTCCAAGATATTCTGTGGCAAGATCCAGTATCCTGGAATGTTATGATTAAAGTGTTTGCGGAGAATGGGTGCGTGAAGGAAGGACTTGAACTATTTAATCAAATGCTCTGTAGTAATTTTGAACTAGACAAGGGTACATTTATTTCCGCTTTGGAGTTGTGCAACACCTTGGAAACTCTTGAGAGTGGGTGGAAAATGCATGCTCATATTGTTGAATGTGCCTATGAAGAAGACATCATGGTTAGCAACATGTTATTAAACATGTATGGCAAGTGCAGGAATGTAGATGATGCAAAAAGGTTGTTTGATCGCATGGGGGAACGAGATGTTGTATCATGGAACACCTTCATATCAGGTCAACTTGATCATAACCAGGAGTCTTTAGACTTGTACAATCAGATGCAGTGTGATGGGATTATGCCTAATAAGGTCTCTTTTCTTGTACTTCTAGATGCCTGCAGCAACTTGGCATCTGGGTTAATATTACATGATGACATTGTACAAAGAGGTTATGATCAAGATGCTATGATTGGAAACGCTCTCATAGTTATGTATGGGAAGTGTGAGGCTGTAGTTGAAGCAAAGATTGTGTTTGATTCTATGCTTCAGCAAAATCTAGTGTCCTGGACGTCTATGATTGCAGCTTATTCTCAGAACAAACAGGGCGATGCAGCTTTATCTCTATTCCATCGCATGCAGCACGAAAACATTAGCTTGGATAATGTAGCATTCATTTGTGTTCTTGATGCCTGCACCAACACGGTAGCCTTGAAAGATGGAAGAGAGCTACATGCTTACATCACTGTCAGAGGACGTGAGCAAGAGCTAACCATTGCTACGGCTCTTCTTTTTATGTATGGCAAGTGTGGGAGTATTGTTGATGCGATTAGTGTGTTTGAAAACTTGCATGAGCATGACATCATGTGTTGGAATGCTATCTTAACAGCATGTGCCCAGAATGGCTATGCAAGTAAAGTCTTTGAGTATTTCCAGCAGATGCAGCGTGAAGGTGTCAGCCCAAATAGCATTACTTTCACCTCATTGCTGACTGCCTGCAGTCATACAGGAAGGGTCCATGATGGGAAGCGATATTTCCTTTCAATGTTGAATGACTATGGCATACCTCACACAGTAGAGCATTATGTGTGCATGATTGATCTTCTTGGTCGAGCAGGGCTTTTGGATGATGCACAGAAACTTGCAACAGAGATGCAGTTTGAAGGGAACCCTGCGGCATGGGCAAGCATGGTAAATGCTTGCAAAATACATGGTGATGTAGACCGTGCAATCAATGCAGAAGATTCCTGTTCTCTTCTCATGTAATGATGCTACATCATATATGATGATGCCAGATTTATATGCTATAGCCAATATTATGGAATGGGCGGACAGTTGCTCCTCTATGATGTCATCCAGCATTGCTACAGCTGTGCTACACAATCTAGGGCACAGAAACCTTGAATGGGACACCATGCCAGTTTGCTGACAAACACAGTCAGCCCATGGCTTTTTTGCTCTATATTTTTTGGTGCAAAATAAAGTGCCGCTGATTAAATTACTTAAAAAACATGGAAGTGCAGGGGCTTTGATGGCATGGTTGGAACAAAAAAGTCCACATCACATGTAGACAAAACCTTTCGCTTCTTGCTCAATACAGATCCTTGATGTATGCGTACAACCTGCGCCAGATAAACAAAGCAAGGCAGATAACAGGGATGAAAGACCCCTTCCCAGGAAGATTGAACATTCCCTTACATAAAGGCCAGATATATAAGGTTATCACTTGACTAAACTTTCCTGTTTGTGGAATAAAGGTTTCAAGCCAAGAGTCTTTTGAAGCATTCATCCTTTAAGGTAAGTGTGATGGCTTGTCTGTATAGAGAAATATAATGCTCGTATTGTATGATTATCTGAAACAACCTTACATCATCTGAAACAACCTTACTTACACAGCCACAGAATAGTGTCAGAGATCTTAACAATGCAATCTTACTTACACAGCCACAGAATAGTGTCAGAGATCTTAACAATGTCCCTATCTTTCTGATCACTCCATTGTCATTATGAAATTCGGCGGGATATCCAAGCATAGCATTATTATAGACTGTTAGAATTTTGTCAGCCCCTGGACAGGCACAGGCAGTGTACAGTCAGTTTAGGGCAGATTTATGCATTTCCTGAGCAGGATAGACAGTTTGCAGCTGTTGCCATCAGTTTGCGCAGCATCCTGGGCAGGTCAGGCAGTGCCGGACACGGCGGTTAGATTGGGCAGTGTGCCACATGGCAGGGCAGCATTTAAGATGCCGCAGATTGTGTTTATTTTATTATTCGTATGCAGTCAGCCTGATCTGCAGCTGTTGGCCAGTTTTTTACTGGCTGACCGGACATATTTAATTATTTATTTTCTGCCTATTTAGGCATTTCAGCCTGGGGGTCACACATTATTCAGATTGTGTGCTGTAGGTTGAGAGATATCTAGTGGATACATCCAACAGCTGGTTGTACATATCTGCTCTTCTTATTCAGCATTTGTTCACTGCAGATTTCTGTGTTCTACTGTCTCTTTCTCTCTCTCCCTTCTCTCCCTGCTCCTTTCGTTCTTTCAGTCCAGTCACATGCTTCTGCATTTGCTGCACTCTGACATGGTATTAGAGCAGTGTTGAAGGACTGATTGATCTTGGGCAGACCTGAAGAGATTTCAGCACTACAAAAGGTTGCGTTTTCAGCTTTTGAGAGAATGGGAGGGCAGCACAGGAAAGGAGCAAAGTTGTTGATTCTATGCAGGTTTTGTTGTTCGTGAAGGAGAAAAGGTTACATTTTTAGTCTTTGAAGAAGAAAGAGTTGGTTGATTAGTCAAAGGAATAGGGGATTTTAAAGGTGCAAAAGCTCTATCAATGGAGTTGTTGAAGTTGACGTAGAGCCCACGCATTCGCTCTCTTCGAGAAATCATGTTAACTGCATCAGTAACATTTTTCCATGTAGTCTTGACTCTTGATTCGGAGGTAGCATCTTCTAAGCGATTAGGAAGCTTCTCTTGTAGAATGGGATCTACAGCCTTAAGTAATAATTCAATCTTCAGACCTTCCATACTTTGTTGGTCTTCAGCATCAAGTTGTCTAAATTTACTTTCAAACTCATGATATAGAGCTGTTGCAGCTAAACCTTTGTTGGGTTTTCAACCCATTCAGTGAAACTTTTCTTCGTCATAACGCCAAAGTCTTCTAAGAAGAATTCTTTGCATAGGGTTTTTTTGAATGCAGCCCAATCCGCATCTTGTTGGAAAAGACCATGGATTCTTTCTTGAAGACCATGCATGGCTAGGTTGGCAAAATAACGGTTCCATGCATGTTGCGGTACACCAAAGAAAAGCATTTTCTCAACATACAAACTAATGAAAACAGAGACATTTTGACCATTAAATTGTTTTGATTCATGCCCAACTTCTTTTAGGGCCTTGATAGCTATGGAATCAATCTTCTCTTCATCTTGCCTTTGTTGTTGTTGTTGCAACATTTGGATTTATTGTTGCTGAGTCTGTTGTAGTATGTGTACCAATTGTTGTAGATTATCTCCTAAAGAATCCCCCATCTTGGAGTTCTCTTACACTGACATTCACCTCAGGTTCACCAATGTCGTAGCGTGTAGGGTTGAAGGTCACCACAGGGGTTTGGCAAGAGAAGAATGTATGGGGGTTCAAGAGCTTAGACTCCAGAGATGGTAGAGATAAGAGAAGGGTTGAAGGTTTCAAGCCAAGTTCTTGAACATAAGAGATAGTATGGTGAAGGTAGATTTAGGAAGATGAGTAGATGGAAGAGAAAGGGTTCGAAGAAATTGAAGACAGAAGAATACCAAAAAAGAAAAAAGAAAAGTAGAAGAATACTAACAGAGATGAAGCCTATCATTTTCTTTCAGTATTATGAGAATATATAACTCTAATAGACAAAAATAAGTACAAAATAATACCTTTATCTATGGTGCTCAGATCGCCAATCTGATGCCTCCATAAGCTCCAAAAGGGTGGTTAAATACCAGGACACTTGGCCAAAATTCAGCCATATCACTCCATCTCCCACTTCGGAGTGTTGTTCACTGCTTGAAAACAGCGATCGCGTATCATGTGATTTCGCCAATCTCTCTTTTTACATAAAATCATCTCAAATTGACTGAAAGCTACATGCTTTCTTTTACATGTCATCCTAATCTAGAAGTTGTCTATAGTTTTATGGATTTTACAAGAGATAATATCTACAATATCGAAAATTGACTAAAAACTTGTAAAAAAAAAATCTAATATTTTAAACCATGGACACTAACACTAATGCCTAGAGTGGCATTGGCTCTCTAAATCTAAAAGGAAGCCACACTCTAGATTTTTTTACACGGTGTGCGCTTAGCGGCACGCCTTTCGTCGAGAAAGGTCACTCGCGTGCTTCTCTTTAAATGATGTTTTTTTAAAGTTATCTAAATAGAGCATACTACCATTCTATTGAACACATAAAAATAACTTCATTAATTACCCTTTTAGCATACTCATTTCACGTCCTCATTAATTTACGACACAAAAATAGTGAAACCAGTCATTTCAAAACATTGGATAAAATCATATTTATATATTTTTAGTTCCACCCTCAAAACCAGAGGTGCGTCCGCTCTAAAAAATGAGAGAAATGTTTCCAGCATGCATCTCCAGGCTTCAATGCAAAACTACATTGATAACAGTATGGATTTCTTATCCGTCTTAGGATCAACTACATTTTCTAGGAATAAGTTTTGACTAGAGTCCCTCTCCTGGTTATGAGTCGCCATAGGAGGCAACCTTTCGTATTAGATCGTGCATTGTCCTAGGCACTCGATGCTCTAGGCAAACAAAAAAATATATCCAACTTGTTCGAGCTCTAGCAGTTGACCCTAGGGAAAATTCAACCACTAAAATCACCTTGAATCTGGGCAAGAATATTTGCTTCCATTAGTGAAAAAATTACAATCACATCTAGGTTTAAAAAATCACAAACCATCAACCATCCAATCCTTTGTAGTCAATATTTCTTGAGCAATTAATGCTACTAAAACAGTAATTTATAATGCCGGTTATAACTTTATCGAAAAGGATTTTCAATGACTTTGATTTTGACAACCAATGATTTCTAAGGATTTTCATTCCCTCTTATTCCTTTTTACGGCTATTGAATTTTCTATGGGAAGACTTTGCTGGATTTGTTTTGTCAATTTTCTAATTTTTAAAAGTATGGTAACCAATTTTTTTTTTCTAATTACCTCATTTTTCTATGACATTTTTTTCTAAGTTTACTAAATGAACCATTTTCTATACTTCAGTATTTATCTGTTTTGTCACCCAAGAAATAGGAAATCAATTTCTAAGTAATAATCTATATTTAGTATGTCGTCTAGGATAGTTTATGATTACAAAAGTCTTTCCATGGCCAAATCGATAGACACTATTCTTATTTAAAGTAGTCTTTAATTCTATTAACAATTATCATTATCATAGAAATAAGTCTTATATGTTTAAACGCTCATAGAAACCATTAATTTTTAGTCAAGATAATAACTCAAATTTCAATGATGCATCTAAATAATTAATACTATAACTATACTTAACTTTTAAAGATGGACTTAACTAATTTATCCTTAGTTAATATTTAATATTTCTAAGAATTTCACTAATGTAAGAAGCTTGGAATAGTTAGAATGTTAATAATATGCCATGTCACATAGACACTGGTATATAAGGAGAGAAATTGTAAATTTTCACATCTTTTGACATATCAATACATTTACAATATTTCTCTCCCTTCTTGTTCCAAGCTTCCATGGCTTCTTCATCTTTCCTGTCTTTCTCTCTTCAATTCTAGTCTTTCTCTCTCCTCATCACTCTATTTCTCTTCCTTCCTGCAATATTTCTCTCTCCTCTTTCTCTCTCCCTAGTTCTCTCTCTGACAAGTGGTATCAGAGCCTCAGTATTTGATCCATTATTTTTTTCAATTTTTACTCTCATTTTCCTATTTCAAAACCAATTTCAGACAAAAATGGTACAAGACAGTGACTAGTGGAGTGCTGCAGGACAACTACAGTTAGCAAATGACTACATCTAGAGATATCCAAGGTCAAATATGGCGGGTAAAGGCTTAAATGGCTGGACGTCATCAAATTTCATGCAAAAATGGAGGTAACTAGGGCAAAGAATGGTTAACCGGGCTTAGTTAGAGACTAAACTATAGTTACTTTTCAAAAGAGAGCTTCTCTTCTCTCTCCTTCAAGCTTTTGGCTGAAGCTTTCATGGTGGATGTCAAGAATCTCCACAAGTATCTTTCTCTATGCTGAACATCTCACTGCCAAACCATGAGGTAAAGATTCTTTGTGTCCTAAGCTTCAGGAGGAGTACCACACTTGATGATTGCTGATGATCATAAGCCAGGAAGCAGCCCGAAAAATGCACCGAAAAATGTGCTGATATTCCTGCTCCTCCTTGCTCAGCTGCTCCAAATTCTCAGCTCACTGATCAATGGTTGCAAAGGCTTCATCAAACATTTGATTGCATCAACTTTCAGCCCCAGGAGAACTCTTATCAGCCATTCCTCTGTTCAAAACCCTAATACACAGCAGGGCAACCGTAGCCACAGACATGGAAGCTCAAATTTCTCAAAATTTTGGATTTCCCCGACCTTCAAGGCTTCTCTAAAGCTGAATACAAGCTGGATAGACTTCAAGATTGAAGACATTGAAGAGATTTCAGCCCGTGCATGTCAATGAAGCTCAAATGGAAGGATTATTTTGGGGCTTTTCATCAAGGAGCTTGAATCTTTGAGGTTCAAGTGTTCAAGCAAGGTTGGAGTATTGATTTTTCAAGGATTTCACTATATTGAAGCATGTATGGACTGATTTCATGGAGATTTCAAGCTTTATGATGGATTATGAAGAACTTTTGCATCAACGGGGTTGAAGCTGACATCCATCATAATTTTCAAGCTTAATGGAGGTATTTTCCTTTTACTAATCTCTGAAATCTCTCAATATTCCTATTGCTAATGGCCTTCCACTTGTTGATGAGAGGTTATTGATCAATTAATTCACTGGATTGATCAATAGATCAGAGAATAGTATTAATTTTCTTCAATCTCAACCTATTTCATGAATTCTTTTTGATTCAAAACCATTACTCATCGTAGGTAACATTTGATCAGCTTGATGCATAACCTTGGTCTGTTTTATTGAAATTTTTCTCACCCAAGCTGAAATATTGTAAAAGGGTAAGTACTAGCAATCAGTGAGTCACTGAATTGCATAGGTAAAACCATTTTCCCATCTCAAGTTCTCTTATCTCAATCAATTGCATCTCATGAAAGGCTGAATGAATATTTTTGGAATTGCATATCATGCTGATTGCTTAGCACACTAGCCTCTGCCATGTTGATATTCCCACCGAGGAAAAAGGTGGATGCCGGGGGAGATAGTGGGACAAAAGAGAGGTGACACTCCCTCACTATCAAAGATCCCGAAGGGGTGCAACCAATCGACCCGGGGGGAACTTTGCCCACCTCCCGGTGATTCGGAGCCTGTGTAGGGAGCCCGTCCTGCCGTTTTATCCCTCACACAGGTACAACGAGTGGAGAATTGAAGATTGAAGACTTTCCAATGACTCAAGTACCTACTGGATTAAAACATGGTAAAATAGGGCATTTTCAGGTTACCCACAGGGTATTTATAGGTGGATACATGTACACCCTTTGATACTGAAGCACAGGTGCAGGTACTACAGGGTACCTACAAGTCCTATATACCCCTTTGCAGGGTTTGGTAGCCATTTGAGGTTATTTTCTTGCATTACAGGGTCAAAACAGGGCACTTACAGGTTTAAATAGGGTGCAGGACTGGACAGTTCAGACTCTGAAATTCAGTTACATAATTTTTTGTCCTAAACCTGTTATAGCGTGCTATAGCTCATCTCGAAGAGGGCATTGTTAGCTTCGATTTACACAAAAAATTTTTGCAATCGGAGTTTTCTAGCCAAAGTTATAGCCGTTTTACTGACAGGGAGTACTGCAGGACTGCACTAGTATGGCAGGACATAAAGGCAAAAATAAGGTCCAGGAGGATTATGCACAACAAATCAGGGATTCCATGATGGAAAGCACACTTCAAGAGAACCCTGAAGAGCCTCAACAAGGAGAAATTAGTATACTCAATGATACTTTGTGTGCCCATGAACTAAGGCATAGAGAGCGACATGAGGCCATGCTATCAAGAATGGATCAGATGGTTCAATCTACTGATCAGACCAAGGCTTCTATTGATAGATTGGTAATGTCCAACGACCTACTCATGGCACAAATCTCTAAACTTTTACAATTACAAGTGGCATCAAAAGAAGCTAATGAGAAGGCCTGTTCAAATACTGACCCTTCAGTCCCACTACAGCCATCCAACCAAAATGGTCATGGAGATGGAATCATTGGAATAAGAGGTATTCCAAATAGTCAGTATGAAGTGGGAGAAGCTTCACAAAGGCATGATGACTATTTGGGCAGTTTGAATGGAGCCAATACTCAAACTTTTGGACTGCATACTCAGAATTCTAGGGGTGCTTTACCAACAGGAAGATTACATGGTAATTCTCAGCCACCTGTTGGAAGATTTCAGTCTCAATTTGGGGGTTCTGTACTTAGAAATCCTGATCAGCCAGTTTTGGGACAGCAACCCTTTCATGATAGAGAATTCAAGGACAAAATTGTTTTATCCAAATTCAATGGCCAGTCATCTTCACCATCAGAATTAGAGAAATGGATCTCTAAGATGGAGTCTTATTTCGACATATTTCCTAAAACTGATGATATGAAGATACACTTTGCCTCCCTCCACTTAGAAGGATTTGCTCACACTTGGTGGAGGTATATCAAGAAAGAAAATGTACTTATTGAGAATTGGAAAGCTTTCAAGGCACTTATGGCTGAAGTCTTTGTTTCACCTCTTGAAAAAGAGAAGTTAGAACGAAGATGGTATGGTTTGGAACAAAGGGGCCTAAGTGTAAGAGAATATACAAATCAATTCCTCAACTTGACCATGTATGTGGAAAACATCAGTGATGAGGCCAAGTTACACAAGTTCATGTATGGTTTAGAACCATCCTTGTCAGCTGATGTTATGGCGCAGAATCCTACTTCACTTTTCAAGGCTATTGAGCTTGCAGAGCGCTATGGAAGGAAGTATAAGAAAGAGTCTTCATTTCAGCCAAGTTATGGACAGCCAAGGACTGTTTTAAAGCAAGGGCAAGTTGGTAACAATTATGGCAGTAATCATATGCCTAGTGGGAGCTTACGGATACCAACTTATCCTCCATTTAATGCTTCTAGGCTTCAAAGCAATTTTAGGACAGCAAACAGTCCAAAGGTTGAATTTAAGCAAGGTGACAATAAGCCTAAGTCTACTTCAGTCAATACAAATTCCAAAAATATTCCCATGGATCTTTACAAGGAAAGAAAGGACAAAGGCTTATGCTTCAAGTGTGGAGAAAAGTATACTCCTAACCATGCTTCAAAGTGTGTATACAAAAATGCCAAGCCAAAAATTCAGAGTATGCTAGTTCTTGAGGACTTTGAAAATGACATAGATGAAGTTAATGCAGTCACAATCAATGTTGAAAATGAAGATTTCGAGGATGATGGTGGACAGGAGTACTTCTATGATCCATCTGACTCTTTTCCTTTTGATCCAGGCGGTGATATCCCATTTGATCCTGGTGGATTTTGTAATGAGTTGCATGCTGCCACTAATTGTTCTATCTCTATGGATGCTTGGACGGGATCTAAGAGCCCCAATACACTTCGTATGAAGGGAAGCATATGTGGAAAGCCAGTGTTCATCTTGATAGATAGTGGTAGTACTCACAGTTTTGTAAATAAATCTATTATGTACAAGTTGAATTGTGTTCCCACCGACTTACAGCAGCCTATTCGAGTACAAGTGGCTAATGGTGAAGAGGAAACCAATACGCAGATTTGCCCACAGGTTTCTTTGCAGATGGCTGAATATTTTGAAGTCAAAGTAAACCTGATCACTTTGGAAATGGGGCCCATAGATATTGTACTTGGTTGTGATTGGTCGATGACCTTAGGCAGGATTACTATGGATTTCTCACAGTTATATATGGAGTTTTTCTCCAATGGACAGCTCATCCGTTTACAGGGGATCCCTAGTAGATCTGATTTTCAGCTTATCACCATTCAACAACTAAAGAAAGAGTACAAAAAGCGCTCACAGATATTTGTATTGCATTTGAACAAAGAAACATAGGATCAGCCCAATAATTCAGCAAACCATCCAGCCTTGACAGCTTTTCTTGAGGAGTATAGAGATTTATTTGAAGTACCTGCTTCATTGCCTCCTAAGAGAGCGGTGGATCACCCCATTGATTTGAACCCAACTCAAAGACAATCAATAAGCCACCTTACAGACTATCAAAATGTGAACGGGAGGAAGTAGCTAAGCAAATCAAAGAGCTTCTTGAAATGGGATTTATTGAACCCAGTTCTTCACCGTATGCATCCCCAGTCCTGTTAGTCAAAAAGAAAGATGGATCTTTCAGAATGTGCATTGACTACAGGGATCTCAATAAGATAATAGTGAAGAACAGGTATCCTATACCCAGGATAGATGATTTGCTTGATGAGCTTAAGGGGGACTCGATTCTTCACGAAGATTGATTTGAGATCAGGGTATCATCAGATTCGCATGAGAGAGGGTGATGAGGTCAAGACTGCTTTTAGGACTGATCGTGGGCTCTACCATTTCTTGGTGATGCCATTCGGCCTTACAAACGCTCCAGCTACCTTTCAAAGCCTGATGAATAAGATTCTACAACCTTTCCTCTTTCAGTTTGTCTTGGTGTTCTTCGACGACATTTTGATCTACAACAAGACTTTTCAGGATCATTTGTCGCATATGAGGAAGGTTTTTGATGTGTTGAGACATCATAGGCTTTTTGCTAAGGAGAAGAAGTGTTCTTTCATGCAGACTGAAGTGGAATACTTGGGACATATAGTCAATGAAAAAAGAATACAGGCTGATCCCAAGAAGGTGCAATGCATAAAAGATTGGCCAACGTCTACTACTACTACCTCTCTTAGAGGATTTCTTGGTCTATCTTCATTCTATCGCAGATTTATAAAGCATTATGCGGCAATTGCAGCCCCTTTAACTGACAGGTTTAAGAAAGATGCTTTCTTTTGGGATGCTCTTGC
The DNA here is from genome assembly GCF_053477565.2 of Lygodium microphyllum. Classification (NCBI taxonomy): domain Eukaryota; kingdom Viridiplantae; phylum Streptophyta; class Polypodiopsida; order Schizaeales; family Lygodiaceae; genus Lygodium; species Lygodium microphyllum. The sequence goes on from NC_141154.1 coordinate 126,689,724, forward strand.
AGATAGCAGCTTCAACCAGTTAAAGGAATTACTTACCTCTGCTCCTATTCTTGTATGCCCGGATTTCTCTAAAGAGTTTACTATACAGTGTGATACTAGTGGCTGTGGCGTTGGGGCTGTTTTGCTTCAAGAGCATGGAGTAATTGCATTTGAAAGCCATAAGCTTACTGATAAAGAGATGGCCATGAATGTTTATGATCAGGAAATGTTGGCTATTCTGTATGCAATCAAGAAATGGCACCATTACTTATATGGCACCGATTCAAGGTACATAGTGATCATCGCGTACTCAAGTATTTCCTTACTCAGTCAAATCTAACTCCAAAGCAACGACGATGGGTAGCAACATTACAAAATTATGACTTTGACATCACTCATACAAGGGGCAAAGATAACATAGTGGCTGATTCTCTCTCTTGTATGTGGGCCTGCAAAGTATCAGCCATGACAGAATTACATAGTGATTGGATTGAAGAGCTACAAGAGGCATATCTCTTAGATGAGGAATTCAGCCAAATCTTTCAGAAATTACAGCAAGGTCTTATGGAAGAAAACTCACATTACCAGCTTAAAAATGGTCTTATTTGGTGGAAGGGCAAGATTGTTATTCCCTCTACTTCTTCTTTCAAGCGAAAAATTATGGAGGAGTTGCATTCTTCGCCTTTAGCTGGACACTTGGGAGTTTTCAAGACTTATGACAGGATCAGCAAGAGCTTTTATTGGAAAGGACTGTGGAAAGATGTCAAGGACTTCGTTATGAAGTGTATGCCTTGTCAGCAAAATAAGGATAGCACCCATAAGCCAGCAGGTTTATTGCAGCCATTGCCTATTCCTACGGGTAAATGGACTCATATTACTATGGACTTTATCACTGGCTTACCTACTACCAAGAAGGGGTGGAATAGTATTTATGTGGTGGTTGACAGACTCACCAAAGCAGCTCATTTTATCCCAACAAAAATTCAGTTTACTTCTTCTCAGGTGGCCAACCAGTTTATGGAGCATATTTTCAGATTACATGGATTACCGCAGGTGATTGTCCATGATAGGGACTCAAAGTTTATGAGTAACTTTTGGCAAGCGGTATTTACATCTATGGATACTAAGTTGGCTCCATCTACGGCTTATCATCCCCAAACTGATGGACAGACAGAGAGAGTTAATAAATGGTTGGAGACTTATCTTCGCCATTTTTGCTATGATGTCCAAACCTCATGGGATTCTTGGTTACACCTGGCTGAGTTTGCTTATAATAATTCCACTCATGCGAGCATAGAAGTTTCACCCTTTGAGGCTTTGTATGGTTACAAGCTGCCCCTACCCGCAGTCATTTTTAACGAAAAGATCAACCCTCATGGGAAGGAAGAGTTGGAAAGAATGCAGACCCTTCTTCAGCAATGCAAGGTGAATCTAAGGAAGGCTCAAGATCAGATAAAGATGTATGCTGATGAGAAGAGGAGGCCTTTAGAGTTCCAGGAAGGAGAGCTGGTTTTGTTGAAGGTGCCCAAATCCAAGTACTCTACATTGAAAGATGGATCCAGTAATAAGCTTGCCCACAGATTCTATGGCCCTTACAGGATCCTTAAGCGGATTGGAGATTTGGCATACAGACTAGAGCTTCCATCTTCTACAAAGATTCATAACGTCTTCCATGTTAGTCAGATCAAGCCCTATTATGGTGATTCAGTGGATTTAGTTGATGAGCTGCCACCTATTGATGAAGATGGTATTGTTCAGTACATCCCAGAGGCTGTTATAGGTCAGCATGAAAAGAAGCTTCGATCACGTTCTATTGTGGAATATTTGATTAAATGGAGAGGTTTACCCTCTAAAGAGGCTTCTTGGAGACCTGATTCAATATTGGATGAGTATCCATACTTGAAGGATACATTGGTGGCTGAAGCCTATTGCTTATGGAGCTAGTATTGATGCAGACTGGTTCAGGACAGCACGCTGTTTTAGAACAGTTTTTGTCGTACCTCATTTTCAGAATTGAGCTATCTACATGAGCTTAAAGTACTCTTCAAGAGCTTCGTTTTGATATGTGGTATGTCTCATTTGGACACTTCTATCAAAAGTTATGGCAGATTTGGTTCAGCAGGGACTGTTATTTCAGCAAGCTGTCTACTTTCTTCTGAAATTATTTGTTGAAGATTCTATGGCTCCAATGGCTTCTAAAGTTCTTCAAATCATGTATATAGCGGGGTCCTCCTCCCGTTCTTCAAATTCAGCCCTTGTAATGATAATTCTTCACTCATCTCCCATTTGTAAGCTGTAAAACAGAGTAGTACTCTGTTCTATCCATCTCTCCTTTAGTTCTTTCTAGGTTTATTTTTGAGGACAAAAACTTTTGGGAAGGGATGGATTGTAAGAAGCTGGGAATAGTTAGAATGTTAATAATATGCCATGTCACATAGACACTGGTATATAAGGAGAGAAGTTGTAATTTTTCACATCTTTTGACATATCAATACATTTACAATCTTTCTCTCCCTTCTTGTTCCAAGCTTCCATGGCTTCTTCATCTTTCCTGTCTTTCTCTCTCCAATTCTAGTATTTCTCTCTCCTCGTCACTCTATTTCTCTCCCTTCCTGCAGTCTTTCTCTCTCCTCTGCAGTCTTTCTCTCTCCTCTTTCTCTCTCCCTAGTTCTCTCTTTGACAACTAATTTCATTCTTATAAGTGTGATACTAAAATTTATGGTTAGCTCAATCATGGAAAGAATTCTTATATTGTATATATGTTTCTTTAATACTAATTCTAATATTCTAATAATGTTAGTTTTCTAATAGACTACCTTGGATAAGCCTTAAACTAGATATGATACTAAATAATAATTTTGGCTTAACATTTTATGTGAATTTTCCTAGAGCATAATAGTTAGCATAACATTCTAAGTTCGAAAAATTTCAATCATACTTGTTTATTCTTTAGTATAACATTCTATGTTAGGATTTTTCTAGAGCATAATAATCATTAAAAAAAAATTGACTTTATTATCCCATGTATATATATAACTAATTTTCTAATTATTTTCAATGACTAGAATCTAATCTAACTTTAACTATAATTATCACTAATTCTTTCTTTCAAAAAAATAATTATCATTTTGATAAAGAAAAAAATACCAAAATACTAACATTAAAAATCAATTTTGATCATTAATTTATTGAGTTTTTCTACTTTAAAGTAATAATATAATTCATATTTTAAAAAATAAAATAAAATATATTATTTTTCTAAAATAAAATAGTATTTTCTTAATTTATTTTAGAACCTGGTTTTGGCTAGGATTATTCGTAGCTTGCCCGCATTAAGTGACGATGTTGGTGGTGTAGCCACATCTGGGTGTGATGCCACACCTCGTCTTCTTGGCAGCATGATGAGGATATTTTTGATTTTAGAGAAATAAGAAAATTAAGAGAAGATTTTGGCAGCGTAAGTTTATTGTCATCGCTTCTTTGATCATCCTTCTTCACATTTGAGTCTGTTTGGCTCCACACTCATGCTCTCACAATGGAGGGGAGGGGTCTTATTTATAGGAGAGGAGGCGGGAGAGGGGGGCGATGTTTAATGCTACGTGCCTTAGCGGCATCTAAGGTGTCACATGGTGGCACCATGAAAATGATGAGTGATGGGTTGATTAACTAGGTGTCAGCTTGTTAACATTTCTCAAATTTTTTAAAATGTGAAAATGCCATGTGTAGGATATTTCTAGTGAGGTGGCAGTTTGAGATTTTTCACAAAATTCTCGTTTTTTTATTTAAATTTTTTTTTAGAAAGATGATATAAGGTGTCCTAATGAGGTTGGAAGTGGCTTAAAATATCCCAAAATTTTTTAAATGAAAATTGGAGAATGAGTATTGATGTGGCAACTTAGGAATTTTCAATCAATAAAGAAAAAGCTCGTTTTTGAATTTTCATGAAAAATTAGGATATGAGAAATGAGATGTCTTGTGAAGGTTAAACAATACTATGTTTTTTTAAAATATATTTTATATGATAGTTGAAAAAATAGGGGAATGAGTACTTATGTGGTAAGATATTGGAGGAAAAGTACATACTCTTTCTAATAATTGCTTATCTCTTTCTCTCCATTGTCATTCTCTTGTAAAGTCCTACTTATAATTGAACTCTTTTTCTCTTTTAGTTAACTACTCTTTGGCTTTTAGTTAGAATTAGACTAATTGGATGATTTTTCTTTTCTTCCCAATTTTCCTTTTCATGCATGCATAATTTCTTATATGTTTTGTCAATGTGACTGGAGTTTTCATGATAAGGAATAATGCACATTCACTACTGAAAATAATGAGCCAATGCTTGCAAAAACTATTATTTTTGCATGTGTTTGCATGCTTTTAAGTAAATGCACAACCGTACATTAAGAGTGAGTTGACAAGTGTAAATTATATCTTTATTTTTAAAATGTGCATGTACGTGTTCATGTGTATACGTGTGTACATATGCCTAAGGAGGAGTTCACATGGATAACTTATCCCCACCGATTCGGTACTTTTAAGGCTTAAGTCCTTTGGCTAGTGGGAGGGGGGGGGGGGGGGGGTTTATTCAAGGATCAACCATTTCACTCGTGTATACGATGAAGAAAATTTCCATGGGAGATTTCTTAAATTTTTGTGCGTACATTATGTGTTGTCAAGGCGGTTTGTTACAGTGTGACACACTTTCTTTCCTCTATAGTCTCTTGGAGAAAGACATGGCTTTAAGGTAGGTATCTTCTTCTCTTACACTAGCTTCCATGATTGTGACATGTATAGTTTTAGGAAGTATGTATGTATGTATGTGTCTAAGATAAAGAGAAGAAGAAAAATGATCATGTAAGTTTTTTATTTACTACAACTCTAAGCTTGATATTAATATAAACAGTATGCAATAGAGAGAGAGAAAAAAAGAGTAAAAGAGAGAAAAACTATGGTTCAGTGCTTGCTTTGTTTCCTTTAATGTTTGTGCTCTATAACTGGATTATTAGTCACTATATTTAGCTTGTTTTTAGTATAAAATGTACATGAGAGAGAGAGAGAGAGAGAGAGAGAGAGAGAGAGAGAGAGAGAGAGAGAGAGAGAGAGAGAGAGAGAGAGAGAGAGAGAGAGAGAGAGAGAGAGAGAGAGAGAGAGAGAGAGAGAGAGAGAGAGAGAGAGAGAGAGAGAGAGAGAGAGATATATATATATATATATATATATATATATATATATATATATATATATATATATAAAGAATATATGAGAGATCAAAAGGGAGAGATGTAAGGTTTAGAATAAAGTATAAACTTGTACATAGGGATATGAGTGGAGGGAGACAACTTAGGGATATAAGAGTTGAATTTAAGAAAGACGTTTCCACATATTCTATGTATTTTTTAATGTCTTTATCACCTTCACTATTGTGTGGATACATATTCATTGAAGGAAAAGTAGGGGAATGGCATCTATAAAAGTATTTTAAATGTATGCTTATGGGATATTTACTCATGATCCTAACAAGGTTTTCGAGGATGAAAACTTGTCCACTAAATAGTCTAAGTTTCCATTATTAAGTTCTAATAACTTAATGATAAATTTGGGTGGATCACATGTGGAATGACTTATTTTCAGCGTACAAGTTATCTAAGCCAAAAAATATCAAAGAGTGATGCATTTACAGAAAATTAACATTTATGAGTACTTTAGGAGAAGTCTTGTAATTGTGCTCATGGTTGCTTGTGGGGTAGGTCTATTCATTTCAATCAACATGACCTTATTTGGAGTTTGTGTGACAAAGTTATGGCTAAAACAACTTGTAACCAGGCACTGAGCTTGCATGAAACACAATCTTAGTGAAAGCATTGAAGTAAACAAGGAGAAGGCTAGTTGATACTTTTGATGAACATGAAAAGGACTAATAAGACATCAATTAAATAAGCCTTACGTATTTGATATATAATTCAAGTTGCATAATGAGATATGTAACCATAATCGAATATCAAATATATGATTCAAGTTTCATGATGAAATATGTAATGTGAATCAATAAAAATATAAGGGATTTGACTATTGACTTTTTATTCTAAGTGTTAACTTGAAGAAGATGCTCAATATGCTAAAGGTATAGATGATGTTTGATGAGTTTCCTAATGCTGTAGGTGTGTTTTCAATAAATGCTTTGCATAAAGATGCAAATAATATATTCCTTGTGGATACATATGATATAATGACAATGAACACGTTGTTTGAACATGAAAATGATATAGTGATAATGAATACAACTAAAACCATGAAAGTGCATGTCAATGATGCTTTGACTAGCTTTGGTCCCTTTTATGAAGGGCTAGTAGCCTCGTTCCAGGATGGAAATATTTTCCATTGAACTTGCAAATTCGAGGCCTTACATCTACATAGGCCATGGCCATTATAGGAAAGTCTTACCTATTGCCTTAAGCAATGGTAGTGTCTAGTCCTTTACAGGTGGCCAAATAGGAACAACACAATTGATAGCCCTAGAAATGATAACCAGCTTTAAAATTGTAAAGATGAAAAAGGTTGTAAATCATACATATGAAATATCTCAAGATATGATTTTGGTGGTCCTATTCTGCAAACAACCCTTGATTTAAGTTATACTGTTTTCCTAGGTTTCAATGAGGTGAACTTTGACTAGACTTCTGGCTCTTCCCCTCCTTGAGGTTTAGTATACGAGCATTTTGTTGATCAAAGTCGATTAATGACCTAGACACTTGATGAAGAGTCTGAGGAGATCTCAATCACATCAATATTCATAGGGCAGTAGTACTGATGTCATTAAATGCCTTTTTAGTTCTTAGAAGCACTCATCTCAAGATTGAGATGTTTAGGTATTACATTGTCAATCTTGGTGAGGCACTTGACTTATTACCAGTATTGAGGTTGCACTTCTCGGTGAACTTATGATGTCCCCCGAGTGTTGGAGCTACTCACATACCAGGAACACACTTTAGAGCATTTGCTTCACCTATTAGAATCATTATTAATGATTATAGTTTGAAAATTTTGAAAAATGGAAAAGCTTGAAGCTTTTATGGCTACTAGAAACCCACAGTTAGGGTTTTGCTCATAGCAATCAGCATAGGAGGAATTTCTCCAACCCCGCTTAGAGGCAGATGGTACATTGGGGGGGATAGCTAAGCCCCATGATAGCTACCTCAATCATATCCTCTACTGGTCATGGAATCACACTGTAGATTTGCACTGATTTCTGCATTTCCTTCACTGCTACTCTCCATGATGCCCAATGTCAGCGTTTTTTGTGCCACACTACTACCCCTTGTGTTGGGGAAGAAGTCTTTAGTAGAAGTTAGGAGCTAAAACACTCTCCTTTGCTCTCATCAGGTCTTCCAACAGAGGTGGCTCAAGTTGGCTATGGTGGAAATTAGAGTAAATGAGAAGACAATATTTCTTCTTGTGCACTCAGGTGTGTAGAGAAGCTGAGGGATCAGAAATGGCTCTGATACCATGTGACAAATCACAATTGGAAGCCCAAGAGTGTGCGCAAGAGGGAGAAAGAGAGCTCAAGTACAAGAATAAGATCTTGCTTAGTAAGTTGCTCAAAGGTACAACTAGTACACTCTCCTCAACTGTGAGTGTGTATTAAAGGCTATTTATATAGCCTCTAGAAAATTTACGGTTAGGATTTCCCCTTGTTCCCTTGTCCTCCAGTCCATTTACACCCAGCTACCCTTATCCTCTCCAGTATAAGGAGAGTTTCCATGCTTACTTCTCAACAATGACCCCCATACCAATGTGAAAACCATTGCAAATAAATTCATTTGTGAGGACTAGGACATTTGTGTGCTAAACCCAAAGATTAGATCTAGGGGTCCTCCTCTTCAATTTTGAGAGCTTCCTATATTGTGTGGTCTTGTTGATGAGGACGCTATGGGACACATCATAGAATTTTACCTAATATGCTATGCTACTGGGTTTGATAATACCCATTGGTATTTGTGGTTTTGTAGTACACTTAAAGGGTACAAAAACTCCCATAAGAAAGATATATGACAAATTCCTTTCAAATTGGTGTATGGAACAAAAGTCGTCTTTCCTATTGAACTTGAGCTACCCTCTCTGCGTGTGGCCATTAATGAACGCTTGGGAGATGCCGAGTCCTTGCAATGCCATCTTTTGCACTTAGAGTGTCTTGATGAGATCCACAGGATGGCCCTATAATGCATGGAAGCCACACAAGCTCGCAGAAAGGTCCATCATGACATGTTCATTAAGTAGAAGGAGTTCAAGGAAGGTAACTTAGTTCTCACTTATGATTCCTGATTTGGCAAGTTTTAAGGCAAGCTTCAACAATAATGGATGGGTCCTTATAAGGTACTTGCCCTCAATCCGAATGGCTCAGTCCAAGTCCAGACAGTTGATGCCTCTAACAATCCCTTCTTGATCAATGGCTATCGCCTGAAGAAGTACTTCCCTCCCTGGGGATCTTGACAATCACAGTCGACTCACCCTTTCCCTTTTGGAAGTCACACTGCCCTTCTTCTTGTGCTATTAATAGCCATTACACTCTTCTTTATGAGGTAGCATCCTTCTGCTAGCCCCTCACAGACACCTCCCATCCTTACTCTGTTCTCCTCACGTTTGATCCAGTAGGAGTGGTGAGGATAGTCCTGACACATGATATTTCTACCATTCTCTTTATTAAAGAAAAAAGAAAAAGAAAAAAAAGATATATCGGTCATGGGAGAAAAGGACTTAGGTCCTTGTCATGCCAACCTATTCTTTGAGAAAATATGGAAACACCCTTGAGAGTAGGAAATAAAAAAAAAGCAAGAAAAGAGAGAGAGAAAAAAAACTGCTATGGGAGAAAATGAAGCAATTCCCCTATCATAGTAGGCCTTGTTTTTTGAGAAAAGATGGTAAACACCCTTGGGCGGGAAGCTAGCTCTGGAAAAGATGGTAACACCCCACAGTCCAAGATAGCTGAATAATCATCAGATACTTTTTCTAAAGAAATTCCAAAGCCACCTCCCTTGTTGTGCTGTTGGTGCAGAGCAAAATACGTGGTAAATCTAGCAAATCAAATCTCAATCATAAAAAACTTTATAACACACATAATAGAACTTAGTAAAAAATATCTCAACTATTAAATACAAACAACATTATAATACATAAGAGGATTTGAATAACTCAATAGAGAAAGACAAGAGAAAAACACACGATTGGGCCGAACCTCCCCCATAGCAAAAGCCATGGTTTGCCATCCTTAATTATATATTATAGTTTTATATGGATATTTGCATTCATATCTTACATATAATTACAAAGAAAGTACAAATATAAAATGAAATATAGAGTTTTAAGAGTCAAGAGATATCCTATAACATGGGGAATCATCTGCGGGTGCTCTAAATCTTGACGTTTTGACATCATCATCGCATCTGGAGTGTGCTAACCCCCCCCCCCCCCCCACCCCCAAAATGATTCTTGAAGCTCTGAATTCCGATTCCAAATAAGGGAGAAATGAAAAAACTTAGTTTTCACCTAGTTCTCTGGTTTTGCATGTGATCCTGTTGCTTTTATAAAGAAAGGTAGAAAAGTCTTCTAAAACTTAACCACATTAAGAAAATAGCAAGGTATTCCATAAAGAAAGCTTATTTCAATAAAAGAATATCTTAAATCTCATATTTTAAAATCATCTATACTAAAAATAAATGAATTAATAGTATTAAGGATAATGATCTAATTATTACTAATTAAAGAAGTTTAAAATTATAACTTAAAAATAGAGTAATAATTTAAATAATAAAATATCCTATAAATATATAATATTATATATTATACTTAAGATAACTAATCATAATTATGAAATTTACACTTGGACTTATGCTAACACCTAGTGCTACCCAAAGCCACCGCTACCTACTCTACATATCAAGTGAAGCATTCATAATTTCTTATAAATAAAATAAACAAACAATAGTGAATACCTATCAGTCTTCAGCTACAAATAATTAAAATGGTTGGAACATTGTCCTAACCTTAATTTAATTCAAGTGCGCACTCTAAACTCATAAACGTCCATTAATTTGATATGTATTTTGCAGAATCATCCGTTGTGGAACCACCCACATGCACATTAGATCAAAATGACACCCGAAAAGGACATGCGTCATCGTCAAATTCTCGCACAAGGAATCCACCTTGTGTACAAGCCTCGGTAAATACATATAGTTTTACAGAATCCATTGAAAAATCTCATGGAATCCACTGTAGAATATGCCTCTAGTTTTACGGAATCCATTGAAAAACCTCACAGAATCTACCGTGGAATATGCCTCATGGCATCATACCCTTAGGGTGGGATAGCAATTGTCCTCAATTGCTATTAGCTGCTCATTGTGGAGCTAGCAGTGTAGGGTAAGCACTAAGGGCACGAGCAATCATCCGTTGTACGTCTTCAATTGAACCAAGTATCTAGTATAGGACAATGAATCAATCAAAGTCTAATTATTAGCAAACAATTGATTCTAATAAGATAAAAAACTAGTGTTAGTGCTATAGATGTCTCTCAAGGGAGTAAGAGAGTCAAAAGATAAGACATAAATATTATGGATGCTAGGTCTCACACTCAAGGCATCGATAATAACAAATAAAATTGTTATTCTAGTTTAATAGAAAGTAATAATTTAACCAAGAATTCTAGAAAAAAATAGTAAAAGACTTACCTATCTTACCTTGATTAGAGATCTCTATCTTTACTGGAGAGCGTGAATTCGCAACAGAATTAGGAAGTTGAAAGCTTTTCCAAAGTACTTTTAAGAAAATTTTATTAGTCTCAATGTTTATCAAATCAAAAGATAACAACATTAAAGGCATACTATAATCATCAAAAATTAGAGTGAGAATCATATTGAAGGCCTACTTTGAATAAAAACAACTTGTATCTTCTTGTGAATTGAGTTAGTCTATAACTAGAGAGTTAGAGCTTATAAAGAATTTTACAAAACATTTACTTATGACTAAGAATAAAATGAAAAAAAAAAATTTAAAGATAAGGCTAAAGTTGGATAAAATACCAGTCTCTTGGTAAAAAAATAGCAATATTCAAGTTCTATGGCATATTTAGATATGCATATCTTTTAATATATGCGTATTTAGACAAAATCATGTCTAATATAAATTTTAGATTTTTGTACAAGCTAAAACTTTTTCTTTTGGAAGTATACTCAAATTTCAAATGGATTAAAAGCTATCCTACTAGGAAATTAGATGTCTGTATTGGTTGAAATTTACAAATTTCACAGGTTAATTGCGAGACCTACTTTCAAGATAAATGAATTTCTTTGTAAATAGAATCAGGTCATGATGATAACTAGAGAGTTGTAGACAACAAAAAGGTCTACAATTCATATCCCTATGATGGATTACCAAATTTGAAGGTAAGGTTATAAAAAATGGGGCTCAAAGTTGGCTACTACACAGCTTTTTGCATACTACTGTGAAATTTGCACTCATGGTCACTTTAGGACTCAAATAACTTGCTAAATATTTAGAATTTGTAAAACATGTATCTAATAACAATTTTAGATATTTCTAAGGGTTAAAACTTTTATTTTAGCACCATCTTCAAAATAGTTGTTCGAGAGGATTTTTATGCTAAAGCATATGCAATAGCTAGACTACTTTCTAGTGCCTCTTCTATATAGTTGTGGATATAAGGCTATCAAAAACACGAGAAATGCAGCCAGAATATTCATCTGTTGTGATTTGTCTTGTAGATTGCGATTACTCCACAGTGTTCGCCTTTATACACTAATATCATATAATTGAAAACTTAGAGTGTAGCCAACCTCTGATACTAATGTTGCGGAGCGGAACACATGGCAAATTTAGCAAATCAAATCTCAATCATAAACAACTTTATGACATATATAATAGAACTTAGTGGAAAAATCTAACAAATCAAACATCTCAACTATTAAATACAAACAACATTATAACACCTAAGAGGATTTGAATAACTCAATAGAGAAAGACAAGAGAAAAATGCATGATTGGGTTCAACCTCCCCCAGGGCAAAAGCCATGGTTTTCCATCCTTAATTATATATTATGGTTTTACATGGATATTTACATTCATATCTTACATATAATTACAATGAAAGTACAAATATAAAATGAAATACGGAGTTTTAAGAGTCAAGAGATATCCTGTAATATGCTGCAGTTACTCTAGAAAATTATGTGTTGTGAATCTTGATGTTTTGACATCACTATCGGGTCTGGAGCGTATGAAAACTCCCAAAATGACTCTTGAAGCTCTGAATTCCCATTCCAGATGAGGGAGAAATGAAAAAACTTAGTTTTCACCTAGTTCTCTTGTTTTGCATGCGATCCTGTTGCTTTTATAAAGAAAGCTAGAAAAGCCTTCTAAAACTTAACCACATTAAGAAAATAGCAAGGTATTCCATAAAGAAAGCTTATTTCAATAAAAACATATATTAATTCTCATATTCTAAAATAATATACATTAAAAATAAATAAATTAATAGCACTAAGGACAATGATCTAATTTTTACTAAATAAATAAGTTTAAGCTTATAACTTACAAATAGAGTAATAATTTTAATAATATAATATATAAATACATAATATTGTATATTATACTTAAGATAACTAATCATAATTATGAAATTTACACTCGGACTTATGCTAATGCCGCATGTTACCCAAAGCCACCGCTACCTGCTCTACACATCAACTGAAACATTCACAATTGTTTATAAATAAAATAAACAAACAATAGTGAATACCTAGCAGTCTTTAGCTATAAATAATTAAAATAGGTTGGAGCACTGTCCTAACCTTAATTTAATTTGAGTGCGCACTCTAAACTCATAAATGTCCATTAATTTGATATATATTTTGTGAAATCACTAGCTGTGAAATTACCCACGTGCACATTAAATTAATTTGACGCTCGAAAAGGATATGCGTTCTTGTCAACTTCTTACACAAGGAATCCACCTTGTGTACGAGTCTCGACAAATATATATAGTTTTAGGGAATGTATCGAAAAACCTCTCGAAATCCACCATGGAATATACCTCATGGCATTAGTTGCCGGTAGAACATGTGATTCCCTCACATAGATGACATGATCTCTAGAAAAGATATAGTACCAGATATATGGGCTATCTCCCTAGGTACGCCTCATCTTCAACATCCTGATGACAATAATAGATGAAGTGATCTTCATCGACAAACAATTGAGTGATGTGAGCTTTCATCCTAATACGATGGGCTGTGAGTATGGACTACCCTCTGTATTTATCAGCAGAGTGTGAGACAGAGGATGGGGTGAGTAACCAATCCTTGCTCTTTACATTTAATAGAGAGGTGTGATGTGTGAATGGAGTGTTGCACGCATGGGTTGGGCTCTCAATGCACAAAGCACGATTTATTCATGTGCATTGCACTATAAGGCTCCTTTGCCTTCATTCTCGCACCGTATGCCGACACAAGGCGGGATGCACAGTTACACTATCAAATGCACACAAGGCATACAAGCTTAGCACAACCGATTGTGCAGATAACATCAATGGGTTTTAGAAATGGGTTGCCCTCTTATATCTATTAGCAGAGTGTGAGATAGAGGGGGGTTGAGTGTGACTGATGTTTCCTAAATCAATTATCGAGAGGTGAAGATTGAGGGACATTATGACAACTGGAGTTAGGTACATTCTCATTTCCCTATGCACCCATGGAATAGGTCTTTGCCATCATCACCAGACATGTCACTGTTCTATACATTGCACTATAAGGTTCCCTAGCCTTCCTGCTTACATCTATGCCAAACATGGTTGGATGCACTAATGCACCATCAATTGTGCATCCTGGCATACTCCCTCTGCACCATCCCCCTTGTCGATTCCTAAATTGGGTATGAGATCTGGGTTTCCATCAATATTACCTTGAGTGATGTACGTTATGGGGTGAGCGAGTGTTCTCTCATCCCATGTGAGTGCTTGTTAGCTAAGTGACTATCCTTCATCAACGATAACTACCCCGACGGGCTTTATCAACCAGCTACCTCCCTGGGTGTTGCTGCATGGTCCCTGCCATGCTGGTTGAATGTTGTGGTGAGCTGTGATACCTCTTGCAGCTGACTCCAACCCTTCTGAGCAGTGACGGTTCCTTTGACCATATGCGAAAGGGGCCGAGTTTTTCTAATGCTATCCTTCTAATTGCAAGTGTATGTTATGTGTTAAGTGTGGGGATGTCAGAGTCCAGTTGGTTGACGAGTCCTAGGCAGTGTTGATGCATCTAACCCTATCCGTTAAGGCTTTAAGTGTGGGGATGTGTCCCTATGCGTCTATGATCCATACCCCCTACATATGCCTCAATTTGATCATGCATCTATGCCATGACCTAATTTTACCTTGATGGGGTCCCTTTCCCACCCACCCTTTTCCTTTCACTCCACTCCTAGGGCCATTTCTTCTCTATTTTTCTTTATTCCTTGTTTCGAAGTTTTTTCATGAGAACATATCATATGTTCACCGGAACCCAAATCCAACCTTTCAGCCTTATTCATCCCTTCAAACTAACCATTTTTTCTTTTTCCTAACCCCTGTTCTGTTAGACGGTTCTTGAGTTCTTAATTTTTGAACAAATTTCCGTCACTTGGACGTGTTTCCATGTGAACACATTCTTTTTGCTTCAGAACCACAATCTGCAATGACAGTCTTGTCCTATACCTTCCATATGATATTTTTTCTTTTTACACCATGTTATTCCAACGCACAGTTCATCGATTACTAATTTTTGCGGGTTTTCGAGACATTTTAGTGTGTGCTTTTTATATTTTTCCATGTGAATGTGTCCTATTTTCATTGGAATTCCAGTTCAATTTGATAGTCGTGTCTAACCACCCTTTCCCCACATTTTTTCTTTTTTCTTCACCCTATTTTGCATGCTGGATTTTTAGTTATTAAAATTTTAATGTGTTTTTTGGTATCTTTTTTGTGTTTTTCACATGTGCCCCTCCTCATTTCCTCGGAAATGAGTTTTGATATGATCGCCCAGTGAATCCCCTTCTCTTAGATATTTTTCCTTTTTACTACCATTCGTTCAAGTACTTGATTCTTTCCGTATAAATTTTCGAGTCTTTTTTTGGGTTTTTCCATGTGAATATATCCTATCTCAATCGGACCTGTGTTTTGACGTGATCGATTTGTCGGGAACATTATTTTGCACATTTTTCCTTCTTTCTGCCCTGCGTTTTGGCACACGAATTTTTTGCTATTAATCATCGTATGTATTTTTAGGCTCATTTTTCACATTTTTTCTCTATGACTGCCCTGATTTTGCCTTGGATACCTTGTTGCACTTTTTAGTCATCTTTCTCTCATCATCCGGCCCATTTTTTATTTTTACGGAATTTTGTTCCGATGTACGCTTTGCGTATTATTAAATTTTCTTTGTATTGTCGTGTTGTCGCATGCCTTGCCTTGCACGTGAGCACGCATGTTTTTGCTTTTACGCGCCTCGCAGCAATGCCCCTGTGGCATCCGCGACTCCCCTGCCACCATCCTAGCCATGTTTGCTCCCGCCGACGCAAATGTTTTTACCCCTGCCTCGTGCGTATGCACGGGATGCGGGGGGGGGGGGGGGGGGCTACCTTGTTTTCTTTTTCAACCAACATTTATTTTTTTCAAACACACAAATATTATTTATTTATTTATTTATTTTTCTTATTTTTTTAAATTAAAAAAATTCACTCCCCCCTTCCCGACGGTTCTCCCCTCCTTCCTCCCTCTTCTCTCTCCTCTTCTTTCTCTCTCTTTCTTTCTTCTCTCTCCTCGACCCCTCCCTCTCTCTCCCTCGCCTCTGCGTCTCCTTCTTCTCCCCCTCTTCTTCTCCTCCTCCTCCTCCTCCTCCTCTTCTTTATTCTTCTTCTTCTCCTCCCCCCTACCCACCCGCCGTCTGCGCTAGCCCACCCCCTACCCACTCGATGTTCCGCCTCCCCCCTTCTCCTTCCCCTTACCCACCCATCGTCTGCCTCCCCCCTACCCCACCCTCCTACCCGCTCTCGCTCACCGCCTCGCCTCCTTCCCCCTTGCCCCGGCCGTTGTGTTCCTGCTCGCTGGCCACCTGCCGCCCCCCCTTTGCCCACCACCTCCTACCTCCTCCTCTTCCTCTTCTTTATCTCCACCACACCTCCCCCGCCACCCCCACCTGGTTGCCCCCCCTCTCCCATACCCCCTTTTCCCACTACCCTGAACCTGCAGCAGCCACATCTTCACCTCCCGCAGGCCCCCATTCCCTCCGGTGGATTCCATCCTTGCCTTGGCCCCCTGTTTGGCCCTTGTTCACATGCAGGGCGCCTCTTTTGCTGCACTTTCCTTAAATATTCAAAATTCTTTTAAAAATCCTTAAAATTTGAATAAAATTAATTAAAAATCAATCAAAATTAGAAATAATTCTAGAAAAATTTCAAAAAATCCCACCAACTCATTTGAATATTTTTTGCATGTTTTTATAAAAAATTTATTTTACATTCTAAAAATAAGCTGAAACTGTTGAAAAATACAACCACATTGTTAAAATCTTATGGTTCAATTCTCACTCAGAGTTGATTGCAAAAATCTCACTATTAATTAAAAAACTATAATAAATTAAAAAATTTTAAAAACATAAAAAAAAACTCATAAATAATAATAATAACAATATACAAACCCTAATCACAACTAACCAAACTCAATAGAATCACATTAACATTGTGTTGATATTTCTTTTTAAAAAAATAAGGTATTCCATTTTTTTTCCAGTTAATGACTTTTTCTTTTTTGTTGGACTCATTGCATCTTGGGACTACTCCATGCGCCCTCAGTTTCTTGCATACACACCCCTACCATGTATTTATTTTTTATATTTATTTATTTATTTATTTTTTGTCACCCCATAACCACAATTAATTGTTAAAATGAACTTTCATCACCCACTTTTTCACGCGTGCTTGCGCTAAATACATATTTTTAATAAATTAAAATGAATTAGTCGTTCACTTAGCACGCGCTTTGTATACTATGGACATATCTAAGTTTATTTAAAAATAATCCTGCTGTCACAAGTGCACATACTACACAAAAAGTGCTAAACATACACTTAATTTTTAATTTATGAATTTGTATTTTAAGACCTCAGTTTGGGTATCGGAGTTTGGGTTTCGCTTAAAGTACTACTTCACCCTAATAAATTGTAATTATAATTTTTAAAAAGAAACTACTATTTTTTAATTAAATTTTAACACTTAATAAAAATTTACCAATTTTTAAATCATTTTTAAAAATAAACAATTCATTAAAACTAATTTTCCTCACTACACTTATTCCCCTTTTCAATAAATGTGCTTCGTGGGATGGACACATGCCATCTTTCGAGTTGTAATTACTTACTGAAGTTTTGGTCATGTTATGAGTGGGTTGTTGTTGTATTATGGTTTGGTTGTTATGACACGCTTACGGGTACGGTCTATATTTTTGTTTTTTGCCTAATACGAGGATTCATGGTATTTGTTTGCCTTACATCGCATGAAGATTTTGGTCGCATATGTGTAGAGGTCATGTCGAATTTTTTCTAGGATGTGGATTGCTTGGGGTGGTCAGTTAGTCAGTCACGTCTGTGTTTGTTTATTATGGTCAATCTCTTATTTTTGGTTATTTTTTTGTTTTGCAAGCATTCACTGTGATTATCTGTGTATGTGGTGTGTGTATACTGTCTCTGAAATGATGGTGCCTCAAGCTCCTCCTCCAGTTCAATACGTCCCATTGGTATCCCATTGGTATCTCACGATTATTCTTTATAGCTAGAGTCCGAACTTATTAGCAAAGAAAGCTTAGCCAAGTTCATCACACTCTCATTACCACTCATCCAAGAGAATACAGATACTTGTGATCAATTTCTAGCCTCTTACAGTAAGAGGTTTGGTCTTGTTAGAGCAACAGTTGTTCAATTGACGTCTAAAAGTTTGGGCAAGGCTCTGTCTTTAGCCTATCGGGGGGAGACTCTTTCGCTCTACTGCTCAACAACTATTTTTGAATAAGGATATCCTTAAATTGTTGTAGAAGTAGACATAGGATGTGTTGGATCCCAAGAAGGCTCTTATTACTTATGGCATAAGTGTCTCCATGATCTCCAATCCTGTGTGGAAGCAGCTATGCTAGTTTCTTCACGACAAGTTTATGCATGCCAAGACACCCTCTAATTACCTTTCAAAGGAGTAGTTTACAACTTCTAGAATGGTGTTGAAAGGCATAACAATTGATTGGAGTTCCTACCTTTTGTCGAAAATGGATCAACACTTTATCAGAGCCACAAGGGGTAATGTAACTAATGTTACATTTGGTTCCTACCTTTCTGTCTTTTTGGCATATGCCGCCCCTTTGAAGGAAGTTCCTACCTTGATAGTTGATCCATTAGAAGCTCGTCCCCCTACTGAACACTTTGATGTCGTCATTGAAGATTTTGATCATATCCCTCTTGTGGTAGTTCAGAGGGAACACTTAAAATAAGTGGCTAAATCAGCCCAAACTCCTCTTCTAGTCTCCGTTCCTAATCAATCTAGCAGTCACCTACCAACTTTCCTCATAACGCCGAATTTTTTTAGAGCACATCGTGAGAGTACTCTGGAGATTTCCATCTCTCTGGAGATGCAATTCCCTTCCTATGTCAAGATGTTCAACGTTCTATTGAGCTCTTAGTGACTGCATGTATCCAACAACTCTATTCCTCTTGCTATGATGAAGTCCAACAAACCAAAGAAGAATTGACAAAAGCAATTGTAGAGCTAGCTTCTGCTTGTGAACATTTTTATGATCTTTATACCCAAATGAAGCAACAGACTAAGATCATTGACGCTCAGAAAATGGACATTTCTAGTTTGCACACTCAATTGACTGACACTAAAACCTAAGTGGTTAATGTGATTGAGGAATGAGATAGATTGTTGCAAGAATCTCAAGAGCTTCAGGCTTTCCTAGCTACCTAGACAAATGAGCTTAAGATAGCAAATACCACCTTAGAGCAAAGCATAATCCAAATTTAGCAACTTAACAAGCAACTGGTCTAGTCACATTCTTCTACACTAAGTCCTAAGCAACCAGTTTCTTCTTTGACCCCTGCGAACTTGACAGTTCTCCAATGACAGGCCACATTATGTCCGTTGTTCCAAGCTAAAGTGGAAAGACTGCAGACCAATATGGATTTATTATGGTCTTCATTTGAGCAATTTCAGGAGTATATTCCTTTCGACCATTCCTTTTTTGTCCACTATCAGTTGTAGAAGTTGGCCTTCTATATTAAGCTCTCAAAGGTGGATCTACCTCTTCCAAAGGATGATTGGAGTGGAACCTGGTCTTTTGATTTGTTGACAAAAGTAGTCAGTTTAGTCTTTGAAGATTCTGTGACTTCAGATACAATGCTGCTATCTTATATGTATTTACGAGGTGATATGCTGATTCCAGATGATGAAGATCTGGCTTGGTATGTAGGGGATGTGGTTTTACAAGCTGCCTTGTATGTCAAACATTTGGAGTTGAGGATAGATTAAATATTCCAGTGGTATTCTTCTAAAGTGGCTACTTGCCCTGACACTTTATGTCATACAATGATTGATTCTGTAGTCTTGGACCAATGATAGAATAAAGCCTCTACTCATGTGTAGAACACTAACCAACTGAGGGTGGATCTTTTAGCTTATCTTTTCAAGGACCATTCCTTTGATTCATCCTTCTTTGATGCCTACCATCGATGATTTACTTTAGGTTCCTCTATTCCTAGCTTATTTTACTATCAACAAATGGCCCATCGATACAATGCTTATTTTTCCTTTATCAATCCAACTTGGTAGCCATCTTACCTCTCCTTTTTCAACCTCAAGGTACACCTCAAAATTCCAATATTTACCTATTGTTCTTTCATTGAAGATTGAGTATTTTTCCCTTCTCCACCTAGTCCTTCCCCATCTATCCATATTCCTTCTACTTTTCTTACTTATCAATTAACACATTTCTTAACTGATTTGCTTAGATTCTCAACAAATCCTTCTTTAACTTATTCCTCATTTTATGATTTTTCCTATCCATCTCTTCATCCTCTTTCACCCATTCCTCTTCCATCTCCTACCACTTCTATTTCTCAACCCCCTCAATTGGTTAATGGGTATGAAGGATTTGATTAGCATATTCCAATAAGAAGAGGATGGAGCTCAACTGATTCTCTTACAGGACCATAGATTAATTGTCCATTAATTCTAGGGGACTAGATAACTCCTAGTTAAGCATACCAAAGTTATCTCCATTTTGCCCAACAATATTCATAATCTCCAGATCCTTTAGTGAAATTGACAGCCCACTTTGCTTGGTATTTAGCATATATGCATAGACATTCCCATAATGATCGAAAGGCCATTCCAAAGTTATGTATGAATGTCAATGTGAAAATTGATTCCCAACAACTCGATGTCCTATATTTTCATACCCTTTGTCTACCTAGTAGATTCCTTGTTTTGCTAGAAAGGATGTGATGCCTTCAATTCTTTCAGAATCCTCCAAAATCTTTTGTAGATGAATCCTTATCTATGGATTGTTTTCGTAATCATCAAGCTTTCAAGAGGGATCATCTTCATTGATATCGTTGCATGTATCTTCTATGCTTCTTAATGATATATCTCTTTTTTTGAGGTGCCATTCAGATGGTCGTTTTGTGTTTGTGGTGTGTTAATTTTTATGTGATGAGTTCGTGGTGGTTGAATATTGGATTTGTTCGAGAGATCTCTTTTTGACTATTGAAGCTAATGGTAATGGTGGATGATAAGCTTACGATGCAAATTTGAAGAACGTTTTGTATTCTTTACAAATTTGTCATGACTTTCTATTGTTTATAAGATATATTTTGATTGATTTTTGTTATTTTTGAGGCTTGAATGGTTGATTTTTGATGGATTTTGAGTGATGATTAGTTGTTTTGAAAGTGTTTGAGAGTGCTTTGGATGATATTGATTATGTTTTGGAATCTCATGATGATTCTTAGTAGAAATATGAGGTTCTGTGATATTTTGATAAGTTCTATTGAGGTTCTGATTGGTTCTGATACCTTCTGTTTAGGTTCTGTTTTGTTTTGATTTTCTTTTGTATGAAGCATGGATTGATGATTGATGAAGATTGGGGTCTATTGAAAGCTTATTAAATAGTTTTTGATAGTTTGAAATGGTTTTAGTATGAGTTATGACGTTCTGATGTTTTCTGTTGACCTTCTGTAACCCTCTGATGAGCTTTTATAGAGTTTCTGTTCCTACTATGTTTCTCTTATGTTCTGTTCTGTATGCTTCTGTAAGTGTTCTATGGAATGTATGTGTGACTTTGGAAAAGTTTTCTAGCCTTGGAAAGTGTTCTTGTTATTTTTGATGGATTCTATGAAGATGAAGATTATTGGTACGTAAATCGGGTGTTGGATGCGTATGTAGCGAGCGTCGAAAGGTCCCCAAGAACAAAGAACTCTACTTTAAGCTCAAAAAATAAGAAGATAGACTTGGACGACATGAAGAAAAGAGACAAATTGGGTACAATCTCCCCCCATGCCTTGTGTGAGCGCTTCACAAGGCATGTATTTATAAATTTATTCATCTCAAAGCTCAAAAATAGCCCAATTTTACAATAAGCATATTTTAGCTTTTGTGTTTGCTTTTTTTCAAATAAGAAATAAAGTAGTTGTGTGGCCCAAAAGGCAGGTTGTATCTAAATGCAATGTCCAATAATGAAATATTTAAACAGTGCGCCCACATGCATACAAAATAATAAATATTTATCACACACTTCAATAAATAAATGCACCTAAATAAATATTAGCGTCATGCCTTTAATAATAAGACACACATCCAACAAAAATGATAATTTTTTCTAGATAATTTGAATACACGCTATCACCTAGTGCTTTCCAACGCCACCCTGCCTACTCTACACATCAACTGAAGCATTCACAATTGCTAGAAAATAATAACATTAAACCGACAAAAGTGAATACCTAGAAGTCTTCAGCTACAAAATAAATAAATAGATTGGAACTCTATCCTAACCTTAATTTCATACGAGTGCACTCTAAACTCATAAATGTATATTAATTTAAATATGTATTTTGTGAAATCGCCCACTATGGAGTCACCCACATGCACATTAAATTAACATGACGCTTAAAAAGGACAGGCATCCCCGTCAACTTCTCGCACAAGGAATCCACCTTGTGTACGAGCTCTGGCAAATAAATATAGTTTTATGGAATCCATCACAAAACCTTACGGAATCCACCGTGGAATAAAAACTCACAAAATCCACCGTGGTCTCACAAAATCTAACATGGAATATGCCTCCTGGCATCAATTATGGTTGATTCTATCAAATCCGTGGGAGATATCTACTATGATGCTGCATGAAGATTTGTTCTTTTCCTTATTGTGGTTCTCTAAAGAATAAAACAAAAGCTTGTTGACATTACAAGATAGATTTTCTTGTAGTAGAAACCCTTTTTCCTTGGTATCTCTCTTGGGGCTCCAGGTCAGTGTAGATTTGCCACAAGAGGTAGCACAATTGTCGATATAGATTGATTTCAAGAAGGTAGCACTATGGTCAATAAGTACTCTCCCTAAGGTCTTGCCATTATGGCTTACACCTAGCTGATTTGTATCCATCTAGAGTGTGGATCACCACCTAGACAAAATGTCAAACATGTGAGGAAGGTTTATCCCTTAAGTCAAAAATATCAATGGTAAGGGTGAATACCCAATGGCAAGGGCTAAAGTCTCATACTCAAGGCTAGAGGCAATGATCAAATAAAAAAGAACAAACTCTATTTGAAAAGATTATTTTCATTATCTTTGTATATGTAAATAAAGGTTGAAATGAACACTATGAATGAGAAGCTATTTTTACATATCAAACATCATGTAGTAATGTAAAAACATATCTTTAGAGAAGTAGGAGGGTGGATTCTTGACGAATCTATTCTATGCTTGATTGGTCTCAGTAAGCCGAGAGGTTTCCTTCAAAAGCATTCAAATTAGGTTGTTTTAGGACAAGAGCTGTATATTGACTTCTCCGAGGGTTCAGTCTTAGATTTTGGTCATGCACTGTTTTAGGAGATAGAGATGAGATTTTGCCTCATGGGCAAAGGGGTAGAGTTCATCCTTCACTCACTATGGACAAAGTGTGACAATTGATGTAGAAGGATTACAATGTGATTGCTTGGACTAAGTGCTAGAAAGCTATTAGAGATTATTAGATCCTTTAGGAACCTTCAAGTCGATCCTTGCAAGTCAAGGCCAAGTGATTTGTAGTGACGTAGATCCATGGCTGCCCAACCAGTCTGATTATTCTTGTGGAGTGCAGATGATGGTAGCTAGGACAGACCTTATTACCTTCCACAACTAATTTGTGGATACATTTCACTTGGTATCAAAGCAATAAATGTTGTAGTTTTGATGACAAAAATTAGAAAAAAGAACGTAACAAACAAATTCAAGATACAAAACTAAATGGTGCTACTAAAGGTCTATTGGATTGTCAATAGGTTTGTTCCCTAGATTTTATCCTAGAAAGTATACATGATGTGCTTTATCATAAGAGTGATTCATTATGCATGGATAGGATCAAGGGATGGAATAAAGTTATAACAACACAAAGGCATATGCTTGTCGATTACTAAATTATTTTATTAGATTTATTGCTTAAGGGTTACTGAAGCTTGTTGCGAGAATTGTATGTAGGAAGAACGACAAGTGTTACATGAGCTGTTTCTCGAAGTATATCTCTATGCAGTTTCTCTTTGCGAGAGAAAATATTTCGAACCATGGAAATATTTTCACTCCTTGAAATTTTCAATTTTCCAATATCTAGGGCTGCTCCAACTATTTTAGCTAGAGTTTGATGTCTATTTATTACTCCATTAATGTCGATTTAGTAAGTGATATAGAATATGAATTATGGAGGAACATTTGTAGTTAGTTCAATTTTTTGTATTCTACTCAAGTCAAAAAAACCCTATAGTGCAAAGAGAGGGTGAATTAATGACCTTAACCCAATGGACTTATCACTACATTACTAGGGTCATGCAACCCAACTGTATAGTCGTAGCAAGTTGATCTTGTCTCAACAATTATGAAATACAAGAGACTCCAATTTACCTTGGGAATATTTAGGACTCAACACTATGAATCAACCTCATACTTATTTCCAAATCACAACATAAGAATTTGATGATAATGATATGTACCTATCCTAGGTTCCATCAAATCCAAAATCCTATGTAAAGTCTTTGAGTTTTGGTGCAAGTAGCCTTGTATAGAATCTTCTGTGACCTCAATATAGAAATTAAATATAAATATATGATCTCATCTCAAAAAATATTGTGCTAACATCTAGATCTATTGGATTCTTTCTGCTCTATATATCTAACTGGCCCGATAAAAAAACACATTGAGTTTACGACAATGAATGCAATAATAAATTTGTTAGAAATAATGGAAGGTAGTAAATGATAGAACATACTCATATTTTTACCAAATGCAGATCATGAAAATAAATAATAATCTAATAATGTGGAAGGTATGTTGTGTTACTTCTTGATGGGTATAGGAGTGATCACTAGAAATTCATGATTCATTTCCAACAACCTATATAGTCAACCTTACCCTAAGGAAAGAAATATACCACACAATGCTACAAACATTTATCCCTCAAAACTTCCACTTTAATCTAGATCGTTGGACTCAATATTGAGGATGGGAAATGACATTTGAATATTTCTCCATCTATATCAATTTGATAGATGATATTGAGTATGATTTATGGAAGTTGCATTGGATAGAAAGACTTTTCTTGGCTCAACTTTATATGTTCCACAAAAGCTAGAAAAACTTGATGGTATACAAAGATGGTGAGACAAGGACCCTTAATCAATGGGTCTATCATAAGGCCACCAAAATTGTCCAACCAAGTCGAGTTGTTGTAACTCCTAGATCTCAGGCCAACAACTATAAGAAGGTCAAGGATCTTCCTAACTTAGTCTATATTTAGGGATTGATGCCCTAAGTAAACCTCCTATTTATTTTACGATCTCTATATGAGAATTTCATCATTTACTATATAGGTAGCATGTATATCATTGCTTCCTAGAAGAGATATAAACTCTTTTGATGCAAAAGATAAATGCTCATGTACAATCAATGACAGAAGATTATGTATATATACAACTCTCATTTTCAAACAATTTCTACCATGATTGCAGTATGGTGTAGGATGGAAATAAATAAAATCATTGACTTATATAAATGAGCTCTTGCTTATGAAGTGATGATCTTGGGAACAATCAAGTTATTTAAATGCGTATTGAGAAAAATGTGTCAAAATTCTTTTGGATTCCTGGTTGAAACATTCTCAATAGTTAATCCAATTGTCGCAGACCTATCAGATGAGAAAGAGAGGAAATTTCCACTTGAATAGGTCAAGCTACCTAAGTTTAATGGTGAGGGAATGAGGTCAGAGATAAGTGCAAAAAATTGGAAAGAGTAGATGGAGGATTACTTCTTCGCTCTACTACAACCACTCTAGGAAATCAAGTAATGATCACTTGGTTAAGGCTTATAAGAGAAGCGCACCTATGGTGGAAACATTGGTTCCATGATAAGGCTATCTCTGAGTTTGCTATGACATGGAGCCAAATCAAGTTGGTAGTCCAAAGCAGATAGCTCTCTCCTAACTAATAGACCCTCAAAATGAATGAGTTCTTTAGCCTCAAGCAACAAGGAGCAACTCTTGAAGGCTATTATTCTTAGTTTGTTACACTACAAAAGTATGCACCCCATATGTCCACGAGCTAGTATGTGGTATGTTTTACCAAGGCTTGAACTCGCCTCTCAATGGGAAATTGGAAGCCATGAGGCCCTCTAACTTAGAAGACACTTTGATAAGAGTACAACACTAGTGGCTACTCTTCCAAGGCAGTACAATAGGTTCAATAGGTTTCCCTATACCAAATGAGCTAGAATAAACTACAAGTAGCAAAACTTTAATCAAAGTCGCAAAAATCTTGCCAGTAATCCCCAAGACCGTGGTAGTAATAACAACAATAGGAATTGGAATAATAAGTTAAATTTCCTTTATTGCAACCAACCAGGCCACTTTTGTGCTCAATGCTCCAATAGGGGAATGAACACTTATGGTAACGTGTTGAGATATTAAGCTCTACATGAGATGGTATCCATTACGTGCCTTGGTGATGTGGCAGAATATTATTCACTAGCATGTTAGGTGACCATCGTGAGGATACACCAATGATTCTACAACTAACAACTGGACTATACCCATGTAGTCCAGCTGCTATCCTTGGTTATGGCACATTTATTGTGCCACCTCCTTCCTTCCTAGCATGTTCACACTTAGTGACCACGTGTACATATATCGTGGTACTTTCATATTAGCCTTTTATCATGTTGTAGACTTAGTTCTTTTGTGTGAAAGAAGAAGAAAAAGATTTTAGCTCTATGTCTTTGTGTTCTCAAGTCTCCATTGCTTTTGTGTTTGTGTGTGCTCTTGAGTGCTCCACCTCCCTCCTCTCTTGTTTGTTCTCGTAATGCACCTTGGAATCCTCCTAGGAAAGGAAACTTCAATAATCAAGGACATGGATGCAGGGCAAGGCAAGGCATGGAGTTGGTGGGCCTATGGCTTGAGAGGGAGCAAAACAAGGAGTAGGGCATGGAGCAAGCGCCCATGTCCATGCTATCACTAGTAATGAACTGGACATGTCTCTCAATGAAGAAGTGGAAAGGGACTTTATTCATGCTTCAATAAATAATCAAAGTGTTAGCCTATAGACTAGAACTTCCATCTCATCTCAAAGTTCATAATGTATTTCATATAAGCCTTCTAAAGCTTTATGTCCCTAACCTTGATCATGTTCTAGATGATGAAAAAATTAGGGAATTTTGAAAGTTCAGCCTGAAAGAACCATGATCTCAAAGTTTTGCCTAATCTCAAAGTTCATAATGTATTTCATATAAGCCTTCTAAAGCCTTATGTCCCCAACCCTAATCATGTCTTAGATAATTGACAAATTAGGGAATTTTGGAAGTTCAGCCTGATAGAACCCTAAAGATCAGGTAAAAGTCTCTTAGGAATTGTACTCTCCATGTGTACCTTATGCAGTGGAAAGAGTTCCTCGAAGAGGTTGTTACATGGATTGAGGAGTCGATCCTTAAGAGAGACCACCCTAATTTTTTCTCAAGATGAGGACATTTTGATTTCTCTAAGGGAAAGAGGATGGAATGTCTTCATTTTTTATCAAATTTTATTTTCATAATAATTATTTTTGAAACAGGGCAAAAAATGCTTCAAAAAATATACTTTTGTTAATCATGGGATTGAGAAAAGAGCCAAAGAGAGTTTCCTATGCGTGTAAGAATATGGTATTCTTGTCTCATCATATTTGGAGATAATAGAGTCCACATCGTGACTCTCCCCTCCTTTTTGGAGATAGTAGAGTCCACTTTGTGATTCTCTTCTCCTTTTTAGCAAATATCTCCAAATTTTGACATGTTTTGGTATTCCTGAAGTCCTTATTTACTTATAAAATCCGACAAAGGACATAATAAAGATGCTGTGAAGTTAATAATGATTTTTTTGAAAGTTGAGAACTTTTTGGCACCCAATATATTTTCATTAGTCTTCTTAATATTCATTTTTAGTTCATTCACATTTCTCAGTGAGCTTCTTTCTTTGCAAATTCAATTTAAGTATGGCATTCAAAAGGCACCCTTCGTTAGTAAACTCATGCACCATGTATAGCAACGGAGCTAACGAAAATTGGGAACCAAAAACCTTTAGCATAAATGATTGGGTTACTATGCTATCCTCTTGCAAGGACTTTCACATGATGAAAAGAAAAAAAAAGAGAGGATATAAAATATCACAGGAAGGGATGTATCGTTGCTTTCAAATTTATGCCTGAAGGGCGGTTTATCAAAGTGTAACATGTTTACATAGCCAAGGATATGCACTTGCCTCCAAACAAGTGTGTTTCCCAACAAACACATTGTAAGTCTTGAGTTGATAATATATGTAATATTTTTTTCATTTAGGTAAGTACTAATAATGAATTCTTGGTTGCAGACATATTTTTATCAACAAGTATTGAAAGACAACGTGTGAAAAGCTTAAGTGGAACCTTCCATGCGATTCATAAGGTATTCACAAACATTATCTATGCTCATCAGACTGTGGGTTCTTTCATTGAGGGAAGGGGTTTTATATATTATGTATGTTTCATGGTTTTGTGGAGGGGAGTTGGAATCAACTTGTGTGATTTCCCTATCCAAAATCAACTCAATAAATTTGTCCCTTATCAACCACATATATGAGTCAGGGCAATCTCAATACTACGAGAAAAAATGTAACAAGTTGGTAAACTGAAAAGGGTCCCTCAAAAAACCAACAATATGAAAGAGACTTACATTCACCCCATCTATCTTGAGTATCTTTGAATCTATTGTCCTGTAGACATTTGAAATCACTCTTTATCCACAAGTATGTGCATAACTTTGCAATGGTACTTCTTATGAGAGAAAGTTATATGGTTTTTTAGGATCAACAATATCCTCATATGTGGTATCCAAGAAGGTAGTCAAGAGCCTGCCAGCACTACAAATGGAAACATATAACTAAAATAAACAATCAAATAAAATAAACAATTAACCTAAAAGCAAGCGGTATTCTATTCAAAGCACATTCTTGCTTGGCCATAGATACCACTTAGAGAGTTCATGAGGATAATTTCTCTAATGAGTATATCCGATGTAAGGAAAAAAAAGCATGGTAGTTTGTGATGGATAATTTCTCCACTGAGTATATCCGATGTAAGGAAAAAAAACATGGTAGTTTGTGATGGAATCAAAAGCTTTGAAAAACATTGCTATATTTGAACCATATCTTGAAAACAATTCCATTAATAACATTGCTATGTTTGAACCAGATCTCGAAAACAATTCCATTAATAACAGTGGATCAACAATAAACAAACTTTTAGAAATTTCTTAGCTAAGAGAAGAAATCAATGCCCTAAAACTAATAGCAAACATAAAGGAGTGCTATTTGCAAGCAATAGCACAATCATTATATATACTAAAAAATTTTAGAGTCAAAATGCCTTACCTTATGCAACAATAAATTACAGAATGTGACAATTGAATATCCTTTTTAACAACTAGCATCGACTTGTTCTCAAGAAATATGCTAAGATAGTCCTCTTCCTTAGAAGTGCAAGAAACATTGACAACCATTTGTCCATACACCTCACCCATTCTCTTATAATTAATAGGGCCAAGCACATCGATTTTTCTCTCGCAAAAATCATCCTTGGTTTCTATGACCTCTTGCATTTTTCCTTCTTGGACAAACTCTTATTGGGATGTAGTCCTTGTTGGGTATAGATGTATCACATCCTCGATCTTTGGCCCTTTTGCTTTCCTAGAAAAATTTAGGGGAATGTTAAGGATCTTAAAGGCTTTTTCATCAATAGTGGGAAAGGGACTCAATACCTTGTAAAAAATGTACCTAATTCTATTGACCGTACTAAAATCTTTGTTCATTAAGGTGATCCTATGAGCATGAGGAGAAACAATAATGTAAGCATCATTCATAAAGTCAATAACAAAGTCTTCAATTGTCTCCTAAAGACAAAGAATTGCTACAAGATGCCATTTCTTTTATAGGCTAATTTTGATCGATACTCTTCATAATCTATCAAAAATTTCCTTAACACCTTTGATAAAAGATGTCTTTGGAATGACATGCTGTGTAGCTCTCTGGGCCTTCCTTATCTCACTAAAACACTTCTGCATATAGTAAAACCTAGACCTTCTCTTTCTCCTTGGCTTGGACGGCTCACTTCCTTGAACAAAAGAGGGCCTAGATTGATCTGTTGACTAATCAAGTTCTCTAGGGGAGATTAGAACCTTGGCAGTTGTCAAAGAGGACTATCTAGCAAGATCATAGGGTTGGTCATTAACCACATTGACCTTGCCTTGGGTAGGAGAAGAAGACACAGTCTCTACACTGGATTGCTTTGATTGTATAGCAGGAGATTGGGGAAAACAAGGGGTAAGAGGGATCTTAGGAGGGACAACAAGTTTTGTGGAACCCCTACTAGCCTTGCCTCTTGTTCACTATCCTTGCTCTCTATATAAACTTTCCTTGCTATTTGCTTTGTCCTTGCCATCACTGCCTAAAAGTAAATGACAAGAAAATGAATTAAAAACTACTCGTTGGAGGTATCGTCAATATGATGTACAGAGGATAAGTTGATACAAAGTGAGAGCAATGAAGCCAAATCACCATATGGTCCTATTCGCATCATATCGTGAGCAGTTGATACAACACGAGAGTGGCAAAGTGTAATCTCACGGCAATTCTTTTCACTCTGTATCTTACAGGAGATAATATGGCGCGAGAGCGGCAAAGCGAAATCTCTATAGGGATCCTCTTCACTCCATATATCGGGGAGGAGCAAACAGACGCACACAAAGCACAACCCCCCTATTTGCATCATTTTGTAATGTCTTATTTTTTGTGAGACCTTAAACCTATCTAAAACATTTCAAAATTTCTCTATAAATATCTTAGGCTCTAAATTTTTTTAAAAAAATTGGAGCTCATTCGCTATGTTAATATTCACACCCAACTCCCCTATTTGCGCCATATCATGATGTCCTGTTTTTTGGTGATTTTTTTGTTATTTAAGATATTTTTTGCTTAAAAATAGTTTTAAAATAGTAAATGAGCTCTAAAATTTCTTTAAAATTTTCTAATTTTTTTTAAGAGTCTAATAACTTTATGAAAAATTTATATAATTTTTTTAGTAGGTGTAAGGTCTTACTAAAAATAAAGATCATAAAATTATCACAAAGTCACATGTGATCATTATCCTAAAGCTTAAAAAATTTTGGGCTATTCCTTTTCTTTTTAAAAAAACCTATCATTACATAATTTGGATACAAAATAGACTATCTTTTTTAATAGATATTGCAATAGTATATATTTGCTATAGAAATTCTATCTTCTTTAGGAGCTTTAAAAATATATAAGAGATATTGAATAGTTATATATATTTTAGATAACATATAAATGCAATCATTTATTTGCTAATAATTATATTAATTTTTTTTAATTTTAAAGAGAGTATCTTTTTGAAGAGTTATGGAATATAGTTTATATTTACTAAATAATATATTCTATCCTTTTGAGCTATAGAAAAACATTGAAGAGATATTCAAAAACAACTATATATATTATCATGGGTTTCATGTAAGAATTTAACTACTAATGATTTATTTATTCAACTACATTGATTTATCAATAGTTTATATTATTATATAAATGACTCCACTAATCATATATTTATCTAACTCCATTAACTTGTCAAAAGTTCATGTTATTTCATGTAGAGGACTTTGTATAACATCATATAATACTCTTTCAACTATTTTTTTAAAAATAAATAAGATCATAAATGCTATAAAGTAAATAATATCTATAATCACAAGGATTATTTTGATGGTTATTTTTTGTGAAACGTAAAATATATTACATTTGAAGAAAGATATACAAGGATAAGGCATTAATAGTATAGTGATGCTTTCAATCGTAAAATGAGTTTGCATTAGAATCAGAGTTCCGAGAGAGAGAAATAAAGTCCTTTCTATTTCTTCCTACAAATCAAGGGAAGAGATCTTAAGAGATTTGTTAGGATATGATAGCATGAGTAGTATCATCCCATGACATCAGGCCACCATTTAGGTATTGACATTTGATAGTGCTATTAAGAATTGCAATAATCGGGGATATTGAAACCCAATAGTGCTAATAAGAATCACAGTTTGAGGTATGATGAGAAAAAGACTCCCAAGAGCTAATATCGAGTAAAAAGTTGTATACTTCATATTCTCTGAAGCATCCTGTACATATGAAATCCTTTTATTCCTAAAGTTGATATGCTACAAAATATCACTAATAATTTTATCTATCACTAGGTAAATGTTTTTGTCTCCCAGAAATCAAAGTACTTCATTTCTTCTAATTATATCAAGGTGAAAATTTTCACTTTCTATTCTATTAGCTTAAGGTTCATCCTTAGTATATCTATCCCTACCAATTTGTATCAACACCATGAGACTCTTTTAACCATTTTCTTATTAATCAAATTGAAGAGATGGAAGAAAAAGCTTGGATTTGGTTGAAACAAAATCTTATGGAATGGATGTCTTAGGGGGATGAAGTAAAGATGCGGCTTGGATGTCCAGCCTAGTTGGTTCTGTTGAAAACTAACGAGCTAATCTCGTTTAAGGTCCATGGAGGACCATATCTCTATACCTCAATCGCCAAGTAAGTGGCGTTGGTCCCCTGTGTAGAGACTCTTTTGATTATTGATCACCTTCTCAAGATTTTGTGAATGGAGACAAAGGGAAACCAATGCAAATTGCTGATAAGAACCAGACGCGATTTTGGTGAGAATTTTTACGACAGAGTAAAATCTTCTTTAAGAACTAAGAAAGAAAGAGAAGAGGAGAGAGATGATTCAAATGAATGTAGACAAAAAAGGAAGTGTGATTTTGGTAGAAAACATGATAGTAGAATATTTAACCATTCAAAAAGAAATAATAATGGTCAAAAAGTGACCCCTGACATGAGTTAACATCTTTAGACATTCAATGGCCGACCTCTTAAATGACTAATATATTCTCTCATTAATAACGTCTGAATGGCCAAATTTAGAGGGTTCATTCTTTTAAAACCTCACCTAATTAGCAACTTAATCATTTTCTTACAAGTGCCATTTTTGAAATATTTTTGGCTCTAATGTTCCCACATTTCCCCCCCATGACTACACTCATTGGGACTTCTTCTCAAAGCATGTGCATTTCTCATCGGCTTTGCAACTATAGTTCTCCGTACCATACACGAGTTGAATGCCAAAATACTCATAAGATTGTGCATGAATCAACTCATAAGGAGATTGCAGAAGAACCAATAGTTGCAGAAACCACACAAGAACCAACTCTCTAGTAGCGTATAAAACCAAGCATAAAGCTAAAAAGGTTTGATACCTTAATCAAATTGAAGGAGAAGTGTCAGGATCTAAAATGGGCCTAATAGTGGCTCTCACATACTCAAGCTCATTGACGTTCCTCACAAGACCGACCCCCATAGCCCTGCGGCCATGAGTGACTAGCAATAGACTAGAAACTCTCTCTCTAAACCTTAATATACTACATTGTAGTCCAATCTCCTAACTTCTTGCCTTGAACTACAAGCAAGAGTGCCCAAACTGAAGGTGTTTAATACACCACACAAATGTCACAAAGGTCTCTAGATAGAGTGATCTAATCGGTTAGGAATTTGGTTTAATGCTCCTCATGTTTTAATATAAATTACTCTTCACTCATCCTCAATAGAAACCCCTTTGACCCTTGAGACTAATTGGCTTGGATATCCTCTCCCACTTGGTCAATATAAAAACCAATTGCTATGCAACAATGGCATATGCATAAAAATGCTTCAATGCATAGTGTTCATGAGAGTACACAAGCATCCTTAATGTGAGAAAATAAGAAGTGAGTGTAGTAAGAAAGCCTTTATATAATTCAATAACTTTCAACTACATGTTGCACGATGCAGATGCTGTACACATTCCAAAAGCATCAAGCGTTTCTCACTTATGCTACTTTTGGGTACATATTTCACTCACAATCAAACTAGATATGATGTGCAAACAAGAAAAAAACATTCTCAATATTCTTCATCAAAATTTAATATGTCATTTCATCTAAATCACTACACATGGCAACAAGACCAACCCCATGCTATGAATATGCATGTTTCACATCCTAAATTTTTCAAAATTTGAAAAGAAAAGGATTGCATTTTTACATTCCTAGGTTTACTATATCATTCTATGGTTTCCTATTTGTTGGTATTCTTTCTTCAAAATTTTGTCTATTTTATTTATTTTTAGCCATTTTACTTATAAAAATTAAAAGAAATCAGAATAATCAATGTTAAGTACCGATAATTTTCTTCATACCTTTCTTTACATATTTTCAGATCAAATTTTCAATTGGGTTTTATTTGCTATAAAAACTAAACCACTTACTTACTGCTGATCATTTATATGCCATGACATGAATGAGATGCCAAGTGGTTCGCAAGACTGCAAATGCTTACCATAGCCATTGGCGTACTTAAAGAGCCCATCGCAAAGGCCAACAACATGCTATAAACCATTTTTTTCACATAACTCTCACATCTGCCTCTCTTTCATCCATCCTCCTTCTCTCATAAGAATAGCCATTATGCAAAACGAAAGGGAGAAAAGAGAAAGGCTATTTTGAGGAAGGAAAGAGAAATACTAAAAATGGAGCATTCTTATATCTTTGATTCATTGTGGAGAGTGATATCATCATGTAGATCTTGATGAGTAGGCTTTGATTATGTATTTAAAAGTCCCAAATGGTGAATATTCACGAGGAGGAGAACAAGAAATCAAGTGCCATAATTTCATTTTATGCTTCCATGTATCTCTTTTCTCCTTCTTTCTCTCTTCAAAACCACTAGGTACATTTAAAAATTTACACCCCTTTGAAGCCTATCCAAGTGCCCCTTCAAATTGGGTAGGCCCACTTGATTTTGTAATCTTTTTTGGCCTCCTTGGTTGCCCACTCCACGTTCTTCCAAAATTAAGGTCTTGCGGCCTCAAATTCTGCCCCAAATGTACAAAATTAATGCCCAAGTTTTTTGTGATGTATAGATACTTCTTCATTATTTGCAGACCTAACTTTGCACTTTGCTACATCTCAAACTTCAAAATGCTTCGTCTCTTGCATATTGACTGCTTTGCACCATGGATCACTTTGAAGTCTAAAATCTTTATATGGTACTTGTCTCACCACTTTGAGGGGAGGGGATAGTGGCTACTCTAAAGCATTTTTTGTTCTGTGTGCAAACAAATATACTCCTACCAATTAAGAGGGTCCTATTGGGCTTCAAAAGAAAAGCCCATAGAGCAACCTAAGCTCCTAATATGGATGCAATTACAAGTTGGCTCCTTTAGAAGGTACCATGCTTGTACATATATTTTTTATTTCATTCTCGTGAGTCTCTTGCATGGAAGGACAACTAGTTGAGTGCATGTATCAAGGTCGATTTGATCCTTAGTAGTAGTTAGAGTAGTCACTATCAGTAGCTTGTGATATGAAACCCTAGGAAGTGGCTAGTGAGGCATTAGCTTCGAGATTGTGTGATACATGATGTCTCTTTGTTACGTGGTTCCTTTGTAAGGATGCTCTATTCTCATCTCAACTAGAGTCCTAGGATAGGTTTCCCATATGTTCACCCATAACTAGAAAGGATTATGATTGCAATCTCCAATTGGCTGACAAAATCAAGTTTTTTAGAGTGTGAGTGTGATTTTCGAATTGTAGATGTGCTACGCAAACAACATTGCTAGGAGATTTTTGTATTACAAATTCTATGGAAAAGTCACTCCAAGCTTCTAAACATACGTGGTGAATTCTATGTGAGGAATCTAATCCAATGAATGCATAATGAAAGGTGCATTGTTTAAAGCCTTAGCACACTAAGGTGATAGCTTGAAGCTTTATTAAAATGTACATTACCAACAATACAAAATCCTTAATGCACAATTAACATGAGAGTTTTGGCAAACACCTCTGTCTTCTACTCTTAAGGTTGTGATGGTCTTCAGATTCTAAAGGTCTCAAGAGTCCTTGTTACAATGCTTGGTTTGCTTGAGCCCTAGGTACTTGAGTTGCTTGTGGTTTTTTCTTTTGGGTTTTTCTTTTTTTCTTATTGGTTGACTTTTAGGTCAAGGCAATGTCTCCAAACATGTGTGGTGATGTTCTTGAGAAGCTACTTGAGGTGCTTCTATGAGTTGGGTTGCCATTGAATCTTTTCAAGACCTGATGCATTGTGATGATGGTATTGATGATAATGGCACTCTCAAGTTGATAATGGATAGGTTTTTTTTGCTTGAAGCGCAAGGTAGGATGCTTCACATGAAAGGCATGTTAATTGCCTCATTTGATGTTAGGAGATGTGGCAAGTAATTGCCTTAGGGATGCCCCAAGCGGCCGTTATGCTACCTCTAGTGGATGGTAGCTCAATTACCTTGAGTCCAAGTTGATGCTTAACCATTTCGAGTTGACAATGGCTACAAGTGCCATTACCTCGAGGACATGCATTGAGGATCAATGCCTCGAGCAAGGTGGTATGATGTTGGCTCAAGGAGTGATGGGCCTCGAGCAAATGCATAATTTTGTTGAGTGACAACAAGGCAACATTTAAGTTCTTTGCACTTTATCAAACCATAAGCATGTGATGCTTTACTTTTTTTGCCAAGTAAGAAAGCTATACCTTTGATTGCTTCAAGTAATGACTTTGATTGCTTCGAGCAACAAAGACAATCAACTATCTTGAGTGCCTTATGGTACCTCAAGTGAATTTTATTGAGGGGGATAGCATGGACAATGGGTGTTTGCCTTGAGGGGAGTGGGATTCACCTCGATGTATTTTCATGGAGCTTTCCTCAAGTGTGAAGAAATTTTTGCTTCAAGTGTATGCCTCAATCACAACTTGATGTATGACATTGGCAAGGTAGTGACTATTCACCTTAAGGGAGTAAATAATTAAGATAACCTCAAGGGAGTAGATGATCGAGATCACCTTGAGGTGAAGGTGATCACAAACTTTGAGAGAACTATCCCAAGTGATGGTCTTGGTGAAAATATCCTGAGATGATAGGGTGTAACACCTTGAGAAAGGTGGTGTGTCCTCACCCTAAGGAGATATTGCCTTGAACATAATCTCATAAATTGTTTGCCTCGACCATGACCATCAACTATCTTAAGCGAAGATATGTAGTGCTAAGTATGTCTTGCCATGCAAGGTGAAGTAGTGGCCATGTGTAAAAAGTGCATTGAGCTAGTTTTTATACAGCAGTGGTGGTGGTTTATTTTGAGGAGCATGCAAACAGCCTCATGTTGAAGGCTCTCAACCGCCTTGAGTATGACCCAATGGGTGGATTATCTTGAGTGCTAGAGGAGACAATGCTTCTCTTGAGTGAGTGTAAGGGTGGAAAATGTCTCTTGATCATGACTTTAGAGTTGCCTCAAGTGGTAGGGTTTGCAAAACTTTTAGTGTAGATAATGATGGTTTGCTTCAAGGGCCCTTTTTCTTCACCAATCAACCCTACAATTGTTATTTGTCTTGTTGTTTTTCTCTTTCTTATGTAGCACGCAAGCACCCCACAACTTGTTGAAAGTGTGATTGTCTTGAGTGTGGAGTGATTAGTACTTCAAGGAGTAGTGCCAGTCATGCCTTGAAAGAAATGGTTCTATTTGCCTCAAGTATCAAGCAATCACAATTGTTTAGAGTGAAGATGGGTCACTACCTTGAGTGGCCAACTATGATGGGCTACTTGGAATGTGAGATTCTTGACTGACTTCCTTGAGAATTATGATGGACAAGGAGGAATTTTCCTACTGTATCAAGCAAAGGTATGGCTTGTTTCAAGTTGGTGAGGTGTCTAGCCTCAAATGGAAGTCATTTTGGTTGCTTGAGTGGTTATGAGGCGAAGTTTCTCGATTGAACATGATGATTGGCTTGAAGGGCATCATATTGTCTCTAATAGAGGTTAAGGGATATTGAGTGTCTCAATTGCACAATGGGGAGCACTACCTCAAGTATGACCAATGTTATGTCTCTTTTGTTCATGCCATCAAACACTTATGTGATTCCACACACTCACCTCCATGCATTAGGGAGCATGGGTCAAGGGGTACTCAAAGATGCACTCATGGTATGTGGATGCACATCATCCAAGGTAATAAAGTTGGTGGAGCCCCAAGAGGAACACCAAGGAAAAGGGAATTCTATTGCAAGAAAATCTATCTTGTAACATCAACAAGCTTTTATTTCATTCTTTTGATGACCAAAACAGAGAAAATAGCAAATCTTCACGCAGTATCATAGTAGATATCTCCCACGGATTTGATAGAATCAATCATAATCTTCATCATCTTCATAGAATCCTTCAATAGAATAAGGAACATAAAAGAATACAGCATTTTTTAATGGAAATAAATCACATAGTATTCATCTTCAATGTCTTCATAGTTCTCTCTCTTGATCTATCATATAAAGATACATTGCTTTGATAGAATTGGCTATCTCTGACTCTTTCTTTCTCTCTCTCTCAATAGTACATCATCTCCTCACTAAAATACTCAATAATGACTCTCAATAATCCTTCTTAGGTCGTGGATACACCTCCCAAGAGGTATGTCTAATGCAAAGAGGCACCAGAGCCACTACAGTGTCTCTTCATAGCTCACTACTATCACTATCACTCCAGTCTTCTCTTTAGTCTTCAGCAGCTGCTTCTTCCATTTGTTTTAGCACTTTTGAACTTAGATTCATCATTTCCAAAAGTTAGAAAACTTTTCCAAAGTCACATATACATTCTACAGAATACTTACAAAAGATCTACAAAATAGAACAGAACATGAAAAGAGTAGAGACAGAACAGAGACAGAGGCTCTACAGAAGGTTTACAAAGGGTTACAAAAGGTCATCAGAGAACATCAAATCCTCATAACTCATACTAAAACCATTCCAAACTATCAAAAAATATTCCATAAGCTTTCAAAAGATTTCAACCTTCATCAATCATCAATCTGTGCTTCATACATAAGAAAATTAGAACAAAACAGAGGCTAAACAGAAGGTATCAGATCAGTCAGAACCTCAACAGAACCTATTAGAACATCATAGAGCTTCATATTTCCTCTAAAAATCATCATGAGCTTCCAAAACATAATCAATATCATCCAAAACACTCTCAAACACTTCCATTAACAACCATACATCACTCTAAATCCATAAAAAATAAATCATTCAGACCTCAAAAACAACAAAAATCAATAAAAAATTTAGTCTTTTTCCACTCTCAACATATCCCCACACTTAGAAAGGAAGCGTCCTCGCGGCCTAAGGAAAAGAAGAATATAAGTTCAGTAAAGAGCTCAATTTGATATTCTTTAGTATATTCAACAGTCACTCCACCACAACCCCAACTTATCACCTGTATCTCTAGAAAAGAATACTACTAAAGGAAAACTTCGTTATTCATTAACACATCTGATAAACAATAAAAATTCATGACAAATTTGTAAAGGATATAAGAGGTTCTTCAACTCTCCATCATAGGCTTGCCATCCACCATCAATAGTTGAAAAGAGAGCTCTCGAATAAATCCATTATTCAACCAGCACGAACTCATCACATATAAATTATTACAACACAAACACAAATACAACCATTTGAATGGCACCTCTAAAAGATGTCTCATTAAGAAGCACAAAAGATACATCCAAAACACAATATTAGTGAGTTTAGAAATCTCCCAATTCTCATTTTTTGAATACTAAAAAGGTGGCACCCGGATAATATGCCCATAAGTTCCTCAAAACCATATGATGTGACCTATCATTGGAAAGCGCTTGAAAAATGGAATCTATTGAGCTATAGAGTGCTCGATTTGGAGCTATAGTGTTCAAGTTATGATAAATCCAAAGATTTGACCACGTGTCCCAAACTTATGGGAGATTCCCATATTCCCCAATATGGTGTTCCAAGGGTATCAATGAAGATGATCCCACTTGAAAGCTTGATGATTTCGAAAGCAATCCAGGGATAAAGACTCATCTACAAAAGATTTTGGAGGATTCTGGAAGAATAAGAGTAGGCCTCAGCTATATACATGATCAAGAATGCTTCAAAGTTACTTGGAACCTTAAAGTTTTCAACTGATGAGCTCAAAATGAAGTAGATAGCTTATTATATAAACAAACCCTGCTGAACCAAATCTTCCATAACTTATAGTAAAAGTGTCCAAATGAGGCGTGCCACATGTCAAAATGTAGCTCTTGAAGAGTACTTTGACTATATGTATGTGGCACAATTTTAAAAATATGGTAGAATAAAAACTGTTCTAAAACAGGCTGATGTTAATTGGCTTCATAGTCAGTAAACTTTAGCCACCAATGTGTCGCTTAGGAAAAGAAACTCATCTAATATGGAATCAAGCCTCCAAGAAGCTACCTCAGGTGGTAAACCTCTCCATTTGATCAAATATTCAATGATGGAACAAGATCAAAGCTTCTTCTCATGCTAATCTATGACAACCTCTTTGATATACTAAATGAGACCTTCTTTATCAATAGGTGGCAGCTCATCAACTGTATCAACAGGATCACCATAGAAAGGCTTGAGCTAATTAACATGGAATACATTTTGAATCTTAGTAGAAGAGGGTAGCTCCAATCTATATGCCAAGTCTCCAATGCCCCCGCCTTAGGATCCGATAGGGGCCATAAAATCTGTGAGCAATCTTGTTACTAGATCCATCTTTCAAAGTACCTTCAACAAAACCAATTCTCCTTCTTGGAACTCTAAAGGTTTCCTCTTCTCATGTGCATACATCTTCATTTGGTCTTGAGCTTTCCTAAGATTTATCTTGCACTATCAAAGAAAGGTTTGCATTCTTTCCAATTCTTCTTTCCCATGAGGATTGATTCTTTCATCAAAGATGACTGTGGGTAGTAAGGGCACCTTATAGCCATACGTAGCCTCAAAGGGCACAACTCCAATGCTAGCATGAGTGGAGTTATTGTAGGAAAACTTAGTCAAGTGTAACCAAGAATCCCATGGATTCTTGATATCATAACAGAAAAAGGAGAAGATAAGTCACCAACCATTTATTTACCATTTCTATCTATTTATCAGTTTGCAGATGATAGGCCGTAGAGGGAGCCAATTTAGTGCCCGTGGATGTGAATACCACCTACCAAAAATTGCTCATGAACTTTGAATATCTATCATGAACAATCACATGCAGTAATCCATGTAGTCTAAAAACCTACTCCATGAATTGACTAGCCACTTGAGATGCACTAAACTGGGTCTTGGTTGGAATGAAATGGGCTGCCTTGGTGAGTCTATCCACCACCACATATATACCATTCCATCCCTTTTTGGTGGTAGACAAGCCAGTAATAAAATCCATGGTAA
Organism: Lygodium microphyllum; assembly: GCF_053477565.2. Taxonomy (NCBI): domain Eukaryota; kingdom Viridiplantae; phylum Streptophyta; class Polypodiopsida; order Schizaeales; family Lygodiaceae; genus Lygodium; species Lygodium microphyllum. The sequence goes on from NC_141154.1 coordinate 126,730,945, forward strand.
TGTGCATCCTTTTGCCTGTAGGAATGGGTGATGGCTACAACAAACCACTTGGCTTATGGGTGCTGTTCTTATTCTGCTGACAAGGCATACACTTCATGACGAAGTATTTAACATCTTTTTATATCCCTTTCCAATAGAAGCTTTTACTGATCCTATCATAGGTTTTGAGAACTCCAAGGTGTCTAGCTAAAGGCAAAGAATAGAACTCCTCCATAATTTTTGGTGTAAAAGGAGAAGTAGAGGGAATGTCAATCTTGCCATTTAACTAGATGAGGCCATTTTGAAGCTGATAATGTAAGTTATCTTCCATGAGACCTTGCTATAATTTTTGAAAAATATGGGAGAGCTCTTTATCCAAAAGATAAGCCTCCTATAGTTCTTCAATCCAGTCACTATGTAGCTTGAAACCTTGCAAGCCCACATACAAGAAAGAGAATCAGTCTCTACATTGTCTTTGCCCCTCGTATGAGTGATGTCAAAATCATACTTTTGCACTATAGCTACCCACCTATGCTAATTAGGAGTAAGATTGGACTGAGTGAGGAAATACTTAAGGACCCTATGATCACTTTTGTTAAAAGAGAGAGAGAGATAGTATAGAGGAACGGAGAGCTCAGTCATGCTCTCTATCTTCCATTCATTATTCCATTGTACTTCTCCACTTACTAAAGAGTAAGTTATACACTAGGTTTCACTAACCAATACTAACTCTGGTTAGGTCACACTAACTAACCCGACTTATTGAATGTCCAACACATGTACAACTAGGCACAACTAAGATATTGTCAGTCACACACAAGATAATGAGCTTGAAGTCTCAACACTCCCCCTCAAGCTCAAGACAAAACCTGTACACCAAGAAGCTGTCAGAATCGACTAAACTTATCTTTACCTAAAGACTTGGTAAAGATATTTGCTTCCTACTCATCTGTCTTCACATGCATAAGGTCTACTTTCCCTGCAGGAACCATCTCTCTAATAAAATGGTAGTGTACCTCAATGTGTTTAGTCATGGCATGATACATTTGATTTGTTGCCAGGAGTACACTACTGAGATTTTCGCATAACAAAGTCACTGGAGCATCCACATGTATGTCCAAATCACCCATAAGCTTGAGCAGTTATGCAAGCTCACATGCTGACAATGCAACACCCCTGTACTCTGCCTCAGTGCTAGACAATGCAACCGTTGGTTGCTTCCTGCTGCTCCAACTGATAATTCCACTTTCAAATCCAAAAGCATAACCACTTGTAGATCTATAATCATATGAGCATCATGCCCAATCCGCATCTGTGTAACCAATGAGTTTCAGGATCTTATCCTTCTCATAGAACAACTCATGATCTACAGTGGACTTTACATACTGCATAATCCATATAATAGCATCCAAGTGTGGCTTCTTGGGATTTTGCATGAAGTGACTTATGAGCCCAACAGCATAACTCAAATCAGGCTTGGTGATGGTTAAGTGGATCAAGCTTCCAACCATCTTCTTGTACATAGTCACATCATCAATTTCAGCTCCATTGCTAATGTGCAATTTGATATTCTGATCAAGAGGTGTATCTAATGGTTTACGTTCAACCATGTCATATTTCTTTAGCATTTCCATGGCATAGTATTTCTGCATTAGCCATAAACCATTTTTAGCCTTGATCACCTCAATACCCAAGAAATACTTCAGTTCACCTAAGTCTTTCATGTCAAATTCAAATTTTAGCATTTGCATAACATGTTGTATCCCAAAGTCATCATCACCTGTGATTATCAAATAATCAACATAGATAACTAGCACTTTTCATAAATAGACTATGATCAGCCCTGCCAACAACGAATCCCAAAATCTGTAAGTAATTACTGATCCTTGCATGCCAGGCTCTTGGAGCTTGCTTCAACCCATATAGTGCCTTTTTCAGCTTGCATAGATAATGCTGAAAATCGGGGTGTACATACCCTTCAGACTGATCCATATAAAAATCCTCTACTAAATCACCATTGAGAAACACATTCTTAACATCCATCTGCTGCAATTTCCAACCTTTAGCAGTAGCCAATGTGATCACTATTCGTATTGGTTGCCATCTTGGCAACATGTTTGAATGTTTCCTCATAGTCTAACCCATACTACTGAGCATATCCTTTAGTGACCAGCATGGCTTTGGACCTCTCTACACTGCCATCCAACTTACATTTAATCTTGTAGACCCATTTGCAGCCAATGGTTTTCTTTCCTTCTGGCAGTGGCACAAGATCCCAAGTACTATTTTCAACCAAAACATCTATCTCCTCATCCATAGCTGTGCATCAATTTTTATCCATCACTGATTTAGCAAATATAGTAGGCTCTTTGACCTCTATCATCTTTGTCAAATAAGCAAAATGCTTTGAAGAAAAACCACTGTAAGTCAGCCTATTCATAGGGTACCTGACTCTCTGCAATTTTCTAAGCTGTAATGCACTACTCGATTCCCCTCTCTCATGAGGCGGAATGTACATGTTCAGTCTAGTGCTAGACATATACACTGTCAAAATACCAAGCTCACTGTCTAGACTATCAGTTGAGTCATAGCCTGAAGTCATCCTGCCAGGTGTCGTCACACCAGATACATCATTAGAAACTTTGTCTTTCCCTTTACTGTCCATCACATTATATCTCCCCCTCACTGACATACTGGTGTTAGCAGATGGTGAGCCAGAGCTCGGTAATCTCCCTGTCCATGGAGATACCGTCAGACTGCTAGGATCTATCAAAGCAGTACTTTGCTGCGAATCAACTATAGATACATTTATAGAAGGCATATGTGATGGCATTGCAGTCGATGATGCATACCAAGAGGTCATTTCATGAAATATGACATCTCTGCTCACTAATGTATCCCAAGTAGAGGGGTCATAACATTTATATGCCTTCTTTTCCTACGAATAACCAATAAAGACACACTTATGTGCTTTTGAATCGAGCTTCTTCCTCTTCTCATCAAGGATGTGCACATAAGCAAGACAACCAAGTACTTTCATGTGATTGATATTAAGCTTGCAGCCATACAGCTTCTCAAATGGTGTCATATCATGAATACCTACAGTGGGAGTCCTGTTCAAGATATACATGGCTTTCATAATAGCCTCATCCCAATAATAGAGCGGCATACTCTTCTCATTCATCATTACCCAAGCAACTTCCATTAATACCTTGTTCTTACATTCAGCTATCCCATTCTACTATGAAGTGTAGCTACATGTAAGCTGCCTACATATGCCATTTTCAGCCAAAAAACTATTAAAATGATTCAACACATACTCCCCACCACTATCAGATCTCAAGCAAGAGATGTAACAGTCAACCTACTTTTTAAACTGCTGAAAAACAACAAACAACTCATCCTTTGTTTTCAGTATATAAACCCAAGTATAGTGACTTAAGTCATCAATGAATGTCACATAGTACATGGAGCCTCCCATAGATGCATTATGGGTTGGCCCCCACACATTAGAGTGAACTAACTGCAACAGTCATGTACTATTTCTTATATGCTTGACAAATGGTAACCTCGATTGTTTACCAAAATGGCAAGCATCACAAACATGACCAATATCTGTATATTGAAACTTGGGTAAACTTGCCACAAGCTGCTTCTTCTACATCATTTGCAGTCGCTGAAGATTAACATGTCCCACTCTCTTATGCCATATTTCCAAGTCTCTAACTGTGCTAGAGCCATAAGCAAACATTGACGATTTTAGCTCTCGCAAAGTGGCATCAAGAGTAAACATCATGCCATTCCTATGACCGCGAGAAATCAATTTGCATCCATTACCAAACTCCTCAATGAAGTATCCATGCTTGTTAAATCGGACCTGCAAATTTTGCTTAGTCATCTGACCCATAGACAATAGATTTTTAGTAATTGACGAGACATGCAGCACATTATGTAAGTTCTTCCTGCCATCATGGATTAGCAAAGGTACTTTGCCTTTATGTTTTATGCTATGCTACATGTCATCCCTTGTGCATACATAGCCATTCCACTTAGGCACCATGTTAATAAACCAGTCACCATGAGGCGTCATATGATTTGATGCTCCTGAATCAATGTACCAAACAACATCCTCAGTAGACTTCTCACTAGCCATGTCTTTCACATATGTCATGGTGAACAATCTATCCCTAGAAGCATCATGTGTCTGATTGGACGATGCATAATGTCCATGCTGCTTGGCCCTTTTGATTACCCTGCTTCTTCTAGTAGTCCTTGGAAATATGAACAAACTTTCCATAGTAGTGACAATCCTTATCCTTATTAGGATTGATTTTCAGATGGGTGATGCTGCTACCAGGAGCCTCTGCCTCTAGGGCTAGCTCTCCCCCCACCTCTGAAATTTCCACCTCCTCTTGCATTTGAACCCTACTAGTTATTATTGCCATACAAGACATTTTTCTGGCCTCCTTTGCCAGAACCATAACCTCTACCACAGTTGCCATGGACACATTGATTCAAATAAAATACAACATCCTTGTTCTTGGAATTGGTAGAGCCTATAGCCAATCCAAGTTTAACTTCCTCACGAATAAGCAATGTAACCAACTCATTGAAATCCCGAATTTCAGCCCGCACAGAGATGGAACTATCGAATGACTTATATTCTGATCCCAAACCATTTAATATCACTGCAACCATGTCTTCATCCTCAACTTGTGTGCCAATGGATGCTAGTTGATTCTCAATAGTCTTAATCTTTGTGACATAATCCTGTATAGATTTGCCTTTCCATGTTGTTGAATTTATGCTTTGATTGTATCTTCCTAGCACTGGTAGTTGTGCCATAGTACTTAATCAATATGTTCCATGCATTTGCTGGTGACTTGCAATTCATGATTAGCATTACCATAGCATCTGAGATACACAAAGATAACTAGTATAGCACCCTGCAAGCTCTTTCCAACCAAGCTCGGTGCACTCATCTCTTATCAGCTGTAGGATTCCTCTCTAGAATTTTAGGTTCAGCTTCAACACTTGTCACCAAGTCCCAATATCGTTTTCCTATCAAGAAATTCTCCATGCAGAACTTACATATGGCATAATTATTGCTATCAAGATTTTCCCCCACTATCTGGGTTATGTTGTCAGCTCTGTCTACATTTGCCATGTTGTAAACAATGCTTGACTTCCTACAAGCCAACAAGTCCAATTGACCAATTACAATCTTTGACTATTTATGATAGTTTTTTGCAACAAATTCACTGCTGTAACCTAGGTATTTCAGCCCCTTAACATCTCAATTCCATTCACAAACATGTGGCATAACCCGTAGGTACATCAGTCAACACATAGAACATGTAGGTGCTTTAACACTGTCTCATGCAACCTTATTGTAGTCAAACAAACATGCAGTTTGAAATTTGTAAACTGCTAGTGACTAGCAGCAGAGCTGATTCAAAGCCAAAACTGAGGTGTATATAAGTCATACATGCTCCAAAACTTCATAGACATCTACTAGTACATGTAGCAGTCCAAATATGACCATATTGGCACAAGTCAGTGCATAACTAGCAAGTACAAGTGTCAAAACTCCTATTCAAAGATTACAATCAACAAATACTCAGCAAAGCAAAGTTTATCCAACTCCAAAATGTATTCAAATTAGTTCATACATTTGCTTCAATGTGCTGGGGTCAATACATGACCATACATACAACCATGGACACTCTATCTTAGAAGCAATGTCATGGATTGCATTCCCTACTTGTAACCAACCAAGACACTTTGAATGCATTTGCTTTCAACTCCAAACTTTAGCTTTTAGTAGCATTCAATGGTTATCTAAATGCTTCAGACATTCCCCAGACATATCCCAAGCCATACATTTGATAGGGACCAATCAATGTCATGTAGTGCTTCAAGCAAAGACCATGCTTGTTGCTTACAGACTTGTGACAATTTTCATCTTGAGAAAAGCTTCCACATCTGAATGTTTTTACCCCCAAACTTCAGCTCCAAGACTCGAGAGTCAATACATATGTCCTTCAGGGTGTATATCTGCTTCAATGAGTATTCCTGTGTATGTTAGGAAGCTTCAACCTCTAAATTGAAGCCACGTATGTGTTGTATGCTATCTATGTACAATAGTTCAAGTCTTTTCCCAGATCTGTATACTTGTATTTCATTTTATATCTCTTCCGCTAGCCAAGCATTGGCATGTCAAGCCTTCAAAGTACCATCTAATGTATGCATACAAGCAATGGACCACACCATAATCACCTTATGTGATAGATTGCAGTCAATAGAGGTAGCTTGAACAACAAGTGCAATCATGTTGACATGTCTAGAGGTTAAGGGGGCAATCTTGTTATGATGTGTGTTGACAGGTCTAGAGGTTAAGGGCGCAATCTTGTTATGATCCTTATAGTCAATACACATCTTGAAATATCCATCTTTCTTTTTTGACTAGTAGGACCAGAGATGTGTAGGGTCAAGAACTACGTTCAATGAATCCCATCTTAAGATTCGCTACTTCTTCCCGCTCAGACTTGGACAATCTGTAAGGTGGGTTATTGATTGGCTTTGAGTTGGGATCAAAATCAATGGGGTGATCCATTGCTCTCTTGGGAGGCAATGAAGTATGCACCTCAAACAAGTCCTTGTACTCCTCAAGAAGAGATTTCAAAGCTAGGTGACTTGTTGAATTTATGGATTGGTCTTCAATCTCTTTATTCAAGTGCAAAACAAATATCTATGAGCGCCTCTTATACTCCTTTTTGAGTCTTTGAATGGTGATAAGCTGAAATTTTGATCTACTAGAAATTCCCTATAAATGGATGAGCTCTCCATCATAAATAAACTCCATATACAATTGTGAGAAATCTATAGTGATTTTGCCTAACATCATCAACCAATCACAATTGAGTACAATATCTATGCCAACCCCATTTCCAAGATAATCAGGTTTACATTTGCTATATAACTTTTAGCTAGCTATAAAGAAACCTATGGGCATATTTGGGTGCTAATTTATTCTTCACCATTGGCCACATGAACTCTTATGTGCTGCTATAAGTTAGTGGGAAGATAATTTAGCTTGTCCATAATGGACTTATTCACAAAATTGTGTGTATTGTCGCTATCTATCAAGATGAACACGGCCTTCCCATGAATGTTACCCTTCATATAGAGTGTATTAGGACTCTTAGAACCTGTCCAAGGATCCATGGAAATGGAATATTTAGTGGCAACAAGTGGCTCATCATAAGTCCCACATGGGTCAAAAGAAAACCCACTTGGATCAAAAGGAAATGAGTCAGTCGGATCATAAAAATACTCTTGCCCAACTTCTTCCTCAAGTTCATCATTTTTAGCAAAAGGAACAATTGGATTAGCCTCATCAATATCATCTTCAGAATCCTCAAAGACTAGCATACTATGAACCTTGGCTTTTGCATTTTTATATACACACTTTGTGGCATGATTAGGTGTATAATTTTCTCCACATTTGAAGCATAAGCCTTTTTCCTTTCTTTCTTTGTAGAGGTCCATAGGAACAAACTTGGGATTCATATTACTGAAATAGATTTAGGGTTGCTGTCCCCTTGTTTGAAATCAACTCTAGGACTGTTTGATGTCCTGAAATTTCTTTGAGGTATTGACGCATTGAATGGTGGATAAGTGGGCACTCTTAAGCCCCCACTTGGCACATGATTTTTGCCATAAACATTGCCAACTTGTCCCTATTTAAAAATAGTCCTTGGTTGTCCATAACCAGGCTGAAATGAAGACTCTCTCCTATATTTCCTTCCATAGCACTCTAAAGCTCAATAGCTTTGAAAAGAGTGGTAGGGTTTTGCACCATGACATCAATTGATAAGGATGGCTCCATACATGTACTTGTGGAGTTTAGCTTCATCACTGATGCTCTCTACATACATAGTAAGATATGAGGAATTGGTTGGTATACTCTCTTACACTTAAGCCTCTTTGCTCTAAATCATACCATCTTCGTGCCAATTTCTGTTTCTCAAGAGGAGAGACAAAGACCTTAGCCATAAGTGTCTTGAAAGCTTCCCAATTCTCTACAAGTATGTTCTCCTTCTTAATGTACCTCCATTATGTATACGCAAATTCCTCCAAATGCAAGGAAGCAAAATGAATCTTCATATCATCAGTTCACGGGAATATATCAAAGTAAGATTCCAATTTGAAAATCCATTCCTCTAGATCAGATGGTGAAGATGATTGACCATTAAGCTTGGCCAATATGATCTCATCTTTTAGCTCTCTTTCATGGAAGGGTTGCTATCCCAAAATAGACTGGTCATGAGTATTAGGCATTGAGACCTCAAAATGAGATGGAACTCTCCCAATAGGTGGGTGAGAACCAGTATGAAACCTTCATGTTGGTAGAGGACCTCTAGAAAGTTGGGTATTCAACCCAAAAGCTTGAAAGTTGGTACCATTCAAACTACCCAAATATTCATCATGTCTTTGTGAAGTATCACCTACTTCATATTGGCTATTTGGGATACCCCTTCATCTAATAATTCCATGAACTTGACTATTTTGGTTAGGTGGTTGAAGTGAGACTGAGGGTTCACTGTTTGAATAAGCTTTCTCCTTTGCTTCTTTGGATCCCATTTGCATTCGCATCCATTGGGAGAATTGAGCCATAATTTGAGCATTACATTCTACTAACTTGTCAATAGAAGCCTTTGTTTGGGTAGTTGAATCCACTAACTTTCTCAATGGAATACTTTGTTTGACTACTAGACAAGACCATATGCTCCACTCTTAATAATAGCTCCATATGACATTGGGCATGCCTATTTTCATGTTCACACATGGTATTGTTAAGTGCATTGAGTTTTCCATGAACTTGAGGCTCTTTAGGATCTCTTGGGGTATGTTATCCAGCATAGGATCTCTGATTTGCTGAGCATACTCATCCTGGGCCTTATTTTGCCTTTATGCCCTGCCATAATAGTGCAGTCCTATAGTACCCTAGTTAGGAAATTGGTTATAACTTGAGCTAGGAAGCTTTGATTCTCAAAATTTTTGATTCAAATAAAATCTAATGATGCCATCTTTAAGATGAGCTATAGCACATCATAATAGGTTTAGGACATAAAATTTTGCAATTCAATCTTTGAGCCTAAAATGTCCATGCCTACACCTTGTTTCAACTTGTAAATGCCCTCTTTCCACCTATAAGGGTAAAATGATGGCTCCAAAATGGCTATCAAACCATGTAGGAGGTTGAATAGGACTTGTGGGTACTTGTAGTATCTACACCTATACTTTAGTAATGAAGCTGGTACCTGTAAGGACTTGTAAATACCTTACAGTGTCCTGTAAAGTCCATGTTTTACCCTGTTTACTCTTGAAGGTACTTGAGTCTTTGAAGGCACTTCAATATTCAATTCTCTACTCTTTGTACTTGTGTGAGGGATAAAACGGCAAGACATGCTCCCTACACGGGCTCTAAATCAGCAGGAGGTAGGCAAAGTTCCCCTCCCTAGTCGGTTGGTTGCACCCCTTTAGAATCTTTGATAGTGAGGGAGGGTCACCTCTCTTTTGTTCCCCTATCTCCCTCAGCATCCACCTTCGTCCTCAGTGGGTATATCAACATGGTAGTAACATACTACTCTAATCAATCAACATGAAATGCATTTTTGAAATATTCATTCAGTCCCTTTCATGGAATGAAATAGGATGGAAATTTTGAAAGATTGGATGGGAAGAGGGTCTTACCAATGCAATTCAGTGACTCACTAATTGCTAGTACTTACCCTTTTACAATATTTCAAGCTTGGGTAAAAGAAATAAGTCAATCAATGGATTAGAGTGAGTAAACTTATCAATCAATAGGCTTAATCAATCAAATTAAATATAATGCTAAATATTTCAGTTTGAAGCCTCTAATTCATAGATTAGAACCAATATGCATCAATCAAACATTATATTATATAAATGGATTGATTCAAGAAATGGTTGGCTGAGATTTGGTGGAATTTATTCAATTCTTTTAATCTCTCAATCAAGTGGATTAAGCTCAGTAAATTGATTAATGAGAGAGATTAAGAATTGAAGAAGAGTACCTTTCACATGGTTGATGATGACTTGATTAATCCCCAAATGATTGATGAAGCCTCCGGTGGTCCAATGCTGCTAAAATAATCTTCAAGGCTTGTGTATTTAATGTTGGGAGAAATCTTGAAGCTTCAGATGCTTAAGATTGAAGCATTAAACCCGTTTCCCCCAAATTTTGGCTCCATGGAAGCTCATCAGCTTCAATCTTTGACCATTCATACTCAATCCTTGCAATTTCTTCAAGAATCCTACTGAAATGATCACATGGGCTGAAATGATGAAGAATCTTCAAGAAATTGATGAGAATTTAAAGCAAGGGGGGCTAAAGCTTTCATGGCTACCATCATGGACTGCACAGTTAGGGTTTACAAGAAGGCTTGAGGATGAAGAATGGTGTATAATCTTGATGTTTACTAAAGGTTTCCACTTGCTAAAGATTGGAGCAGCCAAGATTTGGTGTAAATTAGTCAAGGAGGAGAGAGATTAAGCTTGATGCAGCCCAAAAATTACGCCGCAATTTTCGAGGCTATTTTGACATATCTGGACAGCACAGATCCTTCATAATGGTTGTTGACTTGAAGCTTGAGAGGTGAAGCAACTGATTCTTAGCTTGGATGAAGTCTGTAAGCTCAAATTTGTGTAGTAGGAAGAGATCTTGGCTAAAAACTTCATGGAAGCTTGACCAAAGCTTGAAGAAAGAGGAAAGAGAAGCCTCTATTTAAAAGTAACCACAATTTAATCCCGAACCAAGCCCGATAAACTCCCATTTGACCTAACCTTCAGATTGCATGAAAATTTGGTGATGTCTTGCTATTTTAGCCTTCCACTACCATATATTCCATTGAAGATCTCCACAGTCTAGATATAGTCTCTTGCTAACTGTAGATGACATGCAAACCTCTACTAGTCTCACTGTTTATGTCAAGTACCTATAGTACTTTTCTGAAATTCATTTCTATGGAAAAAAATTGGATTGAAATAAAAGGAAAAATGGATCAAAGACCAATGCTTTGATACCACTTATAAAGAAGTGAACTAGAGAGAGAGAGAAAGAGGAGATACAAGTCTATAGAAGAGAGAGAAGAAGTGTAGAAGAGAGAGAATGAGAATAAGGAGGAGAGAGAAATACTAGAATAGGTGAGAGAAAGACAAGAAAGAGAAAGAAGCCATTGAAGTTGAGAGAAAGGTGAAGAGGAGAAGGACAATAATGTATTAATGTGTCAAAAGATGAGAAAATTTACATGTCCCCTCCTTTTATACAAATGTCAACATGACATGGCATCAATACTATTTACACACTAAATCCTTATTCTTCCTAGCTTCTTACAAATATGCCTATAAAAAATTAAGGATTGAGGCAAAAGATGTTTTAAGGTTGATGATTAGTTTCCATTAAGACTTCTGAATCCATGAGGTAATACTTCTAGATATCTAACACATGGACAATGGTTAATAACTCTTTATCATATGTACTATAATTATGCTTACAAGGTTTTAGCTTACAACTCTCATAGACAGTAGGATGGTCATTCTATATGAATATGGCACCTATTCTTGATCCAATGGCATCAGCGACAACCAAAAGAAAGGTGGTTAAAATCAAGCATATGCAAAATCAAAGCATGAGTCAAGAAATATTTTAAATAATGGAAAGATTATTGTTTACTAGCTCCCCAATGACAAACAATATTTTTATGTATCAAGTGTGTTAAAGGTAAAGTAATTAAAGAAAAATGACGCACAAATTTTTGAAGAAACTAGCTAATCCTAGAAAAGAAATTCATTTTTAATAGTATACACTTTCTTTGGATTTACACTAATGCCTTATGCAGACAATATGACCTAGATATTCAATTTGGTCTTGAAAGAAAACACTTTTAGCACTTGTATCATAAAAGTGATTAGCTTTTAGCAAATTGAAAGCTATTTTTAGATGTTCTTTAAGTTCAATCTCCACTTTACTAAAAATCAAAATGTCATCTAAAAACATAATGATGAAATGTTCATAATCAATTAAAAAATTTATTCATAAGCCTAGCAAAAGTAGTAGATGCACTCATTAAACTGAAAGGCATGACAACAGATTCATAGAGTGACCAAATTGTGTGCAAAAAGAATTTTCACACAATCACTAAAGTTCATCCTAATTTAATGGTATCTTCATTCTAAATCAATTTTACTAAAAATTGAAGCTTCTTAAATTTATTTAACAAATCATCGACACAGGGTATATGATATAGATTTTTTATAGTGACTTTATTGAGTGCCCTATAGTGGATACACATGGAGTCCCCCCCCCCCCCCCCCACAAAAGAAGTGCATGTGATCCAAAGGGTGACAATGTAGGAGGAATGAGGCATTCATTTTAAAGTTCAATGACTTTTTGATGAATTTCCTTTCAGTGAAGTAGACTATGCTTCTAAGGTATCTTATGCAGAGGAGAAACTTTAGGAAAAAAATCTTTATCGTGATCTAACTCACCTAGACTAGATGGTGGCAAAACTGAGGCAATTAATCATCTACAAAACAATTCTTATAGAGATTCAAAAAGGGCTTTTGTGATGGTTGTTGTTGTTGGGGTTGTTATTGATGTTTGGAAATTTAAACTGATAGTTTACTCATAGATGGCCAGGTTGACCATAATGGTAACATGTTAGCTTAAACTTTTTATATTGAACATTGAGATTTGTATTTTGGAAATTTACATTGGTTGCTCCAACTTGTTGGTCAAAACTATTTTTAGAAGTAAAATTGGTAGAACATAAAAGTGAAAAATAATTTTGGTAATGGTAAGTAAAATGCTTCTTTGGATTTTGGTTACTATTGTGCAAGTGGGATTAAGAAGATTGTTGAGAGCAAATGATGCATGGAATAGTTTGAAACTCTTCTTCATTGTTGTATGCATGTGACATAGCAACTTGCAAAGAATAAGGCTTAAGAGAATGAACCGTAGCTTGTACACTCGATTGGATTCCATCTTCATATTTTCATGGGAGTGTTGTAATTGTGCCGTTATGCGCACACAGTGTGAAAAGCCATGGAGTGTATCCTCATTTGGCTTTGTTATTAATCTAGAAATTCAATGTTATATTAGTCATTAGTGTATGTGCCCATAATATGGATGGTTCAAAAATACTAGATTTTTGAATAATTTTAGCCTATTTTTGATATTTTGGACATTATTTCTTGTAAATATCCTAAAAAGGTGTTGAAAATTTCTAAAATAGGGTGTCATGCAAAAAGCAAGTTGCTTTTCAACAAGTTTTAGAGATCTCATGCAAAAAGAAGGGCTCCCGAATTTGCACAACATGTGGTCACATTTTTAAGGCAACAAATCGCACTCTAAGGGATGGGAGGAGAGGGGAAAGAGCGATCCGGGAGAAATCTCTCAGTACACGTTTTTGGTATAACATGGATATCCATGAGATCTAATGCTTGGAGATTGCTTTGGAGTAGTAGTAAACATTGTCTAGATAGTCTAAGAACCACTTGTCTTAGAGTTTAGCCATCAAACAATTAGCTTATGACAACTATAATAATCAAGAATACACCAAGATGAAGTGTATTTGGAGTTCCATACAAGGATTTTGTTTACCTTCTTAGGTTCTATCAATACATAGTGTTTCAAATTGTTGAGGTTTATCTTTATATTGTGTAAAGGCTTTGGTGGATTCGAATCTCTTGCCTATTCATTTTCTTCCATTCTATCTTCTATTCTCTACTTCTCTCTCTAATCCCTAATGGATATGACCTTTCAACTAAAACCCCTCCTATAGTGTGTCCTCTCGTACCCTCTACAACACATACAACAATAGAAGTTGTTGCCAAAATCTCTTAGTGTAGGTAACTACACTATTTCCCTCTTATCATGAAAGATTGGCCCAATTCCTTCAAGCCTTAAGGTGAAATTAAGGAGATATGAAAGAATATTTGAAATTCTTTTGAAATTTGTCCCATGTGATAGGACGATTGACACTTTGGTGTAGTATATTCCACCATAGGGATGCTTTGTGGGACATATATTTTGTGGCACACATGAGTTTGTCCTCATCAGAAAAGGATTCTTGATCAAAATAATCATTGAACTAGCTTAACCATAACAAGACGAGCTTGATGTATTTCTTATCATCAAATTTTGTAAACTTAAAAGTCTTGTGACTAATATGTTTCTCCTTCTATGTTTGGTGCATAAAAAATGTATTGGAGAATACGTGCAATGCAATCATCTTCACTTGATATATACAGTTCATTGTGCTTGTCGCTCTTATAGGACATGAGTAAACTCTGCCAAATTGTATAAAAGATCAATTTGTTACTAAACGGTAATCTTCAAAAGAGAAGATCCCACATTGAACTCTCCAGTATTGGTAGGGCCGATCATTGTATATGAATGGGGATTAAATTCTTGGGGTAGTTGCAATGGAAACAAGGATTTTGCAAAGGAACGAGAACCTTATTATACGAAAATAGAGTAGCAGTAGTAGTATTAAAATAACCCCCCTCTCTTCACACAAAGAAAACAATCACTTATGTTAGATATTCTCAATACCCCACCCTCGTAAGGTGCCACCAATGATCCATGGTGCTCTAAGTTATAAGGCCCCCATTATGAGGAGAAGCCATGTGTCAGCATGGACATAGGTTGGGTCCTGACTTGTATGTCAATTGAGGTCTAACTGATTGGATAGCAAAAAGGTAACCTTTTTAGATCTAGCCTTTGGATTTAGATAGAGTAGTTATGATTGTAGCAACTCAAGCAACAATGTAGCGAGTTGCAGGGTGTGGGAGTTATTAGAGATCTCTATTTTGGGGTCTAGGGGATGTGGAAGTTGTTCCCCTATGGTTGGGGAAATCTCAAGTGGGCCACTGATCCCCCTAAAGACGAGGGTCCAAGGTAGCATCATCAACCCAATGGTAAAGGGAATATTCCTCCCTAGTTGACTAAGAAAGGTTCATAATATGGTCAGACACACCAATTAGACTATCTTCGTATGCTATAAAAAGAAGACCCCTCCAAAGCCATCACCAATCTATCTTTCACCCAATCGGAGTTCTTCTAGCTACTACCCTTAAGCTCTTCACCTATCATCTATTTGGATCACCACCTAAGCTTCATAGTGAAAGCACATAGGTGGATAGTGCCATCTTTGTATCAATTCATTTGAAATTAAAGTAGTTTCTATTCTACTCATATTTTCTATGTGTTCTTTACTCTTTCTCAGATTTTGTCAGATGTGCCGTATAATGTCTACAAGTTATAGGCCTTTAAATGAAAAATCTTTATAATTTGAGGCTTACAAAAGCTTTATAATTTGAAGCTTACAAAAGCTAAGATCTGGGGGTAAACAAAGGAAAACAAGGCAACAAGGTTTCATGGTCTGTTAAAGTAGCCCGACGAAAATTTCGGTACTATGATGTGATGGCACTAGCACAATGGCTACATGCCCAAAGCTAAAGGAGACAATCAAAGTGGTTCTGGAGTATTGAAGGCAGAAGATACTCCCCATGTCTTAGATTTTTGTTCTTCTCTCTCCTTAGAAAAACCATCTTATCTTGAAAAAACCACTTGATAATGGTTTTGTTGCATGCCACAACTGTAAAGAATCAGAGAGTGAGATGGACAAAGACTAGGCCATAAGGATAGCAGCCATGCTCCCTACTCAATCCATTATATTCCACAGAGTCAAGTCAACTGTAGGTACAACACACACAAATACAAAGATCAAGTAACCTAGACGTACCTATGGTTAAGTCAATATGACTCGACCTTATTCAACTAAGGTAGACAACTGAAGCAAGGACTATGAGCTTGACTCTCAACACTCCCCCTCAAGCTCAAGTATGGTACTTCACTCCAAGTGGCTCTTTGAAATGCACAAACTTATCCTTACCCAATGACTTGGTAAAGATATATGCAACTTGGTCTTCTATCCTCATATGGACCAAATCAATATCACTTGCAATCACTTTTTCTTTGATAAAGTGATAGTGTACCTCAATGTGCTTAGTCCTAGCATGATAGACAAGATTACTGGCTAGGAGCACACTAATCATGTTGTCGCAATAGAGTGTGACAGGCCTGACCTCATGCATGCCCAAATCATCAAGAAGTTCCATGAGCCATGTTGCCTCACATGCAGCTAGTGTAGCACCTCTATAATTTGCCTCGATACTAGAGAGAGCAACGGTAGGTTGCTTCTTACTGCTCCAACTGACCATACTACTACCAAGGGAAAATTCATACTCACTAGTAGATCTCCTATCATAGGTACTTTCTACTCAGTCATCATCTGTATATCTTGTAAGCTCCAAAGGTTTACCATGCTTATAGAATAGACCATAATCTGATGTAGCCTTCACATATCTCAAGATCCTCCTCACTGCATCCAAGTGAGGCTTCATAGGCTTCTGCATGAATTGGCTAATCAGTCCAACTGAATAGCTAAGGTTTGGTCTAGTAACGGTAAGGTAAATCAGGCTACCTACCATTTGTCTATACATAGTGACATTCTCAATCTCATGTCCAACATTTGCAAGTAGCTTAACATTTGGCTCCAATGAAGAGCTCAAAGACTTGCAATCCAACATACCATACTTGGTTAACATGTCTTGTGCATATTGATTTTGCAACAACCAAGTATCATGAGGTGTAGAGACAACCTCAATCCCAAGGAAATACTTCAGTTCACCCAAATCTTTTACTTGAAATTTAACATGTAACATTTCCTTGATCTCTCCAATTCTCGTGACATCATCACCTCTAATGATCAAGTCATCCACATAGATGACTATTATCACATAACTAGCCCCTATCTTCTTTGTGAATAGGCTACGATCAGCCTGTCTCTATAAGCATGCACTTATCTTAACATTCCAAGCTCTAGGTGCTTGCTTCAACCCATATAATGCTTTCTTCAATCTATACACACGTGTAGGAAAATCCGTATGTACATAGCCCTTGGGATGATCCATGTATACTTCCTTAACCAAATCACCATTGAGAAAAGAATTCTTCACATTCATTCAATACATACTCCATCCTCTAAATGCTACCAATGCAATCACTGTTCTCATGGTTGCCATTTTAGCAATGAGGATGAATGTCTCCTCATAATCAAGACCATTTTGTTGTGCATACCCTTTTGCCACAAGTCTTGCCTTGTATCTTTCCAATGTGCCATCTAATTTGCACTTCACTTTGTATACCCATTTGCAACCAATAGGCATTTTTCCTTCAGGTAAATCAACCAGATCCCAAGTGTTATTTTTATCAAATGTTGAATATTCCTCATCCATTGTCTTACACCAATGATCATCCAAAATAGCTTTAGAAAACTTTGTGGGTTCCTTGAAGCTAGTGAATTTTTCCATATATGTATAGTGCCTCAATGTGTAGCCACTGTATGTAAGCCTATCCACATGCTTCCTAACTCTTTGTGATCTCCTCAACTGAGGTGCAGTATGAGACTCTCCTCTCTCGTGAAGTGGTGCGTATCTATGTCTCACATCAGGAGTCACAACTGATGGAATACCAAACTCACTATCCAAGCTCTCAGTGCTAGGTGAATCATAACCACAAGTGAGTGGCCCTATAACATCATCAAGTTTGCCTTTGCCTTTATCCACATTTCTCCCCCTCACCGACATACTCGTGTCAGTGGACAAAGATGCTGAAGTTCTCAATCTACCTGTCCAAGGACTAATGAATGTAGTAGCAACTTTAGAAGGCCCAGAAATTTTTGCACTCTCATTTGTATCTACATGTACATAAGTCTCTTGACAAACATAATCATCATTCATCAAGATGGTCTTCTTCTCATGCCATGACTTCAGCTCATCAAATACTACATCTCTTGATACCAATGTCTCATGAGTAGAAGGATTATAGCATTTGTACACTTTCCTATCTCGTGCATATCCAATAAAGATGGCCTTTTTTGCCTTTGGATCAAACTTCTTCCTCTTTTCATCTGGAACATGTACATATGCCAAACATCCAAAAACCTTAAGATGGCTAATGTTTGGCTTTATCCCATAAATCCTCTCATGAGGAGTCACCTCATGTATCCTTGCTGTTGGTGTACGATTCATGACATACACAACAATCATTACAGCCTCTGCCCAATATGCATTTGGTAGACTCTTCTCATTCAACATGGCTCTAGCCAATTCCATGATCACCCTGTTTTTACTTTCTGCCACACTATTTTTTTGTGGTGTGTACATGCATGTCAATTGCCCTTTTATCCCATTGGCTACCAAGAAGTGATAAAAGTATTTAGAGACATATTCTCCACCACTATTAGATCTCAAGCATGAGATGTAGCAAGCCAATTCTTTCTCCACATGTCTCTTAAAGTCCTAAAAAGCATCCATGACATCGCTCTTGTGCTTCAACACATACAACCATGTGTACCTACTATAGTCATCTATGAATGACACATAATAACCTGATCCCCCAAGAGATGCATTCTATGAGGGTCCCCATACATCACAATATACAAGCTGTAATGGTCTAGTAGTAGTGCTTACATGCCTCATAAATGGAAGCCTTGATTGCTTCCCAAATTGACATGATTGACATACATGTCCCAATTCCACATGCTTGAACTTAGGAAGTACAATTACATCTTGTTGAATCTAACTTGTAGATTTTGATCAGCCATTTGTCCCACAGAAAGAAAGTTATTGGTTATGGAGGGTATATGTAACACATCATAGAGACTCTTTTTGTTGTCACCATGCATCATCAAGGGAACAATACATGTATGCTTAATGTCATGCTGTGTATCATCCCCTGTGCAAATATATCCATGAGCACCTTCTACCAATGTGTCAAACAACTCTTCATGAGGAGTCATGTGGTTAGATACCCCTGAGTTTATATACCACACATCATCTGCTTTGCCTTGTGTAGGCAACCCTTTCTTGTAAGAGAGGGAAATTTAATAACGGGGAAATACTAGTTACACTGACTGGTATATAAGGTGAGAGAGACTTAATTTTTCATTATCAGATAAATATACGTCTTCTTTCTCCTTCACCTTGCTCTCTAAGCTTCCATGTCTTCCTTCCCTCTCTTCTAGTCTTTCTCTCTCCTCGTAACTGTATTTCTCTCTCTTATGCTCTTCTTCTTCTTCTTCTTCTTCTCTGCAGTCTTCTCTCTCCCAGTTCCTCTCCTTGACAATTGGTATCAGAGCCTAGGTTCTTGGTCCCAGTTAGTCCCTCATTTTACCCAGTTACAACTTTCTAGTCACATGGAATTTTGAGTCATAGGTATAGGGAGTAGTAGGGGAGTTTCCAAAGATCTTTGGACCACAAGGACTGCAGGCAAGAGCATTAATGGCAGCTTTCTTGAAGACCACACAGACCATGGGAGCCTTTCTTGGAGTCTTAAATGGAGCTTGGACAAAAAATGGAGGCAGATAGACAAAGATGGCAACTCGTTTTGCAACCTCAGGCCAATTTTGAAGGTATTTCGGTAAAAAGAGCGGTAACAGCAGTTAGGGAAGGCTTAAGTCAGGGTTACTTTTGAAGAGAGGCCTTTCCTTTCCTCTTTCCAAGCTCTCTTTCAAGCTTCCATGGCAGACCTATGCCAGGAACTTCATTTTTTGCCTTCAAGATCTTTATCTTCTTGGAGCAATGGCTTGTGTAACAAAGCCATGAAGAGATTTGAGGCTATCCAAAGGAATTATGACTTGAATGCTCGGATTTTGGGTCCATTTGCAAGACACACTGATAGATAATCCCCTGTGTCTGAAGCAGATGGCAAGGTCATGCAAAAGTCCAACAGCGCGCCTCGGAACCATTGGAAGCTCGCCCCATGGTCACTTGCTTACCTTGTGAATGCTGTTTGTCCTCCTCCACACTCTTAGTGTCAGATGGAGATGGTTAGATATCTTTCAAGGTGCGTTTGGAGACTGATCCAGATCATTTCTGGTCACCTTCTCTATCTCCTGGATTTCTTTTAAAGATTTTGCAACCTGTGCTTGCTTGCTGGCATCCATTACTGAGTATCACCTCTTCACCATCATCTTCACTAAAATGCAGCAATGAGAGGGTCTTTTCAGTGGCAGAGAATTGCTGTCATCACCATCATAAACTGCTGAGACATCACCATTAGCTGGCCTTGCAAAACCAGATGTGATACTATGGGCAGTTGGAGAGGTATCCACATCACTGTTACTATTTGGCATATCAGAAGTTGCAGTGGAGACAAAGGATGATGTAGAATTCTCCCAACAATCCAGTCCATTACTCAACACTAGTGAAAGGCCCATAGAAGTCACTAATTTTGGATACCCTACCTAAAGAGAAGGATCTACTTTTGCCTAATCCACAATGGGTGCTCAGAGGGGTAAAAGTAGAAGCAAGATTTGAAGACATGATGCCTTCTTCATCAAACAACTCAAGGTAACTGATTCTTGGCTCTCATTCTCTCCCATTAAGCCTCTTGTTGAATCCTATCCACTTGTTTGAGAGGATGCATGAGTCCAAGTAGGTAATAGGAGTCCCAAACATTGGATGCATGCTGAATATTAATCTCAGTCGTTCCCATTTGGTCTTATGGCATTGGAATGGATTTTATTCATGCTAAAGCTTCATTGAGATTATATTTTGCTTTTCCCTAACCCGTTTGGATTCTTGTGAATGGGTTGAGCCAAGAATTGATTAGAAATCCATTGTATAAGGGTGAGTAGGCAGTGAGTCACTGTTGGTAAGCTCTCTATTCCTATTTTCCATTCCAATTCCATGCACTTCATGAAAAACCTAAAATTTCCATTCCTAAAATGCATCTCATGCTGGGTGTTTAATTAATAAATGTTTGCCATGCATATTTTGGGTGAGGAAAAGCCTGATGCAATCGAGGTGGCAAGACAAAAGAGGGGAGATCCCCCTTGCCATTAAAGACCCTCAAGGGGTGCACAACCCATCCTGGGAGGAACTTTGCCCACCTCCCAGTGATCCGGAGCCCAAAACTCGTTTGCAGGTGCAGGTACTTCTTGGGAAATTGAGAAATTAACTTGGCATGATGGAATTTTGATGACTATGACATGACACACTCTTGTGTGCATGGGATGTATGGATGTACCTCAGCAAATGTATCTTTAGATACACACGTAGCCATGTATGTAGTGATGTATGGGAATGCATTGCCTTACTTGGGTTGAAGATGGATGTATGTATCATTGGATACACCTATGCAGTCATATATGCAGTAATGGCAGTGATTATGCATGTATGAGAGCCTACCTTGTTGATACGGTCATGGGAATGCTTATTCTCATGCTCAGTAATGCTGAAGTGATGCCAAACATGCTAAGGGGTGCTCAAATGATGCATGATACCAAGCAAACAGTGAATCCCATAGTGAAATAGAAGGAGAACCCAATTTCAGCCCTCTTGTGATTGTTTTAGAGTGCTAGAGAAATTGCTTGCATTTGTAGAGGTATTGCCACTCCCAAGAATTGAGGTGCTGACCTTGGAGAGTAACTTTAGACCTTGCCAAGAACCCCGTTTAGTTTTGGATACTCACTTGGAGCATGCCAAGTATCTACAGCCCAAAACAAGCCTTTCCTAGGTGTGGATAGGGTGTTGGATTGCACAGAACAGTCCCACATTTGTGATTACAAAAATTTATGTGTAAAACTTAGGAATGCATGCATATGCTCATCTTGAAGAGGGCATTGTTGCCTCCGTTTTGAACAAAAAAGTAAGTCAATCGGAGTTGTCTAGCTCTAGTTATAGCCAAAACAGTGATAGGTGGTCTCATGGGACTGCACCTAGACATGGCGGAAAACATGGGGAAAAACAAAGCAAATGAAGATGTTTAGCAAACAGATAAGGGATGCGCACACCCTGAGGGATGACACCAACTTTGAGGTTGAAGAGGAAGACCTCTCTCACTCCATGGGAAGTCTTAGTGCACTCAATCATACCCTCAGTTCACATGAGACTAGACATGGAGAGAGGCATAGGGAAATAATGGAAGGTCAAGCTCAAATGGTGACGGAGATGCACCAAATGACCTCTACCATGGAAGCACTTGCAGCTAAGTTCTCAATGTGGATGGAGTCCCAAATGAAAGGCAATGAAAAAGAGGATAGACCAAGCATGCAAGCTGAAAGAGTAACCATCCCATCCGTGAATGTAGCCTATGCAAGTACCCAAGGTATTTTGGGAAGAATGGGCATTCCCAACATCAGCTTTGAACAAGGAGAGCCCTCACAAAGGCATGAAGATCCCACAAACAATGGGATAAGAAGTAATTCTCAGCCACCAACCATGCCCATGCCACCTGTGCGTGCTCAGCCATCTTTTGGAAGGAATCACTTAAACAATGGGTCATTTGTTGGCAGTTCAATGGATCAGCCCCACTTTGGATATATGGGACAGCCCCCCAACCATGAAAGGGAGTTGAGAGACAAGATCATTTTCTCAAAGTTCAATAGCCAGTCGTCCTCCCCGGTTGAATTAGAAGAATGGCTCTTGAAGCTCGAAGACTACTTTGACATAATGCCAAGAAATGACAATCAAAAGATACACTTTGCCATGATACACTTAGAGGGCTTTGCCCACACATGGTGGTGGTACATAAAGAGGAAAAATCAGTAGCTTGTTGACACTTGGGATGCATTCAAAGCCCTTATGATTCAAGTCTTTGTATCTCTAGTTGAGAAGGAGAAGCTTGCAAGGCAATGGTATGGTTTAGAGCAACGTGGGATGATGGTGCGTGACTACACAAACCAATTCCTCAATCTCACAACATATGTTGAGTCCATTAGTGGTGATGCAAAGCTTCACAAATACATTTATGGTTTGGATCCCCAACTCTCAGTTCATGTTTCAGCCCAAAGCCCATCAGATTTGTTCAAAGCTATTGAGTTGACTGAGAGGTACTCTTGTAAGTACCATCAAGATGCTTCATTTCAGCATGGGTAGCAAAGAGGGGCGTCTCAGCCATTGTTTGGGTAGCAAAGAGAACCTATGTAGTCACATTTTGGGTAGCAAAGAAGTGCTATAAGACCCGGTAGTTTGGAGCAGGTTATGGTGGTGGAAATATGCCATTCAGCACCCCGAAGATCCCCATATACCCCACCTTTAATGCCTCTAGGCAAAACAGTAATTTCAGGACTGCAAACCAAGGAAGAATTGAAAATAGACAAGGGGACGACAAGGGGAAAAATGTTTCAACTTTTGGTGGTCAACGCTCTATCCCGATGGACCTCTACAAAGAGAGGAAAGAAAAATGACTTTGCTTTACATGTGGGGAAAAGTATACAGCCGAGCATGTATCTAAATGTGCTTATAGGAATGCAAAAGCAAGGGTACATAGCATGTTAGTCTTTGATGAATCAGATGAGGATCATGAGGATGCTAGTGCCTTTGCAATCACGACTGAAAATGATAAGGTTGAAGAGGAATGTGGGCAAGAAGAATTCTTTGACTTGGCTGACACCTTCCCATTTGACCCCGGCGATCATGTGGATGTAAATATGGGTGATAAGAATGATTCACATGCTGCTACCACTGTTTGTACTATCTCCCTGGATGCTTGGACAGGATCTAAGAGCCCCAACACTCTTCGTCTTCAAGGCAAGATTCACGGGAAAGATGTATTTGTCTTGGTAGATAGTGGTGGCACACACAATTTCATAAATAGAGCAGTCATGGACAGACTAAAATGTTTTGTCTCTGATTTATAGTAACCAATGAGGGTGCAAGTGGCCAATGGGAGTGAGGAAATTAGTACTCATGTATGCCCAGCTGTACCTATTAAGCTTGTTGAAAATTATGAGTAGAAAATGGATTTGATTGCACTCAATATGGGGTCGATAGACATTGTGTTGGGCTACGATTGACTGAAAAATTTGGGCACCATTTCCATGGATTTTTCATTGCTGTACATGTAATTTTTCAAGACTGGACAGCTTGTTCACCTACAAGGAATTAAAAACAGCAGTGAATTTCAGCTTATTACAGCCAAACAGCTCAAGAAAGAGTTCAAGATACGCATTCAGATTTTTGTTCTGCAATTAAACAAGGAAAATGCAAATCAGTCCCAGAAAATGCATGATAATTTAGCCCTTAAGGCTCTATTTGTGGAGTATGGTGACTTGTTTCAGTTACCTACAACATTACCTCCCAAGAGAGCAGTTGATCATCCCATTGATTTGGAGTCCCATTCCAAGCCGGTCAATAAACCCCCTTACAGGTTGTCCAAATGTGAAAGAGAAGAAGTGGCCAAGCAGGTCAAAGATTTAGTAGATATGGGATTCATTGAGCCTAGCTCATCCCCTTTTGCATCACCTGTCTTGCTGGTCAAAAAGAAAGATGGCACTTTCAGGATGTGCATTGATTACAGAGACTTGAATAAGATCACTATCAAGAATAGATACCCCATTCCTAGGGTGGATGACTTGTTAGATGAGTTGAAGGGAGCTAAGTATTTCACAAGATTGATTTGAGATCTGGCTACCATCAGATACGCATGCGTGAAGAAGGGGATGAGATAAAGACTGCATTCAGGATCGATTGTGGGCTATATCACTTCTTACTCATGCCCTTTGGCTTGACTAATGCACCAACCACGTTTCAGAGCCACGAACAAAATACTTCAGCCTTACTTATTCAAATTTGTATTGGTATTTTTCGATGACATCCTCATTCATAGTCGCTCAAAGGAAGCTCACCTTATGCACATGAGGCAAATATTTGATATACTTAGACAACATAGACTCTTTGCTAGGGAGACAATGTGTTCATTCATGCAGACTGAGGTTGAGTACTTGGGACACATTGTCAGTGAAGCAGGCATTAGATCTAACCCAAAGAAAGTGCAATGTGTTAGAGATTGGCCCACACCTACAAATACTACCTCCTTGAGAGGATTCTTGGGTCTCTCCTTGTTTTACCGTAGATTCATTAGGCACTATGCCACTATTCTAGCCCCTCTCACTGATAGGCTGAAGAAAGAAGCATTTTTTTGGGTTGCATTGGCAGATAAAAGCTTTAATCAGCTGAAAGTCTTGCTTACTTCAGCCCCTATCTTGGTATGCCCTGATTTTTCTAGGGAATTCACCATTCTCAGTGTGATGCCAGCAAAAGAGGAATTGGTGTAGTCTTGCTGCAAGAACATGGGATCATAGTGTTTGAGAGCCAAAAGCTGGCTGAAAATGAGAGGGTTATGAATGTCTATGATCAGGAAATGATAGCCATCCTTCATGCCATCAAGAAATGGCATCACTATTTGTATGGCAGTCGATTTAGAGTGAAGAGCAACCATAGAGTACTCAAGTACTTCTTATCTCAGTCAAATCTGACTCCGAAGCAGAGGAGATGGGTAGCCGCCTTATAGAACTATGGCTTTGACATCACCCACACTTGTGGGAAGGACAATGTAGTGGTTGATTCCCTATCTAGGATGTGGGCATGTAAATTCTCTGCTATCATGGAATTACACAGTGATTGGATACATGAGCTTCAAGAGGCTTACCTACTAGACGCTGATTTCAGCAATGTATTTAAGAAATTACAACAAGGACAATGTGTGGAAAACTCTTCGTATCAGTTGAAAAATGGGCTTTTATGGTATAATGGCCGAATTGCCATCCCTCATACCTCCCCATTCAAGTAGAAAATCATGCAAGAGATGCATTCAGCCCCTATAGCTGGTCATTTGGGAGTCTTTAAGACCTATGACAAAATTGCTAAAAGCTTTTACTAGAAGGGCCTTTGGAAAGATGTGAAAGACTTTGTCTTGGGCTGCGTACCTTGTCAGCAAAACAAGGACAACACCTTAAAACCAACTGGTTTACTTCAGCCATTGCCTATGCCTGAAGGCAAGTGGACACACACACTATGGACTTCATTATCGGCCTACCGGTGACCAAGAAAGGTTGGGGCAGCCCATTTCATTCCCACGAAGACTCAGTATAATGCTTCTCAAGTAGCTAGCCAATTCATGGAATATGTTTTCAAATTACATGGCTTATCACAGGTCATTGTGCATGACCGAGATGTAAGTTTATGAGTAACTTTTGGTGGGCAGTTTTCAGCTCTATGGGCACTCAGTTAGCCCCTTCCACTGTTTACCATCCACAGACAGATGGTCAGACAGAAAGGGTCAACAAATGGCTGGAAACTTACTTGAGGCATTTCTGTCATGATGTGCAACATGTTTGGGACTCATGGTTGCACTTGGCTGAGTTTGCCTATAATAACTCTACACAT
Organism: Lygodium microphyllum; assembly: GCF_053477565.2. Classification (NCBI taxonomy): domain Eukaryota; kingdom Viridiplantae; phylum Streptophyta; class Polypodiopsida; order Schizaeales; family Lygodiaceae; genus Lygodium; species Lygodium microphyllum. The sequence continues at coordinate 126,757,255 of NC_141154.1, forward strand.
GCTAGCATTGGAGTTTCACCTTTTGAGGCCTTGTATGGTTACAAGGTGTCCCTTCTTGTGGTAATCTTCAATGATAAAATAAATCCACAAAGCAAGGAAGAATTGGAGAGAATGCAGGCCTTACTTCAGCAGTGTAAAGCTAACTGGAAGAGAGCCCAAGATCAAATGAAGCTTTATCCTGATGACAAAAGATGGGATGTGGAGTTCCAAGAAGGGGATTTGGTGCTCTTGAAAGTGCCTAAGTCATGATATGCCTCCCTTAAAGATGGGTCTAGCAATAAGTTGGCACACAGGTTCTATGGACCATACCGGATTATCAAGAGAGTGGGAAACTTGGCATATCAATTGGCATTACCCCCATCTACAAAGATCCATAATGTCTTCCATGTGAGTCAGTTGAAGCCCTTCATTGGCTCAGCAGTGGACTATGTTGAGGAACTCCCACCAATAGATGAAGAAGGCATCATTCAATACATACTCGAAAAAGTCATAGACAAAGGGGAAAAAGGCTTCGCTCTCGCTCGATCATGGAATACTTGATTAAGTGGCAAGGTTTACCACTTGAGGAAGCTTCTTGGAGGCCAGCTTTAGTTTTGGAAGAGTTCCCATACCTTTTAGAAGCAGATTTGGCTGAAATCTAGCTAACTATGGCCCTTATTTTCCCCAGACAGACTGCAGACAGCACTCTATTTTAAAGCAGATTTTATTCTGCACTATGGACAGCCATGCACACCATACATGGACTGAAAGTACTTCTTGAGAGCTTTGTTTTGATATATAGCACACCTCGTTCGGAGTCTCCCACAAAAAGTTATGCGATTTACTACAGCAAGGTCCTGTAGTAAACAACATGTTGTCCATTGTCTGCAGCCCGCATTTACTCCAGATATTTGGGTCAAAAACTCATGTTTATAACTCCCCAATAAGGCCCATATATCATACATATCCCATGGTCCATCATACACAATAATACCTCTTCATTCATTAGTATACCCTTGTAATAATGCTATAGAGTAGTACTCTGATCGGCCCCTCTCAGTTAGCACATGTGCCCAAATTGTTTTTGAGGGAAAAAACCTTCGGGTGGGGATGGAATGTAAGAGAGGGGGATTTAATAATAGGGAAATACTAGCTACACTAGCTAGTATATAAGGTGAGAGAGACTTAATTTTTCATTATCAGATAAATATACAAGTCTTCTTTCTCCTTCACCTTGCTCTCCAAGCTTCCATGTCTTGCTTCCCTCTCTTCTAGTCTTTCTCTCTCTATTTCTAGTATTTCTCTCTCCTCGTAACTGTCTTTCTCTCTCTTTTGTTCTTCTTCTTCTTCTTCTTCTTCTTCTGCAATCTTCTCTCTCCTCTTTCTCTCTCCCAGTTCCTCTCCTTGACATTTCTTCACATATTCCATAGCAAACAACCTATCATCCTTTTGCATACCAGTAGAAGAGGCATAATTACCATGTTGCCTCCCTCTTGCTCTCTTATCATTCTGCTTCTTGTAGCAATCCTTAGCTACATGCCCATATTTTCCACAATAGTGACAATCCTTATTTGCATTTGATTGCTATCCATGACTCATTTGGGACTGCTGCTAAGTGCCTCTTCCTCTAGATGAGTAAAGAGCATTTGAGACACATGTATTTGCTTGAGGATTCCTATTTTTCCATCTAGTACCTTGTTGTCCATGGGCTGCATATGCATTTCCAGCACCTCTTCCTCTAAAGTTTGATCTTCCTCTTCCACCTCTACCTCTTTGATTTGAGTACAAGACATTGTCCCTGCTATTTTTAGATCCATTGGAACTTGTATTGAGTCCAAGTTTCACTTCTTCATGCAATAGAAGTGCCACAAGTTCATCAAAGTCAAGTTTCTCCTGATGTATTGATATGGAAGTGTCAAACTCCTTATACTCCTCTCCAAGACCATGGAGGGTAGTGGCCACCAAATCATCATCCTCAACTTCAGCTCCAATTGAGCCTAGTTGTTCTGCAATGGTTCTAATCTCACTCACATAGTCTTCAATAGACCTTCCATTCCTGGATATGTGGCTAAATTTTTTCTTTAATTGTGTCTTTCTTGCATGAGTGACATGTCCGTAATTCTTCATCAATTAGTCCCAAGTAGCTTTTGGTGAAGTACAATTTGCAATTTGCATAGCCTTTGTGTCTGACACACATAAGGATAGCCAATGCAAGACCTTTCTAGCCTTTTCCAACCATGTCCTATGTTCCTTTAATTGATCATGTGTTCGAGATCTATCCTCCAGTAGCTTGGGCTCATCAGGTTTGTGACTAGGTCCAAATAGCCTCTTCCAATTAAGAAATTAGACATCTTGAATTTCCATAGAACAAAATTGTTGTAGTCTAGCTTCTCACATACTATCTAGGTGATAGTATCCTTCTCTCATGTGTTTGCCATTCCAAAGTCTTCAGCTTTACAATACAAGTTTTAATGTAGAGAGTCAATTTCTCAAAATGCCAACAGGCAATGTACTTCAATGACTTGTAGTGCAACCAGTTTTTACTGAAAATTTGTAGCAATGACCACTATTGCATTCTCAGCTAGTACATGTCTTTTGTTCCCATTCAACCACACTTACAATACCTCCAACAACTTTGCATTCTAATTTGATGTGATGATTGCAAGTCTTGGCAAAGAAGCTACTGCCTCTCTTTTTGCAACTCGCAAGGAGAAAACTATCTATGCATCATTCTTGTATTATTTGCTGCCCATAAACAAGGTGCCTATTTATGGATAGATAGGGGGCTACTCTTGATCAAGAGAGCAAAGCACCTTCCAAAGATGCTATGCTATTCACCACTTCAGTGTTATTCATGCTTTGCTTAATACTGAATATGGGACCAATGAAGAGAATAACTAATAGATGAATCACTAGAGAGAGGATGAGGAAGACAAAGTTCTTGTTACCCTCTTAAAACAAGCTTGTGTCCTGTTGTCCAAGCCTACTCCTACCTTGTCTGCTCCCCATAATTTGACCTTTGCTTCACTTGGAGGTGATGTAGATGACGATAAGTATGCTGATAAGAGAGGTGTATGTCACTTGACATGAAGACCAAGCAACAAAAATTGAAGAGAGGTTGTCCACCAGAAGAATAGGTTATCGGTGAGAGGCACCTTCTGATAAGGAGGGACTCAATACATTTTTTCCAGTCGATTGTAGAAGGTCAATGGAAGCTTTTCTAGTTCTTGTCCATTCATAGCATTATTCAGGGCTATCATGAGCTTGGTTACTACATCTTGGCCATATAGATGGGAGCAGAAGCATGCAAGAGTGCCCACCAACACAAATGGTCCTCCCACTGCATGTCCATCAACCAAATTACTAGCATGAATGGTCCTTGTGCTTGTTTGTCAACCAAATTATCAGTAGGAATGCCATCTACCTAAATATGTAATCCTTGAGAGCAGACAGGCCAGCTATGGTAGAACGGAAATAAATCAAGGTTCAAGCATCATCATTATCAACTTGAATGAGACGAGAAAATCATCCATAGAGGGTATGGGGTCTTGCGACCATCATTTTGTTGCATAGGCCATGATGAGGAGCCCACTGAAGAGGCCACTATCAACTCAGCTCAGTTCTGCTAGCTTACATGCATCTTCTATTCCAAGCCCTCCAAATTCTGGTCTCTATTTGCACCTCTTCCACTTGACGATTGTGATAGTGACAACTCCAATAGCTCACACAAAACTAGCTTGAGTGTATTTTGAGAAGAGGACAATAAGCTACTCTGATACCATGTAAAGAATCAAAGAGTGAGATAGACAAAGACTAGGCCCTAAGGGTAATAGCCATGCTCCCTGCTCAATCCATTATCTTCCACACAGTCAAGTCAACTGTAGGTACAACACATACATATACAAAGATCAAGTAACCTAGATGTAACTATGGTTAAGTCAGTATGACTCAACCTTATTGAACTAAAGTAGACAATTGAAGCAAGGACTATGAGCTTGACTCTCAACAACAACTTGTTCAGAGTTGAACTGGTCTTGAAGAGAGAGAAAGCTGAAACTTATGTGAGGTAAAATTTTAAGTCTCCTTCACCTTTAAATAAGTGAAAGGCCTATTTTACCTTGAAAAGATTAAGAAGAACCACTCCAATCCTCTAAAGCAGAAAACCCTTGTGTAGAAGTTTTATCTAGTAGCCTCTTCAATGATGCTTCAATCCTCTAAAGCAGAAAACCCTTGTGTAGAAGTTTTATCTAGTAGCCTCTTCAATGATGCTTCAATCCTCTAAAGCAGAAAACCCTTGTGTAGAAGTTTTATCTAGTAGCCTCTTCAATGAGAAGCCCTTGATGATGGATGGATGCCTAATGCCCAATAATTCTATGCTACTCTAGTGCCCAATAATAAAATATCATTTACACAACAAAGGGCTCTACAAAAATAATATATTCTCCTAATAATCCGCCATACCAACACAAATCACATTAGTCTCTACCATTTTACTACCAAGAATGAGAAACTAGTGTCATAAGTAGGCCTATGCACAATAAGTTACAATCATGCAATACTTGAATAATATTGAAACTCTAGAAAAGAAATAATAATAAAAATCATCGTCTTATTTTCTTGTAATCTCCATAACATTGCAAGGGGGTTAAAAAGCAATTGTCCTCAGTTGCTCAAATTAATTTACAAATAGTCACAAGGACAACCAAACAAGTGCTGCCTCATTGTGACAAATCTATACCACAATCAATGAAGAAAACAAAAATATGTATGTATTGCTTCAATCTTTCAAATCTGTGCATGCCCTCCCAAAAGAAAATAAGGCAGCCATGGATTTTCAGATGTCACTGCCTCACTATGACAAATCTGTGACCTTCGAACTTTTAATGTGAATGTGTCTAGTAAATAGTAATGAGGGAATCACATGTTGGAGATAAAGAATATTTTTGAATTCATTGGGATTATTTGACAAAATTTTTTTTGTATTTGACTAAATATCTATGGTACTGATTACCAATTTGGGTAATGGTCAAATCATGGTCTATTATCTTGTCATGAACTAAAATCTCATTGTCATCATCTAACAAAGGGGGATCCTCAAACAACAAGAATTACATGAGGTGTACATTTAAAAGGTTTTCATGAGCTAATATGAAAAGAGTTATGGATTTTCCAATGTGGTGGTATACCTAACCGGAAAGCATTATCATTAATCTTGTGCACAATACAAAATGGGCCATAATAACGAAGAGGCAATTTGATCTTTGGATGCCTATCGATAGATTTTAATGCTTTTCTATACATAGCCATATCAAATCATTTTCAATATATTTAATAGCTCTACATTTCTTATTAGCTTATATGGAATAACACAACCAAGATTGTTTAATGTGTTTAATCACATCCTCTAAAATTTTCCTATGGTCATATGCCAAAGCATTGATAGTAGAAATATTGAAAGCGATAGTGGTCATGGGGATGGGCAATTTCTTGTTGTGCACAATCTCAAATGGTGCTTTGCTACTTACTAGTAGCAAAGTGTGTTGTATTATTGTAAGTGAATTGCAAAATGGGGCAAATGTTAGTCCCAATTATTGTAAGTGTTTTGCTAAGGGCATCAACTACAAGCCCATGTTGATATTGAATCGTATGATGGAAGTTATGGATAAAGGAAACCCACTTAATATGCCTATAAAGAATTAAGAATTGAGACAAAATATGGTTTATGGTTTGCAAATTAGTTTTGATTAAGACTTCTGAATCCATGAGGTAATACTTCTAGATATCTAAGACATGGACAATGGTTAATAACTCCTTATCATATGTAGTACTATAATTGTGCTTATAAGGTTTTAGCTTACAACTGTCATAGGCATAATAGGATGGCCATTCTATATGAGTATGGCACCTATTCTTGATCCAATGGCATCAATGACAACCAAAAGAAAGGTGGTTAAAATCAAGCATATGCAAAATCAAAGCATGAGTCAAGAAACATTTTAAATAATGGAAAGATTATTGTTTACTAGCTCCCCAATGAAAAACAATATTTTTATGTATCAAGAGTGTTAAAGGTAAAGTAATTAAAGAAAAATTATGCACAAATTTTTGAAGAAACTAGCTAATCCTAGAAAAGAAATGGCTTCATGCAAATTCTTAAGAACATTCCATTCATTTTTAATAGTATGCACTTTCTTTGGATTTACACTAACACCTTGTGCGAACAATATGACCTAGATATTTTAATTTGATCTTGAAAGAAAACACTTTTAGCACTAGTATCATAAAAGTGTTTAGATTTTAGCAAATTGAAAGCTATTTTTAGATGTTCTTTATGTTCAATCTCCACTTTACTAAAAATCAAAATGTCATCTAAAAACACAATGATGAAATGTTCATAATCAATTTTAAAAAAATTATAAGCTTATCAAAAGTAGTAGATGCATTCATTAAACAGAAATGCATGACAACAAATTAATAGAGTTACCAAATTGTGTACAAAAAGCAATTTTCACACTATCAACAAAGTCCATCCTAATTTAATGGTATCTTTATTATAAATCAAATTTACTAAAAATTGAAGCTTCTTTAATTTATTTAACAAATCATAAACATGGAGTAAATGATATAGATTTTTTATAGTGACTTTATTGAGTGCCCTGTAGTGAATACACATGGAGTTTTTCCCCCCCTTCTTTATAAGAAGCACATGTGATCCAAAACGTGACAATGTACGAGGAATGAGGCATTCATTTTAAAGTTCACTGACTTTTTGATGAATTTCCTTTTGGTGAAGTAGACTGTGCTTCTAAGGTATCTTATGCGGAGGAGAAACTCTAGGAAAAAATTCTTTATTGTGATCTAACTCACCTCTAGATGGTGGCAACAACTAATTCAAGTAATCATCTACATAACAATTCTTATTGAGGGTCAAAAAGTGCTTTTGTGATGGTTGTTGTTGTTGGGGTTGTTATTGTTGTTTGAAAATTTAAGCTGATAGTTTACTCATAGATGGCCAGGCTGACCATAATGGTAACATGCCAGCTTAAACTTTTTATACTGAACATTGAGATTTGTAGTTTGGAAATTTACATTGGATGCTCCCAACTTGTTGGTTAAATCTATTTTTAGAAGTAAAATTGATAGAACATAAAAGTGAAAAATAATTTTGGTAACGTTAAGTAAAAGGCTTCTTTGGATTTTGGTTACTATTATGCAAGTGGGATTAAGAAGATTATTGAGAGAAAATGATGCATGAAATAGTTTGAAACTCTTCTTCATTGTCATGTACACGTGACATAGCAACTTGCAAAGAATAAGGTTTAAGAGAATGAACTGTAGCTTGTATACTTGATTGGATTCCATCTTCATATTTTCATGGGAGTGTTTTTGTGCCACTATGCACACACAGCATGAAAAACCTTGGAGTGTATCCTCATGTGTCTTTGTTATTAATCTAGAAAGTCAATGTTATATTAGTCGTTAGTGTCAGTGTCCATAATATGGATGGTTCAAAAATACTGAATTTTTGAATAATTTTAGCCTATTTATGATATTTTGGATATTATTTCGTGTAAATATCCCAAAAGGTGTAGAAAATTTCTAAAATAGGGTGTCATGCAAAAAGCATGTTGCTTTTCAACCAATTTTGGAGATCTCATGCAAAAAGAAGGGCTTTCAAAGTCACATAGTGTGCGATCACAATTTTCAACAAGTAATACTTTGGATGGGCGAAGAGGAGGAGTCATCTGGGTGAATTTTGAGTAGATGTCCTATGGTTTTACCCCCCTTTTAGAGCCAATGGAACCATCAGATTTTCCTTCCGAATAGTAGAGAAGAAGCTAGTTTTTGGTACGGCATTTTTGGTATAAGAGGGAGATCCAGGAGATCTAATGTTTGGAGATTACTTCCGAGTAGTAGTAGACATTATTTAGATAATCCAAGAATCATTTGTCTTAGAGTTTAGCCATCAAACAATTAGCTTATGACTACTGTAATAATCAAGAATACACAAGGTTGAAGTGTATTTAGAGTTCCAAACAAGGATTTTGTTTAATACCTTCTCACGTTCTATCAATACATAGTGCTTCGAATCATTGATATTTGTCTTTATATTGTGTAAAGACTTTGGTGGATTTGAGTCTCTTACCTATTCTTTTTCTTCTCTTCTATCTCCTATTCTTTACTTCATTTTCTCTCTGATCCCTGATGGATACAACCTTTTGACTAAAACCCCTCAGACATTGGTGAACTCGACATGAAAGGTCATCCAAAGGAAAGGGAGGATGGGAGAACAATCACAATTTCTAGTGATGTTTTGCAGTAGTTAGTGCAAAATATGAACATGCTTATGCAGGTACAACTGAAAGAATAGGTGATGTAGGCTTCTACTCAAACATAAATTGTTGTGACGAATGCTTTGTAGGTAGTAGAGCATGAGATAAAGTTGTTTAATGGCAGGAATGTATCTGTAGATTTGCATACCTATGCTTAAAAGATGGAGTTCTTTGGGGTGGCTTGACTTGCATGGAGCTAGTATTTTGTATGGGTCGCTATATATGAATTGAAAGCCCAAGCTACTAAATTATACATGCAAGATGTTGATGAGGTAACTTTCAAGAAGACACTCCGAGAAGCATTTTACATTGAAGACACCAGTTTGATTACTCGCAAGACTTTCCTAGAGTGGGTTCTAAAACCTAATAAGAGTTTGTGGCTACATAGTTATTAAGAGAATCTGAAAGTTGCTTTGAGCAATTAGAATTTGTAGAATAGTAAGCTCTTGCAAGTCAGAAAATTGAATTATTTCTACAAGTGGCAGAACTTGAGCTTCAAGAGAAGCTTGATGACTTGTTAGAGGATCAAACTATAGAGACATGACTTTGTCGGGACCTAAAATGGGTCCAACACTGGCTATAAGCACTAGCCGGGTCTCTCTAATACTCACAAGACAACCCCACATGGCCGCATGGCTAGGAGCATCCAAGGGACACACTGCCCTAATTACTACTATAGATATTGCATTTGTAGTGAAACGTAGTCCAACAATTGTCCTTCCTTACTCCTCAGAGAGAGAACCCACATATCTTGGTATAGTACACCAATCTGATACAAAGATAAAGGAGGCACCCCTCCGGCTAAATGCCGTGGCCCCACTGTAGCTCTCCTACACCTTAGGGATTGGCCCCAAGATGTGTTGCTCTAACATGAAGCACATAGAAACACACTCCACTCTTATTTATTTCAAACATTCCAAGATATAAAATTTCCTCACTTGAAAATTTTCCAAAGATTCGATCGTCTAGCCTACAGCTTGGGTTTCCTCACAACTCCACATAGGTGATGTGTTTAATAATAAATTGCTATGCATCTAAGAGTTACCATGTGACATGCATAATGCAATTGTGGATAACACACCTCGTGCTCAAGCATTTTATGATAAAAAAATAGCCATATGAGGTGCAAAAACAATCCTTTAATGATTTCCAAGCTACTCGTAATTGCAACGTTGCTAACAACTAGCATCGAGTTTCCTCGTGCTACTAGTCTCTCTTAAATTTAAATGGTGATTGGCCTATATGCTATGCATAATCAAATAAATAAAAATTTAAAACATTTTCAGTGACCACTCACTTTTACAACCCCTCTTTTCTCCTACCATTTGGGTTTTGCATTCGTTGGATATGTGTAACATTTATTTTTGTGTAGTTTTTCATGTCAAAATCAATAAGAATCATACTCTAACATAGAAACAAGGCTGAAATGAGGCTCATCCCTCATGCTCCAACCTTGTTATATGTTCATGAACATAAAGTATATTTTTCCCTAAATTTTCAGGTGCAAAAACTATTTTTTCCTTATTTTTTCTATTTTTCCTCATTTATTTATTCATAAAAATGTGATATTTTTAAATTTATGTTTCTTGATTGATCATACCGACTAAAAAATAGTTTTTTTATTAGTTTTTATCCCATATGAACCTCATTCCCCAACCTGAAACGGAAGACACCCTCATTTTTCCTCTTAAAAGACACATTTCGAGTTTTAAATTATTTATTACAACCATGTGTGACTACGGGTTTTGCAGTTTATCATCTGCATCCCTCAAACATACTTCAAACATGATTCATACAAATTTTCTTTCCATGCACACATCATTTAACCATCAAACATCAAAACAATAAAATTTCCTTTGTAAAAAATGAGCATGCCACTTATTTGTGTGTTGTGTGTTATTAAAAATGGTTTTGGGGCAGCTGATAGACCCATCATCAATTCCCCAACAATGTTGGACATTGCCTCTCAGGGTCCTTTTGATCTTGTAGCAATCCGGTAAGCATTCTTTATCCCCCTTTCTTCTTGATTCTCTGTGTGATCAATGTCCTAGAGGAGAGAGGAGAGAGAGAGAGACTAAAAATCAGAGTTATGATTACCTCCATGAAAATCAGAGTGCTCATGACCAAAATGAAGACCTCAGAGAGTAGATCAGGAATGTGCAGTTGGGTTCTTGATCAATCCTAGCATCATCAGAGAGGCATAAATCTCAAGAAAAATGGGGTGCAAATTTTCTCCTCACGACTGAAAAATTGGGTTTTCTTTCATTAATTAAGGTTAAGGTTTTAAATTTAAAATATCTAGTTCATCTCTTTGTGTTCACATTGCAACTGAAGTAGATTTTTTTGCTTTTGGAGGGGCAAATGAGCTCAGATTTGAGATCTGTCTAGTTGGATGGCTTTGTGACGTCAAAATCTTTAAACCTAGGCCCCATGATGCACTTTCTGGCTCCTAGATCATGTAGTTGCTTCATAATGCGAAAGCTTGCAAGGATTAAATGGGGGGTCAAACGGACTCTGATCAACAAACCGAGACTTGCATTGGGTTCCTGGCATCGAACTCCATCTAGGAAAACTCTAGCTCATCAATCCATAACCATTTCATTTTGCATGAAAATTTGGTCTTTTAAGCATCCTGGGCTTTTTTTTCGCTTCAAAAATGATCTTTAAAAGTTGCACTTAGGCTTAAAATAGAGTGAAGGCATATTAAGGATGCGCTTACTGCACTAGTGAAAAAGCATAGAAGAAGAGAAAGATTGCATGTATCTAGCTTATCCAATGTTATGAGCAAAATGGTTGATGTATCTAGTAAGCCACTTGCTTTTATGGCTAACCCTATGGTTCCACCTATTGTTCCCACTATTAGGGAAGATGTATTAAATGAAATGGTTAAAGGCATGTGGGGTCTTTAGTTGAAGGTCACAAAATTGGATGAGAAAGGACTAGAGGAAAGGGGACGGGCAACATCCCCTAAACCAGGTAAAAGATGCAGGTCGTGTGATAGTTTGCAGCATGAAAGGAAGGATTGTGCTCCTTATCATGAGGCCTTGGCATGAAAACTCATCCTTTAGAAAGATGGAAAGATCCATGCACAAGAAACATGAGTGCCTCTTGCTTTGAATTTTGGAAAGGGAGGTATGTGAAAGTTGTTGGAAGACTTGGATGTCTGAAATGCTTATGCAGCTATACATGCTGGTACTTTTGGTCTACAGCTGGATAGAATGCTTGGCTAAGTGATGGTTGCAATATGGACACATGGTTTGCATGTAACTGAAAAGAGAAAATCTACTAAGAGTGAAATGTCTCATGTAGGGCAAGACATTTGAGACATACCTGGCTACTGGGAATCACCAGTAGATGCTTCAGTGTAGGCATATTTAGCAAAAGTGCAAAACGTGGATGTGCTTGTGAAAGAGAAATGGAAGAGAGATGAAGATAATGTAGGGATATCTAAGATAGTGACAAGAAGAAATGTGGATCAGCCTAAAGCTACAAATCAGCCACCTCCTGACCATGTTATGAAAGAGGTTGGATAGGAGCATAAACATGATAGCAAACAAGAGGACAAAAACAAGGGCAAGTAGGCGGGATATAAGCTACCATTTGATATTGAGTCAACCAATGATAGATGCCTTGGAAGATTCTATAGTTGTAGAGTTAGCCATTGCATCTGTAGAACTTTTGAATGCATTCAAAGAGGTTTATGAAGCTCATGTTTTACTTGTTGCAGGAACTCAAAGGGAGATTGGTGACTTGCTAGATGTACATGATTTGTAGGATATAGTTGCTATCTTTGAGACAATTCATGAGCTAGAGGCTATGAAGATAGAGGATCCTATATATGATGCTCCACAACTAGAAAATGTTTCAAATGCTTTGTCAAAGGCCTTGATAGGCAATTTAAGGATGGTTCAAGTTATGGATTGCTTCATTATTTTTTGTGATGGTCAACATGTGTTGGATGCAAGTGAGGCTCTATTTATGTTGATGTGGTACACAATTGTCAATATATGCATGTATTGGACTCTAAAAGAGCATGCATGTTGCTATGTGTTTGTTGATGGGTGCATTAATAGCTTACATATGGAGATTCAACAACCTCTAGTATATGATGCACACCCAAGGCCTAATGACCCTGGCATGGATTCTTGGTATGGTGCTAGAGTTGTGAAAATGCTAGTCATTTTGATCTATGATCTAGGGGGATGCCTTCTTATGTGCATGGTGAGCAAAAAGCTGATGCTTTGGGTGTTTGACCCGAGTGGTGCATCCACAACACATATCGAAGGATGTGAAGGTTCAGAGGGGGTGGATGTTGTGCCCTTACACAAGCATAGTGTGAAAATCCATGGAGTGTATTATCATTTGACTTTCTTATTAATCTAGAGAGTGAATGCCATATTAGTCATTGGTGTCAATGTCCATAGTATGGATGGTTCAAAAATACAAGATTTTTGGATAATTTTAACTTATTTTTGATATTTTGGATATTATTTCTTCTTGTAAACATTCTAAAAAGATGGAGAAATTTTTTGGAATCGAGTGTCATGCAAAAAGCAAGTTACTTTTCAACCACTTTTGCAGATCTCATATAAAAAGAAGGGCTCTTGAATTTCTGTAATGCATGATCACATTTTTTAGGCAGCAAATAACACTTTGAGAGATGGGAGGAGAGGAGAAGGAGCAATCCGGGATAATTTTGAGTAGGTGTCCTGTGGTTTTGCCCCCCCTTTCAAAGCCAATGGAACCATCAGATTTTTTGTATAAGTAATAGAGAAGAAGCTAGTTTTGGATGCACGTTTTTGGTATAACAGGGAGCTTGAGGAGATCTAATGCTTGGAGATTACTTCCGAGCAATAGTAGACATTGTCTAGATAATTGCCATTTAAAAAAATAGCTTATGAATGTTGTAATAATCAAGAATACATAGGGTTGAAGTGTATTTGGAGTTCTATACAAGGATTTTGTTTATCTTCTTAGGTTTCATCAATACATAGTGTTTCAAATCATTAAGCTTTGTCTTTATATTGTGTAAAGGCTTTGGCATATTTGAATCTCTTGCATATTCTTTTTCTTATCTTCTATGTCCTATTCTCTACTTTCTTCTCTCTCTAGTCCCTAGTGGATATGACCTTTCAACTAGAATCCCTTCGACAACATGTCCTTTGGTACCTCCTATAGCACTCTCCTATAACACATACAACAATAGAAGTTGTTGTCGAAATTTCTCAGTGTAGGTAACTATATTATTTTCCCCTTGTCACAAAAAATTGGCCCTATTCCTTTGAGCCTAAAGGTGAAATTAAGGAGGTAAGAAAGAATATTTGAAATTCTTTTGGAATGAGTCCCATGTGATAGGAAGATCAACACTTTGGTGTAGTATATTCCACCATAGGGATGCTTTGTCAAACATATGTTTTGTGGCATACTTGAGCTTGTCCTTCTTAGAAAAGGATACTTGATCAAAATAATCATTAAACTAGCTTAACCATAAGAAGACAAGCTTAATGTATTTCTTACCATCAAATTTTGTAAGCTTGAAAGTCTTGTGACTAATGTGTTTCTCCTTCTGTGTTTGATGCATTAAAAATGACTTGGAGAATACATACAATGCAATTATCTTCATCTTGATATGTAGGCTTCATTGTGCTTCCTACTCTTATAGGACATGAGTAACCTTCACCAAATTATGTAGAAGATCAATTTGTTACTGAAGGGTAATCTTCAAAAGATAAGATCCCACATTAAACTCTCCAGTATTGGTAGGGTCAGTCATTTCATATGAATGGGGATTAAATTCTCCGGGTGGTTGCAATGGAAACAAGGGTTTTTCAAAGGAATGAGAACCTTAGTATATGAAAATAGAGTAGGAGTAGTATTAAAATGATCTCCCTCTCTTCACATAAAGAAAGCAGTCGCTTATGTTAAATATGCTCAATACCCCACCCTCGTAAAGTGCCACCAATGATCAGTGGTGCTCTAAGTTATAAGGTCTCCATTATGAGGAGAAGCCATGTGTGAGCATGGACATAGGTTGTCCTGACTTGTATTTCAAAAATGAGGTCTAACTGATTGGATAGAAAAAAGATAACCTTTTTGGATCTAGCCTTTGGGTTTAGATAGAGTAGTTATGCTTGCAGCAACTCGAGGAACAACGCATCAAGTTATAAGGTGTGGAAGGTATTAGGGGCCCATATTTTGGGGTCTAGGAGATGTGAAAAGGCCTCCCCCCCAGTTGGGGGGGTCTCAAGGGGGCCAGTGACCCCCCCCTGAAGAGGGTCCAAGGTAGCACCCATGGCCCAAATGAAATATTCCTTGGAATATTCCCTAGTATTAGACTAAGAAAGCTTCATAATATGGTTGGAAGCCAACTAGACTATCTTCATAGGGTATAAAAAGAAGACCCTTCCAAAGCCAGCGGTCAAAGTTCTTCTATTTACTACCCTTAAGCTCTTCGCCTATCATCTGTCTAGATCGCCACCTAAGCTTCATAGTGGAAGCACACAGGTGGATAGAGCCATATTTGTATCAATTCATTTAAAATTAAAGTAATTTCTATTCTACTCATATTTGTTGTGTGTTTTCTACTCTTGCTCAGATTCTGCTAGTCGTGCTGTGTTATTTCTACAAGTTATAGGTCTTTAAACAAAGATTTATAATTTGAAGCTTACAAAAGCTAAGATTTGGGGGTGGACAAAGGAAAACAAGGTGACAAGGTTTCACGGTCTGTCATCAAAGCAGACCGATCAACACTATGATGTGATAGTGCCACCACATGATGGTTGCATGCCTAAAGCTAAAGGAGATAATCAAAGTGGTTTTGGAGTATTGAAGGTAGAAGATACTCTCCTTGTCTTAGGTTCGTTTGAATTCTCTCTCCTTAGAAAAACCACCTTCTCTTGAAAAAACCACTTGATAATGGTTTTGTTGCATGCCATAGAAGGATGAAACTTACGTGAGGTAAAATTTTAGGTCTCCTTCACCTTAAAATAAGTGAAAGGCCTCTTTTACCTTAAAAATATTGAGAAGAATCACTCCAATCCTTTTTAGCAAAAAACCCTTGTGCAAAAGTTATATCTAGTAGCCTCTTCAATGATGCTTTATAATGAAGATAGAGAAGCCCTTGATGATGGATGGATGCCTTGATCTTGATATTGAATTGATAATAATGTACAGGCCAATCACTATGCTCTAATAACAATGTTGCATAAATTAGTGCACACAAGCATGATCAACTAGTGTACACAAGCCTATGCACAACAAGTCACAATCATGCATCACTTAAACAATATTGACAATCCGCAAAATAGGTAATAAAATAAATCATCTTATTTTCTTGCAATTTCTTCCATAACAATTTCTACTTCCATGTCAAGGACTCTTTTTCACTTAATTTTGTGGCTATGTCCGTTGTTAGGGTAAATTTTTCTTCAACTCTTTTTTCCATTCTATTTTCATATTAGTGATGCATTTTGGCTTCTAGGTGTTAGTGCTGAGATGTCAGTCTATTTTTCTTGGGTTGTGGCCATTACATTAAAGGGTATTGGAGTGGCATCATTGTTTCATGCCTCTATGCTAAAAAAGTTTGAGTGGCACTAAAGGTACAATTACCAAGCTAATGGAGGCTTTTCATCTAGAAATTCAATGTATAGATGTGTGACACTACACTAGATCATGTAGGAATGAGATAAATCTTATGAGGGTAGATTCAAATGGCCCTAGGCTATGAAGTTTAGATATTCTGCAGGAGTCACCTAGATGTATCCCTTGAAGGACTACCAAAATTGTGCTATCAAGGATTTGTTAGATAGGCACATCATAGGTGATATTAGAGCAAAAGGAGTTGTAGTTGTGAATATAGATAGAATTAATTGCAAAGCTTGTATAAGGTTATAGTTATGTTGACAACGTCCTTGTGAAATACCTCAAATCAATGTTATCTTTGTTAGCTTGTTCTTGCTTGGGATATCTTTGACAAAATACATATTAGCTTGCCAAAAATTCAATAGGTGAGAGCTTCTTGAGTTCCTCCCCCCCCCCCCTTTCCTCAACCTCTTCCTCTACCCTAAAGTCATCACTCAAATTAGTCTAAGTCCATGAGAATAGGATATTCTTCTTGAGTTACCCCCATTCCTCAACCTCTTTCTCTACCCAAAGTCATCACTCAAACCAGTTTAAAACCCATGAAGATAGGATATTCTTCCTCATCATAAGTGATGTAAGGATTCACATAGAATTTTTATTCCAATGGCTCTTCCATGAAGTGCATGGATGTATCAATATGTGATTGAGTGATGATGGGTCTAGGTTCTTTGGGCATTCCTATTCAGTTGATATCTTCCCTAATTGATGAGGGTATTTCCTTGTTGGGCACTAACAATGCTAATGGAGCTCCCCTTCTATAGTTGAGTAATTTATTCATCTAGTAGAATGACTATAGGTTGTGTGGGTATGGTAGCCCCCTAGGAGGCCAATACTACATGGCATTGTGTCTGAATCTTCCACAATTTGTGCAAGTGTGTAGTCAAGGATCAAGGCATTGTGTTAGAAGGTGGTTAATGCCACAATGAATACACTGCAAGTGTAGCCTCATGGGTCACTTCAATGCATTCTTAAGCTTTGCAAGCTTTAGCTTAAGGCTAACTATTTTGTGTGTGAGAGGTGCATGCTTTTCCCTTTGCCTTGCACAACAAAGAGACTCTACTCACTGTGAATGGTGGATCTTTCACTATGTATGGTGATTATACCTACTACTGAATAGCCTTAGTGTTCCTTTTCATTAGCAAGTCATCCATACATATCACTTCTTTAAAAGCCTTAGCCAACATGCCTCTTTATAGACTTGATTTACTAGCTAGTGCTTTGTAAAGCTCCTTATTTCTAATCTTCTTAATGATAAACACTATAAAGAGCCTTTTTATATGGGTTTCTCAACCTAGATCCTCTTATAGAGACTCTAAACATGGGTGATATAGTTGTAGATTTCTTCCTTGTCCTTCTGGCTCATATTCATGAGTTTGGCTATCAAATTATCCACATACCTCTAAGAATCTTTTGATAAAGAAGTCCTTGAGTACATCAAAACTGTTGCGTTCTAGTGTCATCTAAGCTGATGAATCAAGTCCTATCCTTCTCTTCAAGACATAGTGTGAAAGCTTGTGCTCATGTATTTGAGTCTTGGATATTGTTGGCCTATTTAGCAAGGGTGCTTAGTAATGGTTTGGGTAGTCTAGTTCCAAGACTCTTGCTAAGGAGATCATATCACTCTCTTGTCAAGTTTTAGGTGCAATTACTATGATTCAAGGACCTTAGATCTCCTAAGATCACAAGATTTATTTGTGATTATGTCTTGAGGATATTACATTTACAAGTATGGATGTCTCCTCTTAGACTTCTTTTCTGACTTAGAATAGTACATGGCTATCAATGCTCAGGTGAAAATCAAGGCATGAAGGACATACTCCTAGAATTCCTATGTATTGGGGTACCTCTAAGGGTTAAAAGCAAGATCTCCATGTGTTATGTTCAACTTGGTTAGGCCCACTCTTTTTTGAAGTAGCTTTGGGGCTCCAAGGATAGATAGGGTTTATAGGTCCATTCATAAAACAAGGCCTTGATGTCAAATACTTTTCACTTGGGTAATACCTTGATGAGTGTTATCCATGAGTAGGTGAGGCCTCTTCCTCTCCAATATTTGAGCATGTAACTCCCCCACTTTAGCAATGTGTTCTTGCATGTGAGTAGCTAATTTCAAGAGTAGAGGCTTGTAAAGCAATGCGAGCCCAAGGTAGTGACAAAAAAATCCTTGGTTTAGTTGAAGGTGTATCATTGAACAACTCCTTCCACTATTAGTTTTCTCTTTTTTGAATAAGGCTTGGTGAGTTATTAGGGTGATATGGGCCCTAGTGATAAAGGCTAGGGAATTTATAGAGACAAGCTTCCGTACCCTTAACATATTGATAGTTAAGGTGCCTCAAAGATAGTTGAGCAAGGTAAAGGGACCCTCTACAGTACGTACAATAGCCCAACTAAGGTCTTTCTCTAGGTCGCAAGGGTGGAGGTGTCAATGGTGTGATTATCAAGTTCCTAGATTACAAGTGGCCACAAGTATAGGCCATGCTTGGGACTCAAACATTGCCATGGAGTGCTCAACTTGATTCATGGGCCATGATTGTTGACTCAATCATGATGTGTGTTAGGTCATTCAAATAGGGAATTGTGTGGCATGCTAGAGCTGATACAATTAGTTGAGATGGACATGGAAATTTTATGGCCAAGAAGTAGCCAAGTAGACCGCATTGGCCAAGTTCATGGGCCAATTAGCATATTATCATGGATGAGGGAACGTTGATGCCTACATGGTAGGCAAAGTTGTGAAGGTCTTTGTGGTAGCCAAGGATGGGTGGCTTGTTGAGATGGCAAGCTCAAAAAGTGTGGACATTGATGATGGATTGCTTAGTTAGATGGATTTGCATATCTATACTTAGCACATCATTGGTCATTATGATCCTCATATGGCCACCAACTTATCACTTATTATATTTAGTTTGTTGCATCTACCTATAGTAACTATAGTGCCAGTCAATTAGTATAGTCAATAATGCAAAGACTGACTTAGTAGGTCACTTTCCTTTGTGTTGTATCTTATCTATACTTTGTGTACATTGTATATTACGAGAAAGAAGAAGAAGAAACCAACAAGAAAACATTTTGGCCTCTCTCTTCTTATGTTCTTGAGTGAACTTCATCTTTTGTGTATGGTGTGTGTTTGGTGTAGCATCCCAAGCAAGTCTTCCCACCACACGATTTGTGACATGGTACTAAAGTAGTGCCATTGAGAGAGGTTGGTTTTAAGGCTAAACTGAAGGAGAAGAAGTAAGGATTCAAGCAAGCAAGGAAGCAATATGTAAGAAGCTCTCCACTCTTTCTCTTGGATAGTACCTATGGAGGCACTCAAAGTAGGGCAGAGCAAAAATCTGGATTATTGTAAGATTTTTTGTGAAAGCAAAGCATTTTATATCATGTAAATAACCCATTTAGGGATAATCCATCTCAGGCCATGTTGTGCCCCTTTTTAGAGCCATAAGGTTGTGAATAGAAGTTTCAGTGTATACTGCAATTTTACCTATGTTGACAAAAAATGGATGTATAAGTTACAAATTTCAAATCTATAAGTGTAGAGGTACTTGCTAGAGAGAAAACACAAGTTTCATCTACAAATATATTGCTACTTGGTGTTTTGCTATGCACTTGTTGTGAAAGGTTACCAAAGAATTGCTTGTTGTTCTGTATCAAATTTACAAAAATGGTAGAGAACTATGAAAATCCCAACATTGAGAAGTTGGATAAGAACAACTATCAATCATGGAAGTTCTTTGTGACGAACTTCCTTATTGGAAAATGCCTCTTTGAGTTTTTTTTATATGAAGAAAAGGAGGGAGACATAAGTGACCCTATGGTTGCAGAATAATTAAAGGTGTAGTGTAATGTGCCCACCTATCAGCTGTCCCGGCACGCTTTTAGCGATCCATAGGGAGACGAGTCTAAGTGACCCCGCCCAGCACTTCCATGGAATGTCACGGGGTTTGTTGCTAAGGGTTTCCCGAGTCCACCTCACAATGGAACGTCTGCGGGCTGAACCCACTAGGATCGACCTAAAATCTGGGTTCCCAGGGCCAAGGTCTCCTAATAGCATTCTAGTGCCGGGTTTTGGACATCCTACCTTATGCAGAGATACACAATCCGAAGTAGATCCATACTGCACTTGGTTCAAAGAGAATGGGAAACGAGAGGCATGCGCTGCTCAACCTCTCTGCCCATAGGGCATAGTCCCATTCCGGTCCCCTAAAATGACATGAGTCAGGTTCTAACTTAAAATACCTAAATTCAACCAGCAATAAATCCTTATGAAAAGCCTCCCAATTCTTTAGGACCACCCTGCTGTAGGACGGACCCGTCGTGGATTTCGTCCACCCACTTCCCTTGATAGATTTAGTTTCCTATTTAGGTCCTACCACATTTATGTGCGACATTTAAAATCAGCTTCATTAATTAAGGCTTTTAGGAAACATGGTCCATTCACGTAATTTAAGCACAGATACAAAAACAAAACAAGTAGTCCTTTTGACAAACAAGTTCCTTAACTTATCTTCAAGTTAATCTTTGTCTCTTGCCCATACAAGAGAATTATGTATCCCTTCTGTCCAATAGAAGTACCTGGTCCAAATCACATGGCACCAAAATTTCCATCCTTTATCTAGAATAGGATCTTCCAACGCCCCAGATGTTGGGCTTATGGTAGTCTATAGCTCCGTTCTTGATTCGGCAACAAGGGGTGTCCAGAGCTCCACTGACCCTAAGCGACCTAGGAGTGAGACACAACTTCCATGGTTGGCCTTTTCACCACTTGACCTTCAGCCGGTGAATCGAGTAATGCCCTCTCAGAGTAATTTGCGGTGCGATCTTGGAGATGATCCACCCGCGCAAAATATCATTTCTTAATTAATTCATTTAGGATTCAAGCACAATCAAGGCAATCAACCTAATATCATCTTCCATTGAAACATTCCTTTATTTCCCATGGCTACTTGTCATTTCTGACCCTTGCCATGCTTTTGCCATCAAACACAAGCACTTGGAATATTTATCCAAATCACAATGAAACAATCCATTGATTGAAAGAAAAACATTTATGGTGTTGTTAAATCAACCAACAAAACTAATTGTATTTTTTTCAAACAATACAAGAATAGATGCGATAGTAATTTTATCGTATATTTGCTCTCCCCCTTGGGATCAAAGAGTGATTCTATGCAAAATTTACTTAATACTTGCATGCACAATTCTTAATGTCATTTTTTTAATGATTATGCTAATCATAACCCCTAAGCGATTGCTCTATCAATGAATAAGCCATACACAACTAAGTACAATTAACTTCACTTGATATATGCATTTTGCAAAATCCATCTTTCGAATATGTGAGAAGAGGCTTATCCCTTCCCATGACCTATTCTCGTATATCATAGCATGGGTCTAATGCATCTCATGCGAGAATCAAAGCAAGCATCTATCAATTTAGAAATACATTAGTTACGACCGGAACCACAATTGGATTGACAGTGATGCCTTCACCCGAAGCTTCGTTGCTAGTTGTAGGATTGCTATTCGCACGCGACATTCTTTGCTTGGAGGCCATCGTCCACAAGTATACTCAAGAGATTAAGAAGGCAAAATAGATTTGAGATGGGAGAGCGTAAGAGAAGATGGTTAAGTCGAGGATTGAGATAGAGGAAATTGTGCAGTCTCTCAGGGCAACTCTTCTCTCTCTCTCTCTCTCTCTCTCTCTCTCTCTCTCTCTCTCTCTCTCTCTCTCTCAAGCTCTCTCTCACAATCTCTTGGAGGGGTATCATTCTCTCTATAGGCAAAATAGATTTGAGATGGGAGAGCGTAAGAGAAGATGGTTAAGTCGAGGATTGAGATAGAGGAAATTGTGCAGTCTCTCAGGGCAACTCTTCTCTCTCTCTCTCTCTCTCTCTCTCTCTCTCTCTCTCTCTCTCTCTCTCTCTCTCTCTCTCTCAAGCTCTCTCTCACAATCTCTTGGAGGGGTATCATTCTCTCTATCTCTCTCTTGTAGCCTCTCTGGGTATCCTTATGCTCCCTTGTGCCTCCCCATGCCTCATATTTATAATGGATTAGAGAGGAGGGGATAAGACTGAGAACAAGAGTGGAGGGCTCTTGGAAGACTCAATGATCTAATGCTCAGATCATAAATCTGATGATCTGATGGTTGCATTGGCTCCAAAAGGGGGATAAAACCTCAAGACACTTGGTTAGAAAGCTCTCAATTCACTCTTTTTTTTCTTTGTTTGAAGTGCAGTCTATTGCCTGTAGACTGCGATCGCGGCACACGCGAGTTCGCTTGTCACTTTTCTTTATTTTTTCTTTTTATAAAATCTCCAAAACTAACTAAAACATCAATTGTATTTTCTTTTAAATGACTTTCAGTTCTATCTTTTTAGGATAATATCTAAAATATACTAGTTTTTTTGCCCAAAAATCTAATATTTTTGGACCATCCAAACTATACACGTTAATACTAGTGATTAATATGGCTTATAAGTCTCGTTCACATTATAACTTCCGTGAAGGGTGGCTACGGTCCTTGTCAATCTGAGAAAATGTCGGGTTACAAATCTCAGTTTATTTTAAAATATATTTTTAATTGAATAAAAATTATTAGTTATTAATGTTAGTTAGTTTTTACCATAGTTAGTCTTTAGTTAGTAATCTTACTAACTTATTAATTGACTAACTAACTTTTGAACTAACCAACTAACTTTTATTACGTGGAAATATTACACATAGAAACAATGGAATACAAAAGACAATAAATTGATGTATTGGCTATCTACAGTCATTGATAATACTATGCTGGGACATCTCTGAAACGTAGAAACTTCACATGAAACCTGGACAATTTTTGAGAACATGTTTTCAATAAAGAAAAAGGGACGGAAGATTTAACTCAAGCAAGAGTTAAATATCTTGAAGAAAGGAAAGGTGTCTGTGAATGAGTATGTTTTTGAAAGAGAGAAGCATTGTAGATACCTTTGCAGCTATTGATGCAATGCTTGATAATGATGATTTAGTTTCATCCACTTTGGGTGGCCTTAATAATGAGAAGTCTTGGAAATAATTTGACACTTCTCTATAAACCACATATTCAAGAATTTGAAAATTTTCACAAAGTTTGGGAATTCCTAATGTGATTAATATTTGGACACATGGTCAAATCTTATTCCCTTACTTGAAGGTGAAATTTTTCCTAGATACTATATAACTAATCCCCCCAAGTGTACCACTCTCAAATATGAGGTTAACATTTAGTCACTTTTTCAAATCTTTACTCCTTATTTGAAAGTGAGACTTAAGAGATTCTCAAATTCTCTAATGTGGTATTTATATATATAGAAGCCATTTCGAGTTTTTGATGAGTTGATCTCTCTGCTAATGATCACTGAAGAGATCAACATGTAGGGCGAATCATCTGAATGAAGTAGTGAACATGTCCAAGTATTTTACTCAAGTTCAAGAAGGGGATATGGTAGATCCCCTTCAAGAGACCATGGCATAGGACACGCTGGTGATAACAAACAAAAAAAGTTAAACTAGTAGTTCTATGAAATGTAAGTTTCAAGAGGCCATGGAGACTTTGAAGATAGGGGAGCTTTAGAGGAAGAGGTGGATGGAAAAATAGAGATTATGACAGTTTTGGTATTATTTGTTATTATTTTGGGAAAATGAATCATGTTGCAGTTCATTATTATGCTAAGAAGGATAATATCTACAATGGTAAATTGCAACAAGAAAATTGTGCATTGTCTACATGATAGAATGAAGATAAAAATGAGCATTTGCTCGTTATACAACATATGATGAATAATGTTATAAGAAAGAGGGCACATGATGATGTATAGTATGTTGATTCGGGTACATCTAATCATATGATCAACCATGCTGAATGGTTTTGAGAGACTCATAATTTACAAAATCCAAGTTGTGTAGATGGGTGATTATTCATGCCCCACCTAATTTCACATATTTGAAAAGTTTTCTTGTCTTTACATGATGGCCAGCAGACAAAGAGTTTGTTAGATGTATTATATGTGCCATCCATTACAAGTAATTAGTGTCTATTGGCTTGTTGAGAGTGGAAAAAGACCGAATTTTTAACTGCTTTTTGTTGTTTTTGAGGTCTACATGATTGATTTTTGATGGATTTAGAGTGATGCATGGAGAGTGTTTTGGATGATATTGATTATGTTTTGGAAGTTCATGATGATTCTTAGTGGAGATATGAAGCTCTGTGATGTTCTGATAGGTTTTGATTGGTTATGTATACCTTCTGTAATAGCTTCTATTTTGTTTTGATTGTCTTCTGTATGAAGCATGGATTGATGATTGATGAAGATTGAGATATTTTGGAAGCCTATTGAATAGTTTTTGATAGTTTGGAATGGTTTGAGTATGAGTTATGAGGTTTTGATGACCTTCTGTAACCCTCTATAGACCTTCTGTAGAGCCTCTGTCTCTGCTCTGTCTCTGTACTATAAATGTACTGTAGCTGCTCTGGTATTGTACTGTAACTGTTCTGTAGACCTTCTATAAGTGTTCTGTAGAATGTATGTGTGACTTTGGGAAAGTTTTCTAACCTTTGGAAAGGATAAATCTAAGTTCAAAAGAGCTAAAACAAATGGAAGAAGCAGCTACTGAAGACTGAAGAGAAGACTAAGTGACAGTGACAGTAATGAGCTGTGAAAAGACACTGTAGTGGCTTTGTGACTCTTCATATCAGACATACCTCTTGGGAGGTGCATCCACGACCTAAGAAGGATTATTGAGAGTTATTACAAGAGAATTTTAGTGAGGATATGATGTACTATTGATGGAGAGAGAGAGAGAGAGAGCTAGAGATAGCCAATTCTATCAAAACAGTGTAACTGTATATGAGAGATTGAGAGAGAGAACTATGAAGACATTGAAGATGAATATTATGTGATTAATTTCCATTCAAAGATGGTATATTCCTTTGTGTTCTTTGTTATATTGATGGATTCTATGAAGATGTTGAAGATTATGGTTGATTCTATCAAATTCGTGGAAGATATCTACTATGATGCTGCATGAAGAATTGTTGTTTTCTTTGTTTTGGTCATCAAAAGAATGAAATAAAAGCTTGTTGATGTTACAAGATAGATTTTCTTGCAAGATAATTCCCTTTTCCTTGGTGTTCCTCTTGGGGCTCCATGTTTTTGGTGTGCAGCCGGGGAAACTTGCCATCAACAAGCATCAGAAGAGGCTGAAAATGAAGGAAATGGCATTGCCAAGAAGAGGAGAATTCAATGGAGGTTTGCAAAGTTCCTTCTTCCACTGAAGAGTTGGAATTTCTCATTATCAAAGCCACTTTCCACAAGAAGTGCATCCCACAATGGCAGAAATATATCACCATCATGATGTATGCTCTATGTGGAGGACTGTTTCCTCTTCCTGTTGAAGTACCAAAAACTTGCATCTTGGTGGCAAACTATTTGGGAACAAACTGAAGAGCAAAAACAGAGAGAATGACCATCCATGGAAGATTTGGCATTCATTGAGAAGTTTCAAGACATCATCAAGTGGGAGATTGTGAAGAAACTTCAGGAGTCTTGGTCTGTGGAGGTTCACGAAGACAAGAAGGAAAAGAGTTAGAATTTGTTCGTGGATGCTCAACAGCAAGATATGTGGGATGCTTGGTGCACTAATAATATTCAGTTTATCCAATTAGCAACCCATTGGAAGTTGGTAGACAGAGTGTTTTTCACAACATACATTGTGGAAACCTTAGAAGATGGCATTATTATAATGACGCAACAACAATCCTAAGAAGAATGAGTTTTGATACTTTCAGAATAGAATATCTTCACCCCTGTAGTGGTTTGAAAGCTGAGTTCAGAGATGCTGAAAAGAAGGAAGTAGAAGAGATGTTGGCCAGAGAATCCCTTAGAGACTGAAGCCTCCTCTGATACAATCCTATTGAGTCCAGACCAACTGGTTAAAGCCAACCCCCTAATGAATGACGCAATAAAGAGGCAAGCGTTAGAATGAGTCTAGAGGTACGTGAGAAGAGAAAAGGCAAAAATTAAAGCTGAGAACAAGCTTGCAACAGAAGTCTCCTTTGATGTCCTAAAAGCACTCTTTACAGAAGTCCCAATGGCAACTCAAGGTCCCCTTCCTAGTCAGATTTATCCTAGAAATATTGATGAGGATAGGCTAGCAAATGTAGTCCCATTACCAGTTTTTAAGGGAGAGTACAATGAACACCTTGATCTTCATGTAGCAGAGTTCATGGTAGCATGTGTGGCTAACAATGCCAGAACCCCTGAGCATTGGTTAGCAATATTCCCTGCCACGTTCAAGGGTGCGGCATTTCAGTGGTATGAGAGACAAGCAGTAAGAACTTTTAGCACTTGGGATGCCTTCCTTACTAAATTCAGGCGTGAAGCTTTTGAAGAGCGGATGCGAGAGGAGTTCATGACAGTCCTTTGGAGAAAGAGTAGAAGCTTATGTCTCGTGAATGGAATTCATCCTGAAGAGATGGACTAACCATCATTTGGATGAAGGAATCCAAAAAGGAGTGTTTCTCAGGGGCTTAAAACCAGAAGTTTGCAAGTTCGTGGAATTGAGAAGACCAGTCAATTTGCAAGCTGCAGTGGAAGGTGCAAGATTGTATGACGAAGTTGAAGCAAGGCTGTCAATGACTCCAGAAAGAGGAGTCTTACCTCCTCCCATGCCAGGAATAGTATACCCACCAAATGCAGTCCTAGGGACACTTCCCTACCCCTATCCCCAGATGCAAACAGTGCCGCAGTATAATGCACCTAATCCAGTGTGGTCACCGTAGACAACAGTGCCTCAAATGATGGTTCAACCACAGCAACAGTGGCCTCAAACAGTTCCTCCAATGGTGACTCAACAACAGTGGAATCCTATCAACTGGAATCAACAACCCCAAGTCTCAGCAGGAGCTCTGAATCAGGGCTAGAACAGAGGACCTTCTGGATCGACCCAACCAGTGTATGTAGTAATTACAGACGCTTCCCAAGATCCCACTACAAGTACTTCAGGAGGTGAAAATTTGAAGGACTACTTATCCAACTCAGTTGCAAGTATCAAGAAAGAGCTTCTGGATGTGATTACAGAGTAGCTACAGACGTTGAAGGTGAATACGGCCAATATATCCACTCCTACGGGAGCTCGAAGAGATGTGATGCGCTCTAATACATGGTGTGGAAAGTGTCATCAAGCAAGACATTTAGCCACTGATGAATGTATCCAAAAACCAACCATTCCTGGAGCCTTCTGCTCCTACTGTTTGCAGAAGAACCATATAGAGGATATTTGCTATCTGAAAGAGATGCATGAATGAAGACAAAAGGATGAAAATGCAAGATTCAACTTGCTGGAATCCAAAATGACAACATACGATATTGAACCAAAGCCTAGAGAGTTTGGTTCTAATTTCGGTCCAATGAGGTTTCCCTCTCAAAGTTATAGAAGATGACAGTCTGGCAGAGATCAGAGATGGAAAGTTATAGGTGTGG
Organism: Lygodium microphyllum; assembly: GCF_053477565.2. NCBI lineage: Eukaryota > Viridiplantae > Streptophyta > Polypodiopsida > Schizaeales > Lygodiaceae > Lygodium > Lygodium microphyllum. Next base: position 126,784,706 of record NC_141154.1, read on the forward strand.
AGAAAAGGGACATATCTCTCCCCGAATTGTCCAAATCCTAGACGATCTGTGGATTACAAGCCCTTATGCAGTTGATGCAAAGGTGAAGGCCACACTGCAAAATCCAACCCCTGTAAAGGCCAATGCCACTGATAGAGGTACAAGAGCTTGCCTCCAATTTGGTAGAGCTGGAAGTTGCTGCTGTTACGCGCACCAAGAAGAAAGAATCAGTGGTTCGGGATGAAAATAACTCTCCTACCAAGACTGTGAAGTTTAACTTGCCAGTAGAGGGATAGAGTAGTACAGAACAGAATAGTGCAGTACAGAACACTGCAGTGCCACAGAGAGTTATAGAGACAATTCCAGAGATAGGACCAGAGGCCCAGGAGATAGATGATACAAAAGCACTTCCAGAAACAGAAAAAGTGCTCATGCTGTAATTGTTAGAAGAAAAAGAAAGATGAAAATGGGTGTAGCCCCATTCCCCAATCAGCTAGAGAAGCCTGTGGATCCTATCAAAGATTATTACTTGGTTAAAAACCTAGACACTTTTAAACCAAACTTAACATTCCGGCAGTTGATGATACTGTCTCTCGACTGTCGAAAGAAATTCAAAAGCATCTTGACAAGAAGACATGGACTAAGGATCGCTCCTTCAATAGCGACCAAGACCAATAAGGCCTCGGAGCCTGTAAAGGAAGTAGATGTGGCTAATGCCTTCCTAGACCCTGGAACCCCAGAGATTAGTGTATGAATAGAAGGATGCTTTATTTCAGATGCATCGATTGATGGAGGCTAATTAGTAAACATAATGACGGATGTGACAATGAAGGACTTAGGGTTGCAAGGAATTCAACCTACACAGTGGCTTATCAGATTGGCAGACCAAAGCAGAATCAAGCCGTTGGGCATCCTCCCATACATAAAAACAACCCTTGCAGGAAGAGACTATCGACTGACATACCTAGTGGTGAAACCAAATTCTTATGGAACCTCATACCCTCTATCTCGTTAGAAAGACCTTGGCTTTTTGAAGCAAGAGCCAGGATGGACTGGTTCAAAGGAACCCTAACCCTAGGCAGAGGACCCAACAAAGTGGTGTTAAAGCTGTATGGATCGCAAAAAGGCAATGGATCCACATCCATTGAAGTCATAACTAACTCCTCTAATGAGGTAACTGATGGTACATCAAGAGATGAAGAGGCTGTTAAGCAGATCTTTCCTAAGAAAACAGAGGCACAGTCCCTAACAGTGGGCACTGTTAGCCAAGTGCCAAGGGAAGCAAAATCCTTGTCCATGGGTGAATACCTCTTGCCTCAACTAGAATTAACTTCTAAAATCACCTCTGATAGTGAAATAGAAGCATGGATGTACTGTTCTCCCTGTTACATGACAGTCGCAGAGACAGAGTAGAGACAGTACAGTTACAGAGCAGAGACAATACAGTTACAGAGCAGAGACAGTACAGAGACAGAGAGGATATAGAGATAGTAAGAGATATAGATACAAAGCCAGAGCCAGAAGCAGAGTCAAAAGCTCTGACAGGAGTAGAAGCATATGCAGAGGCAGAAGATCTGTTCTTCTCCTACAGAGCCTCTACAGAAATAGAGGCAGAGCTTCCAAAGAAAGAGGACGAAAATTATGAGAAAAAAAATGAAGCAGGTTATGAAAGTGCAGATGAAGAGTTTTCTATGATAGAGGATGATCTTATTGATGTCCCTACAGAGACCTCAAAGGCCGAAGATCTCAGGGTGTTGGATGGAATGACTATGGTTCCGTTTGGGTTGATCAATGGACCACAAAGTATGCAGAATCTGTATAAGCAATGGATTAAAAGCATAAAAATCAAGTTAACTAGTGGCTCTTGTCGCCCTAACTGTTCAGTCCAAAGAAAAGATGATGATGATGCCCCCTGCCAACAGAAGCTAGAGCCATCAGAGCCCCGGTCTCTAGCAGGTCCGTGCTATGTGACATTCTTGGACGTATCCTCTAAAGATGAATCCCTAAGTCCATAAGAAATCATTACTCACACAGAAGTAGACAAAACTCTGATACCCTTCTGACAACCTAAACAGACAAATGAGTCATCTGTACAAAAGGAGGACACTGGTTCTAGTGGAACATCAGACAAGGATACTACTCTCTTAAAAGAGTCAGACCTCTACCCAGAAGCAATCCGTGGGACATTTATCTGCGAAGTGGAAGGTGAAAGACAAGTAACGTTCTTGGATATTGACGGTACTGAACATCACCTGAAACTAGGTCTCAATCTTCCAAAAGAAGAACTAGTGGTCATGCAAGACCTACTCAAAGAGAACTTAGATGTGTTTGCTTGGTCCTACAAAGACCTAAAGGGGATTGATCCCACAGTATGTCAACATCACATTGATCTAGAGCCTGATACCAAACCGGTAAGGCAAAGACAAAGGCATATGAATCCTAATTACTCTGCTCTGGTGAAGGCTGAATTATTGAAACTTCTTGAAGCAGAGTTCATTTATTATGTGGCTAATAGTGAATGGGTTTCGCCCATTGTGGTAGTACCCAAGAAGAATGGGAAACTTCGAATATGCGTCGACTTTTGAAAGCTCAATTCGAAGGCAAAGAAGGATCATTTTCCTATCCCTTTTACAGACCAATTGTTGGACACAGTGGTAGGCCATGAGCTGTATTCCCTCTTGGATGGATTCAACGGATATAACCAAGTCCAAATCGCAGAAGAGGATCAATCTAAAACAACCTTCACCACAGAATGGGGGACCTATACTTATAGAGTAATGCCATTTGGGCTTTGTAATGCTCCTGCCACCTTCCAAAGAGTTATGATAGCTGCCTTCCAAAATCATTTGCATGATTTCATTGAGGTGTATCTTGATGAATTTTGTGTCTATAGCTTGATCCGTGAGCACTGGGGACACCTAGAGCAATGTTTTGATAGATGTCGCGAGTATGGGATTTCTCTCAACCCTAACAAATGTGTCTTTGGCGTCTCCTCGGGAGTTCTATTGGGCCATATTGTCTCTGCACTAGGGATTGCAACAGACTCTGCAAAGATTGAAAAGATTGCCGCCTTAATAGCACCAACAAACCTCAAGCAATTGAGAGGATTTCTTGGCCATGTGGGCTACTACAGAAGATTTATTGCACATTTTCCAACCAAGGTGGCCCCTCTACACAAGCTCCTAAGGAAAGTGGCAGACTTCCTTTGGACTGATGACTGTGAAGAAACCTTTAATACCCTAAAACAGTGCATGATCCAAGCACCTATTTTACAACCTCCTGATGACTAGACGAAGGAGTTCCATGTGCACACAGATGCATTAGTTGAAGGGCTAGGTGCTGTCCTATGTCAAAAGGGCCCCTCTAAATTAGATTAACCAATATATTATGCAAGTTGAAAAGTCACTGTTAGGGAACGGAACTACACAGTGATAGAGCTTGAGTGCTTGGCAATGGTGTTTGCACTGGAGAAGTTTTGACACTATCTATTGTCAACACATTTTAAGTTCTATGTGGATCATGAAGCCCTATCCTTCTTGATAAACAAAGCAGATGTTAAAGGATGACTGATGAGATGGTTGCTACTATTCTAGGAGTTCGACTTTGAAGTGGTAACTAAGCCTCGCCGTTCCCATGTCCTAGCTGATCATCTATCACGAATCCCTCAATCAGAAGTAGAGGAACAGGATGATCCAGACCTTCCTGATGCTTCCTTGTTTCTAGTTGAAACAGTTACCCCCTGGTATGCAGACATAGCCAACCTCTTGGAAACTCAACAGTATCCTCTTGGCATCTCAAGCTGTGAGAAGAAGAATCTTCTACTAGAATCAACCCCCTACACCTTGCTAGGCGGAACCTTGTACAAGAAAGGAAAAGATGAAGTGCTGTGAAGATGTGTTGCAGGGGATGAAATAGGCATAGTATTGAAAGCATGCCATGACGAACCATGTGGTGGACACTTTGCAGGAGAAGCGATAGCTAGGAAGGCTCTGTTAGCAGGATACTAGTGGCCGACTCTCCACAAGGATGCATATGATTACTGTAAAAGATGTGATGCTTGTCAGCGAATGGGAAAACCCACCAAAACAAGTGCCATGCCATTGCAACCCATTCTTCCCCTAAAGCCGTTCAAGAAGTGGGGGATTGATTTTGTGGGTCCCATTGATCCACCTACTAGACGAAAGCAGAACATATACATCTTAGTATGTGCAGATTATGTCACAAAGTGGTGTGAAGCTAAAGCCTTGAAGCAGGGATGATGGTTACAACGTAGCCCTATTCATGTACGAGAATATTATCACCTGTTTTGGCAGTCCCCTTGAGCTGGTAAGTGATAGAGGTACTCATTTCCTTAACAAAATTATGGAGGAGTTGATGGAGCTGTATAAGATCCGCCATCGCAAGTCCACTCCCTATTACCCTAGAGCCAACGGCCAAGTTGAAGTCACCAATCACATCCTTTGCTTGATTCTGACAAGAACAATTGCCGCACATCATTGCGATTGGGACGATCAACATATAGAGGCCCTCTGGGCGTACAGAACCTCCCATAAGGCAGCTACAGGACATACCCCTTTCCAGCTAGTATATGGTACAGAAGCTGTCTTCCTTATTGAGCTGGAATCTCCCTCTTTGCAAGTGGCAGCTAAAGAACGCTTGGGAGATGATGAGTCACTTCAACACCATCTCCTGCACTTGGAATGGTTGGATGAGATACGACGGATGGCCCTACGGTGCATGGAAACCACTCAAGTGTGATGCAAGGTCTATCATGACAGCTTCATCAAGCACAAGGAGTTCAAAGAAGGTGATCTTGTTCTAGCCTATGATTCGAGATTTGGTAAGTTTCTTGGCAAGCTCCAACAATGGTGGATGGGCCTATACAAGATATTGGCCGTTAATCCTAACGGCTCTGTTCAGGTACAGTCTGTTGATGCCTCTCATGATCCTTTCCTTATCAATGGCTATCACCTAAAGAAGTACTTCCCTCCCTGGGGATCTTGACAATCATAGTTGACCTACCCCTTCCCTTTTGGGCATCGTGCTACCCTTCTTGTCGTGCTTCTAATAGCCATCATGATTCTCCTCATGAGGGGGTTTCGTTCTACCACCCCCTCGCAGAAACATCTCAATCTGACATTGTTCTCTTCTCATCTAATCCAACAACAGTGGCGAGGTTGGTCCTGACATAAGGTATTTCTACCATTCTCTTTCATAATGAAAAAACAAAAGAAAAAAAAAGAAAAAAAAGAAGGAAAAACAAAAGAAAAGAAAAGAAAAGAAAAGAACAAACAAAACAAACAAACTGTAATGGGAGAAAAGGAAGAAATTCCCTGTCATAATAGGCCTCGTTCCAAGAAAAGGTGGAAACACCCTTGGGCGGGAAGCTGACTGTGGAAAAGGTGGCAACACCCTGCAGTTCAGGATAGCTGACTCACTAGCATAACCTCTTCAGCAAATAATTTGAAGTCACCTCCCTTGGTTTGTTGTCTCTACAATATCAGTCCGTCTGCCCTTCTTAACAGATGACTCTTCTTACAAATCATTGAAGTATGAGATTTGTAGGCTGCCTCCCTGGGTACGCCTCGTCTTCAAGATCCTAACGACAACAACAATTGACATGACCTTCATCACCAAACCCTAGAGTGATGTGAGTTTTCATCCTAACAGGATGGGGACGTGTGTATGGGCTGCCCTCTATATCTATCAAAGAGTGAGACAGAGGGTGGGGGGAGTGACCAGTTTTTCCCTTCCAATCAAATGAGAGGTGAGATGTGTGAACAGAGTGTTGCATGCACGAGATGGGCCTCTCAATGCACAAAGCACGATCTGTTTCGGTGCACTGCACTACAAGGCTCCATGGCCTTCCTTCTTGCACTGTATGCCGGCACAGGGTGGGATGCCCAGTTGCACCATCAATTGCGCACAAGGCATACAACCTTTGCACAAGTGACCGTGAGGATTACATCAATGGGTTTCAGGGATGGGTTGCCCCCTGTATCTTTTAACAGAGCGCGAGACAGAGAGTGGGCTGAGTGTGACTGGTGTTTCTTCAATCACTTATCGAGAGGTGAGGATTGAGAGACATTACGACCTTTGGAGTCAGGTACGTTCCCGTTTTCCTATACACCCACGGGCTGGGTTTCTGCCATCAGCACAGGACACATCACTCTGTTCTATCCACTGCACTACAAGGCTCCCTGGCCTTCCTCCTTGCACTTATGCTAGACGGGGTTGGACGCACTGATGCACCATCAATTGTGCACCTTGGCATACTCTCTCTACACCATTCCTTTGTTGATTTCTAAACCAGGTGTGAGCTATGGGTTTCATCATTATTTTCTCGAGTGATGTTAGTCATGGGGCGAGTGATTGCTCTTTCAATCCATTTGAGTGATCGTGAGTTGAGTGCAATATCCCTCGCCATCGACGAATTTCCTGTGATTCCTTCAACTAGCTACCTCCTTGGGTGCTGCTACGTGGTCCCTACCACAAAGGACGTTAGACGAGTGCTGTAAAGATACCTTGTTACCTCCTGCAGCCGATGATGACGATAGACGCAACCTCGATAGTCGACATTCCTCCTTGGTAGTATGGGCCAAGTTTTTCTAACCCTACACCTTTTGTTTCTTAGTACCGGTTATGTCTTAAGTGTGGGGACGTTGTGGTTGGTCTGATGTGAGGTATTAGGTTCTTGATGTTGGGTTTACCCTTCCTGTTAAGGTCTTAAGTGTGGGAACGCGTCCCTGCGCGTCCAAGTTGCATATCCCTATGTATATACCCTGTTATGATCATGCATCTATGCCATGACTTCATTTTACCCTGATGGGGTCCCTTCCCCACCCTTCCGTTCTATTTCACCCTGTCCCCGAGGTTGTTCCTTGACCATTTGCCCTTATTCTTGGTTTTGCGCTTCTTTCATACGAACGGATCCTATGTTCACCGGAATCCCAATTCAACCTTACAGCCATGTTCGTCCCTTTGAACTGCCTATTTTTCCTTTTTATCGACCCCTGTTCCGACAGATGGTTCTTAAGTTATTAATTTTTGAAACAATTCCCGTAAATGGAACGGTTTCTCATGTGAACGCGTCTTTATTGCTTCAGAACCCTGATCTGATGTGTCAGCTCTATCCTACCCATTCCCTGAACATTTTTTCTTTTTATTCCGTGTCCTTTCGATGCACGGTTGATCCGTTATTAATTTTTACAGGTTTTCGGACCTTTTTCGTGCTTATTTCACATTTTTCCATGTGAACTTGCCCTTTTTTCACCGGAATTCCATTTTAATTTGATAGTCATGTCTTGCTAGCCTTTCCCCCATTTTTTCCTTTTCCCCGCCTCTTCTGACTGTCGAATTTTTAGTTATTAATTTTTTCGAGTGTTTTCAGATGTATTTTTTGTGTTTTTTTCCACGTGAACCCATCCTAATTTCCCCCAAACTAAGTTTTGATGTGCCAACCCTCTGAATTCCTTTTTTTGGGACATTTTTCATTTTTACTGTCCTCTCTTTCGACATACAATTTTTCCTGTATTAATTTTCGAGTCCATTTTCGGGCCCATTTTTTGGGTTTTTCCCATGTGAAAAGCGTTTTATTGATTTAGTTGATTCCACAAATTCATTTAAAATAAAAAATTACTTTTTTTTTTGAAAATTTACCAATATTTTTGAAATTATTTGAAATATTTGTAAGGTGGAAATTAAAACGAATAAATTAAAAAAATTAAAAATCTAAAAATTCATTCAAAATTATATGAAAAATGAGTAAAATTCATAAAAAAATAGTAAAAATTCAGAAATAAATTCGAATTTTTTTAGAAAATTCCACAAATCCCTTGCCCTTTTTCCACTAATTTCTCAATTAAAAATATTTCCATAAAAGGAAAAAATATTCTTTGAAGCCAAAAAACCCGAATTTTAATATTACACATAATAAAAAATTCATTTTCAATCCTACAAATCATTTGAAAATCATGGCTGAATTAACATACATTGTGGATACTTCCTAAATGGTTGAAATTTCATTCTTCCACTTTATAACATATCCCTATGTTATATATCCTGATTTAATTATTATTAAAAAAACAAACAAAAAACACACAATCGAATAAAGGGAAAAAAAACCAAATCAACCAAACCAAACAATATACACAAAAAAATACACCTAAAATACAAAATTAAAAAATAATAAAAATAAACCACAAACACTAAGGTGCTTTATTTTTTGTTCAGTCAGTGGTCTTTGATTTTGTTTGATTAGATTCATTGCTTTTGGGGGGACTACTCCGTGCGCCATCAGTCCCTTGCATACACACCCCTATAACCAGGTATTTATTTTATGATTTTTATTCATAATCATTATCCATTAACCATAATTAATTGCTAAAATAACATTTTCCACGCATATTCGCGCTAAACACACAATTTAATAATTTTAAAATCAACCAGTCGTTCACTTTGCGTGCGCTATGTGCGCTTAAGAGGCACTTTAATTGTTAATAAAAATGAACCAGCTGTCACAAAAAAGCACGTGCTAGCAAAAAAGTGCTCCACATCACTATTAATTTTTAATTAAGAAATTTGCATTTAGAGACCCAGTTTGGGAATCGTAGTCTGGGTTTCGATAAAGCACCGGTTCATCCTAATAATTTGTAATTAAAATTTTAAGAAGGAACCGCTGTTTTCTTATTAAGGTTTATAACCTAATAAAATGTCACCCATTGTTAATAATTTCTTAACATGAACCCTTCATTAAAATAATTCCCCCTCACTGCACTTTTTTCTTCTTTTTAATAAACACGCTTCGTGGGATGGACACGTACATGTCTTTTAGTTGAAACTGATGGTCAAGGTTATGGTCCGATCTTCAAGTATATTTTTATGGTATTATGATTTGTCTATGTGTTACGATTACGGGTATGCTGTGAAGTTTTTTCTTTCTTGCCTGATATGGGGATTTGGGTGCCTTTTTGTTGCATCGCATGAATTTTTCAGTTGCATATGTGTAGAGGTCATGCCGAATTTTTTCTAGGATGTGGATTGTTTGGGATGGTAAAAGGGTTAGTTACATCTATGTATGTATGTCCTTTTTGATTGATTTCTTTTTTACAGCCCTTTGGTTGTTTTGCATGCATTCTTTGTGATTGTCTGTGTTATGGTGTGTGTGCTTACCATCTGAATGGCGCCTCACACTCCTCCTCCTATCCAATATGTCCCGCTGGTTAGTAGAGATTACTCTTCCCTACTGGCTTTTGAGCCTATAGCGAAAGCATGACTTGCGACTTTCATGGCTACTTCATTCCCCTTGATTCCAGAATATCTATCCATGTGTGATGAGTTCCTTGCCTCATACAGCAAGAAGTCGGGACTGGTCCATGGTGCTTCCATGACATTGACACCCTGAGGGTTAGGAAAGGCCCTGTCTCTTCCCTACAAAGGAGAGCCCTTTGTTACAGCTGGACAATTATTCTCCACCGATGAGATTTTCAAGCTGTTATAGAAGCAGACCAGGGAAATTTTGGATGTCAAGAAAGTGATGAACACTTCAGGAGTCTCTTTTTGCATGATCAATGATCCTGTGTGGAAGTTAGTCTTTCAGTTTTTCCAAGACAGGTTTATGCCTGCCAAAAGACCATCTCATTACTTGTCAAAAGAGCTCTTTATAGCTTCTGGGATTGTGTTAAAAGGAGTGGCTATTGATTGGAGCACTTACCTACTCACAAAGATGGATCAACATTTCGTCAAAGTAACTAGAGAAAATGTCACAAACGTCACGTATGGATCCTACATGTATGCTTTCTTGACATACTCAGGCTTAAAGAAGGGTGTGCTACCACCTCCTCCATCTGATCCAGTACCTCCTCCACCACCTTCAGAAGAGTCAGAACCTATTGATATAGAGGATCTTGATTCTCCTCCTCCACTGGTCATTCAACGAAAGTGCTTGAATCGTGTGGCAGATAAAGTTTCTTCAATTACAATTCCTACTACATCTGGCAGTGACCTCTCTGCTTATCTCACATGTAACAACCTGTTTAGAGTGCATAGAGAGGGTTCCTTGGACATATCAGTCTCTTCATTGAACAGTCTAGTGTCAGGAGATGCCATTCCATTTCTCTGTAAAGATATCTAGAGTTCGATTGAACTTTCAGTGACAGCTTGTGCTCAATAGCTGTATGCTTCCTTTTATGAAGAACTGATGCAGTCCAAAGACCAGCTGCATAAGGCAACATCAGAGTTAGTCTTTGCTAAAGACACACTTGCAGATCTGTTTAAGCAGATGGAGCAACAAACCCAAATGATTGAGACCCAAAGAGAAGAGATATCTTCTTTGAAGATTCAGTTAACAGAGGCTCAATCAGAGGTCACTAAAATCTCAGAGGAGAAGGAGAGGATGTCCAAAGAAGCGCAAGAGTTTCAAACTCTTTTAGAATCAAAACTCTTAGTCTTACAAACTGCTCATGACACAGTGGAATCATAAGCTTCCCAAATCAAGCAATTGCAAGACCAACTGACACAGCCACGGTCTGTTCCTCCAAGACCTAATGTTCGACTGATCCCTTCTCTCTCAAAGCAGGACTTGGCAGTTCTCTAGAGACATGCTACCTTGTGTCCTTTATTCCAAGATAAAGTGAAAAGATTGCAGTCTAGGATGGATCTGCTATGGTCTACATTTGAGCATTTCCAGGAATATGTTCCTCCGGACCATTCTTTCTTTTTCCACTATCAATTGCAGAAGTTGGCCTTTTACATGAAGCTTTCAACGATGGATCTTCCTCTTCCAGAGGATGGTTGGAGTGGGGCTTGGTCTCTTGAGTTACTGACAGAAGTGGTCCATATGGTGTTTGAAGATTCTGTGACGACGGATACCATGTTGCTGTCATATATGTATCTCGGAGGTGTTCTGTTGATTCTAGATGAAGTAGATATGGCCTGGTATGTGGGGGGATATGGTTTTGCAAGCTGTTTTATATGTCAACTATTTGGAGTTGCGGATAGATGACATGTTCTAGAGTTACTCTTCAAAAGTGGCTACTTGCCCTGATAATTCCTGGCACTCAATGATTGATTCTGTGGTCCTGAATCAACGTCAGAACACAGCTTCTACCTATGTACAAAGTACTAACCAACTGAGAGTGGATCTCTTAGCTCACCTTTCCAAAAACCATCCATTTGATTCAATCTTTTTTTATGCCTATCAGAGAATATCTATCTTAGGTCCCTCTATTCCTAGTGTACTGTACTACCAACAAATGGCTCATCACTATGATATCTATTTTTCCCTTTATCAAACCAATTCAACAGCAATCTTACCCCTTCTTTTCCAACCTCAATCTTTTCCTCAAATTCCCATATTTACCTATTGTTCTTTTATCGGAGATAGAGTATTTTTCCCTTCTCCACCATGCCCTTCTCCATCCATCCATATACCTTCTACCTTTCCTATTTATCAATTAACACCCTTCCTAATAGATTCCCTAAAATTTTCAGCCACTCCTTCTTTAACTTATTCCTCCTTTTATGATTTTGCCTACCCATCTCTTCATCCTCTTTTACTTATTCCACTTCCCTCTCCTGCCCCCCGCAGATATTTCTCAACCCCCTCAGTTGGTTAGTGAATATGAAGGGTTTGATGAGCAGATTCCCAGAAGAGGAGGATGGAGCTCGACTGATTCTCTTACAGGACCTCAGATAAACAGGCCAATAATTCCAAGGGATTGGACAACTGCCATTCAAGCATACCAAAACTACCTTCATTTTGCTCACCAATATTCACAATCTCTAGATCCTTCGGTGAGATTGACAGCTCATTTTGCTTGGTATCTAGCATATATGTATAGGCATTCCCATAATGATCAAAAGGCCATTCCAAAACTTTGTATGAATGTCAATGTAAACATTGACTCCCACCAATTGGATGTCCTGTATTTTCATGCCCTATGTCTCCCTAGCAGATACCTTGTTTTGCTAGAAAGGATGTGCTGCCTGCAGTTCTTTCAAAATCCTCCAAAGACATTTGTAGATGAATCCTTCTCCATGGATCATTTTCGAAACCACCAAGCCTTCAAAAGGGATAATCTTCATTGATACCTTTGCCATGTATCTTGGATGATTCCTAATGATATATCTCTCTTTTTGGAAGTGTCATTCAAATGGTTGTGTTAGTGTTTGTTTGTGTGTGTTGTAATAATTGTATGTAATGAGTTCGTGCTACTTGAGAATAATTTGTTCGAGAGATCTTTTCAAACGATTGATGGTGGATGGAAAGCCTATGGTGGAAAGCTGAAGAGAACCTCTCATATCCTTTACAAATTTGTTATGGATTTTTAAATGATTAATCAGATGAGTTAATGAATAACGGAAGTTTTCCTTTAGTAGTATTTTTCTATCCGATACAGGTGATAAGTTGGGGTCGTGGTTTAGCAAGATTATTGAAGATTTGAAGGAAGATCCAAATTGAGCGCTTTAATGAACTTATATTAATCTTTTCCTTAGGTCGCAAGGACACTTCCTTTCTAAGCGTGGGGATATGTTGAGAGTGGAAAAAGACTGAATTTTTGACTGATTTTTGTTGTTTTTGAGGTCTAAATGATTGATTTTTGATGGATTTAGAGTGATGTATGGTTGTTAATTGAAGTATTTGAGAGTGTTTGGGATGATATTGATTATGTGTTGGAAGTTCATGATTATTCTTAGTGGAGATATGAAGCTCTGTGATGTTTTGATAGGTTTTGATTGGTTATGTATACCTTCTGTAATAGCTTCTATTTTGTTTTGATTGTCTTCTGTATGAAGCATGGATTGATGATTGATGAAGATTGAGATATTTTGGAAGCCTATTGAATAGTTTTTGATAGTTTGGAATGGTTTGAGTATGAGTTATGAGGTTTTGATGACCTTCTGTAACCCTCTATAGACCTTCTGTAGAGCCTCTGTCTCTGCTCTGTCTCTGTACTATAAATGTACTGTAGCTGCTCTGGTATTGTACTGTAACTGTTCTGTAGACCTTCTATAAGTGTTCTGTAGAATGTATGTGTGACTTTGGGAAAGTTTTCTAACCTTTGGAAAGGATAAATCTAAGTTCAAAAGAGCTAAAACAAATGGAAGAAGCAGCTACTGAAGACTGAAGAGAAGACTAAGTGACAGTGACAGTAATGAGCTGTGAAAAGACACTGTAGTGGCTTTGTGACTCTTCATATCAGACATACCTCTTGGGAGGTGCATCCACGACCTAAGAAGGATTATTGAGAGTTATTACAAGATAATTTTAGTGAGGATATGATGTACTATTGATGGAGAGAGAGAGAGAGAGCTAGAGATAGCCAATTCTATCAAAACAGTGTAACTGTATATGAGAGATTGAGAGAGAGAACTATGAAAACATTGAAGATGAATATTATGTGATTGATTTCCATTAAAATATGGTATATTCCTTTGTGTTCTTTGTTATATTTATGGATTCTATGAAGATGTTGAAGATTATGGTTGATTCTATCAAATCTATGGGAGATATCTACTATGATGTTGTGTGAAGAATTGATGTTTTCTTTGTTTTGGTCATCAAAAGAATGAAATAAAAGCTTGTTGATGTTAAAAGATAGATTTTCTTGTAAGATAATTACATTTTTCTTGGTGTTTCTCTTGGGGCTCCATGGCCAAATGGTAGAGCAAGGGTGATAGATTCGATTTAATACAAATGGTTATTTTGAGAAAAACTTTAATGATAAGTGTAGGTTAGTTGCAAAAGAAAGTAGAGTTGGCCACATGTTCACCTTAGATGTTGAAATTCCTATTATGAATGTTGCTATGTATGCTAAAGGAAAAGAATGATTACAAATATTGAAATATGACACAAACATATTGGATATGCAAATGGACAAAGACTAAAATTAATGCAATCTAAAGGATTGGTTACAATGTTTCTTGCTTTTTTATAGTTGCAAAATTTCATAAATTGTGTGAAGCATGTCAATTTGGTAAGCATGCAAGATAATATTTTTTGCATGATAGAGAGGTGAGTAGGAATATACTTGATGTTATGCATACAAATTTTTGGGGGTCTACATAAAACATATCTCTTGGTATAGTAAATATTTTGTCATGTTTATTGATGATTATTCAAGAAAGCTATGTGTGTATCTCATGAAGGAAAATAGTAATGTGTTTGAGCACTTGAAAACTTTCAAGGCTCCTATTGACAAAAATAGGCTTGAAAGTTAACTGCTTGAGATTAGATAGAGGGTGAGAGTATCTCTTTAATGAGTTCAACAACTTCTTGAGGTCTCATAGGGTAAAGAGATAGTCTACTTGCACATATAACCCACAGAAAAATGAAATTACATAAAGAAAATAATATAAAAAATTATTTTTGGTCTAAAGCTATTCATACTACAGTCTATATTATAAACAAAACTCCCACAATTATAGTTTATGGAATGACCCTCGAAGAATGCTTTATAGGCAAGAAGCCTAAGGTGTCACACTTGAAAGTGTTTGGTTGTATTATATATATTCATATGTCAAATAAGCTATAAAAGAAGCTTGATCCAAAGCCAAAAAAAAATTCTTGGATATTCTTTAGAGAAAAAAGGGTATCATTGCTATAACCTTGTCTAATTTTTATGAGATGAGTAGTTGGTATGCATCTAGTGGTGATGCATTGAATGATTATGATGATTATGATAATTATGTGTAGAAAGAAAATGAAGAATCACAAAGCCTTAATGGACTAGAAACATCATATGGTACTACATCTATAGTTAGTCCTTGGTCTAGGGGACTAAGGAGTAGCCCCATATCTTTAGGTGCATCTACAAGTGTTGCAGGTAAATGTAAAGGGAATAAGAAAGTGTCAAATAGTAATGATGCATCTACTAGTCATTTGGGATTCGATGAATATTTTAGTGGTTCAAAGATTTTGGATGATGAGCTTGGTATTTCATCAGTCAAGACACTAGGTGTATAGAGAGCACATGGTAATGTAAAGACTATGTAACTCACCATTATGCTTTATGGTAAAGGTGGTTGAGGATGTTGCACTCACTTTCTTTGAGAATGCTGATGGTCATGCTCATTGGGATGTAGCAATGGATGAGGAGATAGTTTCATTAGAAGGCAATAAAACTTGGGATCTAGTATCATTGCATAAGGGCAAGAAAGTTGTTGATTGTAAGTTACAAAAGTAAGCATAATGTAGATGGTTCTATTAGCGGGTATAAGGCTTGGTTGCAAAAGGGTATGCTCAAACACATGGCATAGATTATGAAGACACATTCAGTCCAGTTGCTAGAATGATAACTATTAGATGTGTGATTGCTTCAGTAGTAGCCAAAGGTTGGAGTTTGTAGCAAATGGATCAAGAATACCTTCTTGCATGGTGAATTGAAAGAAGAGGTATATATAGAATAGCCAACACATTATGAGTATTTAGAGCATTCCATATATGTGTGCAAGTTAAAGAAGGTACTATATGTGTGCAAGTTAAAGAAGGTACTCTATGGGCTAAAGCAAGTACTTAGAGCATAGTCTGACAAGATCGGAGAGTATCTTGCCAACATTGAATTTTATTCTTCTGATGTTGATCACTCACTTTATGTGTGAATGGGAGATATAGGTTTGATTATCATAGTCATCTATGTGGATGCCTTGATTATTACAAAAGTGACAATGATAGTAGGATTGTTGTTTGAGATGAAATATTTGTGTGAGCTAAGTACTTTCTTCATATTGAGGTGATCAGATGTGATGATGGCATATGGCTATCCCAAAGGCAATATGGCTTAGATATATTGTCCAAGTATGGTATGACAGCATGTAAGCCTCTTTCCGTGCCATTGGGAAAAAATGTGAAGTTGAGTGCTGATGTTAGGAATGAGATAGAAGACTCTACTATGTTTAGAAGGACATTTGGCCAGAGCATGATTTACATGACTATCACAAGGCTAGAGTCAAGTTATGCTATTAGAATTCTCAATCAGTTTATGTAGATGCCCAAAAAGCCTCATTTGGATACAATTAGATGCATATTGAGGTTTGCATTATGGACTTTTTATGAGGTAAGTAAGGATATATAGGTGTTTGGATACATAGATACAAATTGGGTTGGTAGCTGACAAAAGATCTACCAACAGATTCATATTTCCCCTTGGTAGTGCAACAATTATGTGGAGTAGCAAAAAGCAAGCTATAGTTGCTTTACCGAGTACAGAGGTTAAGTACAAAGGTGTTGCTATTACAGCATGTGAGGTGGTATGGGTGCAAAAAACAACTTACAGTTGCTTTATCACGAGTATAGAGGCTGAGTACAAAAGCGTTGCTATGATAGCATGTGAGGTAGTATGGCTACTAAAGTTATTGGGTGATTTGAATGTGCAAGGAGATGGTTCAATTGTCATTCATTGTGACAGTATGAGTAGTATGCACTTAGCTAGGAACCTAGTGTTCCATGCTAGGACAAAACATATTGAGATGCATTACCACGTCATGAGAGAGAAGGTACTTGCAAGAGAGATTGACTTGGTATATATTAGTAGATAGGAGAGAAGCTTTAGAAATTTTGAAGCTTACTTGGAGTTGCAGAGATACAATTAAGATTGAGGGGGAGTGTTGAGATAACAAGCTCAATACATGTAGACATTAATGATAGACTGCTTGGCTAGATGGGTCCACATATCTATACTTTGCACATTGGTAGTCATGATGATCCTCACATAGCCACTAACTTATCAATTATTACATTTAGTTTATTGCACCTACCTACAACTGGCATAGTTATAGCACTAGTCAAGTAGTATAATCAATTATGCACAATTTAACTTAGTAGGCCACTTTCCTTTATGCTGTATCTTATATATACTTTGTATACATTTTATTGTGTGAGAAAGATGAAGAAGAAACCAGCAAGAAAAATTTTGGGCTTCCATCTCTCTTCTTGTGTTCTTGAGTGAGCTTCTTCTTGTGTGTATGGTGTGTGTTTGGCATAGTAGCTCAAGCAAGTCCCCCCACCATGCAATTTGTGACATGGCTCAAGATAGCACTAGCCATTATCCAAGTCCAAGTTAGTTCAAAGGTGGTTGAGTGCCATGGTGACATAACATCCAAGCCTACCTTGTTGGGACTATCCGAGTCCAAGAAAATTGAAGGTGTCTAAGAGGATTTTTGTTCCAAGTGGTGTGTAGTCCGAGTCATTTGGTCTAAGGAGATTTTTTATTCAAGTTGGCAAATGAGGTTGGCAAGTAAGAAAGTAAGGCTAAGGGCTCGTGAGATTCATTATATATCATGTACATTCAAGGCCTATTTAAAAATAGCATTATTTGTGAGCTTTCCCTAAATAAAACATGCCCCTTTTCTATTCACTCTATAAGTAACCCCTTTATATTGCACCCTTCTATATGTCAAAACTATGTAAAAGTAGCATTTTAGAAATCCCTTCTTTTAACCCATGTGATATGCTTACATATTTATCAGTGTTCCACCGCGCCCACCCCCGCCCCCCCCCCCCCCCCCAAAGTTGAGAGGGTGGCAAAGTGTCTCAAAAGGTGGAAAAATAGTCGAGTAAGACCACTTGATCTAGTCGATCTCACTATGATGATTGTGGTTGAGGCTAAGAGGCTTTGGTGCAAGGAAGCAACTAAGACCAAGAAGCTTGACAAAGTGGCCTAAGTTTTATGATTTGGCCTTAATAGCCAAAACAACTAAAAGGATGATCATGGATTTCTAAGCCAAGGTGATCGTGGTTGACACCTTGCTTTTAAGCCAAGATGGTGTACTAAAGGATGCAGTATGGACAAACCTCTGAAGCAATCAAACATGGAGGAGTTGCAAAATCCATACCCGTATGCTTAGCCAAAGATGAGTGGTGTAACCTTTGTTTGTGCAATGGGAATACACCTTTGCCTCCTTCGCTTCCCTCCACCAACATACACAACACTTCTTCTTCTCATCTCCTTCTTCTTCCTTGCAGTTCAAATCCCCAAAGATAATTTCTACTCCCTAAACTTCAAAAAGCAAACCAAAACACAAAAGCTAAGCCTTTTCTTCAAAAAGTGAAAAGGCAACTCGAACCCCTTACTTGTTTTCAAGCCCCCTACTTATGTCTATTTCCCTATGGTAATAACATATATTCAATTATTTTTTTGTTTTTCATGGCTTTCCTACCTTAGATATTAAACCTTTATGCTTGTACTAATCCTAAAAACCAAATTGACACATACTATGAATTAATTCCTTATCAATTAGCTCTTCCTAGACTAGTCCATGATGTAGATATTTGGGCTTTTTAAAAAACTTTTGATTTTTTGAATTCTTTTACTCACATTTCTAGGAAGAGACTAACAAAGATGCAATCCTAAAGCCAAATTATGCACGAAAGTCCCAAATATCCATGGCTTTGCGAAGGTTATCTTATCATCTTTCAAGAACATAAATATGTCATCTACTAAGGCTTGACTGATCATAAGACTTTGCTATGAAGTAGCAGATAAGTCTCTAGCACATCACCATTTGCAGTCAATTGTGGTAGCATTATTGACATAGGTTGTGTAGCAAGAGAAAAAAAATAAAGGACTTAGAGTTCATCCATATCTAATAGACCTAGAAAGCATGAATGGCTCTATGACACCACTATTAAGTGCATGACTATCGAGAAAGAATCCTTGCTAACAGTATTCACATTCACGCATATGGATGCTCACACACACACACACACACACACTCTCTCTCTCTCTCTCTCTCTCTCTCTATTACATATATATATATATATATATATACATATACATATATATATACATATACATATATATATATAGCAAGAAGCAAAAATGGAAGTGAGTTCATGTACTTACCTCTCAAGCTTGACGGCACGGTGAGAATCAATAGAGCAAGGTAGCTTTCGGCTTTAGGTACTTTAAAACAATGTTAGAATATATATTGATATTATTGTTTATGATATGTTTTTTAAGTTTGTGTTCATATATACCAATGGTTTTATCAACATGTGTTCTGAC
Source organism: Lygodium microphyllum (assembly GCF_053477565.2). Classification (NCBI taxonomy): domain Eukaryota; kingdom Viridiplantae; phylum Streptophyta; class Polypodiopsida; order Schizaeales; family Lygodiaceae; genus Lygodium; species Lygodium microphyllum. Next base: position 126,803,689 of record NC_141154.1, read on the forward strand.
ACACATGCTGACATATATACCAATGGACATACCAACTATTTGGAATTTTTTTGAGTCGCGTAAGAATCTAGTGTTGGGGTACCCTTCATATATTGTAGTGTATGAAGCAATAAATATAGAATCCTAAGGTCTTTGGATGGAGGATATGGGAATGCATCTTCACAACTCCTTCAAAATTTATATTTGGTAATGAAACTAATAGCCTAGTAAGATTATCAATAATGGAGTTGGGTTCCTTTACAAGCATTTACCAAGAAAGAAATTTAGCCAATTATTGAGGTCACTTTGAGAGTAAACAAGGAGTGTTTAGCTCTAGGGCTCTTGTTTCAAAATCCAAGATCTTCTTGTGGGAAGTCTGGCCCTTGAAACATGCAAGCACTACTTGAATTGTAATGGGTGGGGGTTTAAGTTCAACAAGAGTAATGCTATAATCCAACTCAACTAGTGTTAGAATCCAATTATTCTCGAGCAATTAAAAATAACCAAGAGTTAATTTATGATGTTTTCTTATCAAGTGCGCAACATATACTTAGCATACACAACTCTTAAATATGTATGGTGGTAGCCCACCAACAAAAGGCTACTAGGGATAGTGGAGCATTGTCACTTATTGCCAAATACTTTTTCCCAACTTGAAAATGTAACCATTCAGTGAAGTGGGTCAAATATGGTGCCAAATTTTATGGACCCACATAAGCATCTTATAAGAAATCTCACCCATGAAGTATGAAAATCCAATCTTGCTTTAACATATCGGCCTTAAGCTAGAATAAATTATAAAATCATTGTTATCATTGGATGAATACAGGTGGAAAGTTGACTCAAAAAGTCAAGACCTTTAAGTGAAACATTCATTTTAGGCTCATAGAGAATGATTATGATTTAGAAAGCTACAAATGAATGGTGCAAGACTTGCTAGACATGCAATATTTTTAGCTATTTGTGTGCAAGTGATACTTGTCAAAATCATCATTACTACATATACAAATAAGAATTTACATTGCACCTTTTGACATTCGTTGAGTCGTGAAACAAGTAATGAGATCCCAACCTCATGGGAAGGACAAGCATGGATTTTGGTATTCCAATCCTGGTTGGGGCCTCGTTGTGAGCCTAGGTGTCAACAAGACCTCAACAAAGTCTAGCTTTGTAATCATGTTAACCTCTAAAAGGTAACCATTGCCCACCCAAAGAATGCAACAAGCTTGTCCACATGTAATTGGTTGAACGTTTGAAAAATTCACTTGTGACTCTTGATTGTGGTTGATAGTGTGGCAAGACTTAAATGCGAGTTCTTAAAATACAATAAGCAGTATCATGAAGTTCTATACTTATAGGTATGCTTCTATCAATATGAGACTTAAATGTGAGTTGTTAAAGTAAACCTTCAATAAGCAATATCATAAAATTCTATATTTATAGGCACCTATTTACTAAAGTTGGGAGGATTTAGAAGATTTTTCTTTAAAATTGTTTTAAAGATATTTATTATTGTTCACAGAGAAGAAAACATACTTGCCAAGCTATTACTTTGTAAGGCTTTTCTAATAGGTATTTGCTTCTAAGAGATAGAATTGTCATTAGAGCTTGCTTGAAAAAGTCTTCAAAATAGTACATTTACTTTATATATATATATATATATATATATGTAAAAAAAGGAAATTTATTTATTTGAAAGAATCTAAGCGCAAAGTATAAATTGTTTATTTTTATTTTCGTAATTAAGGGCTGACGGCAAGGAAGAGAGAGAGAGGGCGGGGGTGGGACGTGAGAAGGGAGTGCTTGACTACTAGGTGATGGCGCTGGGACGTGCTGGACATGTCCGTATGCAGTCCTTGACGCATGCTTACTTATAAGCCTTCCATGGCGGGTATGAGCAGCAGATTCCATACATCGACACAAAAAAACAGCAGGTTGAAGAAGCTCGTGCATGAGGACGTCAAGACGATAGGGAGGCAACAGCGGTAGATCGTCACCGGGCGAGAGAGAGTGAGAGAGAGAGAGAGTAAGAGTCTGCGTGTCTGTTCTAGCTATGGCGGCAGCAACCAGCACCGGGAGCGCGGCGAGGACGAACTGGCACGTGGCGGTGGTGGCTGCCGCCCAACTGGCGCTCCTCGTGGCGGCGCTGTGCCTGGCGACGGCGCCGGGTGGGGCCGAAGGTAGTCTCAGGAGGAACCCGTTCATAGAGGCGGCCATGGCGGATCAAGCGGCGGAAGGACATGTGGCGCGCCGACTGCACTACGGCAACCCCTCCCCGCCGCCACCGCCACCTGGCTGTGACGCCAACAGGCAGCTGTGCTCGGGCGCGGCCTGCAGGCACATGGGCAAGCCGTCCTGCTGCTCCAACAAGTGCGTCGACCTCTTTGCCAGCATCAACAACTGCGGCCGCTGCGGACATCGCTGCTACTGGGGCTTCTCCTGCTGCAAGGGCTCCTGCTGCGACCTCAACACTGACTCCTCCAACTGTGGCTCCGTCGGCCATAAGTGCCCTAAGGGCGTCCCTTGCCAGTATGGCATGTGTGGCTATGGTGATGAGTAAACAGCTGCTCGTCACCCCCTTCTCATCCCCTTGTCAGTAAGGCATGTGTGGCGCCTATCTCAATCTATGGATTATCTCCATCAATCTAGGTAATATGCATCCATCACTTGTTCATCGTCCATTCACTCATCCAACTACACACCACTATCTATCATCTCCATTCATCAGTCATTCTGTTCCCATTCATCCATCACTATTCCATTCAGTCATCTTAGCCACCAATCCATCATTCCATCGTGCATCCTTCATTATATCATGGAATCATCTAGCCATCCATCCATCATCAATCATTGTCCCATTCATCATCCTCATCCCTTTTCTAACCACTCATCCATTACCCACTAGCCTAAGATAATCATTCCTTTATCCATTATCATCCCATCATTAAGCCATTCATCAACCATTGCCTAGTCATTCATCCATTATCGATACTTTTATCGATCACCCTGGATCATTGTTCACGCATCCATTATCACCCCCTTATGAATCATTCACCAACCATTATAAATCGCACCATCTTTTCATCCCTTTCATAAGATAGTGATATCCCTTTCATTAATCCTATTTCATGCAGTACCTCTTCATCCCTATCAATCATTAACCATATCTCATCCATTGCTCCTCTACACCAATACTATCATATTCATGTTCACCCCCATTCACCATTCATTCTACTTCAAGAACTTGATTCACATGCTGAAATCCAAGGTCATTCTTTGTTTCCTTATTATGCCCCCTCTCCAACCAATAATGAACTTGCAAACGAGGGAAACTTTAACTACTATGTTTCCCTCTTAGTTCACCCTACTATCTATAATGCACAATGCAGTTTGCTCGTGAATCTAAGAGCATATAATGGGACTGCATTTAGGATTCTTTTTGTAAGATGGATCAACATTAAGATATTTCTCCAACGTTGAAGGAACTATCTTTATGATCCGTAATGTTGTATATTCTATATAATTAAAGCAAACCCTACTTCATTTACACAAAGTGATATCCTCTAATGACTCCAAGCATATTCGTAGTTGGATAAGGCATCATCATGACATTCTTAGAGTACGACTGAAAATGGCTTGGTATACAATCAAAGAATGTAAGCTAGATCACTTTAGATTATTTCCCTATTATTGGAGTATTAAAAAGTTACAATGCATATCGCATGCTTTACCCATCCTTTATATCTTTTGTAATCATAGCATATAAAACCTCCATGTCAATACATGATGTAATGGAATTATTGAGAAGCATATGTATCATGCATCCTTGTACAGGACCTGGATGTAGCACATATGATTGCGCTTTTGCATTTGATCTAAACTTTCTATTGTAACTCAATTGGTTATAGTTATAGTTGTGTGAGCCACTTTTGTGCACTATAAATGGTTGTAATTAAGTCATTCGCAAGCTGTCAAAATCAAACAAAGAGAAAAAGTAGAGGACATATGGGGAAAATGAGGGAGATCCAAATTTGAGACTCAAACTCTATATCTTTTGCACATACTCTCCTTTTTTGCATACTGACCTAACTCTCTTCCTTTGGAAACTTTCTCTTTTTTACATACTTGTCTTCCTCTAGAATCTCACTTTTTATTCCATATAAATTGCTCACTTTCTCTTCTCTGTAATATTTTCCTACCCTCCAGGTCTTGCTTTCTAACCTCTCTCCTTTCTCCTATCCTCCATGTCTTCCTTTCTAACCTCCTTCCTCTTGCCCTATCTCTCTTGTTGGGGAAAAGGCCAATGTGGCAAGTCACCCATTATACTCACTAACTCTAACTATATGTGTAAACGCTCATTCTTTATTCTTTGAGTGATAAGGCAATAAGGTGCTACTTGCAACAAAGTATTAAAGGCACCAAAACTCTGTGTGTGTGTGTGTGTGTGTGTGTGTGTGTGTGATCTCCATTCTTGTTGCAGCTCCATCAACAAGTATGGATTCTCTAGTTAGTACTGCCGCTAGAAATCTTCATAGTGTCAAATTTAGATGACCACCAACATGGGTAAAGGGGTCCAAATTTTCTTTATAGGAGATTCTATAAGGGCCTAATCTACTCTATTTTTCTATCTGAGGCTATTTCATATTGCACACACTATTTTGAATTTTTGTATAATTCTAGATATGTTGTTCAAAACCTAGAAAATAGGTCAATGCTAACAGTGTTAATTGTAGAGATACTGTATATAGGCTACGAGCTGGCATTGGTTGAGAGACTTTTAAATAAGCAATTTCAAAGTTGCAAGTTGTTTGACATAGGTTGTAGATTATAGATTTCATGGTTTTGGAGTTTGATATTCACTACTATTATATACAACAATAAGTATTAGTAGAATAGAGACTTTTATGCATATGCTATTGTAATTTTTGAGTGGGATATATTGTTATACTAAATATGGATATTTACTCCTTGTAAATGAGCAAGAATGTGATCCTTTGATATAATGTAGTGATTTCAGGAAGATTCATCTACTGATGTACTTCTGAATGGCTAGATACTATTATGTTGCTATGTCTGTGAGAAAGTATTGATACATAAATATAATATTTTAACTATATACAATGATTTTCATAACTTTTGGATAATAATATATTCACTATGGATGAGCAATGGTTTATCTTCTCTCAATTCTGATTATACCGACTAGATGTTGCAAAACTTTTACATGTTTCTAGTGCAAATTATTGATTTTCTAGCTACTATTACTTGATAGTCGCTTTTTTGCATAAGTAGCTTCATCATCTACAATGGACAAGGAATTGTATGACATTAGGAAGTTTGATAGTACTAATTTGATCCTAGATATCCTTATTCAGAAGAAGTGGCTGAGGCCCATAAGAGGCATGCAAAACCAATAAATATGTATGAACATGATTAGTTGGAGCTTGATACAATGTCCAAACTATCATAAAACTGTGGAAAGCAACACTCATTGGTCCTAAAGCATTACATAACATTAGAGTTAGCTTCTTTCAAATGTATGACATGGCATATGTCTGCTAAATGTCTGGAGGATTGAGATGAGCATTGAATGCTCATGAAAATTGAAGTTTGGAGTTGAAAATAAATGCATTGACATTGTTTTTGGCTGGTTACAAATAGGGAATGCATTCTATGACATTGTTTGTTGAAGATAGAGTATATATGGTTGTCTGTATGGTCATGTATTGACCCCTACACTTGATAGCACATGTATGAAGTAATTTGAGGACATTTTGGAGTTGGATAAGTGTGGTTTGACAGAGTGTTGGCTGACTACAACCTGCAAGCAAGGTATTTAACACTTGTACTTGATCGCATGATCATGTATGGACTCCTACATGTACTAGCTTATTTCTGAGAGTTTTTGGAGCATGTATGACATGTATACATCTCAATTTTGGCCATGAAAGAGCTGTTGGTCATTGATAGTCTGCAAATTTCAAACTGCATGTTTGGTTGACTCTAGTAAGGTTGCATGATTCAAATTTATAGCAACTACATGGTCTATGTGTTGAGTGATGTATCTATAGGTTATGCCGCATGTTTGTGGATGGTTTCGAGATGTTAATGGGATGAAATACCTTGATTATAGCAAACATTTTGTTGTAGAAAACTATCATAAATAGTCAAAGACAATAGTAGGTCAATTAGACTTGTTGGCATTGACTAGCCATTATCTGTTACAATATGGCAAATGCAAACATGACCGAAAACATAACCGAGATAGTGGGGGAAAAGGTTGACAACATTAATTATGCCATATGGAAGTTCTGCATGGAAAAATTATTGATAGGTAAAGGATATTAGGACTTGGTGATAGGTGTTGAAGCTAGACCTAAAATACCAAAGAGCAATCCTACAACTATTAAAAGGTGAGCGCACCGAGCTTGGTTGGAAAGAGCTTGCAGGGTGCTACACTAGTTATCTTTGTGTATCTCGGATGCTATGGTAGTGAAAATCATGAACTGCAAGTCACTAGCAGATGCATGGAACATATTGATCGGGTATTATGGCACAACTACTAGTCCTTGGAAGATACAGTTAAAGTAGAATTTCCACAACATGGAGACAAAAGGAAGATCTATACAGAATTATGCCACAGAGATTAAGACTATTGCATATCAACTAGCATCCATTGGCACACATGCTGAGGATGAAGACATGGTTGCAGTGACATTAAATGATTTTAGATCTAAATATAAGTCATTTGATACTTCCATCTTTGTGCGGGCTGAAATGCTAGATTTCAATCAGCTGGTTGCATTGCTTATTCATGAGGAAGTTAAGCTTGGTTTGGCTATAGGATCTAGCAGTTCTAAGAAAAATGATGTTGTCTTTTATTCGCATCAACGTGGTCGTGGCAGCCATGGTAGAGGTTATGGTTCTAGTAGAGGAGACCAACAAAATGTATCTTATGACAATAATAACCAATAGGGTTCAAATGCAAGAGGAGGTGGAAATTTCAGAGGCAGGGGCAGATCTAGCCTTAGAGGCAGAGGCTCTTGTCAGCAGTAGTATCCATTCGATAATCCTAATAAGGATAAGGATTGTCACTAATGTGGAAAGTACGGTCATATTTCCAAGGACTACTAGAAGAAGCAAGGCAATCAAAAGGGTAAGCAGCATGGACATTATGCATCATCCAGTCAGATAGATGATGCTTCTGGGGATAGATTGTTTACCATGACATATGTGAAATACAAGGCTGCTGAGAATTCTACTGAGGATCTTGTTTGGTATATTGATTCAAGGGCATCAAATCATATGACCCCTCATGGTGATTGATTTATTGACATGGTGCCTGAGAAGAATGGCTATGTATGCACAAGGAATGACACACATCATAGCGTTGAACATAAAGGAAAAGTTCATTTGGTAATCCATGATGACAAGAAGAACTTACATGACGTACTGCATGTCCCGTTAATTACTAAAAATCTATTATTTGTGGGTCGAAAATTTGCAAGTTAGGTTTAATAAGCATGGTTGCTTCATTGAGGAGTTTGGTAATGGCTGCAAGTTGATTGCTCGTGGTCATAGGAATGGCAAGATGTTTACTCTTGATGCCACTTTGCCACAGCTAAAATCAGCCATGTTTGCCCATGGCTTTGGCACAATTAGAGATTTAGAAATATGGCATAAGAGAGTGGGACATGTTAATCTTCAACGGTTGCAAATGATGCAAAAAAAGCATATTGTTAGAGGTCTACCCAAGTTTGCTTACACGGATGTTGGTCATGTCTACGATGCTTGTCAGTTTGGTAAATAGTCAAGGTTGCCATTTGTCAAGCATATAAGAAATAGTAAGATACTGTTGCAGTTGGTTCACTCTGATGTGTGGGGGCCAGCCCATAATGCATCTATGAGAGGCTCTAAGTATTATGTGACATTCATTGATGACTTTAGTCACTATACTTGGGTTTATATACTAAAAACAAAGGATGAGGTGTTTACTATTTTTCAGCAATTTAAGAAGCAGGTTGAAAAGGAATTTGATTGGTACATCTCTTGTTTGAGATCTGACAGTGGTGGGGAGTATGTGTCAAATGAATGAGTTTGACAGTTTTTTGGCTAAAAATGGCATACGTAGGTAGCTGACAGTGGTGGGGAGTATATGTCAAATGAATGAGTTTGATAGTTTTTTGGCTAAAAATGGCATACGTAGGTAGCTTACATGCAGCTACACTCCACAACAAAATGGGATAGTTGAATGGAAGAACAAGGACTTAATGGAAGCTACTCATGCAAAGATGAATGAGAAGAAGATGGCAATCTATTACTAGGTTGAGGTTGTTATGACAGCCATGTATATCTTGAATAAGACTCCCACTGAAGGTATTCATGATATGACACCATTTGAGAAGCTATATGGCTACAAGCCTAATATCAGTCAGATGAAAGTATTTGGCTGCCTTTCTTATGTGCACATCCCTGATGAGAAGAGGAAGAAGCTAGATCCAAAAGCACATAAGTGTGTCTTTTTTGGTTATTCACAGGAGAAGAAGGCATATAAATGCTATGATCCCTCTACTCGGGAGACATTGGTTAGCAGAGATGTTATCTTTGATGAGATGGCCTCTTGGTATGCATCCTCGACTGCAGTGCCATTGGATATTCCTTCTACACATGTTTCTATAGTTGATTCATAGTAGAGTACTGCATTGACAGGTCCTAGTGGTACACCAGTATCTCCATGGATGGGGAGATTGTGGAGCTCTAGCTCACTAATGTGGTGGACAACAAAGGGAAAGAGCAAGCTTCTGATGATACATCTGGTGTGATAACACATGGCAGGATGACTTCAAGCTACGACTTAGCTAATAGTCTAGATAGTGAGCTTGGTATTTCTACTGTGTATACACCTAGCACTAGGTAGAACAAGTACATTTTGGCTAATGAGAGAGGGGAATTGAGTAGTGCACCACAGCTTAGACGCTCGCAGAGAGTCATGTACCTTGTGGATAGACTGACTTATAGTGGTTATTCTACGAAGCATTATGCTTGCATGAAAAAAGTGACAGAGGTCAAAGAACCTGCTACATATGCTGTAGTAGTAATGGATAAAAATTGGTGCACATTTATGGATGAGGAAATATATGCCTTAGCTCAAAATAGAACATGGGATCTTGTACAAGTCGGATGGCAATGTAGAGAGGTACAAACAAGCATCAAGGTATATTTTTTTTCACTTGAAAAATCTTAAATATGGCTTTATTTAAATTACTTGCATTGATTTGTGATGTTAATTTTGCTTAGATCTCTTCTACAACCAAATGCAAGTGAAAGAGATTCTTTAAAAGTAGCTCAATTTTATTATCATCTTCTTCCTTCAGTAGTTTCAAAGGATATTTTGGAGAAGAAAAAATTTAAAAAGGCAAAGAAACAATGCTTGGAGTCATTTGTAAAGGATCATTCTTTGGATTCTGAGTTAGTACAGAAGACACTGGATAGTATTGGTATCAGTCGAGATGCTTATATGCAACTTTTTCAGCTTTTACAATCAAATATGAAGCAAGGACAGGTACGCAATTGCATACTTTCAAATCCATTTGTGGTTAGGACTATCAGACATAGAGTTAATAACAAAGTGATGGAGATTCTAGGTGAGCCTTTTCATATCAAGGCTAGCTTCAAGGGCAAGAAAAAGGAGGTTACATTCAATGAATTTAACAATATTTTCCTTGACTTGCCCACCCTACAATGCTTAATGATCAAATTTTATGACTTGTCAGTTAGCAGAGGCATAGGGAGTGGCTAGATTTATGATTAAACTTGATGAAAGTGAGATTCTGAAATGTAAAAAATTTAACAAAATCTCTATCACCTTGATGAATAGAGCACTTTCGTCAAGTCATTGCAATCACTCAACATCATTTAGTGTTCAATCTGAATATAACATCTGTGGCTAGGAGCATTTGAGGTAGATACTGAGAATTTTGATATACTATATTGGGTTTTTCATCAAACATCAATACCTAATGTTATTCAAAAGCAACAACCAGGAGAAGAGCTATTTGTTGAAGGATTTGGGAACTACAGGATTGAGTGGCACATAGCTGGTGACCTAAAGACACTCAAATGTATGTATAAGGTATCAAAGGGAGCCAACTCGAGATCTCCTTGCTTATACTGCATGTCACCAGCTGCAGAGTTAAACTCAAGCAATTGGAATAGAGCTCCCTCTAGGCACAATAAGGATCCACAGTTTAAACCAGTCTTGGACATTCCTTTAGTAGCGAATGCCCATATTTGTATACTTCATGCACTTTGCAGGATAATTGAAAAGCTTGTTCATCTCTATATAGGATTTGTATGGAAGCTGAAGCCATTATCAACTAGAATAGATGCTATAACAAAGGTTGAAAAAGTTCTCTCTGCAATTGGTTTGCATGGTGGAAATGTTGTTATTGAACCAGATCTTCAGAAGTCTAAGGATGGTAACAGGGCAAGGGAGATCCCCTAACAGAGGGTCAAACATGCACCCAAGTCACAAGAAGACAATTTATATAAGTAACAAGCTTTGAACCCTAGTATAAGGCTAGTTACACACAGGCTTGGATGGCCAATTTGGCATGCAAAAAGAAGGGGTGTTTGGTTGACGTGGAAAATTTCGATTTGTTTCGTGATTCGCATGTGATGGACAAGTTTGGGCGAGGGAAGTCCCCCATTCAAGGGGGAAATGACCGCCCAAGTGTAATAAAAGCTCTTTTTGGAAATTCTCCATGACCAAAATGCAGGAAGACCCCACCCATTCATTAGGGCCAAAAAGCTTCAAAAAATGCACTTTTGTTAATCACGGGATTAAGGAAAGGGCCAAAGAGAGTTCGCCACGTGTGCAAGAATATGGTATTCTTGTCTCCTCTTTTTTAGAGATAGTGGAGTCCATTTCGTGATTCTCTCTTCTTTTTTAGCCAAAACCCCTAAAGTCTGACATGTTTTGGAGTCCCAAAGACGTTATTTACTTACAAATCTGACAAAATACGTGACAGAGATGTGATGAAATTAATAATGAGTTTTTTGAAAGTCGGGAGATCTTTCAATATTATTTTTGGCACCCAATACATACTCATTTGTATTCTTAGCGCTACTTTTTAGTTCATTCACCCCTCTTTGAGCTTCTTTCTCTGCGCTTTCATTCTTTTCATGGCTTCCTCCAGGCGCCCTTCTCGTTTAATACACTCTTGCACAGTCTATAGCCAGGGAGCAGATCGCATTGGTTGCCGTTAAAGGCTAGAAATTGCAAAAGATAGATTTTAAGAATGTGTTTCTCAATGGTGATTTAGCAAAATATGTTTATATGGATCAGCCTAAAGGGTATGTACACCCTAATTTTCAGCATTATGTATGCAAACTAAAAAAAGCATTATATGGATTGAAGCATGCTCCGAGAGCATGGCATGCAAGGATCAGTAATTACTTGTAGAATTTGGAATTAACTGTCGGCAAGGCTGATCATAGTCTATTTACGAAAAAGATAGACAAAGGTCTAGTAATGCAGGTTATCTATGTTAATGATTTGCTAATCACAAGTGATGATGACTTAGGGATACAACATGTTATGCAGATGCTGAAATCTAAATTTGATATAAAAGACTTAGGTGAACTGAAGTATTTCTTGGGTATTGAGGTGATCAAGTCTGAAAATGGTTTATGACTAATGTAGAAACACTATGCTATGTAAATGCTAAAGAAATATGGCATAGCTAAAATGTAAACCACTGGATACACCTCTTGATCAGAATGTCAAGTTGGACATTAGCATTGGAGGTGAAATTGATGATGTGACTATGTACATGCAGATGGTTGGAAGTTTGATCTACTTGACCATCACCATGCCTAACTTGAGTTATGTTGTTGGGCTCATAAGTCAATTCATGTAGAAGCCCAGAGAGCCACACTTGGATGATGTTATGCAGATTATGAGATATGTAAAGTTCATTGTAGATTATGGCCATTTTATGTGAAAGCTAAGTCATTGACACTAATTGGATACATGGATGCAGATTGGGAAGGATGCTCATATGATCGTAGATCTACAAGTGGTTATGCCTTTGGATTTGGAAGTGGAATGATCAGCTGGAGTAGCAAGAAGCAAACTATAGTTGCATTGTCTAGCACTGAGGTAGAGTATAGGGGTGCTACATTGGCAGCATGTGAGATTGCATGGCTGCTCAAGCTTATGGCTGATTTGGACATACAGATGGATCGTGTAGTGACTTTGAATCTCAGTACTGTGCTACTCGCAAAAAATCTAGTTTATCATGCCAGGACTAAACACATTGAGGTACACTACCATTTTATCAGAGAGATGGTTCTTGCAGAGAAAGTAGATCTTATGCATGTGAAGACTAATGAACATGTTGCAGATATCTTTACCAAGTCTTTGGGTAAAGATAAGTTCAATTGATTCTGACAGCTACTTGGTGTATAGGTTTTATCTTGAGCTTCAAGCTCTTCTGTGTGATCATCTGTTTCCATCAACAAATGTGGGACATTAAATAAGTTGGTGACTTTAGGCTATGTGTGAATGGTCTGTTGACCATAGAGTGTTGTATTTACTTTAGATATATGTGATATGGAATAATGAAGAAAAATATATGAGAGCATACAGCTCCTCTTTGTTATCTCCAACCCTTCTCTATGTCTCTCTCTTAACAAGAGGATTATGTTTACTAATCAGATAAGGTACTGGATCCTAGATGTGATGATGAGAATCAAAAGTGATTTTGACTAAGAAAGCCCCTTGTTTTCAATTTAAAAATGAAAAATAGGAGTATTATAAGGGTTTATATCCTTTATATCTAGGTGGCATAACACAAGTGACTCATACCTTAGTGATAGGGCCTTGGGACTATTATTGAGGTGCCAAGGTTCAAGTCCCCATGCCTTCAAATGCCAACATATCAATGATAGCATGGATTGCACATCATTATCAATCATAACAACTTGGATTTTTGCAATAGAGATGCATTGATGATTTGGAAATATCATTTTCATTCGAGCGTAAATTTCAAATTTGAAAATTGAGATTCTCTCTTTCCACGTGCCTTTAAAATATTCAAATTGTAATATCCTTTTTTAACCAAACCACTATACTTTTTGGCAAAACTAGAAAAGGTGAGCCAAAGTGTTGAGATATCAAGCTCTACCTTAGCTAGCATCCAATATGCACCTTGGTGATGTGTCAATATATTATTTTGTGATATATTGGCCGGTGATCAATATGAGAATACACAAGCAATTCTATAGCTAGACTATATTACCATGTAGTCCATTCTTAATTATGGCATATTTATTGAGCCACCTCTTCTGTACCTTAGTGGGTTCACACTTAGTGACCACATGTACATACATTGTGGTATGTTCTTATTAGTCTTTTTGTCATGTTATAGACTTAGTTCATTTGTGGAAAATAAGAAGAAAGAAGAAGAAGAAGATTTCAGCCCTATCTCTATATGTTCTTAAGTCTCCATTACTTTTGTATGTATGTTCTTGGGTTCTTCAACTCTCTTTCCTCTTGTTTGTTTTTATGGTATCAACGTCGTCCCATAACTACACAAAGCTCGATTTAAGGCTGAGTTAAAGGTGTTGGAGCATGAAAGTAAGCAAGCAAGTGATGGATAAGAAGCTCTTCTATCTTGCTCAATTTGCCTTGAGTTATAGCCACAACATGCTCTTGAGGCTAGAAGGGCTACTATCTCCTATTGTAGTGAAACTTAGTGAGCAAGAAAAGTAGTGTATGTATTAAAGATACACTCTTTAGGGATTTCTTGTTGCTATGATTTTTTGTATTTGAGGTTATTTTATGAATCCATTCTAGGCTTGCAAGTGGTCGTGACATCAATTTTTGGGTATACTATAATTTTGGTTGTATCGGCTATTTACATGTACACAAGTTATAGATCTCAAATTTGTAAGGTTTCAAGTATTTTTTGGGTTGCAAACATAGAAGGCATCCACATACATATTACAGATTACAGTTATTGTTGCATAATTAGTGATAAATGCTACATGTTTAGTTGTGCTGCATCTAGTAATGGTTTACTTGTAAATTGCAGTTTTTTGCAAGTTGTTTGTTTTTTCAAAATGTCTAACAACTTTAATCAAATTGTAAATGAGAAGATTGATGAGAAAAATTATATTGCATGAAAATTTGGGATGATAATTTCTTGAAGAGCGTATTTGGAATTATATTGAAGAAAACATGGCAGTAGCACTTGAAGTTCTTATGCGAAATGCTACTATAGAACATGTAAAGACTAATGAAGATTGAGAGCAAACACAGAGTAAAGTCATGTTTTGCTTGTCTATTAGTGTAACATATAGCATAATGGACTATTTGCAGGAATCTAATAACCCCACTATTGCATGAAAGAATTTGGCAAGGTTGTTTGAAGTAAACACAAAGGCTAGAAAGGTATAGCTCAAGTCAGAGATGAAGCACGTGAAAAGAGGAAACTTGTCCATTAATGATTATGCCTTGAAGATCAAGATTATTGTGGAAGCTCTTGGATCTATTAATGTGATAGTTGATGATGATGATGGTATGCATGCATGCTTAGTTAGATGAATACAAGAGCTTTAGGTCGTCTATAAATATGATGAAAGATATCCCTTATTTTGTAGACTTAATTTCTATGTTAATACTTGAGGAGAAGAATCTTGGGTTGGATTCATCTTCTTCTCAAAGCAAGAAGTCAGAACATGTCTTTTATCCTACTAGCAGGGATAGAGCTTGTGATAGAGGCCAAGATGGTGGGCGTGGTCAAAGTTATGATGCACAACAAAATAGGGGAGGATACTCCCGATGAAGAGGGGGGATCAAAGTGGTAGCAAGGAGTGATAGCGAGGGTACTAGTATTGTGTTCAAAAATGCTAAATTTCTAAAAACTTTTTCAAAAAGAGGACTGGAATTAGAAATAAAAAAAAGAAACAAGATAATTATATATCTACTAGCAGAAATAATGATGACAAAAGTAAATAGTTATTCATTATGCAATTCTCTATAAATACTATGATTGCTAATGGTTCATCAAAGAATGATGTATGGTATGTAGACTTAGGTACCTCTAACCATATGACCTCTCATAAAGAGCAGTTTAGAGAGATGCACAGTCCAGAGTCTCTAGGCAATGTGGAGATAGGGGATGATACAAGTCACCCCATTATTCATGTTGGAAATATTCCTTTGAGTATGCAGGATGGTAAAACTAAGTACTTGATTGATGTGTTGTAGATACCAAATATTACAAAATACTTGGTTTCTATAGATTATATTGTAGAACAAGGATTGTATGTTTGATTTACATCAAATGGTTGTTATGAAAAAGATGTAAAAAATGTTGAGATGGCAAGCTCAACACGTGTGGATATTGATAATGGACCGCCTGGCTAGATGGGTCTGCACATCTACACTTAGCACGTTGGTGGTCGTTATGATACTCACATGGCCACTAACTTATCACTTATTATATTTAGTTTGTTACACCTACCTACAACTAGCAAAGACATAGCACCAGTCAATTAGTGTAGTCAATTATGCACTGTTTAACTTTGTAGGCCACTTTCCTTTATGTTGTATCTTATCTATACTTTGTGTACATTGTATAGTGTGCGGAGGAAGAAGAAGAAACCAGAAAGAAAATGTTTCGGCCTACATCTCTCTTCTTGTGTTCTTGAGTGAGCTTCCTCTTGTATATATAGTGTGTGTTTGGTGCAACAGCTCAAGCAAATCCCCCCACCACACGATTCTTGACATGGTATCAGAGCTGCGCCATTGAGAGACGTTGATTTTGAAGGATCAAGTGAAGGAGAAGAAGCTAGGTTCGAGCAAGTAAGTAACGGGTAAGAAGCTCTCCATTCTTCCTCTCTCTCTCTTGGATAATGCCTGTGGAGGCACCGGAAGCAGGGTCGAGCAAAAATATCAGATTGCTCAGAGATTTGGTGTGCGAGCAGATCACTATACATTCTACATATATGTCCTTTACATCTTATCTGCAATTATTTTGGGCATCTGAGGCCGTTTCAGGCCCCGTTTTAGAGCCGCAAGGTTGCGGACAGCAGTTTCAGGGTACATTGTGATTTCGGCTGTATTGACCGAAAGTGGGTACGCAGGTTACAGATTGTGAATCTGTAATTTTTGAGGTGTTTGCAGGAAGAAAACATAAGGTTTATCTGCAAACAGGTTGCAGATTACATGTACTATTGAGCAATCAGTGAAAAAGGTTGCTCAGTGTATTGATGTGCATGTGTTGTGAAAGATTGCAGAAGACTAGCTTGTTGTGTTATATCCTTGTTTGTGATAATGGCAAACAAGAGTGGAAATCCCATTATTGAGAAGCTCGACAAAAACAACTACCTTTCATGGAAGTTCCGTGTGACAAACTTCATCATTGGAAAGGGCCTTTATGAATTTGTTTCAGGTGAAGAAAAGGAGCCAGAGCTGGGTATCCCTCCGACTGCAGATGAGTTAAAAGCATGGAAAGAGTGGAATGCAAAAGACAAAAAGGTGATGTACTATCTATCTACAGTCATTGATAATACTATGCTGGGACATATCAGGAATGCAGAAACTTCACATGCAGCTTGGACAATTTTTGAGAGCATGTTTTCAGTAAATAGAAAGGCATAAAAGATTCAACTCAAGCAAGATTTGAATGCCTTGAAGAAAGGGAAAATGTCTGTCAATGAGTATGTGTTGAAGGTGAGGAATATTCCAGATGCTTTAGTAGTGATTGATGCAATGCCGGATGATGATGATTTGGTTTCATCCACTCTGAGTGGCCTTAACAATGAGAAGGCATGGAAATCATTTGCTACTTCAGTATATGTATGGAAGCCATTTCCAGAGTTTGATGAACTGTGCTCTCTCATGAGTACTGAAGAGATCAATATGCAAGGTGATTCGACTGAAAAAAATTGTGAATAGGTCCAAGCATTTTACTCGAGTTTAGAAAGGGGACGTGGTAGATCCTCTTCAAGAGGCCGTGGTATGGGACGTGCTGGCAATAACTAGCAAAACAGGTTCAATCAACAATTTGGTGAAATGTAAGTTTCTGGAGGCAGAGGAAACTTTAGAGGTAGGGGGAGCTCTAGAGGAAGAGGTGGATGGCAGAATAGAGGTTGTGAAAATTCTACTATTGTTTGCCATTATTGTGGCAAAACACACCATATTGCAGCCCATTGCTATGCAAAGAAGTATGATATTCGCAGTGGTAAATTGCAGCAATGAAACTATGCATCATCTTCACGATAAAATGAAGACAAAAATGAGTATTTGCTTGTTATGCAGCATATGATCAATGCGGTTACAAAAAGGGGGACACATGATGATGTATGGTATGTCGATTTAGGTACATCTAATCATATGACTAGTCATGTTGAATGGTTTGGAGAGATGCAGGACTTACAAAACCCAAGTTATGTGCAGACAGGTGATGATTCATGCCACCCAATTTCACACATTGGAAAGGTTCCCTTGTCCTTGTATGATGGCTAGACAAAGAGTCTAACAGATGTATCACATGTGCCATCAATTACAAAGAATCTAGTATCTGTTGGCCAAATGATAGAGCAGGGGTTGCAGGTCCGATTCAATGCAAAAGGTTGTTTTGTAGAAGACTTTAATGATAAGTGCAGGTTGGTTGCAAAAGGAAGTAGAGTTGGCCGAATGTTCACTTTAGATGTTGGAATTCCTACAATGGATGTTGTTATGTATGCTAAAGGAAAAGGAGTAGTTGCAGATATTGAAATATGGCATAAATGTATTGGACATGCAAATGTGCAAAGGCTGAAATTAATGCGGTCCAAAGGATTGGTTACAGGGCTGCCTTCTTTTAGAGTTGCAGAATTGCATAAAGTCTACGAAGCATGTCAGTTTGGTAAGCAGGCGAGACAACCCTTCTCGCATGATAGAGAAGTGAGCATAAATATACTTGATGTGGTACATATAGATGTTTAGGGGCCTACATAGAATGTATCTCTTGGTGGTAGCAAATACTTTGCCACATTTATGGATGAATGTTCAAGGAAGCTATGGGTATACTTCATGAAGGAAAAAAGTGATGTGTTTGAGCACTTCAAATCTTTTAAGGCAGCTGTTGAAATAGAAACAGGCTTAAAAGTAAAGTGCTTGAGATCAAGTGGAGGGGGAGAGTACCTCTCTAATGAGTTCAATGGCTTCTTGAGGACTCATGGGATAAAGAGGCAATTTACGTGCAGGTATACCCCACAACAAAATGGTGTTGTAGAAAGAAAAAACATGCATATTGCAGAAGTTGCATGGGCATTAATGGCTGAAAAGAATATGCCCAAACATTTTTGGTCTGAGGCTATCCATACTATTGTTTACATTATGAACAGAACTCCCACAGCTGCAGTTCATGGGATGACTCCTGAAGAATGCTTTACTGGCAAGAAGCCTGATGTATCGCACTTTAAGGTATTTGGCTGTGTTGCATACGTTCATGTGCCAGATGAGCTATGGAAGAAGCTTGATCCAAAGGCTAAAAAATGTATTTTTATTGGGTACTCTTTAGAGCAGAAAGGGTATCACTGTTATAACCCTGTCTCAGAGGTGAGTTCAGAGTGAGCAGGGATGTTATCTTTGATGAGATGGGCAGCTGGTATGCACCTACTGGTGATGTATTAGATGATGATAATGATCAAGACAACTATGTGCAAAAAGAAAAACAAGAATCACAGAGTCTTAGTGGACCAAAAACATCATCTGGTACTATACCGATAGTGAGCCCTTGGTCTGCGAGACTAAGGAGTAGTCCCACATCTTCAGGTGGATCTATAAGTGTACAGGGAAGGACAAAGGAAAGAAGAAAGTGCTGGATGGTAATGATGCATCTACTAGTCATTTGGGATTTGATGGAGATTCTAGTGGTTCGGAGAGTTTGGATGATGAGCTTGGCATTCCTTTAGTCAGGACACCAGGTGTACAAAGAGCTCATAGTAATGTAAAGGCTCCATTGAGTGATCTGGTGGTATGCAGATCTAGCAATGTCAGATACCTTGTTAAAAGATTTGATTTTGAAGGTTATGCAGCTCACTATTATGCTTATATAGTGAAACTAGTTGAGGATGTTGAGCCCACTTATTTTGAGGATGTTGTTAGTCATGCTCATTGGGATACAACAATTTAAGAGGAGATGGCTACATTAGAAGCCAATAGGACTTGGGATTTGGTACCCTTATGGTACGCAGATCGGTTGCTATATGCTCACGTAGTAAATCCCGGAAGGTCCCCAAGAACAATGAACTCTACTTTTTGCACAAGTTACAAGGTAAAAATCATGAACGACAAGAGCAAGAGACCAATTGGGTGCAATCTCCTCCCATGCCTTGTGTGAGCGCTTCACAAAGCATGTATTTTATGTATATTCCATCTTCATGCTCAATAATAGCCCAATTTACAAAAATATATCAAGCTTTTAGCTTTTGAGTTTGCTTTTACAAAAATAGGAATAAAGCTAATGGACGGTGCCCAAAGAGTCTGGCACGCCCAATACAATGTCCAAATAGAAATAACATATCCGTGCGCATAGGCGCATACAAAATAATAATAAATAATCGATGCCTCAATAGACATGAAAAAATATAGGTGTGGCGCCTTAACATATCCGTGCGCATAGGTGCATACAAAATAATAATAAATAATCGATGCCTCAATAGATATGAAAAAATATAGGCGTGGTGCCTATCAAAATGTTGAAAGGTGAGAAGGATCAAAGCTTGCACGCGAGCTATGGCAGGAGAGCAAGAGCAAGAAAAGAGAGAGACAAGAAATGGGAACTCCAACAGTCACAATGTGTGACCGGGCCTTCCTTTATTCAAACTCTCACTAAAAGAATAAAGAATAAAGTGATGTGACGGGCGCCCGCCACCTGCAGTGTGCAGTGGCGGGTACTGTCAGTGTAGTAATACACGGGGCGGCACGGCAGAGGCGCCTTTACCCCCAACAACCTCCCACTTAAAGGCGAATCTGCCCTAGTGAGAGAGAAAAGAAAAAAAGAAAAGACAGTACAAATGTACATAGGTACAAGGGATGAGGAAAGGCGACGTCTCATCCAACGCCCATCAGCCTCCTAAGGAAGGCAAAGCGCTCAGTAGTGAGGCTCTTCGTGAGTAGATCTGTAGGATTCTCGTCAGTGGAGATCTTGACAAGGTCAACAAACTTGTCCTCCACGACACCACGTATGAAGTGATACCTCACCTCAATGTGTTTCGTCTTCGCATGGAAGACCGAATTCTTAGCCAACTGAATGGCACTCATAGAATCCGAATGCAGTGTAGGTGTAGCATCAATCCCAAGGTCAACAACTAGACGGCCTAACCATATGGCCTCCTTGCAAGCCTCAGTGGCTGCAACATACTCGGCCTCAGTGGTAGACAAAGCCGTACACTTCTAAACCTTGGACATCCAAGAGACAGCCCCTCCAGCATAGGTGAATACATAGCCAGAAGTGGACTTCCTACTATCTGCATGTCCTGCATAATCGGAGTCAGTGTACCCCACGACCCCTGTATCCTGGCTGCCATAGCAAATACACATATCTGTTGTGCCCTTCAGGTACCTCATGATACCCTTCACGGCATCCCAATGTCTGCTACCAGGTGTAGCCATATAGCATGCCACAACACCAACTGCATGCGCAATATCTGGACGAGTGGCTATCATGGCATACATCAAACTGCCCACGGCTGAAGCATAAGGGATCTTGGCCATCTCGGCCCTCTGCTCATCTGTCTGTGGACAATCGGCCTGTGATACCTTCACATAAGAAGGTAATGGACAGCCAATAGGCTTTATGTCCTGCATGCGGAAGCGCTCAAGGACTTTATGAATGTACTCCCGCTGTGAGAGATACAAAAGCCCCTGATGCCTATCGTGCTTAATGTGCATCCCAAGTATATGTGAGGCCTGTCCCAAATCCTTCATCTCAAAGCTCTTCTTCAGTTGAGATTTAAGAGCATCTAGCTCATCATGAGCTTTCCCTGCTATCAGCATATCATCAACATAGAGTACCAAGATAAGCAAACTGCCATCACGGGCTTTCTTCGTGTAAAGACACGGATCCATAGCACTCCTGCTGTAGCCCTGTGACTGTATAAAGGCATCAAACTTATGATACCATTCCCTAGGTGCCTGCTTCAAGCCATACAAGCTCTTCTTCAACTTGCACACTAGGTGCTCCCTACCAGGTTCTGCAAAGCCCTTAGGCTGATCCATATAGATCTCATCATGCAAGTCCCCATGTAGAAAAGCCGTCTTGACATCCATCTGATATAGATCTAAGTCAAGCTGTGCAGCCAAAGCCAAGACTAAGCGCAGGGTGGTCATCTTAACCACAGGAGAGAAGACCTCATCAAAATCCACACCATGTTCCTGCTTAAAACCCTTTGCTACCAATCTAGCCTTGTATGCCGGCTTGGGGTATCCAGGGGTACTTTTCAGCTTGTACACCCACTTGCATGGCAAAGCCTTCTTGCCCTTAGGCAAAGCAACCAAATCCCAAGTCTCATTCTTATACAGGGAGTCTATCTCAGACTGCATAGCCCTCTCCCAGGAGTGACTGTCACCCCTGCGCATAGCCTCATCATAAGTGAAAGGCTCTCCTACATCTGTAACCAAAACATAATGCATAGAGGGCTGAAATCTGTCAGGTGGGCGTCTGTCTCTAGCAGACCGTCTCACCGCACGCTCTACTGCCTGTCTAACTGCCTGTCCAACACCCTGGCCCTGTGGAGGAACTGCTGCAGGCTGTACTACTGGCTGTGCTGGAGCTCTATGCTCCTCCTGAAAGATCACTCTGTGGATCTCAACCACCTTCTCAGGCTGCCTGTGCATCTTGTCTTCATGGAAGACGACAACATGGCTACGTACTATTTTCCGCGCCTGCGGATCCCATAGGCGATAGCCCATCTCTCCTGACTCACCATAGCCAAGGAATATGCATTTAATGCTCTTTGGATCCAATTTGCTCCTCTTGTCCTTGGGCACATGGCAGAATGCCTCACATCCAAAGACACGGAGATGCGCATAAGAGGGTGGCTTACCAGCCCAAACTTCCTCTGCAACCTGGAAATCCAATCCACTGGAAGGTGATCGGTTTATGACATGCACTGCCGTACTAACTGCCTCAGCCCAAAAACTCTGGGGTAGGCCTGCATGGCTAAGCATAGAGCGCACACGCTCCTAAATAGTCCTGTTCATGCGCTCAGCCAAACCATTCTGGGGTGGGGTGTAAGGGGCGGTCAACTGACGCTTAATACCCCTGTCATCACAAAACTGCTCAAAAGCACGTGAGACATATTCTCCCCCATTGTCAGTCCTAAGGCATTTCAGCCTATACCCAGTCTGGTTCTCAACAAGAGCAAGCCATCTCTGAAAAACTGCCAAGACATCGGACTTCTGCTTTATGGGATAAGCCCACACTTTCCTAGAAAAATCATCAATGAAGGTAACGAAGTACTTCGCGCCACCCATAGACATGCAAGGCATAGGCCCACAAACATCGGAATGCACCAATGCCAACGGCTCACTCATGCGTGGCCTACCCGATTTCTTATGCGTAGACCTATTCTGCTTACCATAAAGACAATGATCACACGAGTCAAAACATGCATAATCCAAAGGCGGAAGATACTGCAAACCAGATAACATTTTCATTCCCTTTAAAGACATATGCCCCAAACGGGCATGCCAAAGTGATACATGTGGGATAGAGCCCACTGCCAAAACATGGTCTACAGAAGACCCAGATACAACAAGAGCATAGAGGCTGCCAGCCTTGGCGCCTCTAGCAAGCACAAGTCTGCCTTTGGTGATCTTCCAGGCAGAATCCCCAAAACAGACATGAAACCTTGCATCATCCAACTGTCCTGCAGACATAAGACTGCGCGTAAGCGCAGGTACATGACGTATATCCCTTAGCAAAAAGGAACTGCCAGTGGAAAACTACAACTGAATATCTCCACAGCCCACAATATCAAGAGACCTGTCATCTCCAAGTCTGACTGATCCAGATACAGTACGGTAAGAGTGAAACCACTCACGGTAAGGCGTCACATGGAAGGACTCACCTGAATCCAATAATCAGCACTGTGCATACATACTAGGTGTCTCAGTCAAGTGTGAAGCATCAGAAGAACTAGCTGCAAGTATAAACTCATCACCACCATCGGACGCCTCAGTCTGCGTGACATTAATTTCCTCAATCTTGACGCTGGACTTCGTAGGTACTATGCTGCGATCAGAGGACTTCTCCTGCACTTTATCTTTCCCCTTATCCTTGCACTTCTCATTGCGCAACTCATGACACTATGGTCTAATATGGCCCTTTTTCCCACAATGATGACAAGTGACATTTGCATTGCGCCCACGCGACTTACTACGCGACTTGCCACCACGAGATTTAGACCGACCCTTCTGCGAGTCACGGCCTCGGCCATTACCACGGTCATACCTCTCATTCCTGCCTCTAACTGTCAAAGCATGACTACCACGAGAGGCATCCAAGTTTTTGTGATTCACCTCTTCCTGAAGAAGAGCACTCTCAACATCTGCCAATTTTAGAGTCGCACTAGAGGCATAAAGAGCAGTGCGGAATACATCCCATGACTCATTCAGAGTCCCAAGCAAGAAAAGAGGAGTTACTTCCTCTCCAAAGGTGATATCTTGCGAAGTCAGGTTCTTCAGTATAGCATGGAACTGGCTCAAGTGAGCAGACATAGTCGCATTATCCTTCATGTGCAGATCCATAAGCTGCTTCAACCAGTACATCTGACTCGCCGGACTTTTCTTATCATAAAGATTCTTGATCTTATTCCATAGATCCCATGCACTCTGTGCTTCCTCAAATACATTATAATGTACCTGTTCAGTGAGAGACAATACAATCGTGGACTTGCATAGCTCATCAAGTTCAAGCTAGTCGTCATTGTCCATAGTTTCAGGCTGCTCCCCACTCAACCGAAGTGGCTTAATCTGAGATTTCTGCACCAAGACCTGCCAAATTTGACTCTTCCAATAAGAGTAGTTGGTACCATCCAACTTTGTAATGTTAAAGATGGCACTATCATGCGAAGATGACGCCATTATGCAAGCTGGAAATGCCCAAACAGTCCAAAACTGCTTGTTGTTTTACTGCAGAAACTGCCCAAAAATGACCAAAACGGGGTCCAAAGGGCGAGCAAAGTGTGCCAAAAGTTGCTGCCCACTTAGTACTAGGTGCGGTACACCAAATCAAGATATTTCAGCATGAAAAGTACACCTCAGTCCACCAATAACTACTTGCTGTAATAAATTGCAGGTATGTAGTCTAGAGAGCAAACTGTCCCAAAATAGGATTCAATGTCAAGCAAACAATGCTAGGTCCAAAGTCGGCATGAAACGGACATAAGCAAGGCCAATGACAGTGAAAAGAACATGAGCTCAACACCGAAGCATGTCAAAATAACATCTGCCAGTGAAAGGCACACCCCCAAACACTCTAGGCAAAGTGTTCCTGTAACTGCCAAAACCTGACACAAATAGATGTCTGCTCAAAGAGAAAGATCCAAATATGAGACTCAGCTCATAAGCATCCTCTGAACCAAGAGTACATCAATGCATATCCATAAAGATCGGAGTATGATCCCAAAGTCTCAATGCGTATGTAGCTGCTCAAGACATAAACTGCTCCAAATACATGTAAGTGCTCCAATAGCATGCAACTGTCAAAGGTCAAGCAAGCATGTAAAATGCTCCCACTGGCACAAAAGGCGTACAAAGCGAGCTCAGAAGCTCAAATAACCCAAGAGAAAGCACCAGTGATAAGTGACCCTGTCAATGCATCAAGCGCATCCAAGAGAGCATGACATACATGAAGCACCGATCGTATTAACCATGAAGTAATACATAAGCCCAAATAAGCTCTCAGTCAACTCAATGACATCCAAATAGCAACCAAGATCAGTGATCAAGTAAGCCGGGAATGCTCAAATACATCCAAATCCAAGCTCCAAATGTCGGTATGGCATACACGAACCAAATAGCATATGTCACGAACCAAAGCATGTAATGCAAAAGCCTAACTGTCAAGCAGAGACATGAGGCATAGGCGGTCCACGAGCATGCCAAGTCGGTCCAAATGCCAATGAAGACGGAGCTAATACGAAGCTCAAAAGCATCCCATAATCTCATACATATGCTCCAAGCCGTCCCCAAATGTCAGAGACATCATGCCAAAGCTCAAAGCATACATCCGGTATCGGTAGGTAAGTGCCAAAGCCTGTAAAGTACCTTCAGCCCACTGTTATTCCAGCATGTATTTACTGTTCTAAACAGTAGATTTCAGCCCCAAATTCAAGCCAAAATCATGGTCAAACCAAATGCATACATCCCCAATACATCCGGGTAGAAAGTAGACCGCATACGGGCATCAAATAGGGTAACCAGAGTAGAGTATAAGCATCAAATGCCAATGCCAAGTGTGGCTGCCATGTTTCCAGCACTGTATAACAGTAAATAACAGTTCCAAATCAGCCAATATTTCAAGCCAAAATCATGGCATAATCATGTGTATACATTCCCAAGGCACTAGGCATCATGTAGACCGCATATGGGCATCAAATAGCACAACCGGAATGGAGTATAAGCAACAAATGCTAATGCCAATGGTGCTACCCTGTTTTCAGCCTGTTATGACAATTTATGACAGTCCCAAATCTGAAGAAATCAGCCCCGAATGATCAAGACCAATGCCCAAAGCTTGAATGACATCAAACATGAAGTCTGTAGCCCTCTTGATCAAGGTAGAGAGCACGAAGCAATGGCCAAGTGTGGAGCTGAAGTAGATGAGTGCTCACAGCCTGGAAAAAAATGATGCAATCTGCCCTGTTGGTGTTGAACTTGCTGCTGCTCCACATGGGCTGAAAAGGGGGTAATGGGGGGCTCAAGAAGGGCCTATCAAAGGCCTATGACAAGCCTCTTTGAGCCTTGATAGGTGTAAGGCACAATATGAGGGGAATAAGCTTCAAGGGTTTGAAGCCATGGCTGCCCTTGCTGTTTGCAACTTGTAGACTGAAATAAAACCCTGAAAGAATGATCAAATACCTCAGTATCAATGCCTTGAAGGTGCCTCAATAGGCTGGGAGGTGCTCGGGAAGCCGGGGAGTGACAGGAGCTCGGGGAGATCGGATATGGCTGTCGGGATGGAGATCCAATGCGTGAAGCGAGTCGATGCGAAGGTCGGGAAGCACCGAGTCGAGCTCGAGCAAGAGAATGCCAAGCTCTGATACGAGTTGAAAGGTGAGAAGGATCGAAGCTTGCACGCAAGCTATGGCGGGAGAGCAAGAGCAAGAAAAGAGAGAGACAAGAAATGGGAACTCCAACAGTCACAATGTGTGACCGGGCCTTCCTTTATTCAAACTGTCACTAAAAGAATAAAGAATAAAGTGACATGACGGGCGCCCGCCACCTGCAGTGTGCAGTGGCGGGTACTGTCAGTGTAGTAATACACGGGGCGGCACGGCGGAGGCGCCTTTACCCCCAACAAATATAATCCATAGATCGAATACTCGCTAGACTCCAATGCTTTCCTCCGCCACTGCTGCTATCTCTACACATCAACTGAAGCATTCATAATCGTTAGTAAAATAATACAATTAAACCGAAAAAAGTGAATACCTAGCAGTCTTCAGCTACATAAATAAATCAACTGGTTAGAAATAAATCCTAACCTTAATTTATTACGAGTGCACACTCTAAACTCATAAACGTTTATTAATTTAATATGCATTTTGCGGAATCACCCGCTATGGAATTACCCATGTACACACCAAATTAATGAAACGCCCAAAAAGGACAGGCGTCCCCATCAACTTCTCGCACAAAGAATCCACTTTGTGTATGAGCCCCAGTCATCAAAGTTTACGGAATCCACCGTAAAACCTCATGGAATCCACCGTGGCACGGAATCCACTGTGAAATATGCCTCCTGGCATCATACCCCCGGGGTGGGATAGCAATTGACCTCAATTGCTATTAGCTCAATGTGGAGCTAACAGAGTGGGGAAAGCATTTAAGTCTCTAGCGTGCATCCATTGTGCTTCCTCTATAGGATGGTTCTTAAATTTAACTAGATATCTAGAATACCTTCGGCCAGTTCTAGTGGTCATAAAGTCAATGTCTATGATAGCTTCTGGTTCAAGTATTTCAGTCTCTTCCTCTAATAAAGGTGGGTTTTCATAAACAGGGTGTACAGGTAATTGGCCTCTAAATGGTCTCAATAAACTAATGTGAAATGTATTGTGAATTTTCCAATGAGATGGTAATTCTAACTTGAATGCATTATCATTAATTTTATGAATGATCCTAAATGGTCCATAGAATCTGGGGGCTAATTTGACAACTAGATGTCTATCTACACTTTGTAGTCTACGTTTTTCTATTCTTAGCCAAACATAATCATCAACTTTGAAATTCATTACTTGTCTTTTCTTGTTGGCTTGTTTGGTATATGATTGCTGGGCTTTAGCAATCATATCTTTAACCTCATCAAAAATACTGTTATGCATACTAGCAATATCATCAGCACTCTGAATTCTATTAGACAAAGATGCAACAGGTTGACTTCAAACGGTGCTTTCTTTGTAGATGTGTGTGGTGTATTGTTATATGCAAACTGTAATAAATGCAAATGAGTGTCCCATGTCTGAGGTTTAGAGATAGTACATGCACGGAAAAGATCTAGAATGGTGCTGTTTGTGGCTTCTGTTTGTCCATTAGTTTCTGGATGAAATTCAGATGAGAAATCAATCTTTGTGCCTAGGTTAGCAAATAGAGTAATCCAAAAGTTGTTACAAAATCTAGAATCACGATCTGAAATAATAAATTTTGGCAATCCATGGTTAGTAAAAACAGTTTTCAAAAATAATTGTGCTGCTTGTGATGCTGTTAAAGTTTTCTTACATGGAATGAAATATGCTTGTTTACTAAATCTATCTACAACTGTCCAAATCATATCATGGTTAGATTTAGTATTTGGTAAACCAGTAATGAAATCCATAGAAATTTGTTCCCAAGGTTTAGATGGAATAGACAAAGGCATAAGTAATCCATACTGTTTACCATGATGTCTCTTAACTCTTTGACAAATCAAACATTCAGAAACAAAGTTAGATACATCAGCATCCATATGCGGCCAATAAAAATCTTCAGTTAATATACGTAAGGTAGATATGATACCTCTATGACCTTGGTATGGGGGACAATGAATTTCATTCAAAACAAAAGATCGGAATGGAATTGTAATACACAATCTCTTTTTATAAAACATAAATCCATCATTATATGACAATGAATCAATAGGAATAAAATTATTTTGAACTAATTTATTCCAATCAGAATGAAAAGTAATATCTTGATGATATGTATCTTTCATAACAATCAAAGAATCAAAAGATATGACATAAATATTATGAATGGTAGGTCTTCTACTCAATGCATCAGCCACTACATTTTCTTTTCCAAGTTGGTATTGAATGATAGGATGAAAACTTTGAATAAAGGAAGCCCATTTGATATGACAGTCAGAGATTTGAGGTTGGCTAAGTAAATGCCTAATACTTTGCTGATCGGTCTTTATCATAAATTCTGAACCCATTAAGTAGTGTTTCCACTGTCTTAATGCTTGTACAACTGCTAATAATTATTTGTCATATGTGGAATATTTCAGCTCAGAGAGTTTCAGCTTACAACTAGAATATGCTATAGGATGATTGTCTTGCATAAGTACGGCTCCTATTCTTGATCCACTAGCATCGGTCACTACTAGAAAGAATGGTCTATTAAAGTCAGGCAATTGTAGAACAGGGGCATGGGTTAATGCATGTTTCAATAAGTCAAAGGATTTCTGTTGATTTTCGGACCAATGATAGACAATACCTTTCTTCAGAAGTTTGGTTAATGGTAAAGCAAGTAATGAAAAATTACGTACAAACTTCCTATAGAAACTAGCAAGACCAAGGAATGAGCGTAACTCATGCATATTTTTAGGTACATGCCAATTCAATATTGCATCAATTTTCTTAGGATCAACTTTAATTCCATCAGATGATACAATATGACCTAAATACTCAATTTTTGTTTTAAAGAATTCACTCTTTTCAGGATTTGCATACAGTTGATTTTCTTTCAATAACTGAAAAACCAATGACAAATGCTCATAATGTTCTTTCTCATTTTGACTAAACACCAAAATATCATCAAAGAAAACAATTACACAATACTGATATTTCAAAAAGATACGGTTCATCATTCTACTAAAGGTAGCAGGTGCATTAGTCAATCCAAATGGCATGACTAAAAATTTGTAATGACCAAACTGTGTTCTAAATGCAGTCTTGAATATGTTAGACTTATCTAGTCTCACCTGATGATAACCACACTTAAGATCAATTTTACTAAATATAGCAGATCCTTGCAGTTTATCCATAAGGTCATCAACTCTAGGAATAGGGTACCTATTCTTTACAGTGATCTTATTTAAAGCTCGATAGTCAATGCATATACGATAGGTATTATTCTTTTTCTTGACTAACAATACAGGTGCACCGAATGAAGAACTGCTAGGTCTAATCAATCCTCTATTTAGTAATTCCTCAACTTGACTCTGGATTTCTTTTTGCTCTATCTGGTTGTGCCTATATGGTGCTTTGCAAGGTGGTTGTGTGCCAGGGATCAAATCTATCTTATGGTCTTCTAGACGTGAAGGAGGTAAACCAGGTGGTAGGTCTTCTGCAAAATAGTCCTTAAAATATGCAAGAAATTCTTTATGCCTAGGGTGCATATGACTTTCTTTTACTTGCAGTTCATTCACCCAAATGAGATAGGATTTACTACTCTTGCGTAATGCACGTTTAGCTTGAGTATGCGAAAGCAGTGGAAAAACATTAGATGCATGCATACCATATAATGTAATAGATTTTCCTTGAAAATTAATATTCATTGTGTGTGTGGAATAGTCTATATCTGGGTTATGTTGGTGACGCCAAGGCATACCTAAAATAATGTCACTCGA
The DNA here is from genome assembly GCF_053477565.2 of Lygodium microphyllum. NCBI lineage: Eukaryota > Viridiplantae > Streptophyta > Polypodiopsida > Schizaeales > Lygodiaceae > Lygodium > Lygodium microphyllum. The sequence goes on from NC_141154.1 coordinate 126,833,781, forward strand.
CTGTAATGGAACAACTAGAAAATTTCTTCTTTTAGTGTATTGACCAATTTGAATCTCTAAGTCTTGCACTTCCTGTATACCATTATGCCTAGTGCCTAAAAATGCAGCTTTGATGCGATAATGCATAGGTACAGTCTGTAATTTCAATTCTTTTACCAATTTTGCTGAAATAAAGTCATGAGTACTACCGTCATCATGCAAAATAGTCTTTTCCTTTCCATGCACCAAACATTTCATAGTCAATAATAAATGTGGAGTAGGCATACCTGGTAAAGTATCGGAAGTAGTAGTAGTGTCGTCCTCATCTTCAGTGAAATCAGGCATATCTTCATGTTCGTCTTCATCCATTGCTCCAAGGTAGTTGATATGAGCTGGTGGCTTCTTTGAATGACAATTTGCTGCTAAATGTCCAGGCTGGTGGCATTTATAGCATACTATTGGCTTGGCTTTGGTTACATTGTTTGCAATGGCGCGAAGTCTAGGTACATTTGGATTTGGTTGTGGAATAAGCTTAGGATTTTGATTGACATTGGATGGTAATGCAGGTGGTTTTGCTTAATTCTTGCGGAAAGATGATGAAGAGAAACGACCTGGATTAAATCTTCTAAAATTGGAATTGAATTGTTTAGATCCATAATTACCATTGGCTTGGAATTGCTGTGGTTGTCTGTCTCTACCTCGTAGCTATCTTCAGTGTCATGAGCTAGTGAAATGGCGTCTTTAAAAGTAGCAAGCTTGAACATGTTAACTTCAGCGTAGTAATGCCCAAGGAGTCCAGACATATACTTGCGCTTATGTGTCGCCTCTGGTACGTCTTCAAGCAAGCGTAGCTGGAGTAGTACATTCCAAAAACGCTCTGTATACTGAGGAATAGGCTCACGATCTCGTTGCTGGAGAAGATCCCATTGCTTGATAGCTTTCTCATGAAATTGTGGTGGAAGGAAATTCTGCATGAACTTCTTCTTGAAATCTTCCCAAGTAGCAGGACATTCTATGCTCTTGCGTACTACAATCCACCAAAGTGATGCTCTGTCTACCAAATGATTAGTAACACACTTGATTTTATCTTTTTCTTCATAGGTTTCCTCATGGAAATAGTCATCAAACTGACTAATGAATGCTAGAACAGTCTTTCCTTCTCGTATGCCATTGAAAGTACGGAATTTGAAACTTCATTTACTTATCTTTGATTCCTTGCGAATGGTTTGAGCTTCAAGAGTGGCGTCGATGGTACATCGAATCAGATCTTCAGCTTGAGGTTCTTCTTTGTCGGTAGATGCTCTTTGTAATTTTTCCAGTTGCGCTTGCAATGCTTGCCTAGCCCTTCGTTCTTCTTCCAATTGCATTATGATTAAGTCCAGCTTTTGCTCCATCGTAGGTTCAGGTAGGTCGCCTTCAGCCATAAGATCATCCATATGTGGTTCCGTCATCCTGTAAAACTCAAAAGACCTTTCTCACTCAAAATCAGGTTAGCGGGATGAGCGTAGCTCAAATTCGGGGTTACAAGGCTTATGTGTTTTTGGGTATATCTTTCTCAATCTTCAGAAATTCTGCGATTTTTTCTTCTTCGTATGCTGAAAATGCTTCAGCAAACCTGTGTATGGGTAGAGTACCTTCCAATGAACAACTTTGCAGTTCGGAGTTTCTGCACAGGAACAGTCCTTCTAGGAGTTTTGAGCACAAATCAATTCTGACTCCAGTTGACTAGTCTGACTTGCAGAGTTGCAGACTTATGTGACTTGCAGAGTTGCAGACTTGCAGAACTTAGTCGACTTAATGAACTTGCAAAACTTGATCAGAATTTACTTGCAGAACTTGACCTTTGTGGTGTGTGGCCTGAAGTTTAATGATTTGCAGGGTTTGAGACTTGCTTAGAAGACTAAGCTTAATTGTTTAAGCTTAGAGGGGGGGGCTTATAGAAAAAATGGCACAGATTCAAGGGGGGGGGGGGGGGGCATTTTTTCCCGTCGCGAGATTTTCGGGCATCCTCTCATAGCTCGATGACGAATTTTGAAGCTTTTTTTAAGCTTCCTAAAGCTTTTAAGCTTCAACACTAAGCTTTTGAAAAGAATTAGATATGGAGGTTATGAGCTTAACTCTGGTTGTCCACGACTTGTTGAAGGAGATGTAGGAGTGGTCCTCCGCCTGGATAGCCCGGTCCTTCGCGATCTAATGACAGAAACAGGGGTTCTTGATCGCCAGAAGTCTGCCTGTATCGACGGTTCGCGACGAGATTAACCGTAGAGCCCGATCGTTCCAAGAGCTCCACCTTCGCACGAGATTGATAGCCATTGGAAGCTCTTGATCTCAGCTCCGCTCTGATACCACTGGTGCGCAGATCGGTCACTGTATGCTCACGTAGTGAATCCCGGAAAGTCCCCAAGAACAATGAACTCTACTTTTTGACAGCGCGTCGGCTAGGTGAGAGATAGCCATTAGAGCTCACTTGGAATGCTTGAAGTAATAAGTGGTCCGTGGGTCTTGGTTGTTGAGCAAAAGATCCCACAATGCTTTAGTTGCTTTAATAATTGACATTATGGGTTTGAAGACTTACTTGAGTTTCATGCTTTCAAATGTATCTTGGATTCTAGATGGTCATGCACTTGATGTCTTGAGCTTATACTGCTTATTTTGCATTTAGATTTGCTTCAATGGGAGATAATTACTATTGGCATTAGAGCTTTGGATTCTTTATGTAGTTGAGCTTGGTTGGAACTTTTGGTGCTCTCTTGTATGCTATTGGACATAGTTACCTTCTCTTGTGGACTAATTTGATTCTATATGAGTGGCATTTTGCACAACCATGAAACCTCAATCAATGCCTTTTGACAATTCATATCCCTATTTTGTTTTGCCTTGGGACCATTTTTCAACCCCCACAAAATTGGCATAGAGCTCCATCAATGACCTCCTTCCCTCGGCACACCCTAGCATGCCCTTTTTGGCTATTGTAACAAGGATGCATAGAAGAGGCAAATGTTTTTAGACTCTAAGGAGAAGGTTGAAAGACAAGAAGGGATTCCAAAGTTGCATAAAGAAGTAGGTGACTTTAGTATGGCCTTACTTAAAAAGTGAAAAAACCTCTCAATAAGCAATGTTGCTCTACATATAGGACCTAATTTGTCCATAGCAAAAGCTCCTCTTTGATCAAAAACCTTTAGAAGGCCTAGAAAATTTACAAAGAGAATATCTAGCTTTCCGAAAATGGAAACTTCAATCTATCTTGAGGTTGGTAGGACGTTTGTTGGTTTAGTTTCCACATCCACCTTTGGACCTTTCCATACTCGTAAACTAGGTGCTCCGTGCCTAGACTCGCCCTAGCGCCTTCGCACCGGGGCGGGCGCGATTTTTGCGAGGGGGGGTGCTGGACGCGTGGCACCCGCCCCCGCATTCTCCTTTTTTTTGTGGGGGAGGTGGGGGGCTGCCATGTGGCACCCGCCCCCCACCTCTCCTTAACTAATAGTATAGATGCTCACAAAAAGAATTAAGAAAGACATTAGGGTGTGTGAATATCTTTGGGGACTTTTGGGAAAGGGGATGTCTTTCCCAATTAAAATTAAAAACAATTTTTTACTAAAAGATGCCGAGATCAAATTAGTTATGGATAGAATCAAACTCTAGAATGGTTCCAAGTGGAAACTAACCTAGCTTAGGGGCCTTTTCAACCAAATGGCTTTTGGCTAGGAGAAAAACAAAAGCCCCTTCTCTCCTTACGTAACCCTCCCTTCATTGTGAATCTTCCCAAAAACCTAAATAAAAGGTGGCACATGAATTGGAATCAAACCCAATGGCATTTTAGATTTTACTCAGTCTAAGCTCCAACTATTCAAGCTAAACACTCGACATTCCTATGCTTAATACTATATAAAATAGTCGAGACTAGGGAGAGGGTTGCTAAACTAAGACTTGCAAAATAAATTGAAACATTACCTCATCTTTTTTTGAATTGTAGAGATAATGCAAAAGTTTTATCTTTGCTACACAATATCATCCAATATTTCCTCCCTTCAAAGTTAGTTGGAAGGAATCTATTTTGGGTGAAGTTATTGGCCTATCAACAACTCTCTAGAACTAGTTGAGAGCCAAGTCTCTCTTATATGTTTGTTCCAAGAGAATGCAACTACAGTTAACAAAAATAAGGCATCCAAACTTCATGATCTCACTATCTCTTTGCCCATGTGTAGTAGGGACCTCTCATTAAAGATTGCTTTCAAATAAGGAGACCAAAGCTCTCTAGGGGGTGGAAGAAGTATCAAAAGCCTCCCCACCCAATAGACCTCAAATGAAGGTACTACAGTTGACAAACATCAGACCTCACTTGTTTTAGCCTAAAATGTCCAGGCCTACCACTCTTCCACGATCAAAAACTGATGTGCAATTCTATTTAGTTTCTTCTTTAACATATTATTACCTATTCCTTAGGAAAAACGGTTGTCAATGGGGTCATAGCTCAATGCTTTGAGTGCGGGTTGAGTTCATCGGGTGCATGAGTTCAAGCCCTGCTCTATGTTTCTCTTCATAAACCTTGCACAAGATGTATTGTGTCAAAAAGTTTGATGTATTATGTCAAAAAGTTTGAAAGTATAATCACAATTAGCAATCTAGACGCGCATGAAGCTCGTAGTTTTTGCCTAAAAACAAATTACCTACTTAGAAAAGATAGATGAGGTTAGGCCATGTCTCGAGTCTTACAATGGTAAGACCCTTTAACAAACATTGGAGCTAGCTACTCTTGGGCTTAGCATGCTGACATGGCAAGGGACCAAAATATAAACTAAAAGTTCGGGAAGGAAATACAAAATTGTGCGTGCCCAAAGGAAGAAGGAACTTGGAAGATCAAGAGGACAAGGGAAGATGGAAGCTTGAGAGAGAGAGAGAGAGAGCATCGTGATGGAGAAGCATTCATTCCTTTCCTTCGAGTACATACCTGACACACAATCATTTGATGATCATGCAAACAACACCATAGCTGCTATCACAGTATCGCTCAGTACCCCATGCAGAGCCTTGTTTTTCTATTTGTCCTGTTCTTCAGCTCATTCCCCCCTATCATGTCACTTGTGTCTACTCAGCAGCCTGCCATGGATTCCCTCTCTGTTGCTCCCCCTCTTGCTTTCAATAGCTCCCCTGTTCCCCATTCCCATCCTCCTCCTCCCCCCCCTCCCCCTCCGCCTCCTCCCCCCCCTCCCTTTGCATTCGCATCTGATTCCTGCCCCAATGGCGTCGCCATCATCTACAGCCTGCAGTCCCTCACTCGATCCTTCCCTGTCGTCGAGAACCCGTCCGACCAGCCCTATGCCTTCACTGCAAACCTCCAGATATTCAATGCAGGGGAGCAGGACCTCAAAGGCTGGCAGGTCTTCATTGGCTATGTCAACAGAGAGATCCTGGTTCATGCGGGGGGCTCTTTTGTTGCTGACAGGTTGGAGCTGCCCGCAAATGCGAGCTGCGGCATCACTCTGACCAGCCCGTCTGCAGTCTTGAAAACAGGCATTGGTACTGCAATGGATTACCCACAGATGGGAGTCAGCCTCACATTGAAAGGCACTGAGTTTGGAGTGGATGGGATATCCATGCCTGCAAGCATCAGACTCTCTAATCCTGGATACAATTGCAGCATGCCAAAGATAACTGGTGTGTGATGATGGCATATCAATCACTTCTTTCAGCTCTCTATCAGCGCTTTTATCTCAACAATGCATTGAATTTGAACCAAAAATTACAAGTTAACCTGCTAGCTTTTGGTCATGAGAGTACTTAAGACTACTGACAGGCCTTCTTCAAACTTCAAGCCAAACCACTGGCAAAATGTGACACTCTGGGCTTTACTATTTCCAAATACCACTCATCAGACTTGCTTAATAACCTTCAAACTTTAAACCTTGGTCTGTCAAACAACTAGCCACAGTTGGGGAGTCGAGTCACCTGCCTACTTCTTTTAATGGTATTGGTTGTTGTGAGAAGGATATACTGAGCAAAGAGTCACTATAGGCAAGAGAAAAAGAAACAGCCACCTTGTGGCATCATATGATCCTCAACTCTGTCTATTTCTGAAAACTTTGCAAACCAATAGTTCCAACTTATGGGAAGGAAAAACCACAAATGCTGTCTAAAACTGTCAGCAACTCAATGACATTCTCTGATCTAAACCCTTTCAGTTTCTCACATACCTTTCCAAACCAACACCTTTGCAACATTGGCATTAAAATTTTCACAATATAAGTGTATCTGGAGTACGGTAGGACAGGTTCGGTCCCTGTAACTGGTCGTGTTAAATCTGCTGTGTGTGTTGCTATTTTGTCTTGTCCAAAATCATGGCCTAATTGTTTAGCTCACTAAGTTACCCACCTGTTGGCAGTGAATACTATGGAAACCTGCTGCACTGCAAAACATTCCGGTCTCAAATTGGGTAGCAAAACCTTCTTGCCACACTACAAAGGAGACATTACTGTTTCATATGATGTCCTTCAGAGCTATCCTGAAAAGTACATAGCACAAGTCACAATATCCAATGATAGTCCTTCATCAAGGCTGGACTTTTGGAACCTGCAATGGACATGGCAAAGTGGGGAGTTCATCTATTCAATGCGGGGTGCTGAGACCACAGAACAAGATCAGAGTGATTGTATAACTGGGCCAGCAGGAGCTTATTATAAAGGCACTGATTTTTCTCAGGTCATGAATTGCCAAGCCACACCAACGATCATTGATCACGATGGGTACAAGGCTAATGACACCCACATTGGCAGGATTGAGCACTGCTGCCGCAATGGGACGCTACTTCCTGCGATTCAAGATCCAAGCCAATCGAAATCGGTATTCCGTCTGCAAGTGTTCAAAATCCCCCCTCAAACTCTCAACAGGGGACTCATCCATCCTCCTATTAACTGGAAGATCAGTGGATCCTTCAATTCAGAGTATGCCTGTGACGAGCCCCGGATGGTGGAACCAACAGAGTTTGCAGATCCTGTGAGTGCCCAAAGGACCGAAGCTGCTATCATGACCTGGCAAGTGACATGCAACATCACTGCAAGGGCAGAGACCAAGCCCAAGTGCTGTGTCTCCTTCTCTGCATTTGACAGTGACTCAGTTGTGCCATGTAAGACATGTGCATGCGGTTGCCCTCTAACATCATCATGGCGATGCAACAGTACGGCAAGGGCGATGCCGATCCCGTTCGAGCTTGCGACGGTGCCTGCAGCCGATCGGGCAAACCAGACACTAGCATGGGCCAGGCTCAAGCACTGGCCTGTCGCATCGGTGCTTCCGTGCCCAGACAACTGTGGTGTAAGCGTCAATTGGCATCTCCTATCAGATTACGCCCACGGCTGGACCGCCCGCGTGACGCTGTTCAACTGGCAAGGGCTGCAGTTTGCAGACTGGTCGGCTGCTGCCCAGCTTGGACCGGCAGCCTTTGCTGGCTTTGAGAAGGCATACAGCTTCATGTACTCCCCTTCACTCAACAGTACCATCTTCATGCATGGCCTGGAAGGACTGAATCACCTGAACGGGATGCATGCCAACAATTATCCTGGCATTCAGCAGTCTGTGTTGTCCTTCACCAAGCATGCTGTTGAGGGCAGTCTTACCACAAGTGATTATTACCCCACCAAGATTTTCTTTGATGGTATGGAGTGTGCCCTCCCTGATACATACCCCTCTTGCAGTGCACACCTGGTTCCCCCATTAATCCTGCTTGTTTTCTCAGTGATCTTACACATATTAAGGCCATCATCATGGGTTTTATAACAGGTTCTAGAAAACAGACTCTGGCAGCATATTTTTCCCCCCCTTTTAAATGAAATGAAAGAGGGGGAATTGTGTTAAAATAGAAATAAAAGAAAAAGGTGATCACATACTAAGCTGAGGTCTGAGAATCTATCAGACTAATGAGGATTGTAAGCCTGTAAGTTTAGGCTTATTTCCAAAGAAGTTTTGGCCTTGCAAATGAGTTCTTATTGGGATATCTAATCCTCTCACCTAAACTCACAAAAGAGTCTTTATTGGGATATCTAATCCCCTATCTAAGTTGGGATGCTTAGGGGAGCATCAAGCTTTATATCATTTCGTCACGAGGATAGTTTCATTGTTGCTATACCTTTGCCCTTCCATTAGCATAATATATGATGCCATAATGTAAGAAGTTGGGAATAGTTAGAATGTTGATAATATGCCATGTCACACTTTCTTCCTGCAGTCTTTCTCTCTCCTCCGCAGTCTTTCTCTCTCTTCTTTCTCACTCCCTGGTTCTCTCTCTGACAAGTGGTATCAGAGCCTTGGTTCTTGGTCCTAGTTAGTCCCTCATTTTTACCTAGTTACAACTTTCTAGTTACATGGAATTTTGAGTCACAGGTACACAAGTACGGGAGCAGTAGGGGAGTTTCCAAAGTATCTCTGGACCACAAGGACTGCATGCAGAAGCATTAATGGCAGCTTTCTTGGGAGTTTACACCTCCAGACCACAAGGACTACATGCAGGAGCATTAATGGCAGTTTTTTTTGGGATTTTACACAACTATGGCTGGAGGTATTTTGGTGAAGAGAGAGCAAAATCGTTGTCCTGTCTCATCTTCCTCCATTTCTTCACTGACTCAAAGTTCTGCTTCTTCTGCTGTGCCAAATGTGCCTAGCCAAACTATTGATCCTTTCTATGGATCTCAAAGCATTCCGTACTCCTCCTCCTCCTTCCTTCGCTTGGGGAAAGGGTTCGTCGGCGAGCATTTCAGCAATGTCCACAGCCCCGTCGTCCTCCACTTCACAAATTTGAGGTCGGAATGTTGTTTGCTGTTATGCTCATCTGCAGCAAATTTGGCGAGCTCTTCCAACTCCATGTCGTTCTGAAGCTCGACTGGCTCTTTCGCTCCTGCAACGTGTGCCATGGCTGCTAGTTGTGGGATCAGAAGAACGAGGGCGAGGGTATATGATAACGAGGAAGTCGCCGACATTGCGAATGTCTGAAAGTGTCACTAAATCAGCCGTTTAAGGCTCACCACCTGACAGAACTCCATGCGGTCGTTGCGCACAGAGAAGGATTGTTGTTCCTGGCAAGCCAGATGAAAAACTCGAACAGGATGGCATCACAGTTCAAGCAAATCGGATGATGCCGCCTGTCTGCCAAGCGAAGAGCCACATCCTTCATTTGCAATCTAGCAACCTTACGCAAGTGTGAGGGGGTCAAAGGCTCGAAAACCATAATCTCGTCCAATCTGTTCAACAACTCTGGACGGAAATGTCTTCGCACCTCAGACAACCTTTTCCTTTGCATCTTCAGCTTCAGCTTTAATCTGCTACAACAGTTCTATTGATATCTTTTTGTCCCATGCTTTCCCTCCAACCAATGTCACCATAGCTTAGGGCAACATTGTCTTCAGCATACTTTCCTAGCTGAGAATCACTCGTACCAAGCCTGCCAGACTCTTGATACCTGCTTTCTCCATACTGTTCTCTCCTGTCCTGAAACATCTCTTGTTCAGCATCAAAGCTTCTCAAAGGTTCAGAGTAACCAGCTCTACCATATTCATTATAACCACTTCTTGTGCCATCACCATACACTGCAGGACTTAATTCTGCTGAATATCTAACATGAGCAGTGTCACTAGTTAAATCTCCCCCTACATTTCCCCCTCGTCCTCCATAAGAATGTCCTTGAAGTTGGGAATACTTACTCATCTGTTCCTGTGGCTGGTCAATCGGAGAATATGGAACGCAAGAGTTCCATCTTCCTGATGAGACTTTTTCCAATGCACTTGCTTGTGCAATCCTTGAGGCCACAGTCGAAACTCGTCCACTCCCCATTGCATCATTACCACCGAAGTCTAAAGAAACTATTATGTTCAAATCCCCATCTCTGCGAGCTGTCCATACATTCTGTACACCTGATCCTGAGCCAACCACTGATCTTGTGCCACCTGCAAAGTTTGTAATAGGATTCCAAGCAGCGAGAGGCAATGGTCAGAGTAGGAGCCATGTATCTGTTCTTCCTGACGAGCCCATGCTCTTGTTGAACATGAAGTATGGGCCATCCTCTGCTGTTCTTCATCATGAAACCGAACAGAACCACACAGCTGCAACCCTGAAATTGCCAAGGTGCTTGAAAATGCACTCGAGCTGAAAGCTGCAAGGAGAAAGCTCACGGAGATTCTTGGGCAAGAACCATCTGATGAACTTTGGGCTATGAGTGTGAAGCTCCCTCTCAGGAAAATTCAGGATAAAATACGTGAGGCAGATAGAGGTTTTAGCAATATTTGCTTGCTTCTGCAAGTCTGTGACCTCTGACTTAGCTTGCTGAAGATTGGCAAATGCTTCAGAGAGAATGCTGCGCCATTTGAGGCTCATCCATGGAGACAACCTTGGCAACTGTTTCTATTTCTGAACCAGAAGGCAAATCTCTGTCAGGAAACTCAGCATGCATTTGTACTCCATTTGAGGCTCATCCATGGAGACAACCTTGGCAACTGTTTCTATTTCTGAACCAAAAGGCAAATCTCTGTCAGGAAACTCAGCATGCATTTGTTTGTTGATGTGTTCATCACCTGCAAATCTATTCTGTAGGGATCCCTTGTAGAGCTATGTGGGAATTCTGTAACAGCCCTACGACTGCTTCCAAGATATGATCCTACAGCATTCAATCTTGTTTCAGATTCAGCAAAGCAGTGGAGACAAAGGATGATGTAGAATTCTCCCAACAATCCAGCCAAGCCATGATGAGTATTTCTCATCATTAGGAGAGCAAACTGCTTTTGCTTCATGATAGATTTAGCAAAGCTTTGCAGCATCTCACTGAAGCAGCAAAGAAGGCCAAAGTGGAACTGTCCACTCTGACACAGACTACTATAAGTTTGCCATTCATTACTGCCACAGCCTATTTGGTATCGGCAGTTCACTAGCAGTTTACTGTGTATAGTTCTGGAAATTCTTAAACAGAGAGGGGTATTGCTACTCCTAAATTCAAACCAAGATTTCTAATTGATACTAGACATCCTAACCTTCGAGCCAAGCTATCATACACCTTATTTGGACTTATATTTTTCAAGGAACAACATATCTCTTCAACTTGACTGCAATGGCAGTTGAGAACAATAGCTCCAGCTCTAGTGAACAAGGTTGGCTTCAAACACAAGCTAATATTGACAAACTTGTAGTTTCTACTGAATAGTGTATTGCTCTTATAAAGGCATATATGGAAAAAATAGCAAGACCTGAATCAAATGCTTATGCTCATGGCCAGCATCAATATGCTGATGGTACACTTGAATCAAATGCTTATGCTTATGGACAACATGTATATGCTGATGGTACACACTATGATCTACATGCATCTTATGAATATGAACAGCAACAACATGCAAATGAATATGAGCAGTATGCAAGTACAACTGGACAACATGTTAATGCTTATAAATATGATGTACCATATCATAATGCAGAGTATCATTCCATTGAACCTTGGCAGTAGAATGGTTATTATGGTCAATATGCTTATGCTTATGAGCATCCATCTCTTCAGCAAAATAGTCATGATTATACTTGTGAAGCTCTCTTGGTTGACCAGCCCAGTTCTTATGGATGTGACAGAAATGGTTATGCTTATTAGTACACTTCTAGCTTTGATCAACAGCAAGCAAGTGATTATGACCAATACAGTGGGATTAATGATCAAAGGCAACATGCTTATGTATGTGAGCAGCAAACATCAGTGGAAGCAAATGCATATGCTCAACCAAACTGTCCCTCTGATGTGCAGCAGGGCTATTATCACCATATGCAGTATGGACAGCATTAGCAATATGGTTATGAGTATGGACAGCCATCTGTTGTACATGATGAGCATGGACAGCTATCTGTTATGCATGAGCAGCAAGATGACTATGAGCAACATGTCAAAACTATCATAGAGCTGACCAATGGTGATGAACAGGTGTGTAAATTGCTATCTAAAGCTAAACGTGTTAGACACCTTACTAGTGATACAATACGGGAACTGCATGCTGCGGGTTTATGCTATCGTTGTGCTAAGTCACTATCTTGTAATCACCAAGCCACATGTAGGGCAAAGTCTGCCAAAATAATCTTGCTATTTGAATATTATGATGTAAATGATGGAGAACATCTTGTTGAAGACCATTTTGGTATGAGTCCACAACAAGAAGTTCAACAACAAGAAGTTCAGTTCAAGAAGGCAGATTATGGACAGCATGTGGATTTGGAGGACCATCATGCAATGGAGACTTCGTTAGTGAGTACCATCATGATGATCGTGCTTCCAGCAGTATTTGATTTTGATCTTATGAAAGTTGATCCAATGCATGGCAAAGATACAACTTTTCCTTTTGATCCGAGAGGCTACAGGTTGATTTTGACCTCTTGTATAGATTAGTACTACTATTGAGTATTAGGTAATCTTTTCCTTTACCCCTTGTAATGCTGTACAGAGTAGTACTCTGTTCTATCCATCTCCTCTTTAGCTTGTTTCTAGGTTTGTTTTTGAGGACAAAAACTTTTGGGAAGGGATGGATTGTAAGAAGTTGGGAATAGTTAGAATGTTGATAATATGCCATGTCACACAAACACTGGTATATAAGGAGAGAAGTTGTAAATTTTCACATCTTTTTGACATATCAATACAATTACAATCTTTCTCTCCCTTCCTGTTCACAGCTTCTATGGCTTCTTCATCTTTCCTGTCTTTCTCTCTCTAAATCTAGTCTTTCTCTCTCCTCATCACTCTTATTCTTTCTCTTCCTGCAGCCTTTCTCTCTCCTCTGCAGTCTTTCTCTCTCTTCTTTCTCACTCCCTGGTTCTCTCTCTGACACATAATTTGAGGGGTTGTATTCAAGTAGTTTCAAGATGCATATCCAAACTTCCACTATCAAAATAGATCAATTTTTTGTTTTATTTTTAATTTAACAAACCCTTCAAACTTTAGAGATTAGGATTTGAGACCTTGAATTGTTTTTGTTTTATCTTTTTTCTTGTTTTTTCGTTTCCTTCCTTATTTGAAATCTTTTTTTCTTAGAAAATTTTATTTTCTTTTTTATCGAAAAGCAAACGATGCCTACACTTCCAAATTCAAAAAGAAAAGCAAGTGCACAAAGGTGAAAATAAATGGCATCCGATTGATTGAGAGAGAGAGAGAGAGAGAGAGAGAGAGAGAGAGAGAGAGAGAGAGAGAGAGAGAGAGAGAGAGAGAGAGAGAGAATGGGAGGGCAAAGACGCTTAGAGAACTTAGAGTGTTGATTAGCTTCAAGGCATAGTGATTATCAAATTGTAGTATTATGGTTTGCATTGTACTTATTTGTGTGTTGTCAGTAATGATATGATGTGTTGTCGATTAGTATGTCCTCAACATAGATTATTACTATTTAGTCTCATAGTTTTCTAACCAATTAATGTCATTGAAGTGGTTCGTTAATCATTTAGTCTCCTAGTCATCTCATCAATTAATTAGTTGGTTGTTGATAGTAATTAATTCATCATGTGTTGATTAATCTATTGTGTGTCGTGTGTTGTTGATATAGTGTCATCAATTTTCATTGATTAATTATTAGTTACTTAGGTGTCGATAACTGGTCATGTGTTATCAATATGTTTGTCTCGTGTGTCAAAATAAGTTGTCGATAGTTAGTCATGTGTTGTGTGTCATTGATATGTCTATGTCATGTGTCATCAATTATCATTAATTAATTAATTAATCACTTAGTAATTATAGTCTCAATCGATAAATTTAGTAATGATACTATCATCAATTAATTAATTAGAAATTATATAGTGTTGTTGATTAATTTACTAATTACATATATAGCTTAAGTTTGTTTTTCCTTTATTTTTTTGTCCTTTATTTGAAATTTCTTTTTGTCTTTACTTTTTTTGTATTGTCCTTCATTTCAAAATTAAAAGAAAAGGAAAAGTGGCACGTAACATAAGGGTTAAAGAAAAGCAAGCACATTACATGTGCATGTAATGATATTTTGTTTGATATTTTTCTCATCTTTTTCCTTTTCTTTTTTATCAAAGTCTTTCTTTTCTTCTGAAATATTTATTTTCTTTTAAAATATCAAAAAGTAAAGGGTACCTATGCTTCTGAATTTGAAAAGAAAAGCAAACATGCAAATATGAAAAAAGAAATGGCATCCAATATATATATATATATGTGTGTGTGTGTGTGTGTGTAGAGAGAGAGAGAGAGAGAGAGAGAGAGAGAGAGAGAGAGAGAGAGAGAGAGAGAGAGAGAGAGAGAGAGAACCAAGAAGCTTTGAGGTAATGGGAGGACGAAGATGCTTCGAGAGCTTAGAGTGTCAATTAGCCTCGAGGTATGCTGATTATCGATGCTATTGTATTATGATCTTTGTTATTGATTATGATTTGTATGTCATCGAAAATGATTTGATGTGTCAATTAGCCTCGAGGTATGCTGATTATCGATGCTATTGTATTATGATGTTGAGTGTTGAAATGACTTGTTTTTTGGCTGATTTTTGTTGTTTTTGAGAGCTGAATGGTTGATTTTATGGGATGATTGATTGATTTGGAAGTGGTTTGAGAGTGTTTTAGATGATAATGATTGTGTTTTGGAAGTTCATGATGTTTGTTGATGGTTCTGTGATGTTCTAATAGGTTCTGAATGGTTCTGTATACCTTCTGTTTTGTTCTGTTTTGGTCTGTTTTGTTCTGATTGTCTTCTGTAAGGAGGGATGAAGTATTCATTGATGAAGATTGAGATCTTGTGAAAGTTTATTGAATGGTTTGTGAGAGTTTGGAATGATTTGAGAGTGAGTTATGAAGTTTTGATAACCTTCTGTAACCTTCTGTAGGTCTTCTGTAGAGCTTCTGCTTCTGTTCTGTCTCTGTTCTGTTCTGTACTGTAGCTGTTCTGGTAGTGTTCTGTAGACTGTTCTGTATGCTTCTGTATGTGTTCTGTGGAATGTATGTGTGACTTTGGAAAAGTTTTCTAGCCTTGGAAAGAGGTGAATACAAGTGCAAAAGAGCTGAAGGAAGTGAAAGAAGTAGTTGCTGAAGACTCAAGAGAAGACTAGAGTGAAGTGACAGTAGTGAGCTATGAAAGGACACTGTAGTGGCTCTGGTGACTCTTCATATCAGACATACCTCTTGGGAGGGGTATCCACGACCTAAGAGTGATTATTGAGAGTGATTTTGAGAGATTGTAGTGAGGATATGATGTATTATTGATGGAGTGTGAGAGAGAGAGTCAGAGATAGCCAATTCTACTGAAACAGAGTGATTGTATATGAGAGATTGAGAGAGAAGACTATGAAGATATTGAAGATGAATACTATGTGATGTTTTTCCATTCAAAGATGGTGTATTTCTTTGCTTTCTTTGTTCTATTGATGGATTTTGTGAAGATGTTGAAGAATATGGTTGATTCTATTAAAAACCGTGGGAGATCTACATGATGCTGCATGAAGATTTGTTGTGCCTGGTGTTCTTTTCTTCATTGTGATCATATGAAACATGGTAAACAAGCTTGTTGATGTTACAATATAGATTTTCTTGCAAGAGAATTCCCTTTTCCTTGGTGTTCCTCTTGGGGCTCCATGTTTTTGGTGCGCAGCCGGGGAAGCTTGCCATCAACAAGCACCAAAAGAGGCTGAAAATGAAGGAAATGGCATTGCCAAGAAGAGAAGAATTCAATGGATGTTTGTAAAGTTCCTTATTTCACTGAAGAGTTGGAATTTCTCATAATCAAAGCCACTTTCCACAAGAAGTTCATCCCACAATGGCGGAAACACATCACCATCATGATGCGTGCTCTATGTGGTGGACAGTTTCCTCTTCCTGTTGAAGCAGCAGAAACTTGCATCTTAGTGGCAAACTGTTTGGGAACAAACTGAAGAACAGAAACAGAGAGAATGACCATCCATGGAAGATTTGGCATTCATTGAAAAGTTTCCAGACAACATCAAGTGGGAGATTGTGAAGAAGCTTCAGGAGTCTTGGTCTGTAGAGGTTCACAAAGACAAGAAGGAAAAGAGTTGGAATTTGTTCGTGGACGCTCAACAGCAAGATACATGGGATGCTTGGTGTACTGATAATCTTCTGTTTGTTCAATTAGCAACCCACTGGAAGTTGGTAGACAGAGTGTTTTTCACAACATACACTATTGAAACCATCAGAAGCTGGCATTACTATGATGATGGTACCACCACAATGCTCAGACGTATGCATTTTGACACCTTCAGAACCGAATACCTTCCTCTGTGTAGTGGCATGAAAGCAGAATTCAGGGACGTTGAAAAGAAAGAAGTAGAAGAAATGTTGGCAAGAGAGTCCTACAGAGACTGAGGCCTTCTGTTAACCCTCTGTGGAGCACTAACAACATAGTGGAGCCAACCCCCTGATGAATGACGCAATAAAAAGGCAAGCGTTAGAACGAGTCCAGAGGTACGTGAGAAGAGAGAAAGCAAAAATCAGAGCCGAGAGCGAGCTCGCAGCAGAAGCCGCCTTTGACGCCCTTGCGGAACTCCTTACAAAAGTCCCAATGGCACATCAAGCCCTTCCTCCTCCTGCTGGAGGTCCACTTCCAAGCCAGATCCGTCCTGGAAATATTGATGACAGGCCAACGAATGTAGTCCCATTGCCAGTTTTTAAGGGAGAGTACAATGAAGACCCCAATCTTCATGTAGCAGAGTTTATGGTAGTGTGTGTGGCTAACAATGCCAGAACCCCTGAGCATTGGTTGGCAATATTCCCCGCCACTTTCAAGGGCGCGGCGTTTCAGTGGTATGAGAGACAAGCAGCAGGAAATTTTGGCACATGGGACGACCTGAAGTTGGCCTTCCTCACTAAATTCAGGCGTGAAGGTTTTGAAGAGCGGATGCGAGAGGAATTTATGAACCTAAGTCAATCCTCTGGAGAAAGAGTAGAAGCTTATGTCTCAAGAATGGAATCCATCCTGAAGAGATGGACTAACCATAATCTAGATGATAGCATTCAGAAGGGAGTGTTTCTCAGAGGATTACAACCAGAAGTCCGTAAGTTTGTGGAGCTACAAAGACCAGCCACACTGCAAACTGCAACAGAAGGTGTAAGACTGTACGATGAAGTGGAAGCTAGACTAGCAATGAATACAGAAAGAGGAGTCCTACCCCCTCTGATGCCAGGAATGATGTACCCACCAAATGCAGTTCCAGGGACTGTTCCCTATCCCTACCAACAGATGTCCCCGGTATCACAGTACAGTGCACCAAATCCACAGTGGCCACAATCCATGCCTCAAATGATGGCTCAACCACAACAACAATGGTCCCAACCAATTTCCTCAATGACAAATCAGCAGCAACAGTGGAATCCTACCAATTGGAGCCAACAGCCAACAGTTCAAACAGGAGCACTGAATCAGAACCAGAACAGAGACCCCTCTGTACCAGCCCAACCCGTTTATGCAGTGATTACAGAGACTCCTCAAAACCCTCCTGCCAGTACGTCCGGAGGAGAAAGCTTGAAGGATTACTTATCCAACTCAGTTGCCAACATCAAAAAGGAGTTGATGGATGTGATTACAGAACAACTACAGACGTTGAAAGTGAATACCGCTAGCATATCCAACGTTGCAGGAGCAGGAAGAGATGTGATGCGGTCAAATACTTGGTGTGGTAAGTGTCATCAAGCAGGCAATTTAGCCACTGAATGTACACGAAAACCAACCATCCCTGGAGCCTTCTGTTCCCACTGTTTGCGGAAGAACCATACAGAGGACATTTGCTCTCTGAAGGAGATGCATGATAGGAGAAGAAAGGAAGAAGATGCAAGATTTAACTTGCTGGAATCCTAAATGACAACACAAGATATTGGACCCAAGCCTAGAGAGTTTGGTCCTAATTTCGGACCCAGAAGATTTCCCTCTCAAAGTTACAGAGGAAGACAGTCTGGCGGTGGTCAGAGATCAGAAGTGGAGTGTTACAGATGCGGAGAAAAGGGACACATCTCACCAAATTGTCCAAATCCTCGAAGGTCAGTGAATTACAAGCCCTTATGCAGTCGATGCAAAGGAGAAGGCCACACTGCAAAAGACTGTCCAAGCCTAGCCCCAGTGAAAAACAGTGCTACTGATAGTCCGTCCAAGGCCCAAGAGCCTACCTCCAATTTAGTGGATTTGGAAGTTGCTGCCATCACGCGTGCAAAGCAGAAGGAACCACCTATCCAGAAAGAAAATAACCCTCATGCCAGAACAGTGAAGTTCAATCTTCCATCAGAAGAACAGAACAGAACAGAGCCTAACAGTGCCGTATAGAGCCCTACAGTGCCACAGAAAGTTACAGAGACAGTTACAGAGACAAGACCAGAGGTCCAGGATACAGAAGAGGAGGAAGTGCCACAAGTGGCAGAAGAAGCTCATGTAATTCCTCTGTTGGAAGAAAGAGGGAAAATGAAAATGGGTGTTGCCCCATTCCCTAATCGGTTAGAGAAGCCAGTGGATCCTATTAAGGAATACGATCTGGTCAGAGATCTAGATACCTTTAAACCAAACCTCACATTCCGACAATTATTGATGTTGTCCCCCAGTTGTCGGAAAAGGTTCAAAAGTATACTGACAAAAAGACGTGGTTTAAGGATTGCTCCTTCAACAGTGACAAAGTCCAATAAGGCTCCAGAGCCTGTAAAAGAAGTGGATGTTGCTAATGCTTTTCTAGATCCGGGTACTCCAGAGACTGGCGTGTGGATAGAAGGCTGCTTCATTGCAAATGCACTGATTGATGGAGGTTCATCAGTAAACATTATGACGGATGTGACGATGAAGGATCTAGGCTTACAAGGTGTGCAACCAACCCAATGGCTCATCAGACTGGCGGATCAGAGTAGAATCAAGCCTTTGGGCATTCTTCCATATGTGAAGACTACAGTGGCTGGAAAAGATTATTGGCTGACCTATTTGGTGGTGAAGCCAAACTCTTATGGTACATCATATCCTCTGTTACTGGGTAGACCATGGCTTTTTGAAGCCAGAGCAAGGACGGATTGGTTTAAAGGAACTTTGACCTTGGGTAGAGGACCCAATAAAGTGGTGCTGAAACTGTATGGTTCTCAAAAAGGACATGGATCCACCTCCTTGGAATTATCTTCTGATTCCCCTAACGAGGCTACAGATGGAACATCAGCAGACGAAGATGCTGTCAAACAGATCCTTCCCAAGAAAATAATGGCACATTCCTTAACAGTTGATACTGTAAGCCGACTTCCAAAAGATGCAAAGCCATTATCAATGGGTGAATATTTCCTGCCTGAATCAGGAATGCCTTCTGAAATCACTTCTGACAGTGAGATAGAAGCATGGATGTACTGCTCTCCCTGTTACATGGCCACAGCAGAAGCAGAAGCAGAAGCAGAGACAGAGGCAGGACAGGAACCAGAGAATCTATTCTTCTGTTACAGAGCTCCTACAGAAACAGAAGCAGAAGCAGAAGCAGATGCAGAGACAGAGATAGAGACAGAAGAGGATGGATATGATATGGACGAAGAAGATTATGAAAGTGAAATGGAAGAGTCTATCCCACCTAAAGAGGATACATTTGAAGAAGAAGTTCCAGAAGCTTCAGAAACAGACGAGCTCATGCTATGGGACAGAATGGCGATGGTACCATTTGGTCTGGTAAATGGATCTTCTCATATGCAAAACCTTTATAAGACGTGGATTAAGAAGAGCAAGCCGTCTTTTAAGTGTGGCTCCTGCCGTCCTAACCCATCCTTGCCAAAGAAAGATGATGATGATGCACCGTGCCAACAAGCACCAGTCCCACCAACCCAACAGGCATCAAAGGGTCCCTGTTATGTGACGTTCTTGGATGTGTCATCTTCAGAAGATGAGTCCTCAAGCCAAGAGGTAATTAATTTTGACACCAAACCCGAAACAGCTCTTATCCCATTTCAACATCTTAAGGAGCAACCTAAGTTTCCACCAAAAGAAGAAATTGGTTCTAATGGGACATCAGAAGAGGACACCACTCCCTTGAAGGAGTCGGATCTCTACCCAGAAGCAGTCTGCGGGACCTTCATCCGTGAAGTAGAAGGTGAAAGGCAGTTAACCTTTGTGGATGCTGAAGGCACTGAATGCCACTTGAAGGTGGGTAGCAGTCTCCCAGAAGAGGAGTTGTCAACCTTATACAACTTGTTGAAAGAAAATTTGGACGTGTTTGCATGGTCTTACAAAGACCTAAAGGGGATTGATCCCACAATATGTCAACATCATATTGACTTGGAGCCTGATGCCAAGCCAGTACGGCAACGACAGAGGCGAATGAACCCGAATTATTCCACATTGGTGAAAGCGGAGCTGCTGAAGCTTCTGGAAGCCGAGTTCATCTATCCGGTGGCAAATAGTGAATGGGTTTCACCCATCGTGGTTGTACCCAAGAAGAATGGCAAATTGCGAATATGTGTGGATTTCCGGAAGCTTAATTCCAAGACAAAGAAGGATCACTTTCCTATCCCTTTCACAGACCAACTGTTGGACACAGTGGCAGGACATGAACTTTATTCTCTTCTGGATGGATTCAGTGGATACAACCAAGTCCAAATCGCAGAAGAAGACCAATCCAAAACAACCTTCACCACAGAATGGGGGACCTACGCTTATCGAGTGATGCCATTTGGGCTCTGCAATGCCCCTGCTACTTTCCAACGAGTCATGATGGCTGCATTTCAAAATCATCTGCACGACTTTATTGAGGTATATTTGGATGACTTTTGTGTCTATAGTTTGATTCGTGAACATTGGGAACACCTGGAACAATGCTTTGACCGATGCCGGGAGTATGGGATTTCCCTCAACCCCGAAAAATGCATCTTTGGGGTTTCTTCTGGAGTTCTGTTGGGCCACATTGTCTCTGCACAAGGGATATCAACAGACCCTGCAAAGATTGAAAAGATTGCAGCTCTGGCAGCACCCACCAACCTCAAACAGTTGAGGGGATTCCTAGGCCATGTGGGTTACTACAGAAGGTTCATAGCCCATAGGGAATAGAACTACACAGTGATAGAGCTTGAGTGCTTGGCAATGGTGTTTGCACTAGAGAAGTTTAGACACTATCTACTATCAACGCATTTCAAGTTCTACGTGGATCATGAAGCCCTACCCTTCCTGATGAACAAAGAAGATGTCAAAGGACGACTGATGAGATGGTTGCTCCTATTCCAAGAGTTCGACTTTGAAGTGGTTACTAAGCTTGGCCATTCCCATATCCTAGCTGATCATCTATCACGGATCCCTCAAACTACAGAAGAGGAACAGGATGATCCAGACCTTCCTGATGCTTCTTTGTTTCTAGTTGAAACAGTTACTCCCTGGTATGTAGACATAGCCAACCTCCTAGCAACTCAACAGTATCCTCCTGGCATCTCAAGCCATGAGAAGAAGAAGCTTCTGTTAGAATCAGCCCCCTACACCTTGCTAGGCTGTGCACTGTACAACAAAGATGAAGTGCTGCGAAGATGTGTTGCAAGGGATGAAATCGGCATAGTATTGAAAGCATGCCATGACGAACCATGTGGTGGATACTTCACAGGAGAAAGCAATAGCTAGGAAGGCTTTGCTAGCAGGATACTGGTGGCCGACCCTCCACAAGGATGTATATGACTAATGCAAGAGATGTGATGCTTGTCAACAAATGGAAAAACCCACCAAAATAAGTGCCATGCCACTGCAACCCATTCTTCCCCTAAAGCCATTCGAGAAGTGGGGGATTGATTTTGTGGGTCCCATTGATCCACCCACCAGACGGAAGTAGAACAGATACATCTTAGTATGTATGGATTATGTCACAAAGTGGTGTAAAGCTAAAGCTCTGAAGCGGGACGATGGTAACAACGTAGCCCTGTTCATGTACGAAAATATTATCACCCATTTTGACAGTCCCCTCGAACTGATAAGTGACAGAGGTACTCATTTCCTTAACAAAATCATGGAGGAGCTGACAGAGTTGTATAAGATCCGCCATCGCAAGTCCACTCCCTATTACCCCAGAGCCAATGGCCAAGTTGAACTCACCAATCGTATCCTTTGCTCGATCCTAATAAGAACGATTGTCATACATCGTCGCGACTAGGACGATCGACTTACAGAGGCCCTCTGGGCATACCGAACCTCCCATAAGGTAGCTACAGAACAGACCCCTTTCCAGTTAGTGTATGGTATAGAAGTCGTCTTCCCTGTTGAACTGAAATTGTTCTCTTTGCAAGTGACAGTTAAAGAATGCTTGGGAGATGATGAGTCACTGCAACATCACCTCCTGTACTTGGAATGCTTGGATGAGATACGGCGGATGGCCCTACAGTGTATGGAGACCACTCAAGCGCGACGCAAGGCCTGTCATGAATGTTTTGTCAAGCACACGGAGTTCAAAGAAGGTGATCTTGTCTTAGCCTATGATTCGAGATTT
Organism: Lygodium microphyllum; assembly: GCF_053477565.2. Lineage (NCBI taxonomy): Eukaryota > Viridiplantae > Streptophyta > Polypodiopsida > Schizaeales > Lygodiaceae > Lygodium > Lygodium microphyllum. Next base: position 126,856,172 of record NC_141154.1, read on the forward strand.
GGCAAGTTTCCTTGCAAGCTTCAACAACGCTGAATGGGCCCATACAAGGTACTTGCTGTCAATCCTAATGGCTCTGTTCAAGTGCAAGCTGTCGACGCTTTTGAGGACCCCTTTTTTATCAATGGCTATCGTTTGAAGAAGTACTTTCCTCCCTGGGGATCTGGACAATCATAGTTGATCTACCCTCTCCTTTTGGGGCATCGCACTGTCATTCTCTTCATGCTTCTGATAGCCCTTATGATTCTCCTCATGAGGCGGTCTCATTCTACTAGCCCTTATAGATACATCTCAACCCTACCTTGGTCTCTTCTCGTCTAATCCAACCATGGTGGTGAGGTTGGTCCTGACACATGGTATTTCTACCATTCTCTTTCTTAACGAAAAAAAACAAAACAAAAAAAAAAATTTGTTATGGGAGAAAAGGAAGAAATTCCCTGTCATAATAGGCATCATTCCTAGAAAAGGTGGCAATACCCTTGGGCGTGGGAAGCTGACTATGGAAAAGGTAGTAACACCCCGCAGTTCAGGATAGTTGATTCATCAGCAGCGCACCATTTCAGCAAGTAATTTGAAGCCACCTCCCTTGGCACGCTATCTCTGCAATATCAGTCTGTTTGCCCTTCTTAACAGACGACCTTTCTTACAAATCTTTGAAGTACGAGACTTGTTGGCTACCTCCCTGGGTACGTCTTGTCTTCAAGATCCTGATGACAACAACTGCCGACATGATCTTCATCACTAACCCCTTGAGTGATGTGAGCTTTCATCCTAACAGGATAGGGACGCGAGTATGGGCTGCCCTCTGTATCTATCAGCGAGTGAGATAGAGGGTGGGGTGAGTGACCAGTCTTTCCCTTCAATTGAGAGGCAAGATGTGTGAACAGAGTGTTGCATGCACGTGATGGGCCTCTCAATGCACAACGCACGATATGTTCTTGTGCACTGCACCATAAGGCTCCCTAGCCTTCCTTCTTGCACTATATGCTAGCAAAAGGCGGGATGCACTGTTGCACCATCAAAAGCACACAAGGCATACAAGCTCTGCACAAGTAACAGTGAGGATGACATCAATGGGTTTGAGGAATGGGCTACCCTCTGTATCTTTCAACAGAGCATGAGACATAGGGTGGGATGAGTGTGACGGATGGTTCTTCAATCAATTATTAAGAGGTGAGGATTGAGGGACGTTACGACCATTAGAGTCAGGTACATTTTTGTTTCCCTTTGCACCCACAGGATGGGTCTCTGCCATCAGTATATGACACGTCACTCTATTCTATACACTGCACTGCAAGTCTCCCTAGCCTTCCTGCTTGCACCTATGCCAGACGAGTTGGACGCACTAATGCACCATCAATTGTGCATCTTGGCATACTCCTGCACCACCCTCTTTTCGATTCCCACACTAGGTGTGAGATCTAGGTTTCTATCAATATTAGCTCGAGTGATGTAAGTTATGGGGCGAGTGACTGTTCTCTCATCCCATCTGAGTGCTAGTGAGCTAAGCAACTATCCTTCGTCAACAACACCTCCCCCGATGGGCTTCATAAAACAGCTACCTCCCTGGGTGCTGGCACATGGTCCCTGCCATGCTAGAGCGAGCCGTGGTACCTCTCCTGCAGCCGACTCTAGCCCTTCTATAGCCGTGACAGTTCCTTCAACCATACGCGAAACGGGCCAAGTGTTCCTAACCCTAATTTTATGTTTGCAAGTGTATGTGATGTCTTAAGTGTGGGGACGCCAGCGTCCAGTCGGTTGACAAGTCTGTGGCCGTGCCAATTAATCTACTCTATCTATTAAGGTCTTAAGTGTGGGGACATGTCCCTACGCGTCTGATGTGCATACCCCCTGCATATGCCTCAAGTTGATCATGCATGTATGCTATGACCTCTTTTTGTCCTCATGGGGTCCCTTTCCCACCCCCCATCTAACTTTACCCCACCCTTTTGGCCATTCCTTCCCTACTTCCCTTTATTCTTTCTTTTGACATTTTGCATGTGAACGCATCCTATGTTCACCGGAATCGAAATCATCCAACCTTATAGCCCTGTTTGTCCCTTCAAACTAGCTGTTTTTCCTTTTTACCAACCCTGTTCCGACCGATGGTTCTTGAGTTATTAATTTTTGACGCATTTCCCGTACATTGGACGGTTTTCCATGTGAACACGCCCTACATTCATTGCGATTCACATCCAACCTTATAGCCATGTTCGTCCCTTCAAACTGGTTGTTTTTCCTTTTTATACACCCTTGTTTTGACTTACGATTCATCCGCTATCCCATTTTGACCAATTTTATGTTTTTCCATGTGCACGCATTCTACGTTCACTGGACCTGATATCTAATGTCATAACCTAGTTCGTACCTTTGACTGCCACACTTTTCCTTTTTAATCCCCTTGTTCCAGCTTACCATTTTTGAGCTGTTAATTTTTGAAGCCATTCGTGCTCATTGGATATATTTCCATGTAAACGCGTACTTTTTGCTTCAAAACAATAATCTAACGTACCAGCCCTATCCTACGCCTTCACGTGGACACATTTCCTTTTTACATCTTATCCTTTCACTGTACGGGTTGTCCGTTATTAATTTTTGCGAGTTTTTGTGTCTTTTTCGTGTGTTGTTTTGCCCTTTTTTCCATGTGAACGCGTCCTATTAATTTCCAAATCCCTTTTCGAGTACGATTTTTAGGTTTTTTCCATGTTAACGCGTCCTCTCTCGGTCGAAACCATGTGTTGACGTGATAAGTTTATTGAGCACATCATTTGGCCCATTTTGCCTTCTTTTCACCTTGTATTTCGGCGAGCGGATTTTTTCATATTAATCCTAGAATGTATTTTTGGAGCCATTTTTCGTGTTTTTTCCATGTAAACACCCTGATTTTGCCTCGGAACCCATGTCACATTTTTCAATCATATTTCTCTCGTCTCCGACAGATTTTTTCTTTTTACGATCTTTTGATCTGGTGTATGGTTTGGGTTTTATTAAATTTTCTTCCTCTTGATGTGTGGCCGCCTCTCTTGTGTTGCGAGTGAACGCGCGTGTTTTTGGTTTTAAGCGTCTCGGGACGCCCCCGTGGCCTCTGTGTCTCGCGTGTCGCCGTCCCCGCCCCATCTGATCCCACCAATGCAAATTTTTTTACTCCTGCCCCGCTCATGCGTGTAGGACGGGGGTGAGCTCACTTTTTAATGGATTTCACAAAAAAAAGAGGACAAAAACGGAAAAAAAACACATATACAAAACACAACAAAAAAAAAACAAAAACACCAAAAAAAAACAACCAACACACACCAAACAAACAATATTTACATAACAATTATAAAAAACAAAAAAAAAAACAGAACAAAAAAAAACAAAAAAAAAACCAAATAAAAAAAACAACAACCCAACTTACCTGTTTGGCCGCATCTCCCTTCATCGTCCCCTGCTTCCTCCCTCCAACCTCCTCTCCCTTCCTCTTCCCTCTTCATCATCATCACCCTTTCCCTTCACCATCGCCTTCTTCCCTCTTCACCCTCGCCCTCTCCCTCCCATCGTTCCTTCTCCTCGCCATTGCCTCCCCTCCCTTCTCCTCGCCATCGCCTCCTTCTTCTTCTTTTGCATCGACTCCCCTCCCTTCTCCTCCATTGCTTCCCTCCCTTCTTCTTCATCGACCTCCTCCCCTCCCTTTTACCCTCGCCTCCCCTCCCACCATCGCCTTCTCATCGCCCTTCCTCCTTTGGCTGCCCCCCTCTGTCGCGCCGCCTCTTCCCTCGCCCTTCCTCCTCTCGCTGCCTCCCTTTTGCCTTCCGCCTCCCTCCCTCCTCGTCGCCATCTCCTCGCCCTCCTCCCCTCGCTGCCTCCCTTCCGCCTTCCACCTCCCTCCTTCTCCTCCTTTTGCGGCCCCTCCTTCCTTTTCCCACCCCTTCCTTTAACTAACTTAATTAACTTAGCCAACTAACCTAATTAACTTAGTTAACTCCCCTAACTAGTTACCTCATTAACTTAGTTAACTCCTCTAACTAGTCACCTCATTAACTTAGTTAACTCCCCTAACTAGTTACCTCATTCACTTAGTTGACTCCCCTAACTAGTCACCTAACTGACTTAGCTAGCCTCACTAACCTAGTTGACTATCCTCCCCCTCAGTCACCTAACCTACCCTGGTCACCCTAACTTAACCCCTTTAACCTAACCCTAGTTTCCCCCCCTCCTAGCCCCCTTTCCTACCCCTACCCCACTCTACCTCCACCCTCCACACGCAGCGCGGGTGTCCAGGTGCGCCTGCGCGTCTGGGAGCTGCCCGCAAGTGTTCACGTGCGACGACGCACGTTTGGTTTTCTCCGTGCGGTGGTGCGTGTCGTCCCCAAGCACACACAACTGTTCACACGTAGCCTGAGTATCTCTTTTGATTTTTCACAAACCCGAGAAAAATACCTAAAAACACTTAAAAACATTAAAAATTCATGTAAAAATAATAAAAAACAAAAAAAAAATACTGAAAAATTCATTACTAAATTGGGTAATTTTTTGGTTAATCTTTTATATTATAATATAAAGAATTAATTGTAAAGAATAATAATATTTAAAATCCTTTTAAATTTCACTAAAATTTGAGAAAAACTCATTAAAAATCTCTAAAAATCAAAATTAAATTCAAAAAATTCACAAAAAATTTCATCAATGCATTTGACTATTTTTGGAATATTTTTTAAGCTGAAAACACCTTGGCACATGATCATTCTATTATTTTTGGACCCAAATGATAAAATTTTAATCTAAATTCATAAAAAATTTATTTTAAGTTTTAAAATAAGCTACAAAATTACAAAATAATTAAAAAATTTACAAATCCATTATTGAAGCCTGATGGTTTCATTTCCAATTAGGTTTGATTGATACTCTAATAAATCAAATAATTTTAAAATAAAAAATATACCCAAAAAAGACAAAATACAAAATCAAAACACGCCTAAATTATAATTTAAAAAATCAAATAAAAAATAAAATAATCCCAAATACTAATCAACATTGCATATACCAAATGTGATCCCACTAACATTGCCTTGATATTTATTTTGTTTTTGTTATTTTTTACAAATACTAAGGTGTTTTATTTTTTCCAGTCAATGGTTTTTGATTTTTTGTTGGATTCCTTGCATTTGGGACTATTTAGTGCGCCCCCAGTCTCTTGCATACACACCCCTACCAAGTATCTATTTTTTGTGCTTTATGTATCTTGGTCATCCCTTAACCACAGTTAATTATTAAAATGAACTTTATTCACCCACTTTTCCACGCGTGCTCACGCTAAACACACATTTTTCTAATAATTTAAAAATCAACCCACCATTCACTTTGCATGCACTATGTGCGTTTCAGAGGCACTTTAATTTTTATATAAAAATGAACCAGCCGTCACACAAAAATGCACACGCTGAAAAAGAAGAGTGCTTCAGACACATTAATTTTTTAATCAATGAATATGCATTTAGAGACCTGATTATGGGGATCACAATCTGGGTTTCGTTAAAAGCACCGTTTCATATTAATAAATTGTAACTAACAATTTAAAAATGAACCGTCGCTTTTTTATTAAGGTTTACAACCTAATAAAATTTCAACCATTGTTAATAATTTCTTAAAATGAACCCTTCACTAAAATCATTCCCCTCACTGCACTTTTTTCCCTTTTTAATAAATACGCATCGTGGGATGGATACGTATAGTCCTTTAAGCTGATATTGTTTATCCAAGTTCTGGTTATGTCTTGATTAGGTTTTTGAAGTATTATGGTTTGATTGTGTGATACAATTACGGGTGTAGTCTGTAGTTTTCTCTTTTTTGCCTAATACGGGGTCTTGGGTGCCTGCTTGTTGCATAACATGAAGCTTTCGGTTGCATATGTGTAGGGGTCATGCCAAATTTTTTCTAGGATGTGGGTTGTTTGTGGGTTGTTTGGGGTGGTCAGTTAGTTAGTTACGCCTATGTGTGCTTATTTTGATCGATTTCTTTTTTATAGCTATTTTGTTATTTTACAAGCATTCTTTGATTGTCTATGTTTGTGGTGTGCGTATATTCCATCTGAATGGCACCTTAAGCTCCTCCTGCTATTTAGTATGTCCCATTGATTAGTAGGGATTATTCTTCCCTACTGACTTTTGAGCCTATTGCGAAAGCAAGCCTTGCAACTTTTGTGACTGCTTCATTTCCTTTGATTCTAGACGATCCATCCCTATGTGATGAGTTTCTTGCATCATACAATAAGAAATCGGGCTTGGTTCGTGGTACTTCCATGGTCCTGACACCTAGAGGGTTAGGGAAAGCTTTGTCTCTTCCCTACAAAGAAGAACCCTTTGTTACAGCTAGATAGTTATTCTCAAATGACGAGATTCTCAAGCTATTATAGAAGCAGACCAAAGAGGTCCTTGATGTCAAGAAGGTGATTAACACTTCAGGAGTGTCTTTCTCAATGATTACTAATCCTCTTTGGAAGCTAGTCTGCTAATTTCTCCAAGACAGGTTTATGCCTGCAAAAACACCATCTCACTATTTGTCTGAGAAGCTCTTCACAACTTCCAGGATGGTGTTAAAAGGGGTTTCCATTGATTAGAGTACTTACCTTCTTACGAAGATGGACTAGCATTTTGTCAAGGTTACTAGAGGGAATGTTACCAATGTAACTTATGATTCATATTTATCTGCTTTCTTGACATATTCAGGCCTTAAGAAGGGTGTGCTACCCCCTCCATCTGATTAAGTCCCTCCCCCTCCACCTTCAAGAGATTCAGAACCCATTGACATAGAGGATCTTGATTCCCCTCCTCCATTGGTCATTCAGTGGAAGCGCTTGAGGCGTGCAACAAAGAAAGTTCCACCATTCATTCCTTCAGTAACAGTTCCTGCTACCTCTAGAAGTGACCTCCCTGCCTACCTCACATGCAATAACTTATTCAAGGCACATCGAGAGGGTTCTTTGAAAATATCAATTCCTTCGCTGAATAGTTTAGTGTCAGGGGATGCCATTCCTTTCCTTTGTAACGACATCTTGAGTTCTATTGAACTCTCAGTGATAGCTTGTGTTCAATAGTTATATGCTTCTTTCTATGAAGAATTGATGCAATCCAAAGACCAGATGCATAAGGCAACCACAGAGTTAGCCTCTGCTAAAGACACTCTTGCCGATCTGTTTAAGCAGATGGAGCAGCAGACACAAATGATTGAGACCCAGAGAGAAGAAATATCTTCTTTGAAAATTCAATTAACAGAGGCTCAGTCAGAGGTCACTAGAGTTTCAAAAGAGAAAGAGAAAATGTCTAAAGAAGCTCAAGAGTTTAAGACTCTTTTAGATACAAAACTATCAGCTTTGCAAACTGCTCACAATACATTGGAATCCCAAGCTTCCCAGATTAAGCAGTTGCAGGACCAACTGGCGCAGTCATGGTCCATTCCTCCAAGTCCCAGTGTTCTTATGATTCCTTCTATATCTCAGCAGGACTTGGTAGTTCTCTAGAGACATGCCACATTATGCCCGTTGTTTCAAGATAAAGTGGAAAGATTGCAGTCCAGGATGGATTTATTATGGTCTACATTTGAGCACTTTCAGGAGTATGTTCCTCCCAACCATTCCTTTTTTGTCCACTATCAATTGCAGAAGTTAGCCTTCTATATTAAGCTCTCAACGATGGATCTCCCTCTTCTAGAGAATGGTTGGAGTGGGGCTTGGTCTTCTGATTTGTTGACAGAAGTTGTCCATATGGTCTTTGAAAATTCAGTGACAACGGATACCATGTTGCTGTCTTATATGTATCTACAAGGTGATCTGTTAATTTCAGATGATGTAGATCTGGCTTGGTATGTGGAAAATGTGGTCTTACAAGCTGCCTTATATGTCAATCATTTGGAGTTAAGGATAGATGACATGTTCCAGTGCTATTCTTCTAAAGTGGCTACTTGCCCTAACACTTTATGGCATTCAATGATTGATTCTATAGCCCTGAACCAACGCCATAATACAGCTTCTACTTATGTGTAGAGCACTAACCAATTGAGGGTGGATCTCCTAGCTTATCTTTCCAAGAACCATCCATTTGATTCATCCTTCTTTGATGCCTACTATCAATGATCTGTTTTAGGTCCCTCTGTTCCTAGCTTATTGTACTATCAACAAATGGCCCATCACTATGATACTTATTTTTCCCTTTATCAATCCAACTTAGAAGCTATCTTACCTCTCCTTTTCCAACCTCAGGGTTTTCCTCAAATTCCAATCTTTACCTATTGTTCTTTCATTGAAGATCGAGTCTTTTCCCCTTCTCCGCCATGTCCTTCTCCATCTATCCATATACCTTCTACTTTTCTTGCTTATCAATTGACACATTTCTTAACTGATTCGCTTAAATTTTCAGCCACTCCTTCTTTAGCTTATTCCTCATTTTATAATTTTGTCTACCCATCTCTTCATCCTCTTTTACTTATTCCACTTTCATCTCCTACCACTTCTATTTCTCAACCCCCTCAGTTGGTTAGTGGGTACAAAGGATTTGATCAGTAGACTCCGAGAAGAAGAGAATGGAGCTCAACTGATTCTCTCACGGGACCACAGATTAATTGGCCATTAATTCCAGGGGATTGGACAACTGCTAGTCAAGCATACCAAAATTACCTCCATTTTTCTCAACAATATTCACAATCTCTAGATCCTTCAATGAGATTGACAGCCCATTTTGCTTGGTACTTAGGATATATGCATAGGCATTCCCATAACAATCAAAAGGCCATTCCAAAGCTTTGTATGAATGTCAATGTGAACATTGATTCCCAACAGTTGGATGTCCTATATTTTCATGCTCTTTGTCTACCTAGCAGATACCTTGTTTTGCTAGAAAGGATGTGCTGCTTTCAATTCTGTCCATACGTATTTCATCTTTTACTCATTTTTCCATTCGTAAAGCTGAAAACAGAGTACTCTATTCTATCCATCCTTTTCCAGTCTTTGTAAGTTTGTTTTTTAGGGAAAAAACCTTTGGGACAGGATGGATTGTAAGAAGTTGGGAAGAATAAGGATTTAGTGTGTAAATAGTATTGATGCCATGTCACACTAACATTGGTATAAAAGGAGGGGACATGTAATTTTTCTCATCTTTTAACACATTAACATATTATTGTCCTTCTCCTCTTCACCTTGCTCTCAGCTTCAATGGCTTCTTTCTCTTTCATGTCTTTCTCTCACCTATTCTAACCTTTCTCTCTCCTCGTCACTCTCTTTCTCTCTCTTTTGCACTTCTTCTCTCTCTTCTGCAATCTTCTCTCTCCTCTTTCTCTCTCTCCATTTCATGTCTTGACAATATTAACTGGGCTTCCTTTATCCAGAACTTCACACCTAAGATTCAATATCAACATGGGCTTGTAGTTGGTGCCCTTAGCTACCATCCTTATGATCATGTTTCTTCCCATAATCTCCTTGGTTTTGATAAAATGAAAATTGTTTATTTAGATCATGTCTCTTCTCAATCTTTTGATTCCATAGAAACTATCTATGCTTCTTATTCTCATTTTTGTGATATATGGCATCATGTGCATGATCTAACATTATTTTTTCCAACAATTATAATTTTATCAATGTATTTTTATATATCCACAAGAAGTTGTATGTATATGCACCATATAGAGTCATGGCTATGCACGAAATGCATACACCATGCTATATGGTTCATAGAGATATTCAATCTACTTTAGATTGAATATCTCTATATGGATCATAGAGATATTCAATCTACTTTAGTTGCTTCCAATGAATATTTTTATGGGCTTAATTTAAAACATGATATAACCCAATTTTGTGTCTAAATGTCTTATTTGTCAAAGGGCCAAATGATAACATGGCAAAATATTTGGTCTACTTGTGCATTTATCTATCCCTACTAGTCCATGGAAATATATCTCCATGGATTTTGTCACTAGTCTATCCACTACATTAGTCCATAATGATATGATTTGGACCATTGTTGATAGTTTTAGCAAACAATCCTATTTTATCCCATGTAAAATGACTTTAACTACTCCCCAAGCTGCCAATCTCTTTATCGATACTATCTTCCCTCACCATGATTTTTCCCAAATTCTTCTCTTTGACTAAGATCATCACTTCTATAATCACTTTTGGGTTGTCTTATTTAAGAACTTGGGTGCTACAATGGATTTTACATCTACTTCTCATCCTGAAAGCAATGGTTAGCAAACTGAGGCTACTAATAGCACTATCTTAAGTCTTATTCAATCTTATATTATCAATAAACTTAATAATTGGGACTAACATTTTTCCCATTTTGCAATTCTCTTACAATAATACACCACACTTTGCTACTAGTAGCAAAGCACCATTTGAGATTGTACATGACAAGAAATTTCCTACCCCCATGACCACTATCACTTTTGATATTCCTGCTATTGATGCTTTGGCATCAAACCATAGGAAAATTTTAGAGGATGTGATTAAGCACATTATAACAATATTAATTCTGTTATTCTATATAAGCTAATATTAAAGTAGAGCTATTGAATATATTGAAAATGATTTGATATGGCTATGTATAGAAAAGTATTGAGATTAAAATCTATCAATAGGCATCCAAAGATCAAATTGGCTCTTTGTTATTACAGCCCATTTTGTATTGTGCACAAGTTTAATGACAATGCTTTCTGATTGGGTCTACCACCACATTGGCAAATCCATAACTCTTTTCATAGTAGTTTATGAAAACCCTTTAAATGTACACCTCATGTAACTCCTGTTGTTGAGGATCCCCCTTTGTTAGATTGTCAGAGAGAGAACTAGGGGAAGAGAAAGAGGAGAGAGAAAGACTGCAGAGGAGAGAGAAATACTGCAGGAAGAGAGAGAATAAGAGTGTCGAGGAGAGAGAAAGACTAGATTTGGAGAGAGAAAGACATGAAAGATGAAGAAGCCATAGAAGCTGTGAGCAAGAAGGGAGAGAAAGATTGTAATTGTATTGATATGTCATAAGATGTGAAAATTTACAACTTCTCTCCTTATATACCAATGTTTGTGTGACATGGCATATTATCAACATTCTAATGATTCCCAACTTCTTACAATCCATCCCTTCCCAAAAGTTTTTGTCCTCAAAAACAAACCTAAAAAGAGCAAAAGAAGAGATGGATAGAACAGAGTACTACTCTGTTTTACAGCTTTATAAATGGGAAATGAATGAAGAATGACCATTACAAGGGCTGAATTTGAAGAACGGAAAGAGGACCCAACTATATACATGACTTGAAGTACTTCAAAAGCAAATGGAGCCATAGAGTCTTCAACAAATAGTTCCAGTAGAAAGTAGACAGCTTGTTGAATAAACAGTCCCTGCTAGACCAAATCTGCCATAACTTTTGATAGAAGTGTCCAAATAAGATGTACCACATATCAAAATGAAGCTCTTGAAGAGTACTGTAAGCCCATGTAGATAGCTTAATTCTGAAAATGAGGTATGATAAAAACTGTTCTAAAACAGCGTGCTGTCCTGAACCAGTTTGCATCAATACTAGCTCCATAAGCAATAGGCTTCAGCCACCAATGTATCCCTCAAGTATGGATACTCACCCAATATTGAATCAGGTCTCCAAGAAGCCTCTTCAAAGGGTAAACCTCTCCATTTAATCAAATATTCCACAATAGAACGTGATCGAAGCTTCTTTTCGCGCTGACCTATAAGAGCCTCTGGGATATACTGAACAAGACCATCTTCATCAATAGGTGGCAGCTCATCAACTATATCCACTGGATCACCAGAATAGGGCTTGAGCTGACTAACATGGAAGATGTTATGAATCTTTGTAGAAGAGGGAAGCTCTAGTCTGTATGCTAAATCTCCAATCCACTTAAGGATCCTGTAAGGGCCATAAAATCTGTGGGCAAGCTTATTACTGGATCCATCTTTCGATGTAGAGTACTTGGATTTGGACACCTTCAACAAAACCAGCTCTCCTTCTTGAAACTGTAAAGGCCTCCTCTTCTCATCAGCATACATCTTCATCTGATCTTGAGCCTTCCTTAGATTCACCTTGCATTGCTGAAGAAGGGTCTGCATTCTTCCCAACTCTTCCTTCCCATGAGGGTTGATCTTTTCATTAAAGATGACTGTGGGTAAGGGCACCTTGTAACCATACAAAGCCTCAAAGGGTGAAACTCCTATACTCGCATGAGTGGAATTGTTATAAGCAAACTCAGCTAGGTGTAACCAAGAATCCCATGAGGTTTGGACATCATAGCAAAAATGGCGAAGATAAGTCTCCAACCATTTATTAACTCTCTCTGTCTGTCCATCAGTTTGGGGATGATAAGCCGTAGATGGAGCCAACTTAGTACCCATAGATGTAAATACCGCTTGCCAAAAGTTACTCATAAACTTTGAGTCCCTATCATGGAAAATCACCTGCGGTAATCCATGTAATCTGAAAATATGCTCCATAAACTGATTGGCCACTTGAGAAGCAATAAACTGAATTTTTGTTGGGATAAAATGAGCTGCTTTGGTGAGTCTGTCAACCACCACCTAAATACTATTCCATCCCTTCTTGGTAGTAGGTAAGCCAGTGATAAAGTCCATAGTAATATGAGTCCATTTACCCGTAGGAATAGGCAATGGCTGCAACAAACCTCCTGGCTTATGGGTGCTATCCTTATTTTGCTGACAAGGCATACACTTCATAACGAAGTCCTTGACATCTTTCCACAGTCCTTTCCAATAAAAGCTCTTGCTGATCCTGTCATAAGTCTTGAAAACTCCCAAATGTCCAGCTAAAGGCGAAGAATGTAACTCCTCCATAATTTTCCGCTTGAAAGAAGAAGTAGAGGGAATAACAATCTTGCCCTTCCACCAAATAAGACCATTTTTAAGCTAGTAATGCGAGTTTTCTTCCATAAGACCTTGCTATAATTTCTGAAAGATTTGGCTGAATTCCTCATCTAAGAGATAGGCCTCTTGTAGTTCTTCAATCCAATCACTATGTAGTTTCGTCATGCTGACACTTTGCAGGCCCACATACGAGAAAGAGAATCAGCCACTATGTTATCTTTACCCCTTGTATGAGTGATGTCAAAGTCATAATTTTGTAATGTTGCTACCCATCGTCGTTGCTTTGGAGTGAGATTTGACTGAGTAAGGAAATACTTGAGTACCCGATGATCACTATGTACTCTGAATCGGCTGCCATATAAGTAATGGTGCCATTTCTTGATTGCATGCACGATAGCCAACATTTCCTGGTCATAAACATTCATGGCCATCTCCTTATTTGTAAGCTTACGGGTTTCAAATGCAATTACTCCATGCTCCTAAAGCAAAACAGCCCCAATGCCACGGCCACTAGCATCACACTGTATAGTAAACTCTTTGGAGAAATCCGGGCATACAAGGATAGGAGCAGAAGTAAGTAATTCCTTTAACTAGTTGAAGCTGCTATCTGCAAGAGCATCCCAAAAGAAAGCCTCTTTCTTCAACCTGTCAGTCAAAGGAGCTGCAATTGCCGCATAATGCTTTATAAATCGGCGATAGAATGAGGATAGACCAAGAAATCCTCTAAGAGAGGTAGTAGTAGTAGGCGTTGGCCAATCTCTTATGCATTGCACCTTCTTGGGGTCAGCCTGTATTCTTTTTTCACTGACTATATGTCCCAAGTATTCCACTTCAGTCTGCATAAAAGAATACTTCTTCTCCTTAGCAAAAAGCCTATGATGTCTCAACACATCAAAAACCTTCCTCATATGTGACAAATGATCCTATAAAGTCTTGCTATAGATCAAAATGTCGTCAAAGAACACCAAGACAAACTGAAAGAGGAAAGGTTGCAAAATCTTATTCATCAGGCTTTGAAAGGTAGTTGGAGCGTTTGTAAGCCCAAATGGCATCACCAAGAAATGGTAGAGCCCACGATCAGTCCTAAAAGCAGTCTTGACTTCATCACCCTCTCTCATGCGAATCTGATGATACCCTGATCTTAAATCAATCTTCGTGAAGAATCAAGCACCCTTAAGCTCATCAAGCAAATCATCAATCCTGGGTATAGGATACCTGTTCTTCACTGTTATCTTATTGAGATCCCTGTAGTCAATGCACATTCTGAAAGATCCATCTTTCTTTTTGACTAACAGGACTGGGGATGCATAAGGTGAAGAATTTGGTTCAATGAATCCCATTTCAAGAAGCTCTTTGATTTGCTTGGCTACTTCCTCTCGTTCACATTTTGATAGTCTGTAAGGTGGCTTATTGATTGTCTTTGAGTTGGGTTCCAAATCAATGGGGTGATCCACCGCTCTCTTAGGAGGCAATGAAGTAGGTACTTCAAATAAATCTCGATACTCCTCAAGAAGAGCTGTCAAGGCTGGATGGTTTGCTGAATTATTGGGCTGATCCTGTGTTTCTTTGTTCAAATGCAAAACAAATATCTGTGAGCGCTTCTTGTACTCTTTCTTGAGTTGTTGAATGGTGATAAGCTGAAAATCAGATCTACTAGGGATTCCCTGTAAATGGATGAGCTGTCCATTGGAGAAAAACTCCATATATAACTGTGAGAAATCCATAGTAATCCTGCCTAAAGTTATCAACCAATCACAACCAAGTACAATATCTATGGACCCCATTTCCAAAGTGATCAGGTTTACTTTGACTTCAAAATTTTCAGCCATCTGCAAAGAAACCTGTGGGCAAATCTGTGTGTTGATTTCCTCTTCACCATTAGCCACTTGTACTCTAATGGGCTGCTCTAAGTCGGTGGGAACACAATTCAACTTGTACATAATGGATTTCTTGACAAAACTGTGAGTACTACCACTATCTATCAAGATGAACACTGGCTTTCTACATATGCTTCCCTTCATACGAAGTGTATTAGGGCTCTTAGATCCTGTCCAAGCATCCATAGAGATAGAACAATTAGTGGCAGCAGGCAACTCATTACAAAATCCACCAGGATCAAATGGAACATCTCCTCCTGGATCAAAAGGAAAAGAGTCAGATGGATCATAAAAGTACTCATGTCCACCATCATCCTCGAAATCTTCATTTTCAGCATTGATTGTCGCTGTATTAGCTTCATCTATGTCATTTTCAAAGTCCTCAAGAACTAGCATACTCTGAAACTTTGGCTTGGCATTTTTATATACACACTTTGAAGCATGGTCAGGAGTATACTTTTCTCCACACTTGAAGCATAAGCCTTTGTCCTTTCTTTCCTTGTAAAGATCCATGGGAATATTTTTGGAATTTGTATTGGCTGAAGTGGACTTAGGCTTATTATCACCCTACTTAAATTCAACCTTTGGACTGTTTGTTGTCCTGAAATTGCTTTGAAGCCTAGAAGCATTAAATGGAGGATAAGTTGGTACTCATAAGCTCCCACTAGGCATATGATTGCTGCCATAAATGTTACCAACTTGCCCTTGCTTTAAAACAGTCCTTGGCTGTCCATAACTTGGCTGAAATGAAGACTCTTTCCTATACTTTCTTCCATAGCGCTTTGCAAGCTCAATAGCCTTGAAAAGTGAAGTAGGATTTTGCGCCATAACATCAACTGACAAGGATGGTTCTAAACCATACATAAACTTGTGTAACTTGGCCTCATCACTGATGCTTTCCACATACATGGTCAAGTTGAGGAATTGGTTAGTATATTCTCTTACACTTAGGCCCCTTTGTTCCAAACCATACCATCTTCGTGCTAGCTTCTCTTTTTCAAGAGGCGAAACAAAGACTTCAGCCATAAGTGCCTTGAAAGCTTCCCAATTCTCAATAAGTACATTCTCTTTCTTGAAATACCTCCACCAAGTGTGGGCAAATCCTTCTAAGTGCAAGGAAGCAAAGTGTATCTTCATATCATCAGTTTTAGGGAATATGTCAAAGTAGGACTCCATCTTAGAGGTCCATTCCTCTAATTCTGATGGTGAAGATGACTGGCCATTGAATTTGGATAAAACAATTTTATCCTTGAATTCTCTATCATGAAAGGGTTGCTGTCCCAAAACTGGCTGATCAGGATTTCCAAGTACAGAACCTCCAAATTGAGACTGAAATCTTCCAACAGGTGGCTGAGAATTACCATGTAATCTTCCTGTTGGTAAAGCACCCCTAGAATTCTGAGTATGTAGTCCAAAAGCTTGAGTATTGGCTCCATTCAAACTGCCCAAATAGTCATCATGCCTTTGTGAAGCTTCTCCTACTTCATACTGACTATTTGGAATGCCTCTTCTTCCAATGATTCCATCTCCATGACCATTTTGGTTGGATGGCTGAAGTGGGACTAAAGGGTCATTGTTTGAACAAGCCTTCTCATTAACTTCTTTTGATGCCACTTGCAATTGTATGAGTTTAGAGATTTGTGCCATGAGTAGGTCGTTGGATATTACCAACTTTTCAATAGAAGCCTTGGTCTGATCAGTAGATTGAACCATATGATCCATTCTTGACAGGATGGCCTCATGTCGCTCTCTATGTCTTAGTTCATGGGCACACAAAGTATTAGTGAGTATACTGATTTCTCCTTGTTGTTGAAGCTCTTTAGGGTTCTCTTGAAGTGTGCTTTCCATCATGGAATCCCTAATTTGCTGTGCATAATCCTCCTGGACCTTATTTTTGCCTTTATGTCCTGCCATACTAGTGCAGTCCTGCAGTACCCCCTGTCAGTAAAACGGCTATAACTTTGGCTAGAAAACTCCGATTTCAGATTTTTTTTGTGCGAATCGAAGCTAACAATGCCCTCTTCGAGATGAGCTATACCACGCTATAACAGGTTTAGGACAGAAAATTCTGTAGCTGAATTTCAGAGTCTGAACTGTCCAGTCCTGCACCCTGTTTAGACCTGTAAGTGCCCTGTTTTGACCCTATAATGCAAGAGAGTAACCTCAAATGGCTACCAAACCCTGCAAAGGGTATATAGGACCTGTGGGTACCCTATAGTACCTGCACCTGTGCTTCAGTAATGAAGGGTGTACCTGTATCCACCTGTAAATACCCTGTAAGTGACCTGTAAATTCCCTGTTTTACCCTGTTTTAGTCCTGTAGGTACTTGAGTCGTTGGAAAGTTTTCAATCTTCAATCCTCCACTCGTTGTACCTGTGTGAGGGATAAAACGGCATGACAGGCTCCCTATACGGGCTCCGAATCACCGGGAGATGGGCAAAGTTCCCCCCGGGTCGGTTGGTTGCACCCCTTCGGGATCTTCGATAGTGAGGAAGGGTCACCTCTCTTTTGTCCCACTATCTCCCCCAGCATCCACCTTTTTCCTCAGTGGGAATATCAACATGGTAGAGGCTAGTGTGCTCAGCAATCAGCATGATATGCAATTCAAAAATATCCATTCAGCCTTTCATGAGATGCAATTGATTGAGATAAGAAAACTTAAGATGGGAGAAGGGTTTTCCCTATGCAATTCAGTGACTCACTGATTGCTAGTACTTACCCTTTTACAATATTCCAATTTAGGCAAAAAAGAATCAACCAATCAATTGGATTAGAGTAAACAAAGGCACCAATCAATGTATTCAATCAATAAGATTCAAGTGTTATGCTAAAATCTCAAATTGAGGCCTTTAATTCACTAATTGAAGCTAATATGCATTAGGCAAGCATTGCATTCATGAATAGATGGATTCAAGCAAAAGTTGGCTGAGAATTTGATGAAAATGTTCAATTCTTTAATCTCTCAGTCAAATGGCTTAAGCTCAGCAATTGGTTTAATGAGAGAGATTAAAAATTGAAAAGAAATACCTTGACATGGCTGAGAATGACTTGTCAAATGCTTGATAGGGCTCCCAGTTGTCCAATGTTAGCAAAGTAATCCATAAGGCTTGCTTATCTGATGGTTGAGACCAATCTTGAAGCTTCAAATGCTTGAAATTGAAGCATTAAACCCGTTTCCCCCAAATTTTTGCTCCATAGAAGCTCTTGATCCTCAATCTTTAGCCATCCCGTGCTTAATCATTGCAATTTGTTGAAGAATCCTTGCTGAAATGATTCCACGGGCCAAAAGGATGAAGAATCTTCAAGAAATTGTCAAGAAATGGAAGCTTGGGCTGAAGCTTTCATGGCTGCCCATGGACTGTTCACCTAGGGTTTAAGAGGAGCTTAGGAATCTTTAAATGTGGTTGAGAATCTCAATAGAGCTGAAGATTTATGCTTGGAATGGATTAAGAAGAGTGCCAGGGCTGAGAGGAGGCAAGCTGAAGCAGGGCTGGGCTGGAATCAGCCCGAAAATTGCGCTGCAATTTTCGGGGCTGTTTTTTGCCTGAATGCTGGCCCAATCTTGTGCTCAACCTGAAGCTCCTGATGAGTAGGATCTATTCCAGGTGGTTTTTGGTCATGAAGATCAGAGATGAAAGAGATATGAACAGATCTTGGTGCTGAACTTCCATGGAACCTGCAGGAATTTCCAGGAAAGGGGAAAGAGAAACCCCTCTTTTCAAAGTAACCACAGTTTGTTCCCAAACTAAGCCCGGTTAACCATCCTTTACCCTAGTTACCTTCAATTTTGCATAAAATTTGGTGACATCCAGCCATTTAAGCCTTTACCCGCCATATCTGACCTTGGATATCTCCAGATGTAGTCACTTGCTAACTGTAGTTGTTCTGCAGCACTCCACTAGTCACTGTCTTGTACCATTTTTGTCTGAATTTGGTTTTGAAATAGGAAAATAAGACTGAAATTGGGAGAAAATAATGGATCAAAGACTGAAGCTCTGATACCACTTGTCAGAGAGAGAACTAGGGGAAGAGAAAGAGGAGAGAGAAAGACTACAGAGGAGAGAGAAAGACTGCAGGAAGAGAGAGAATAAGAGTGACGAGGAGAGAGAAAGACTAGACTTGGAGAGAGAAAGATAGGAAAGATGAAGAAGCCATAGAAGTTGTGAGCAAGAAGGGAGAGAAAGATTGTAATTGTATTGATATGTCATAAGATGTGAAAAATTACAACTTCTCTCCTTATATACCAATGTCTATGTGACATGGCATATTATCAACATTCTAACTATTCCCAACTTCTTACATAGATGATGACACTAAGATTCTACTTCATGAAAAGATAATAGATCATGATTTGACCATCATCCAAACTGGTAATTAGTACCATAGATATTTAGTCAAATATAGAAACCATTCTGTTAGAGAATCCCAATGGATTCAAAAATCTTCTTGATCTCCAACATATGGTTCCCTCATTGCTACTTACTAGACACATTCACATTAAAAGTTCGAAGTGACATGTGAAAATCCATGGCTACCTCATTTTCTTTTAGGAGGGCATGTACCGATTTGGCACATTGAGGAAATACATATATATTTTTATTTTATTCATTGATTGAGGTATAGATTCGCTGCATTCAGGCAGCACTTGGTCGCCCTTGTGACTATTTGTAAATTATTTTGATCAATTAAGGACAATTGCTTGTTTACCCCTTGACAATGTTATGGAAATTACAAGAAATTAAAGGAAAATAAGATGCTTTATTTTATTATTTATTTTTAGAATTTCAATATTTTTTTAAGTACCACATGATTGTAATTTGCTGTGCTTATGGCTATGTATGACACTAGTTGCTCATGCTTTTGTAGTTAAATGGTAGGGACTAATGTGATTTGTGTTGATATCGTAAATTATTAGGAGAATATATTATTTTTCAAGAGCGCTTTGATTTGTAAAAGATATTTAAGTATTGGGCACTAGAGTAGCATAGAATTATTATATTTTGGATCAACACTTTGTACCATGATGGTTGTGCACACACAAGTGCTAGCGGAATATTTGAAGGCTAAATTATAAAAGCATGGAAATCTTCTTTTATTATTTTTTTGACATATATTTTTGAATAGATTAGAATTACCATGTTTAGATATTGCACATAGGAAAGCTAGCTTACTTTTGAGAAAAGAATTGGGAAAGATGAATTGTGCAAGAAAGAGAAATGCACGGGCCTATTTTGCGATGCCTCTTGTATTCTTGAGCCCCTATGCATGGTGCGAAGATTAAACCCAATTTCCTTCAATCTTGATTTAGGCTATGGTGAATCTATGCAACAAAAACATTTTCTCCAAAGATGAAGAAAAAGAAAATAGAAAATTTGGAGAGTACCCTAACCTGAAATAATAGTTGGAAATTGTAGAAAAGATTAGAAGTTGGGTGAAAGAAGCACAAGCACATCTCCAAGATGCAAAATTGATAGTAAAAATGAATTGCATGACCTCTCAAGTGTGAGCTTGCCTTCATCCCCTGTATACATTGAATTTGAGGGGAATCAAATATCCAAAGAATTTGACCAAGAGCTAAGTGACAATGTGGCTAGGGCTTTGACAAAGTGAGATAAAGCATTAGAAGAGGTAACCAAGAAGGGCAGATGTGAGTCTATTCTTACAAGACTAACCTCTGTACTTTTCTCCCTAACACTTGGATAATTTTTACTAAAATAGAGCCTCATACTTTGGGAAGCAAAAGGAACATATATAAGGACCAACGCAACTAGAAATAGGGAATCATGCAAAGACACAATACTAAAGTACATATATTGAAAACCTCATGTCAAAAACACTACAAGTCAATGCCTTGTAAGAAGGAACATAAGTGCATTCAATTCTCCCAGTCATAGCATTATGCGGCACAATCAAAAAGGGAATTGTTGACATTGGGGTAGGAGTTAGTATCCTTAGCTCCATAAAGATTTGTAGGCTTGGGGCAGCCCGCCCATAGAAACATCTTGCTTTTCTAGTTTTAGATGTTTAATAATCACAAGAGAGATGCACGAAGAAAAGGTATGCTAGATAGACTATTTCTATTTTTCATATGCATGTGTTTCATAAGCTTCTCAATCAAAGTTTGGAACCATATTTAACTATCCCATCATTGGCCAATTTAACTCATTTTGTCAAATTAGAACCAAATAATAAAATCTTGGTGGTTCCATAGTGATCCCACCCTTGCTAAGCTAGAGTATGTTAAAACTCTCTTAGCATGACATGGAAACCATGCTTCAATTGGGGCTTCTCTCCCTTGCAATAGTGGAATGAAACATTTAATAGAACCCAAGGTTTACTAAGAAGTGTAAAGGAGAGGGCCATGAAAATAAAAAATGAAAGAAGAGTAATCAAATATGCCCAATGCAATCCATTGGAACAAGTTATTAATGCAAGAAGCTTAGAAGCCTAATCAACACTCCTCCTAGCTATGCTAGTATTGAAAATGAAGAGGCAATTGAAGCCCAGTAGTTTAGACTATAAATTAAACAATGGTGGGATGATAAGATAGATAAACCCACCAAGGTCGCAAGGACACATTCAATCTTGTTAAAAAGAAGAAGGGATAGAGATATGCTCTCCCTATTGATAAGAGAAAATGGCACTAGGATTTAAAATCTAGAACAAAATTTTATGCGAAAATCTTTGATTCCTCAAGAATTTCCCCCCACTTCATAGTAAGGAAAAGCAAAAGCTAGATATTGGGTTACTAGATGTATAAGAGCAATGGTCCCTTCTGCCATTATTGCAATCTTAGACCAAGATCTACCTTTTCTAACAAATACCTAAGAAATTAGAGACTGATCACCTATCTCTCCTCAATTTACAAGTTCATCTGGCTAGGAGAATTATAGACTTCCTTGATCAAAAGGAGAAAAAAGGGCCTATAAAGTGAAGATATGTCTAAATTCCATCATTGCATTTGGGAAGGTGTCAAGCATGTTGATTATATTAAGTAGGTTTTTGTTATTTCAAGATAGCTTTTGACAAAACCTTTGTTAGGATTGAATGGGATTCTATCTTCCAACCTCTAGTTCAGATGGGGTTGGGTGGAGGCTCGTTAAGTTTCCAAGGATACCTTTTAGCAATGCCCTTTTAAGTGTTAAAGATGGAAATAGACTACAAAAGAGATAGAAGAGGGCAAGGTTTTCATACTCTTGAGTATTCCAATGGGATTGTTGTCACCCAAAAGCAAATATGATAGTGGATAATGGGCAAGATAAATAAGAACATGAACTACTAGATGGGGTTCCAAAGCAACATAGTTGGAAGAGCTATGGTCCTAATGTACATTGGCATACCTAAGATGACCTACTACCTCTCCTATAGGAGACCTTATAAGGAAGGGCGCAAAGAGATAGAATCCCTTTGTAGGGACATTTTTTGGGGAGGTGATGAGACCAAGATCAAAATTCCAAAAGTGGCCTTACCAAAAGCCAAAGAAGGTTTGGGACTACCTGATTTGCAGAACTTAGCATATAAACTAGTCAAAGAGTGCATTAGTAGGAGTATCCTCCTACCAAATGAGGATTGAGATATCCTCTTGCATAAAGCTAGCCTCCATTAAAAAGTGGACAAACCTCTCAATAACTACTACTGCTTTGCATAGGGCTACATTTTTTCATGGTAGAAGCTCTTATTTAGCAAAAAACCTTTGGAAGGCCTAGGAAAAATACAAATATTATACCTAGTTATCATAAAATGGAAACTTCACACTACCTTTGCAAGACTCTTGTTGGTTTAGTTTTCAAATCCCCCTTTTGGATCCACCCTCCCATATTCATAAGTGCTCACAAAACATTTAGGAGAGGAATGGCTTTCCCAAATTCAAATATAAAACAAATATGGACTAAAAGATGCTACAAATTGGTTATGGATAGAAGTGGATAGATACCTAACTCAAGGGCCCTTTCAACTAGTGGGCTTCTAGCTAGGGGAAAGACAAAGGCCCCTTTTCCCCTTATTTGACCCTCCCTTTACTATAAATCTTCCAAGAAACCTAAATGAAAGGTGGCATATAAACTTGAATGAAGCCCAATGAATTTGATATTTCACTCAATTGGGGCTCCAACTATTCAAGATAAATAATATACCCTCCTATGGTTAATATTGCATAAGCTATCTAGACTAGGGAAAGGGCTACTAAACTAGGACTCAATTTAAATGATTATGTGCCAGATGCCAAAAATAAATTAAAAGATCTCGCCTTTGTTTGAATCGTAGAGATAATGCAAAAGTTCTCACTATTACACAATATCATTAAGTATTCCACCCCTCCAATGTTAATTGTAAGGAATCTCTTCTAGGTGAAGCTAGTGGTCTATCAATAGTCCTCTACAATTAGTTGAGAGCTAGCTTCCTCCAGTATGCTTGTTCTAGGAGAATGAAATTACACTTAGTAACAACAATATATTCAAATTTCATGGTCAAGCTTTCTCTTTTTGGTCGTAGGCCTATCTACATTGGGAAGCTCTCATCAAAGGTTGCATTTGAAACAACCTACGAATTTGCAATGACACATTTCATACCTTCAACACGTAAAAAGCATAAACGACAAGAGCAAGAGACCAATTAGGTGCAATCTCCCCCCATGCCTTGTGTGAGCGCTTCACAAAGCATGTATTTTATGTATATTCCATCTTCATGCTCAATAATAGCCCAATTTACAAAAATATATCAAGCTTTTAGCTTTTGAGTTTGCTTTTACAAAAATAGGAATAAAGCTAATGGACTATGCCCAAAGAGTTTCGCACGCCCAATACAATATCCAAATAGAAATAACATATCCGTGCGCATAGGCGCATACAAAATAATAATAAATAATCGATGCCTCAATAGACATGACAAAATATAGGCGTGGCGCCTATCAAAATATAATCCATAGATCGAATACTCGCTAGACTCCAATGCTTTCCTCCGCCACTGTTGCTATCTCTACACATCAACTGAAGCATTCACAATCGTTAATAAAATAATACAATTAAACCGACAAAAGTGAATACCTAGCAGTCTTCAGCTACATAAATAAATCAACTGGTTAGAAATAAATCCTAACCTTAATTTATTACGAGTGCGCACTCTAAACTCATAAACATTTATTAATTTAATATGCATTTTGCGGAATTGCCCGCTATGGAATCACCCATGTACACACTAAATTAATGAAACGCCCAAAAAGGACATGCGTCCCCATCAACTTCTCGCACAAAGAATCCACTTTGTGTATGAGCCCCGGTCATCAAAGTTTACAGAATCCACCGTAAAACCTCACGAAATCCACCGTGGCACGGAATCCACCGTGAAATATGCCTCCTGGCATCACCTTACCCAAGGGTAAGAAAGTTATTGGCTATAAGTGGGTTTACAAAGTCAAGCATAATGCAGATGGTTCAGTTAGCAGGTATAAGGCTAGGCTGGTTGCAAAAGGCTATGCTCAAACATATGGCTTAGATTATGAAGAGACATTCAGTCCAGTTGCTAGGATGGCAATTGTTAGGTGTGTGATTGCCTTGGCAGCAGGCCAAAGGTTGGATTTTGTAGAAAATGGATATTAAGAATGACTTCTTGCATGATGAATTGCAAGAATAAGTGTATATGGAGCAGCCAGCAGGTTATGAGGAGTTAGAGCATCCCACATATATGTGCAGGTTAAAGAAGGCGCTCTATGGGCTAAAGTAAGCACCTAGAGCATGGTCTGACAAGATTGGAGAGTATCTTTTCAATATTGGATTTTGTATTTCTGACATGCTGATCACTCACTTTATGTGAGAAAGGGAGATGCAGGTTTAGTCATCATAGTCATCTATGTGTTGATTATTACAGGTGACAGTGACAATGGGATTGCTGAAGTTAAGGACTTCTTGAAGAAGAAGTTTGAGATGAAAGATTTGGGTGAACTGAGATACTTTCTTGGTATTGAGGTGATAAGATGTGATGATGGTATATGGCTATCCCAAAGGCAGTATGGCTTGGATATGTTATCCAAGTATGGTATGATAGCATGTAAGCCTCTTTCAGTACCATTGGAACAAAATGTGGAGTTGAGTGCTGATGTTGGGGATGAGATAAAAGACTCTACTATGTTCAGGAGGGTAGTAGGGAGTTTGATTTACATGACTATCACAAGGTCAGACTTGAGCTATATTGTTGGCCTTGTCAATTAGTCTATGCAGATGCCTAGAAAGCCTCATTTGGATGCAGTTAGACGTATATTGAGGTATGTGAAGTCCACTTTACATTATGGAATTTTTTATGAGGCAGGTAAGGACGTACAGGTCTTTGGATACATAGATGTAGATTGGGCTGGTAGCATGTCAGACGGAAGATCTACAAGTGGATTCATGTTTTCCCTTCGTAGTGCAACAATTACATGGAGTAGCAAAAAGCAACCTACAGTTGCTTTATCGAGTACTGAGACTGAATATAGAGGTACTGCTATGGCAGCATGTGAGGTGAGATGGCTGCAAAAGTTATTAGGTGATTTGGACATGCAGGGAGATGGTCCAGTTGTCATTCATTGTGACAACATGAGTAGCATATAGCTAGCTAGGAATACAATGTTCCATGCTAGGACAAAACACATTGAGGTACACTACCACTTTGTGAGAGAGAAGGTACTTGTAGGAGAGATTGACTTGGTATATGTTAGCACACAGGATCAGATAGCTGACATTTTCACAAAGGCATTGGGTGCAGATAAGCTTCGAAAGTTTCGAAGCTTACTTGGAGTTGCAGAGATAGAGTTGAGCTTGAGGGGGAGTGTTGAGATGGCAAGCTCAACATGTGCGAACATTGATGATGGACCGCTTGGCTAGATGGGTCCGCACGTCTACACTTAGCACGTTGGTGGTCATTATGATACTCACATGGCCACTGACTTATCACTTATTATATTTATTTTGTTACATCTACCTACAACTGGCAAAGACATAGCGCCAGTCAATTAAGCTTGTCCAGTTGGGCCCGGATTGCTTCCGGATCGATGAAGACATGAAGATTGTTGATTGTGAAGATGCTTAGACATTGAATGAGGGCTTACCCGCAGTCCCGCACCAAAATCGAGATCCCGAAACACGAAGCCTAAGCGGTAATTTATTTTTTATGAAGGAAAAATGAGTTTTTATACTATTTGATTGATGAAATATTGTTCCCATGGGCTAATTATGCATCATGATGATTTTTTCTATGAGTTTCAATAGTTTATAATCAAAAAATTAGAAAATCATAAGTGATATGGCTGAAATTTTGCTATCAAGGAACCTAAGGGCCATAGCCCACAATCAATCTTAATTTTTAGTCATTTATTATTGAAGAAAATAGAGGAAAAATACCAAAAAATGGTGAAATTGGGTTTTAAATGGGAGAAAATTAGGAAACGGTAAAAGGAAAATTCCAAAAAATTATATGTGTTTTTGTGCAGCACATAATGAAGGTAAAGCATGAGGTTGGCCTCGGTTTACCCTCGTTTCTATGTTTCTGTTCCTGTTTATCGCTCTCTTTGTAAGGAAATACACATAAAATGACATTTTCACCTATTAACGAATGCAAAACATTTAACGGTAGGGTGATAGGGGAGGTTGAGTGTCAAAATATAAACTAAAGTCTGATTTATGTGTTGCATCATGCCTATAGGATGTTGTTTTAAAATAAAGGGAAAGGCAGCATGAGCGTAAGGCTCGGTGTCTTTCCTCTTTGCACTACATAAACGCTAGCATGGAAATTATGAAAAGAATTGTTTTGCACAATGCACAATGCTGATTTTCTTATGTTTGTGCACTAAACCATTCACATTATGCACTATGCATAGTTCATGGTATCAACGAAAAAGCTCCTAGACTACATAGCAATTGTTTTCTTAGGAATTTGACCCACGATTGAGAGTGTAAGGTTATCCCTTGTCGTAGGATAGAGGGGCGGTTCCCTAAGGGACTGTTAAGTAAGGACGCATGGTATATCTCTTGGAAATACGAGAAATATAAAAGAGAGGAGTTTGTGTTCGTTTCTATTATATGTTGAGCAGCGCATCAAGGGGCTAATCCCTACAATGTAGGAGAGCTGCAGTGGGGCCGCGGTGTTTCTACCGAGAGGTTGCCTCCATGTATGTAATCCTGGCATTGCCAAAGTGTATGGGTTCTTCCTGTGTGGAGTTTATAAAAAGGAAAACTTCGGACTACAAAATGATGAAACTATAAACGCATAGATTAGGCTTTAGGGCAGTTTGTCCTTTAGAAGTAGATAGATGCTCCTGGTTTGTGAGGCCGTGAGGGTGTGTTTGTCTGTTATGAGCATGAGGTCCGGTTAGTACCATAGCTAGTGCCGGCCCATTTCAGGTCCCATCAGTGGTGTGTCTGTTGGGAGCTGCCAACAAGTGGTGGTTCCCAAATCTAGGGTTCTAGGGACCAAAAGAAAGTTGGTTTATGCCCTCTAAAAAGGACCGTCAAGCCAAAATACAAAAAGCAGAACGTGCTGAGAGGGCTAGATGGCGGTTGGAGATTATAGGTCCCCATTCTTCTCAAAGGAGTAGCCCGATACGCATAAGAGGTAGTGGTCTTAGTAACCCAACTGCTACACATAGTCCTTTAGGTGCTGGAGGAAGCATGAGTTCTTCCTCTCTTCCACCAAGTCAACCCACTTCAAGTGGGGGTGTGATTCCATTAGTTCAAACTCCTAATGTCAATCTGATTGTCGCCATGACACAACCCATTGCAATTCCTGCAGGGACGCCGTATTTGCCAGCTTTAGGAGTTCCTTTGCCCATTTTTAATGGATTAGCTGAAGAAGATGCAGAGTTTCACATTTGTGAATTCCAAAGACTAATGTTTAATTATCGCATCCAAGATGAGGGACATCTTATGATGTTCTTTAATATGATATTAAAAGCAAGGGCTGCAGTATGGTATCATAGCATAAAGACTGGAACCATCACTACAATTAACCAATTTTATGCAGCTTTCCGAGGAGAATATGCCCCTGAAAGAAGTGGCCAATACTGGTTGTGTATGTTGAATGTAACACGCCAAGACCCCCATGAGAATGTGAAAGCCTATGCCAAGAATCTTAAGGAAGTGTTTTGTAAGTTACAAACTTACATTCCTATTCCACCGACTACCCAATTGCAATACTTCTTGCATGGATTGGATTTCAATATTCAGGTACAATTGAGCAGTGTGGCTTTGGTTGATATAGACGCCGCCATTGCGCGGGCAGAAGGAGTAGAAGCACGATTACAAATGGCCTACTTCTCTCGAATAAATCTTAATGCGGGTTTAGTACCTGGAGGCAATTTACCATTGACGATTGGAAGTCAACGGATGCCTATGAATAACCCTAATTGGAGAGGAAGCATGGTTCTAAATGTACCTTTGCTACCAGCTCCTCCCAGTGTGACTATGCCTATGGCAAGTCAGTTGGCTCCACCAAATGTTGGAGGCCAAGTTTCAAATTCTAATGTTATTCCTGTCAGTCAACAACCAATGCCCAATCAAATTGTTAGGCCAATGGAACGAGGGATAGACAATCAAGGCTATGAGTTGAGTGCATCTAATGTCCTTGGGGAAGTTAAGGATATGATGAAGCATTACACCGACATGATTTCTGAAAAATATTGGCAAATAGCTGTTGACGTCAATTTCTTAAAGAAGCAACAGAATCTAATAGGGAGTTGACGCCCTGAAGAGGGTGGTCCCTCAAGATTCAGCTATAAGTGGTGTGGTGGACAATATTTCCCTAGAAACTATCCAAATGTTAAATGTGATATTTGTGGGAAGTCGGGTCACTTAGCTGCTACCTGTTGGAGTAAGATTAGTTCTCTCCAACAAGGGAGTAAACAGCCAGGTCCAGTTAAGCATAGAGCGCAAGGTAATAACCTGCAACAAAATAATGGACCAAGACAAATACTGCAAAGGGGAAAGACCACTATAGAAGAGTTGCCACAAGGCAATGGAGTCAGCCTTATCGAGGCTGTATGTGTCAATGATGCTGAAACCTCTAACCTACAAGCCATGACAAGAGGCCAAAAGGCTAAAGAGGTTGACAAAGATAATGCAAAACCGGTTGAGGGAAACCCTAAGCAAGGGTATAAGGGGACGCAAGTCCTAAATTCTGGCATGGAAGGTGGACCTTTAAGGCTTGTTGACAAAAAATTCGATCCCAAGAAGGATGAGGAAGTGCCAAGAAAGAAGGCAAGAGCTAAGAAAGAAGCACCAAAGCCGGTCCCAAGACCAAAAGAAAGGATGGTTTGGCAAGAAAAAAGAACTTTGGCTACCTATCATGATTTTGATTTAGCAAGTTCTCTTTGTGAAGTTAAACTAGATGTGAATCTCTTACATTTGATTAAATTATCTCCAGGAGTACGCAAGGAATTCAAGAAGATCATGCGTATTGGGTATATTGTAGAACCTTTGGGCATAGCACGAGTAGGGGAAGATTGGTTTGATCATGCTGAAAAGAATTGCCCTAGGGTTCCAATATGCGTAGATGGAATATTAGTAGAGCATGCTATCATAGACACTGGATCCTCCGTCAATATCATGAGTTCAGAGTTGATGGAGAGATTGGGTCTAGGCATCCAAAAAGATAGCTCCACCCTTCTTAGAATGGCTGATGATAGTCTAAGACAACTAGAAGGTTGCGTTATTAAAGTCCACATTACAGTTGCAAGTGTAGAATGCTTCTTGGACTTTAGGATAATACGATTTGCAGGACGCCCTAGCTATCGAGTCTTGCTAGGCAGTCCTTGGATCTTATAAACAGATTGTCAAGTCGATATACCCGCCGGTCAAGTGATTCTAGGCAGAGGTGCTAATCAAGTAATAGTCGATGCTTACCCTAA
Organism: Lygodium microphyllum; assembly: GCF_053477565.2. NCBI lineage: Eukaryota > Viridiplantae > Streptophyta > Polypodiopsida > Schizaeales > Lygodiaceae > Lygodium > Lygodium microphyllum. The sequence goes on from NC_141154.1 coordinate 126,885,770, forward strand.
GTCTCCTCAGAGTGAGAGAGCTCCTTTATCCTCTATTGAATTAGAAACAATAGATGATCCATCTAGTAGTGAGACATCATCCAGTGATGAATCTAAAGAGGGGTCCACTACAGAGGATATTTATTAGATAACTCTAAATGAGCCGATAAAGCCTCAAGATAGGATAAGAGATGTGGATGTGATTGAGTTAGACCTTGGCATGCCGAATGATTCGCGGCCAATTAAATTAGGTACCATGCTCAATTCAGCAGAAAGGGAGGACTATGTGTCCTTGATCCAAGAATTCCGTGACATCTTTGCTTGGAGTTATGATGAGCTGAGAGGCATTCCTCCCAGCCTGGCTGTTCATACTATTCTTGTAAAAGAAGATAGTCGCCATGTGCGTCAGAAGGTAAGGCGTATGCCTTTTGAATTGAGGGATGGGCTGTTCGAGGAGTTACAAAAGTTATGGAAAGCTAGTTTAATCTTCCCTATACAGCACACGAAATGGTGTTCACCAGTTGTCATCAAGAAGAAGAAAAACAACCAGATCTGACTATGTGTATATTTTAGAGAGCTGAATAAGCAAACGGTTAAGGATTACTACCCGTTGCCGTTCATTGACCAGATTTTGGATCAATTAGCAGGTAGGGAAATATATTCGTTTATGGATTGCTTTGCGGGTTATAACTAGATGGAAATTGCAGAAGAGGACAAGTTGAAAACAACTTTTATTACTGTCTTTGGTACTTTTTCGTACCATGTGATGGCCTTTGGTTTGTGCAATGCACCTGGATCATGGCAACGAACAGCAGACAAGACCTTTGGTGGCATCTCCCCAGATGAGTTGAAAGTATTTATTGATGACCTGGGGGCAGCCACTGTAAGGAAAAGGATGTTAATCATTTTAAGAAAGTGCATTGAGCGCTGCAGACAATTTTGTATCGCTCTTAATCCACGAAAGTGTGTCTTTTGAGTGCCTTATGGGCTATTGCTAGGCCATGTGGTCAATTTAGTAGGAATAGCAACTGACCATGAAAAGATCAAGGTTATAGTTTCTATGAGTCCACCACACACTCCGAAAGAGGTTCATAGCTTTCTGTCATCGATAGGGTACTATCTGAGGTTTACAAATGCCTTAGCAAAAAGGACGTTGCCACTAACGAACTTATTATCATTTAGCTGTCTGTTTGTATGGAGCGATGCTTGTAAGGTAGCTTTCGAGGATGTGAAATAGGAGCTAGTAAAAGCACCCATTTTAAAAGCACCTAAAAGAGGTGAGGTATTTTACATATTTTCAACAGCCACTATGCATAGTATCTATTTAGCCCAAATCTGGGAGGAAAAGTGGTATCATCCGATAGCTTTTGCTAGTCGAAAATTGGGCATTTCAGAAATTAACTACACCTACATGGAGAAATTTTCCTTGCGATGGTTTTTGGGACTAAAAAATTTAGGCACTATATCCTCTATGAGAAGGTAGTGTTCTATACGAAGGCGGAAGGGCTTAGATTGCTTATGAACAAGTTGCAACCGCCTGATCGTCTGGCAAAGTGGTTAATCACTTTGCAGGAGTTTGATTATGAGATTAAGAGTAAACCACCAAGGTTGCAGGGTATTGTGGAATGCCTTGTGGATTTCGGGGAGCCGAAAGAGACTTTGGCTAAAGGCAGTGACATTGAAGAAATGTTTAAAATTGATATATCTTCTATCCTATCTTGGTATGTTGCTATCACGCATTATCTATCAACGGGAGAGACTGGAGCTAGTTTGTCAAAATCTGAAAAGAGGAAAATTAGACAACAGGCTTTGAATTTTTCGTTGATCGCAGGGACACTATATTGGCAGGGTGTTGATGATATCTATCACCGATGTGTGATGCCTGACAAGGTTCCTTTCATCTTAAGAGTGCCATGACTCTACATGTGGAGGGCACTTCGCTGGACGGTTGATGGCGCAGAAAGCTTTAAGAGCTAGATATTGGTGGCCGTCCATCTTCCAAGATTCCTTTGATTATGTTAAGAGATGTGATATCTGTCAAAGACATGACAATAGAGAGAATAGGAAACGCCCACTTACGTCTATCATGGCTATCATTCCATTTGAGAAGTGGGGCATTGATTTTGTGGGTCCTATCACCCCATTGTCTACTACTCAGAAGAGGTACATTATAGTAGCAACTGATTATTTTACAAAATGGTCAGAAGCACGGGCGATGAGATAGGATAATGCAAAAGAGACTGCAAGTTTCCTTTTAGAGCAGATTATCTGTCGTTTCGGTCCACCAAAGGAACTAGTGTCGGACCGTGGAACCCACTTTTTGAATAAGGTGATCAATAGCTTGATTGAAGCTTGGAAAATCAAGCATAATAAAACGACCCCTTATAATCCGCAAGCAAATGGGCAAGTCGAAAGTACTAATAAGCAACTTGTGGGTATCTTGTCTAAAATATTCTCTGAGAAGAAATGAGATTGGGACAGGAAGTTGTATGTAGCAGTATGGGCGTACAATACAACGTTCAAGTGAGCTACCAGCCATACTCCATTTAAATTAGTTTATGGGGAAGAATGTGTGTCACCCCTCGAAATCGAGTTGCCAACCATAGGGTTTGCAATTAACCACTCTTTGGGAGATGAGAATTCGCTCTTTGAATGTTTCACGACCCTAGCCCACCTAGATGAGCTGAAGTTGCAGAGCTTATTACACCAGGAGGTAGCTAAACGTCGGATGAAATAGTTGCACGACCTTAAAGCAAAGAGGTATACCTTTAAAAAAGGGCAATTAGTTCTGTACTACGATGCACATAGGGAGCTGTTTCCAGGGAAGCTGGAACCTAGATGGGATGGCCCCTACAAGATTTTCAAGATAGGGAAAAATAGGTCTACGGTCTACTAGCTGATCTGCAGGGAGTAGAATTTAAAAATAAGGTTAATCTTAATAAGATTAAACCTTATTATTTCTAAGTATACTAATATAGAAAAATGCATTGCAGGTCCATACTAGGGATGATTTGAGACCTGCAAAAGAGCTTAAAGCTGGTTGATGGGGCGGTTAATTCCTTATTTGGAGCACCCATATCTGGAGCAGAGATACCATCAGGGGAAACTTATTTGGTGGAGCAAAGGATACAAAGTGATTGAGCAAGAAGACATAACCTTTGTGTGGGAGATCAAAGTCTTCTTCCATCACTGCTTACGAATATTGACAAGTATCCCTGTTGAGTTCAATGAAGAAGGTGGGATGGAGCCATCAGTTCACCCTCTAAACATGCTGAATTTTGACTATCACAAATACGAATAGAGGAGTTCGTGATAGCAAGCTGTGAAAACCCATTGTGGACATACACATTGTATTTTGACGGAGCGTCCAGGGGCCCTTATAAAAAAGGAAGTATTGGAGTAGTAATCTGAGATCCCCGACGTAGAGTTACGATGAAGTTAGCTACTTATCTCAGGGTAGGATTCACTAACAATATGGCGGAGTATAAAGCCTTGATTATGGAAGTGCATATTGCCAAACAAGGTGGTATTTAGCGGTTGTTAGTAAAAGGGGATTCCCAGTTGATCCTGAATCAGCTAGATGGGACATACACAATGCGGAATCCCATCCTTTGTATGTATCATCGAGCTGTGATGACCCTACTTGAGGAGTTTGTGAGAGTGTCTTTTCAACTGATTCCACATTACTGGAATCAGTTTAAAAATTCATTGGCAAATCTTGCTTATGAAGAAGACATTTTCTTCAACTCTGGTCCTATTTTGGATATTGTTATCAATGATGAAACATGATCTGATCGCTTGTGGGGAATGTTATCAGAGCATGCAATATATGGTAGGCAATGGTTGATATGGGTGATGGAAAGAGTAGCCGAGACCAATCTTCCATTGTTATCCTGGACCCATAGGTTGATTAGACAACATGTTATGCATACGCCTCTTGCTATATATGCAGGAGGGATGGGTCATAACCTTATACATTTAGTTTAGGGCTATGAGCCTTGGTTTTTCCTCCTTGGAAAGGAGTATATTATTGTATATCTGCACTATTTCGGGGAGGGATGTGAAGATGCTGTTCTGTTTTATTTCATTAGGCCAAGAGGTCCAATCAATTTTTGTAGAGAAGTGCTTTATTTCATTAGGCCAAGAGGACCAGTTGTCTGTTTAGTATAGGTGCGGTTAATGGTTTCTTATTTCAGTCTTATGCTAGATAGGTTCGAAGAAGAGCTTGGAAGGAGCCTTTGTTGTGCGGAAGCTTCTCGCGGCCCTATCCAGGTGATATCTCTCCTTTTACAAGTACTGTGTTTTATGCTATATGTGTATGTGTACTTGTAGGGGATTTTCTTTTATTGTGGGGGAACAGAGTCCAAGGCATGAAGTCCCAGGGTTAGGTTAGGTATGTCTGAGGGAGGTTTGAGTAGTCGTTGCCTCTGGTAAAGACATTGCCAGACATCAAAAGACCTGTTTTAGAAGGCAGTTCTAGTGACCCTGTTCCGTTAGCCTGGTAGGCAACCATTCTAGGAGTTCTTGTTAGTTGTGAGGCAGTTAGAGAAGCCTGCCAGAAGAAAGGAAAAGATGATGATATAAGAGAAACAAAACCATGAATATTTTAAAGGACAATAAATATATACAAAGGTGTGTAAAAAGGGGTTCTAAACCCTATAAAAATAGAAAAGAAAAGAAAGGCAAATTTAGAAGCAGTTGATCATCGCCTTGCAAAGGCCTGGTAGGTTCCTAGGGACGAGTCAGACCCGGGGCCAATGCCTTGTCTTCCTAGGGGTGGCATCTTGCTAGAAAAGAAGAACGTAAGGAAGGTTGGAGCGAAAATAAAATTGAGCGTCATAAAAGGATTAAGTGTCGCCTTGTGAGAGCTTGGTAGGTTCTTGGGTACCGAGACAGGACCTGAGGCCGATGCCCTGTTCTCCTTGGGTCACTACGCTCAGCTCCCTCCTTTTTACATGCCCGAGTATGGAAAAATAAAAACCTAAAAGAAGAAATGTGCTACAAGAAAGTACTTCTTGCTCAAGATATAGGAGTCCTCGCCTAGTAGGAGCTTCTAGTTGTGTTGTCCTTAGTTTGGTAGGTAGTTCAGACCACCACTTAGGGCGACCTCTTTGATAGTTCTTTTTAGTTTGGCCGTGTTGGAGCAATCGGTTAGTGACTAGCTTCAGACCTTCTATCAAATTATGCTAGGCCTACTCCTTGTGGGTTTCATGCCTTGGTTTTGTCAGGGGGTAGGGTGACCATTGTGCTATGTTTTAGTATGTATCTATTTTGTATCAGCTTGATGCTTCCTTTGGTTGTTTTTGTGCAGACCTATTGTGGGATTCGACGGGCTAGGTCGCCCTATCCCATGGTCGCCAATGAGAGCGGAGTTTGAGCGCAGGATGTGCCTAAAATTTGCCAAAAAATCTGGAATTTAGGGAAAAAATATTTAACATCGAAGGCAACGGCTCCAGCTAGGACAATGTTAAGAACCAAGTGAAAGATGACTTTTAAAAGGCGCCCGAGCGACACTTGCAGATTTTTGATAATTTTTCAGACTGACATGCGGGTTGTCAGGAGTTTCTAGTCAATGTGGGATGTCAAGCCGGACACGCAAAAATTTACAGCACTCGAATCGGATGCCGAACAAGGAAATAGCCACAAGACGGGTAAGATTTGAAAAGGTGGACTTGTTTTGGCCAAATTGGGTAGTGACCTTTGGGGGCTTGGGACATTTTATGCAACTAACAAATTGTGGAGAGAGAATAAAGAAGCATGAATCATGGGATGGAGGTGCCAACAGCACGCCGAAAAATGCACCCTCATGTTGATGAATGGTGGATGCCGAAAATCAGAAAATCATAAGTGATATGGCTGAAATTAATGTTATAAAACCCGAAAAACGTACGTTTAAGGGGTAAAAAATGGAATTTTTTACAAAATAAATGGAAAATATGAGATATAACACGTACAAAACCTGAAATTTTGCTATCAAGGAACCTAAGGGCCACAACCCACAATCAATCTTAATTTCTAGTCATTTATTATTGAAGAAAATAGAGGGAAAATACCAAAAAATGGTGAAAAATGGGTTTTAAATGGGAGAAATTTAGGAAACGGTAAAAGAAAAATTCCAAAAAATTATATGTGTGCTTGTGCAGCGTATAATGAAGGTAAAGCATGAGGTTGGCCTCGGTTTACCCTCGTTTCTATGTTTCTGTTCTTGTTTATCGCTCTCTTTGTAAGGAAATATACATAAAATGACCTTTTCACCTATTAGCAAATGCAAAACATTTAACAGTAGGGTGAGAGGGGAGGTTGAGCGTCAAAATATAAACTAAAGTTTGATTTATGTGTTGTATCATGCCTATAGGATGTTGTTTTAAAATAAAGGGAAAGGCAGCATGAGTGTAAGCCTCGGTGTCTTTTCTCTTTGCACTACATAAACGCTAGCATGGAAAACATGAAAAGAATTGTTTCGCACAATGCACAATGCTGATTTTCTTCTGTTTGTGCACTAAACCATTCACATTATGCACTATGCATAGTTCATGGTATCAACGGAAAAGCTCTTGGACTGCATAGCAATTTTTTTCTTAGGAATTTGACCCATGATTGAGAGTGTAAGGTTATCCCTTGCCGTAGGATAGAGGGGCGGTTTCCTAAGGGACTGTTAAGTAAGGACACATGGTATATCTCCTAGAAATACGAGAAATATAAAAGAGAGGAGTTTTTGTTCATTTCTGTTATATGTTGAGCAGCGCATCAAGGGGCTAATCCCTGTGATGTAGGAGAGCTGCAGTGGGGCCGTGGTGTTTCTACCAAGAGGTTGCCTCCATGTATGTGATCATGGCGTTGCCAAAGTGTATGGGTTCTCCCTCTGTGGAGTTTATAGAAAGGGAAACGTTGGACTACAAAATGATAAAACTATAAACGCATAGATTAGGTTATAGGGCAGTTTGTCCTTTAGCAACAGATAGACGCTCTTGGTCCGCGAGGCCATGAGGGTGTGTTTGTCTGTTATGAGCATGAGGTCCGGTTAGTGCCATAGCCAGTGCTGGCCCATTTCAGGTCCCATCAGCTATGTAGCTCATCACTATGCATGTATAGCTAAGTTTGCATAGGATATGGAATCCACTTGTTTTGAGAATACAATGAATAATGAGCATTGGGATCATGCTATGGATAAAGATGTGGCTACACTTTAAGTATAATGATACATGGGAGTTGGTGACTTTACCTAAAGGCAAGAAAGCTATTTATTACAAATGGGTTTACAAGGTCAAGCATAACTCAAATGGATCTATTGAGTGCTATAAGACATGATCGGTTGCCGAAGGATATATAAAAACTCATGGTATTGATTATGAGGAGACTTTTGCTCTAGTACCTAAAATGGCCACGATAAGGACAATGATAGCGGTGGCCATATCAAAAGGTTGGATTATACATCAAATGAATGTTAAGAATACCTTCTTACATCAAATGGATGTTAAGAATGCCTTCTTGCATGAGGAGTTGCAAGAGGAAGTTCATATGAAGCATCCGCTTGGTTAAGTGGATGAAAATCATCCAAATTATGTATCCAAGATTCGTAAGCCCTTATATGGGCTAAAGCAAGAACCTAGAGGATGGCATGATAGGATTACAAAATACCTTGTCAACATTGGATTTCACAAAGCATAAGCTAATCACTCACTCTATTATGGTTATTACTATATATGTGGATAATTTGATCATTATGGGTGATGGTGAGAGACATAGATTAACAATGTGAAGGGTCTCCTCAATATTGAATTTGAGATTAAGGATTTAGAAGAGATGTGCTATATTCTTAACATAAAGATAATCAGGACTTTAGAGGGTATATAGTTGTTATAGAGATAGTATGCATTAGATGCATTAAAAAAGTATGGTATAGTTGATTACAAGCTACATGTTTCTATACCTTTGGATATTAATGATACACTTAGTGTATATGAAAGTAACTTGATTGAGAATGTCACTATGTATCAAAAGATTATGAGCAACCTTATCTATTTGACAATCACTAGACTAGATCTAAGCTATAGACTTGGCTTGGAGAGTTAATCTATGCAACTTCCATGAAAGTCGCATTTGGATATAGTGTGGGCCACATTGCACTATATCAAGTCTATATTGGACTATGCATTATTCTATTGTACCTTGTACCATTGGACTTGCATGGTTACATAGATGTAGAATGGGTTGGTAGTATTTTAGGCAAGAGATCTACTACTGGTTTTATGTTTTCCTTTGATAGTGATGTTGTTACTTAGAGCAACAAGAAATAGCCAATCGTTTTCTTGTCTAGTACAAAGGCAAAGTATAGAGGTGATGCAATTGTAGCATGCAAGGTATCTTGGTTACACAAGCTACTTGGTGATTTGGGGATATATGTGGATAAGAAGGTTATCATTTACTATGATAACCTTGGTAGCATTCAATTGGCTAGAAACCTAGTGTATCATGTGTGGACCAACAAACACATAGAGGTCCATTACTATTTCATTTGGAAGCAAGTTTTGATAGGTGTGATATCGACTTGGTTTATGTCAGCATATAGGATTAAGATACTAACATTTTCACCAAGGCCTTGGGAATTCAGAAGCTTCAATACTTCAGGACTATGCTTGGATGTTACGAGCTCAAGCTAAGCGTGAGGGAGAGTGTTGAGATGTCAAGCTCTACACAAGCTAGCATCCACTATGCACCTTGGTGATGTGATAGGATATTATTCACTAGCATGTTAGGTGACTGATATAAGGATATGCCAATGATTCTATAGTTGGACTATACCCATGTAGTCCACATCCTTGGTTATGACACATTCATTGTGCCACCTCTTCTTCACCTTAGTAGGTTCACACTTAGTGATTACATGTACATACATTGTGGTACTTTCATGTTAGTATTTTATCATGTTATAGACTTAGTTCTTTTGTGTGGAAGAAGAAGAAAGAAAAAGAAGAAGATTTCAGCCCCTATCTCTCTATATTCTCAAGTCTCCATTGCTTTTCTAAGTGTGGTCTTGGGTTCTTCACCTCTCTCCCCTCTTGTTTGTTTTCACAAATAGGGAGGAAGACTAGATAGAATATGCACAACACCCCTTCCTATTGGTCCACTTTAAATCTTGCATAATTAAAATTTAGATTATCCTTAATCTTAAAGGATCATTTTTTAGTCCAAATTCCCCCTAATGGACACTTATGAGAAGGAACTATCTCTAATAAGATGTATATGATGAAAATGTTGTTTGAGAAATAGAGGGTATCTCTCACTTTAATAAATTCATAAATATCATATTTAGTTAGACATTGGATCAAAAATTGAAGTTTAAAGATGAGATTGAGGTCCTTTGTTTGTTGTATTCCTTACCTACATCATGTGACACCTTAAGGATAGCTATTAGTAATTTAGCTCCAAATGGTGAGATGAAGATTAATTATATGGCTAAAGATATACATAGAAAATCCATAAACCTAGGTGGAAATGGTTAAGAATTGGTAACCCAAAAATAAAGTTTAAGAAAACAATATAATGGCATGAACCAGGACAATGGGTGCTCACACAACAAATGTACATCCAAGAAAGACATTGACTGCTTCAATTATGGTAAAACATGTCATATTAAGAAAGAAAAAGTGAAAATGAATAAATAAACGTAGTGACTACACACGATGGTGATGGTGAAGTGCTCTTTATTTCTACTCTTTTTATACATATGCTAGTTGCAATAGCAAATCGTTACATTGGTTTACTTTGTACAATAACAAAACATGTATGGATTAATCCATCTTGGTAATGAGTATGTATGTAATATAGTCAATAAAGGTGATATAAATTTTTCTTTTTAGAATAGGTCCACCTTTACTCGACAAAATATATGCCATATACCCAAGATTACTAAGAGCTTGATATCTATTGGTCTGTTAGATGACTTAGGATACTCTAGTACTTTTGGGAGTCATTCACGGGAAGTCCACAAGGGATCATTTATTATTGCTAAAGGAGCCAAATGTGGTACTTTATATTCTATTCATATATATTTTGTCAAAACTCATATAATTGTAGTAACTAAGCAACCAAATGTTTCTTTATGGTATCCCTAGTTGGGACATGTATCCAAAAAAGGAATGGGAAATGCTATCTCATTTGGGTTACTTACTTCTCTTGAATTTTTATAATATTTCTATTTGTGAGCATTGTATATATAAAAAGTATGCATGTTTAGTCAATAAGAAAAACTTAAACAGTAAAAGAAGTCACTTGACTTAATGCATAGAGATATATGTGATCCTATGTTTACAAAGTCCATAGGAGGCATCATATTCCATCACATTCATTAATGATATAACTAGGATAGTGTGAGCTCTCATTATTTGTAAAAAATATGAGGCTTTCTGTTATTTTCAAAAATTTCTAGCAATTACAAAAATTTGGTCTATCAAGAGACTTAAGCTTGACTTAAGTGTCTTGGAGTTGATACTAGTGGAGAATATATTTCTCATGAGTTCAAAACTTTTGTGAAGTATATGGGATAAAAAAGGAACTCATTGCACCTAGTAATCCTACCCAAAATTGTTTGGAGAGGGTATGAATAGGATGATAAATGAAAGGATGCTAAGTATGCTATCTAATGCTAGTCTTACTCAAGGATTTTGAGTAGCTAAGTCTATTATTACTATTGTAGATTTGATAAATAGGTCACCTAATACTATTTTAAATTGTGGCATTCCTAAAGAGGCATGGTTGAGCAAGAAGTCCACTTATGATTACTTAAGAATATTTGGCTATGAAGCTCATGTGCATATACCAAAGGAAAGGCACATCAAGTTGGAGCCAAAATCCACTAAATGCATATTTTTGGGCTATGGATAAAGTGGTGTGAGGGATTATTGGGTTAATCATACATAGTTTGACTTGATACCTATGTCTCAAATGTCACTAGCAAGCTAGTAGCTTCCTCTTGAATATAATAGGAACCTTTATCTAAGAGGTGAACTATTTTTGAGTTAAAGATTTAAATTAACATAACTAAATGTGGCCAGTTGATGGCTAATGATGTTCTTTAAGTCAATTATAGTGCTCTCTCTCTCTCTCTCTCTCTCTCTCTCTCTCTCTCTCTCTCTCTCTCTCTCTCTCTCTCTCTCTCTCTCTCTCTCTCTCTCTCTCTCTCTCTCTCTCATAACAGACACACACAAATTGAATATGGAACCATGTAGTGTGTATCTGTGAGTTGGGATAAATTATTTTTCCCTTCTACTTTGCCTCCCAAAGACTCACAAGATGGAGATCCCAATAGCAAATGGAGATAATTCTATTATTACATGTTTGTGTAGTGTCTTGGTTCAATGTAGCTCATGCAAAAAGCTCTAATCAAGGAGTATGAAGTAAATAGAACGCAAGAAATCATGCAAAGTCAAGGTCATGAATGCTGTAATTACACAAGTTAGACTAAGTGGCACTAAACAATGTAGAATTTGTTATGAGATGCTAAAATGTTTCACAATTGCACAAAGAACCTTAGAAAGTTGGAGAAGACGGAGATCCTCAAAATATTTCTTGAACATCGAAACTTGAGCATTCTACAAATTCAATATAACTGACCCAAGCTTTCCGGTGCTGAGCAAAGTCTTTTTGTTTGTGGATTGCACAACATGCTCAAGGCATTGAAGAAACCAAAAATCTTGAAAGAGTTGTTCTTGAAACAAGCAAGCATCATGATGCTATTGAATTTTGCAAACCAAATATAGCAGCTACATCATAGCTTCTTAGTATACATCGAAGAAACCTCTATGCAACCAGATCTTGATTAGAATACAAGGAGAAAATGTTGCGACTGCATTTGTGTGAGGAATAGCAATGTAGAAGAAGTGTAATTATATGGCAAGTCAAAGACATAGTGGTGTCATTTTGGACAAACCATACATGTGTCTTGCCCAACAAAAAGGATGTGTATCAAAATCATAGTGGAAGAAAAGTACATATACGACACCTGATGCATCCTCTTGAGAAACCTTAGGTTTATTTTCTTAATTTTGCCATTGGTTAAATGATTGTTGGTATGATCATTTTTCAAATATCTATGGTTGCACATTGATTTTGACATGTAATTGCATTGTCTATCACACATTCTTGTCTTCTTTCTTCCATCAACACAAAATTAATAGTTACTAGCATGTTGCAAGATTCCTACTACAATGATTCAACTACGAGTCCACTACCACCTAACACTTGGCTACTAGAGCACTATTAGCTCCCACTCTACTATCAAAATATAGCTAGTACCCTATCATTGACATAAAGGGTACCATTCTAATACCAACTATCCACTTGTATGCATTAGAACATAATATACCACCAACCAACAAAAGGTTTGGGTGATTACAAATTGTAATCTTGTTGAAGATGTAGAGTGAGACCTTGCAAGTGCCCATGTCGCATGGCCCAAAGCATGATCTTAACCACTTCCTCTTTCTGGGTTACACTCTATGTCAGGCACTCACAGTAGATGTTACCTCAATTGTACCAACATCGCACCTTCCAAAGAGGGTTGCAATATCTCAAGTGTATCTCCCCATCTCAACAACTGTTTCTCTAACAACGAGGCTAGGGCACAATCATCATTGTAATATCCATTTCCTGAGCCTTCGAAGCTTGACATTTCCCAACCCATTGAAAGGCTGATAGCCTCAATATATTGCAATGGTTGTAAGCACTACACGAATGGCCATGAAAAGTACACCGTTCTCCTCAAGCAAGTCCAATAGCATCCAGCTACCGAAAGTATGATGTCCATGTGTTCAATTATGCTACATCATGCAGTCACAATGCAAAGGATGTCCCATGCACCTTTACGTGTACTTCTTCTCAACATGGACAACTTTGCTTCATCCATACATTGTTATGAGAAACCAGCCTGCGGTCTTCTAACTACGTAATATCTAAGTATGCACAAGCACTCATATAATAGCTGCACTGAAATATATACACAGTTTGGGTCCTCAAGTGCAGGACAATACTCTCAGCTTGCTTAGAGTTTGACATGTCTCCCAAACTAATTGAACTATGTCTTGTGCACGATAGAGAAGACTAGCACTACCCCTAGGGAGAGACCACCTATGAGAGGTCTTCAATTGCAGGTATTGAAGACTCCAACGAAAGTGTCGTTCGCTCTTCATCGACACCCAACTTTGAATTCTTATCCTTCATCATTCGAAAAGCCCACCAAGAATCTTCATGTGCAGAATCCCCAACAAACTAACACTTGTGCTGGCCATCAGTGCAATCCCCAACAAAGAACAGCCCTACCACCAACTCCAACAACCTACCACTAGCCACTTAGGCCACCAACATGCCCCTAAAAACCTTCCTCCACACCACCACCAACATTCCTCCACAGCAGCCATCGATGTCCCTTCCACCCACGTCTTTAATGTAGGCCAAAGCCTGCTACCTATGACGTTGAGTGCCATAGGACTGGCACTCGTCTAGGAGGGGGTAATGTTAACCGTCAGACAAACAAGGTGGAAAATTTGGAAAAGCTAAAGCAGAAGACAAAGGCCAAGGCAAAGTGAAACGGAAGACGAAGGCATGCCAAGAAAAATCTAGAAACACAAGAAGCGCAGAAAAGTCAGAAATAAGGGAAAAGGCACACAAGGAAAAGCACAGAAAAGTCATAAATAAGGGAAAAGGCACACAAGGAAAAGCGCAAGTCAATACTTTTGTAAAAGAGCACAAGCGTATCGTGATTTAATTTAAGGAGCACTGGGCTCTCACCCATGCAATTTGTAAATATAGATGGGCAGTGGAAAGCAAGCTAGGAAGATAGAAGGACAATGGGAAAAAGGGCCTAGGCCACGGCCAGCCATGTAAAAAAGGGGATAAGGGGATGACCGCCCAAAAGGGATTTAGGGTTTTGTATATAAAGTTGAAAAGTGAATGAGAAGCTCATTCTTGTGTGTGGCCAAAAGTGGGTCTCCTCTTTTTCTTCTTCCTCTTCTTCTTCTTGCTTGCTTGAGCTTGTGCTTGATAGAGGGAGTGTGAGAGTGTGAGAGAGTGAGTGTGTGAGGGTGAGGGACTGGGGAGGAGAAGCTCTCTATCTTGTCCTCTCTTCTTCTCTTCTCTTCTCTTCTCTTGTCTTGCTCATAGCTATGGATCTTGGAGCGTGGAGCTTGAGGATGGAGCTTGCTGGAAGCTTGCACTTGGATCGTGGAGCTACCAGAGTATGCGAGAGAGGAGGTAACTCGATCGGCATGGAGGTAAGCTCACTACACTCGTAGATATGGATGGCGCGTCAGCTATGTGAGAGGTAGCCATTAGTACTCAGCTTGGAATGCTTGAAACAATAATCAGTCCATGGGTCTTGGTGGTTGAGTGTGAGCTTCCACAATGTCCTTGCTTAAATTACCCACGTAGGCATCTGACCTACTGTCAACATGGACCATTATACTACCATGGAGTACAACCCAAACTTCTACGCTTGGCTCATGCAAAAGTGAAACAACATGAGCATGCACTCAATGGCCTTAATCCATCAACCTCTAATCCTAGGAAGGATTCTTCTCATTTCCCAGAGGGGAGGGGATAAGCTATGGAACATAAAAACAAACCCTAAACCTTAATCAGCATCCAAAAGCAGAAAAAATGAATAAAAATCAACTTATGATTGAGGAAAGGTGTCATAAATTTTTGGGAATGCATGGACTGGTTGAAGGAAATTTTTCTTTCTGTACTTAAGCATTTCAGTCTTCCATAAGCACACAATCATTTTCTATGTGTCTTTTTGAAAGAAATTATCTTAAAACACTAATGGTGAGTTGTGGCTTCATGACAAGAACCTACAATGGCAGGATAGGAGAAAACCAACAAGTTTCCATTCTCAGAGGAAGAGCAAGTAAAGTATGGCCTCTAGTGGAGAAGATGGCTTTCAACCAATTCAAGTTCAAGCACATCTTGAATTTGGAAGATGTAGCCATGGAAGAGTAGGCCATAAAGTAGATTGTGACTCAATGCAATTTACAGAAGTATGTGGAGAAAGTTGGCCAAGTGGTGGACTATGGTAAGTGCACCAAGTTCCTTCGTACCTTCAACAAGAACCATGGCATTGTGATTGTATGGCATGGAGAGGCCACCCACCAAGTTGAAGATAAGCTACAGTAGAGAGAGCATTGGGCCTGACCAAAAAAGTTGAAAGACTGCTAAAAAGGGACATGTACAACATGCTGGGGATGGACAAATTTCTAGTCCACACTAATGATGGCATTAGCTTAGGTGACATCCCTAACCCAGAAGTCTAGCTATAGGCCAAGATGGTGCATGGCTTATTTTCTAGCCAAAGGTACACCTACTAATGAGTAGGATCAACGTATCAATGCTAGAAAGTATTGTAGCCAAATCTTTAGATGAAGTGAGCTTGAACGGCTTCATGTGGAAGACAATTGAGACCTCAAGAACAAAGGAACTAACTACAGGTGGAAGACCCACAAGTGGAGAGTCCCTAACCTCCAAGGTAAGAAAGAAGTTGTCATCTAAGGCCTCAACCATGGGATTTTGTGGGGTCTTGACTGCCATCATCAAGGAGGCATTAGGGGAAGCACAAGGCAAAGAAGAAGCTGGTGAGACACCAGACAGGTCACCTCCCCACCATGAGCAGGAACAATCCAATGAGAGAACTATGAGTGACGAAGAAGGAGAATAGGAAACAATGTCTAGCCACAGAGGGGCCAAAAAGTCCACGAAGAAAACCCACCAAGAAAAGGTGGAAGAAGAGAGAAGGAAGAAAGAGAAAGTCAACCTGCAAAAGGCACAAAGAGAATCCAAGAAGGTAGAGGAAGAAAGAAAAAGAAAAGAAAATTTTAAGTTGGAGAAGATAAAAGAGGAGTCCAAGAGAGCTGAGGAGGAGAGGAAAAGGAAAGCAGAAGAAGAGATATAAAAGAAGAAGAGGAGGAGAGGAAAAGGAAGGGACAGAGCTCAAGCCACACGCATGTTGATAGAGCAGTAGTTCAAGCAAGTGGAGTTGGCTGCCATGAGCCCATACAAAGAAGAAGGCCCAAGAACAAGTGCCCAAGTGCCAAAAATCATGCCACCCCTAGTAACAAAAGGCAAGGGCAAGGGCTTGATTGATCCTATTCCACTTGTCCTAGTGCTTACCACCCCACTCTCTGCACCTACTCAGGGCACTTCACAACCACAATAGATGCCAGTAATCTTATGGCTTGGGTGTAGTTTTTCTAGTCAATAAAGAGGTAGCTTAAGAGGCAAGTGGAGGAACCCCAGTGATGGGAACAAAGAGGCTAGAAGCTGCAGATTATGTTGAGTCAAGTCAAGATCCCAAGGGACAAAGGATAGAAGCATCCACAACAACTACATCCTACTTTGCAAGAATACTGCCTCCTATCACTATTTTTTTATCTCAATGTCGGCATAGATAGTTGTGCAATGGCTAGGCTCTTGAGATATTTGCAATCACACCTACTTCAGTCCCTTTCTGAGGAGCAGTGAGGGCTCATGACTAGAATCCCATATGCATAGTAGGAGAAAGTACCACCACTCAAATCCTATAAAGCATTGTGCTTGCACTCTTTTTCTAATGCAATGATATTACTCTTTTCTTTCCAATAAAGTGTCATGTCACTGTCAATACACAAGATTGTGTTTATGAGTCCAAGTCTCAATCTTGGAATCTAATTCACTTATGTAACAATTTGTCCTAGTCAGGGTCAATGTCTTCATGAGTTTCTTTTTCCTCTTTTAACCTCCATAGCTTCCACATCTGCCATGCTCTAGATCCCACCTATTTCACATTGTATCGAAGCTTAGCTGAGCATGGCCCAACTCTTCTTTCACTCCTCTCAGCTCCTTTCCATCTCTGCTCAGCTCAGCTAGAGTACTAAACCCTATCTCCAACTTCATTTGCATTCCTACCTTCAATGAAGCTTCCACAGTAGCCATAGCCAACAACACCCTGTTAGATTGAAGCTTTTATATCTCTCTCCATAGGCCAAATCTCTCTAAACTTCCTTCTCAAAAAGTGTTTCTCTACTTCCAAAGCTCCTCCTTGGCACCTCAATCATTGATATTGGGCAACTATAGCTTCACCATTGCCTCTTTTCAGAGTTTCTACCATAACTGTGTTTGTGGACAACACCTACCTATCTCTGTTGGAGCAACCATATCTCATCAACCAAGCCATATCTCTTCAAGCTTTCTTCTTGAAAGTTATTCTTTAGGTGAAGATACAACTTCTTGGCACAAAAATCAATGATATTGATGCACATCATTCCCGAAATTTACATTTTCCCAAATCTAGGCGCAGTTTTGACAGTGACCACTTTGAAGGCTTAGATCTCTCAACTCAAGCAAAACGAGTATAAACCCTCTTAGGGGGAGTTAGGCATATTAGTGAGGATCCTCCATCTTAAAGGGTTTGAGTAGATTTGACTTGTGGAGCTGGTGGGAGCTCATTACCAGTCGCTAGTCCCTATTTTGATAGGACAACCATAGCCAAACTTCACCAAGCTCAAAAATCTCATCATTTTCTCTCTTCTGCCACTAGAACAACCCACTGCCACTCAGACCTGAAGGTCACAGCATCAAATCAAGAAGGGGAAGATCTGGATCTAAATGAACTTGAAGAATTTCTACAGGTTTGAAAAACTCAGGGAAGAAACATAGTGTATATTGACACTCATTTTTAGTGATCTAAGCATTTGTGTCTCTTGACACATCTCAACCAACTCTTCTGTGCTTAAATTTGATAAGTTTGAAGCTGATTTGCTGCTGATCCCTCAAGTCAAACATGGGCAAAGATTCTCCAACTACTTGTTTCAAAGGAGCCGGGTTTCATACTTGGCAAACTCACATCAAACTGATCCTGATGAAGAAGGGCCTTTGGGCCATTACCACTAGAAAAGAAAAGAACCCTCCTGATGCGGATCTTGCTATCACTTGGCAAAAGAACGATGATAAGCCTTAGGCCATTATCAAACTGGAGCTAGACGACAGCTATATCCACCATGTGGATAGCTGTGAGACTTCACAGGATACATGGAAGAGACTTGACACTTTGTTCGGTGCACAGTCTAAATCATCAAAGTAAGGTCTCCCGATTGAGTTTTTCATGCTTGAAATGAAGTCCATCACATCACTTGCCACACATCTAAATTACATGGAAGGACTTCTAACCCAACTTGCAGGAATCAACATTAAAATGGAAGAAGATGTTTGCATCGATGTTCTACTTAAGAGTTTGACTCTTGAATATAATAATGTATCAACAACTCTAATTAATATGCCAAACCTTGAACTTGTTGATATCCAAGCGTCATTGTTAAAGGAGGAAAAGGAGCTAAAAACTAAGGA
Organism: Lygodium microphyllum; assembly: GCF_053477565.2. Lineage (NCBI taxonomy): Eukaryota > Viridiplantae > Streptophyta > Polypodiopsida > Schizaeales > Lygodiaceae > Lygodium > Lygodium microphyllum. The sequence goes on from NC_141154.1 coordinate 126,904,118, forward strand.
AGAACCAAGTACCTCTAGAGATGAGCATGCATTATATGTTGGCAATAGGTACAAATGCAAGAAGGGTCAGCTCTTCTGTGATTTCTGCAAAAGGATCGGACACACCGAGAAGTTCTGCCACGCTAGAAAGAGGACCCAAAAGGCCTATCTAGTTGCTGTCAAAGAAGAAGAAGAAGACCACCAAGAGAAAGACAAACCTCATCAGTCCTTCTATTCAAACAAACTTTTTTAGCTATGTATTTCCTAGCCCTAATGCCTCAGACATAAACTTGTAAACTCCTCAATTATCCTTGTACTATAGCCTCTGTACACTTTGTGAGGCCCCTGCTACAGCCTTTGGATATCCATCATGTTTGTGGTACCCACACTTAGACTTTTTTGTGACAGCCTCTAGTGTTTTGCCATGTTTATGGTGTGCCCACACTTTGCAGGTGTTGCTTTTACTAAAGCCTCTACACACTTTGAACTTTTGGTTGTGATTGAGGAGGGGTGTTGAGATATTTGCAATCACGCCTACTTCAGTACCTTTGTGAGGAATAGTGAGGGCTCATGACCAGAATCCCATATGCACAATAGGAGAAAGTACCACCACTCAAATCCTATAAAGCATTGTACTTGCACTCTTTTTCTAATGCAATGATAGTACTCTTTTCTTTCTAGTAAAGTGTCATGTCACTGTCAATACACAAGATTGTGTTTATGAGTCCAAGTCTCGATCTTGGAACCTAATTCACTTGTGTAACAATTTGTCCTAGTCAGGATCAATGTCTTCATGAGTTTCTTTTTCCTCTTTCAACCTCCATAGCTTCTGCATTTTCCATGCTCTAGATCCCGTGTATTTCACATAGGCTAATGATGTGCATTGCCCTTTTACAATTTTTTTATGTAGTCCTCTTTGAGGACATGAGGACAACTGCTTCACTAGCTACAACTACCCATTTTTTTCCACAACTCCTCTCGACGTTTGAATGGGCCTAAAAGGATACATGCAAGGGAAAAGCTTTCTTAGTAAGTCCCTTAAACCCCCCACTTCTCTTTCTCATGACCATGATGATGAAGATTAGTTCTTCATTATATAAATATTTTTATTAAAAAAATAAGAAAAAAATGACAAAAGAAAGAGAAAAATAAAAATGAAAGAAAAGAATAAGAGAATACATAAGAAAATCACAAGAAAAAGCAAGAAACTCATGAGTGCCATAGTCATTGCACCTAGGGGTCCTCAAGTTAGGTGTATTCAATGGCTTTGATTTTGGCTAGCTCTATCCCTAACCATCTCACCCATTTTGATTCTCCACTTCATGCTTAGGGCACATCAAGGGTAGGACATACCTAGGGAGGTCACCCTTTCCTATGGTTATAAACATGTCTCCCTTCCCTAAGCTGCACCCAACCACCACACCTCCCTTCCACATGAACTGGGTCCTCAAGTGTGGGACAACACCCAAGATTTCCTATGGTTTTGCCAATGGTTTGACCCAACTTTCAATTCCACTAGCACGAGCATGATGCACTTTTATTCTCCTTGCAAGCAAATACAAATGCTACCAACCACCATCGATATCAGAGGCCCCGCCATCCACTCAACATACCCTCATCCTCCACCACCTTAATCATTTGATAAGCTTCTCTTCTATAGCCGATCCCCACAAGGCCCCATCATCAACTCACACAACCACCCTTCACAGGAGGGGGGTAGTGTTAAGGCTGATGCAAGATGGAAAAAAGTAAATTCAAAAATATGGAATAATGTGAAAAAAGATAGCTCGGCAAACAAATAGAGAGGAAAGGCCAAAAGTGCAAAATGCCACGTTTAAGGCACATCTTAGAATGCAAAGGTGCCACTTAAATTTTGTAAAAGAGTGACAAGCTACCTCTTGTGCAAATTGTAAAATTTAGACTGGAATAGGTGAAGGGATAAGCCAACTAGAAGGGAATAGGAAAAGAGGACCTGATAAGATGTCCGGTCATTTAAAAAGGAAATGGATGTCCAAGGGATTTAGGGTTTGTATATAAACTCAAAAAATTGAATGAGAATCTCATTCTTTGGTGTGAGGCTAAAGTAGTTTCTTCTTCTTCTCTTCTTCTCTCCTTCTTGCTTGTGTGTGCTTGTGTTGAGAGAGGGAGTGTGAGAGTGTGAGGGAGTGAGTGTGTGAGGGTGGGGAACCGGGATGGAGAAGCTCTCTATCTTCCCCTCTCTTCTCTTCTCTTCTCTTCTCTTCTCTTCTCTTCTCTTCTCTCACACGTGACTATGGAGGATGGAGCATGAAGGAGAAGGCTACTCATTTGAGCATCTAGGATCGTGGAGCTACTGGAGTGCTTGAGGGAGCTACCGAAGTGCTTTCATCTAGGATCATGGAGCTACCGGAGTGCTTGAGGGAGGAGGCTACTCATTTGAGCATCAAAGTAAGCTCACTATATCCATAGGATCAAAAGCACGTTGTCTAGGTGAGAGATAGCCATTAAAGCTTCCTTGAAATTCTTGAAATAATAATCAGTTCATGGGTATTAGCGGTCAAGCATGAACTCCCACTACAAGCATTCTTTACATCCATATAATATAAGTTTCAACCCTTGGATGTAGCTAATGCAATGATAGTCCTTACAATTGCCATCTTTGCAACAAGACTAAAAGTCTCTCCATAGTCTAGCCCATATTGTTGAGCATAACCTTTTACAATCAACCTGGCTTTGTATCTTTCAAGTGAGCCATTTGATTGTCATTTGACTTTGTAAACCCACTTGCATCCAATGAGCATCTAATAGACATCTTTCCTTTAGGAAGTTTAACTAAATCCCAATTTTATTTTTCAGCAAAGCATCATACTCTTCATCCATTTCTTTGCACTATTTCTCATCCTTAACTACTTCTGCAAATGACATGGGTTCTTTGTACTTCATTACTTCTATCATATATGTATAGTGTTTATTTGAGTATCCACTATAAACAAATTTGTCAACCAGTTTTATTTCTCTTTGTGATATCGGTAGTTGTGGTGCACTATGCAATTCCGCTTTCTCATGAGGCGATACATACCTTTGCTTAACACAAGGTGTAACAACTGCAAGTAAGCCAAGATCACTATCCAAGCTATCAGTGGAATCATGTCCCAACATCAACGGAACTGTTACACCATGCCATCTCTTTTCCTTTATCCCTGTCCAATCTCCCCCTTATTGGTGTATCCATGTCTGTGGACTAAGATCTAGGATTGCATAGTCTACTTGTCTAAGGGCTCACACTAGTAGGTACATCATGCATAGGTCCACTAGTAGTAGTAGTATCCTAGATTCCATTTTCAGCATATATACTTTGCAAAGAGTCATCATGAACTATTACTTGATCAGCACCAAACCAAGATGCTAGCTCATCAAATACTACATCATGCCTGATCAAAGTCTCATGAGTAGATGGAACATAATACTTGTAAGCATTCCATTCCTAAGAGTAACCAATAAAAATAGCCTTCGCTACTTTGGATCAAGCTTCTTCCATTTCTCATCAAGTAAATGGACATATGCAATACTGCCAACAAATACTTCCAAGTGTCTAATGTCAAGCTTATATCCATAAAGGTTCTTATATGGTGTCTTCTCATGTATACTAGCTGTGGGTGCTTGATTCATGACATAAACAGTAGTAAGAACTACTTCAGCCCAATAGGAAAGTAGCATATCTTTCTCATTCAGCATTGCCCTAGCTACTTCCATAATGACCCTATTTTTCCTTTCAGCCACTCTATTTTGTTGAGGATTATAATCTCATGTCAACTGCCTTCTAATCTCATGCTTGGATAAGTACTTGTCAAACTCATTTGACACATATTCACTACCACCATCAGATCATATACATGAGACATAACAATTGAACTCTTTCTCTGCATGAGATTTGAAATCCATAAAACTGTCTAGAACCTCATCTTTATGTTTCAGAATGTATATCCAAGTATATCTACTAAAATCATCCACAAAAGTCACATAATACCTAGACCCTCCACCAAGAGATACATTATGTGTAGGTCCCCATACATTGGAGCCCCGAGAGGAACACCAAGGAAAAGGGAATTCTCTTGCAAGAAATCTATCTTGTAACATCAACAAGCTTGTTTATCATGTTTCATATGATCACAATGAAGAAAAGAACACCAGGCACAACAAATCTTCATGCAGCATCATGTAGGTCTCCCACGGATTTGATAGAATCAACCATATTCTTCAATATCTTCACAAAATCCATCAACAGAACAAAGAAAGAAAAGGAATACACCATCTTTGAATGGAAATACATCACATAGTATTCATCTTCAATATCTTCATAGTCTTCTCTCTCAATCACTCATATACAATCACTCTGTTTGAGTAGAATTGGCTATCTCTGACTCTCTCTCTCTCTCTCTCCATCAATAATATATCATATCCTCACTACAATCTCTCAAAAATCACTCTCAATAATCCCTCTTAGGTCTTGGATACCCCTCCCAAGAGGTATGTCTGATATGAAGAGTCACTAGAGCCACTACAGTGTCCTTTCATAGCTCACTACAGTCACTTCACTCTAGTCTTCACTTGAGTCTTCAGCAGCTACTTCTTTCACTTCTTTCAGCTCTTTTGCACTTGTATTCACCTCTTTCCAAGGCTAGAAAACTTTCCCAAGCTACAATCTCATCCATCAGAACACATACAGAAGCATACAGAACAGTCACAGAACAGTACCAGAACAGCTACAGTACAGAACAGAACAGAACAGAGACAGAGGCTCTACAGAAGACCTACAGAAGGTTACAGAAGGTCATCAAAACCTCATAACTTATTCTCAAACCATTCCAAACTCTCACAAACCATTCAATAAACTTTCACAATATCTCAATCTTCATCAATCAATACTCCATCCCTCCTTACAAAAGATAATCAGAACAAAACAGACCAAAACAGAGCAAAACAGAACAAAACAGAAGGTATACAGAACCAATCAGAACCTATCAGAACATCACAGAACCACTAACAAACATCATGAACTTCCAAAACACAATCAATATCATCAAAAACACTCTCAAACCACTTCTAAACCAATCAATCATCTCATAAAATCAACCATTCAGCTCTCAAAAAACAACAAAAATTAGCCAAAAAATAAGTCATTTCAACACTCAACATATCCCCACACTTAATAAGGAAGCATCCTCGCGACCCAGGAAAAAGGGAATACAAGTGCATTTAAAATCGCAACTTTGATCTTCAATATCTCTTCAAAAAGAATCCATCCACCACGACCCCAACTTATAACCTGTTTCTGATATAAAAATACAAATAAGGGAAAACCCTTTATACATTAACACCTCTTATCAAACTAAAAATCACAACAAATTTATAAAGGATATAAGAGTTTGCTTCTTCTTCATCAGCATCAGCTTCAACTCTGCATCCACGACCCCATCACCACAATTCTCCAAAATGTAGCTCGTACACGAAATCCAATCCAATAGGAAACCACCATGTTCAGTTTACATAAATGAACTCACAACACAAACACTAATACACAACACAACCATCTGAATGACTCCTCCAAAAAGAGAGATTTTCATTAAAAAGCATCCACCATACATTGGAAAGGTATCAATGAAGATGATCCCTCTTGAAAGATTGATGTTGTCGGAAACGATCCATAGACAAGGATTCATCTATAAAGTTTTTAGGAGGATTTTGAAAAAACTGGAGACAGCACATCCTTTCCAACAGGACCAAGTATCTGCTAGGCAAACAAAGGGCATGAAAATACAATATCTCCAGCTGCTAGGAATCAATGCTCACATTGACATTCATGCACAACTTTGGAATAGGCTTGGAATCATTATGAGAGTGCCTATGCATATATGCCAGGTACCAAGCAAAGTGAGCAGTTAATCTCACTGAGGGATTTGTAGACTGTGAATACTGCTGAGCAAAATGAACATAGTTCTGATAAGCTTGACTTGAAGCTGTCCATTCTCCTGGAATTACTGGCCAATTGATCTGAGGTCCTGTAAGGCAATCATCCGAACTCCATCCCCGTCTTCTGGAAATCTGATTATCAAACCCGTCACAGTCACTAACCAACTGAGGTGGTTGAGATATAGAAGTGTTAGGAGAGGGTAATGGAATAAGGAAAAGTGGATGAAGGGAGGGATAGGAAAAATCATAAAAGGAAGAAAAGGTTAAAGAAGGAGTGGTAGAAATTTGGAGGGAATCACTAAGGAAGGGTGTTAACTGATAAATAGGAAATGTGGAGGGTACATTAATGGATGGAGAAGGACAGGGCGGAGAAGGGGAAAATACCCTATCCTCAATAAAGGAGCAGTATGTAAAAATGGGAATTTGAGGGAAAGATGAAGGTTGGAAAAGAAGGGGTAAAATAGTGGTGGAATTAGATTGACAAAGGGAAAGATATATAGCATAGCGGTGAGCCATTTGTTGGTAATAGAGGAGGGTAGGAACAGAAGGTCCCAAGAGAGATCGTTGATGATAGGCATCAAAGAAGGTAGCATCAAATGGATTATGCTTTGAAAGATAGGCTAAGAGATCCATCCTCAGTTGATTAGTACTCTGGGCGGAGGTAGGAGCTGTGTTTTGTCTTTGATTTAGGACCACAAAATCAATCATGGGATGCCACGAATTATCATGGCAATCAGCCACTTTGGAGGAATAACTCTGGAACATGTCAGCTATGCGCAACTCCAAATGATTGACATACAAAACAGCCTGTAAGACCACATCCCCCACATACCATGCCGTATCCACCTCATCTGGAATTAACAAGTCTCCTCGTAAATACATGTATGGCATCAACATGGTATCTGATATGACAGAATCTTCAAAGACCATCCTGACTACCTCTGTCAACAACTCAGCAAACCAAGCCCCACTCCATCCATCCTCTGGAAGAGGTAAATCCATCGTGGAAAGCTTCATATAGAAGACCAACTTCTGTAAGTGGTAGTGGACAAAGAAAGAATGGTCTGGTAGAACATATTCCTGAAACTGCTCAAATGTAGACCATAACAAGTCCATTCTGGACTGCAATCTTTCCACTTTATCTTGGAATAGAGGGCACAAAGTAGCCTGTCTCTGAAGAGCAGCCAAGTCCTGCTGTGAAAGAGAAGGAATCAAGGGAACATTAGGGCTTGGAGGAACAGAGCGGGACTTCGCCAGTTGATCTTGCAACTACTGGATTTGGGAGGCTTGGTTGGCCACTGTGTCAGTAGCAATTTGTAAAGCTGAAAGTTTGTCATCGAAGATAGCCTGGAATTCCTGTGCTTCTCTGGATATCCTCTCCTTCTCCTCTGAAAGGCTAGTAACATGTGATTGAGCCTCTAGTAACTGGATCTGCAAAGAAGAAATCTCATCGCTTTGGGTGGCAACCAGTTGGGTTTGGTGTTCCATTTGCTTGAACAAATCTGCTAGGGTATCCTTAACAGAAGCTAACTCAGATGTTGCCTTATGCAACTGGTCCTTAGACTGCATGAGTTCTTCATAAAAAGATGCGTACAGCTGTTGAACACAGGCTATCACAGATAATTCAATGGAGCTCTGAATATCCTTACAAAGGAAAGGAATGGCATCTCCCGAGACAAGACTGTTCAGGGAGGGAACTGAGATCTCCAATGATCCTTCTCGATGTGCTCTGAACAGGTTATTACAAGTGAGATACCCAAGGAGTTCACTGCCAGAGGTAGCAGGAATGGGCACTGAAGGAAGTACTGAAGGAGCTTTATCCGCTACCCTCTTCAAGCGTTTGCGCTGTATGACCAGGGGAGGCAGAGAATCATCATCCTCTATATCAATAGGTTCTGACTCATCTGAAGGTGGAGGAGGAGGTACTTGATTTGATGAAGGAGGTGGAGGCACAGTCTTCGGTAAACCTGAATAGGTCAAGAAGGCAGACAAATATGATCCATATGTGACATTGGTAACATTACCCCTGGTGACTTTGACAAAATGCTGATCCATTTTAGTGAGGAGGTAAGTGCTCCAGTCAATAGCAACTCCTTTTAACACCATCCTAGAAGCTGTGAAAAGCTCTTTGGACAAATACTGGGATGGCGTTTTGGCAGGCATAAACCTGTCCTGAAGAAACTGACAGATCGTCTTTCATACGGGATCAGTGATCATAGAAAAGGAAACTCCTGAAGATTTGATCACCTTTTAACATCGAGGATTTCCCTTGTCTGCTTTTGCAACAGCTTCAGAATCTCTTCATTAGAGAAAAGCTGACGAGTGGTCACAAAAGGTTCACCTTTGGAGGGAAGAGATAGAGCCTTCCCTAAGCCTCGAGGTGTCAAAGTCATAGAAATTCCCTGGACTAGTCCTGTTTTCTTGCTGTAAGAGGCCAGAAACTCATCACATAACGACGAATCCGTTGGAAGCAAGGGAAAAGAAGTAGCCACAAAAGTAGCAAGTCCCGCCTTCGTGAGAGGCTCAAAAGTAAGTAGGGAAGAGTAATCCCTACTAACGAGTGGGACGTACTGGATAGGGGGAGGAGCATGAGAAGGCGCCATTCAGATGGTTACACACACACCACAAACACAGACAATCAAGGAGAATGCCTGCAAAGCAACAGACAAAAAAACCAAGGATAAGAGAACAACCAAAACAATAAAACAGGACTCGACCAACTAACCCCAAGCAAACCACAACCTAGGAAAAAAAAAATTCGACATGACCTTGAGACATATGCGACCGAAAGCTTCATGCGATGCATCAGACAAACACCCTGAACCCCGTATCAGGCAAGAAAAGAAAGAACTGCATACCATACCCGTAACCGTAACAAAGACAGTAAACCAAAACAATACCACATCCGACACATATCAAGACTACATCGGTGATAAACCAGGACTGGACCAGGAAAATAACTCTAATGACTGCGCATACCCATCCCACGAAACGGTTCATTAAAAAGGGGAATTAAGTGCAGTGAGGGGGAATTAATTTAATGAAGGGTTGATTTTAATAAATTATTAAGAATGGGTGAATTTTTATTAGGTGATAAACCTTAGCAAGAAAATGGCGGTTCCTTATTATAAATTAAATTACCAATTATTAGGTGAAGCGGTGCATTAATTCGATTCCCGAACTTTGATACCCAGACTGGGTCTCTAAATGCAAGTTCATTGATTACAAATTAAGGTGATGTGGAGCGCTTTTTTGCTAGCGCGTGCTCATGTGACGGCTGGTTCTTTTTAATTAAAAATTAAAGTGCCTCTATAGCGCATGTAGCGCGTACGAAGTGAACGACGGGTTTATTTTAATTAAAAAGTATGTGTGTGTTGAGCGCGAATGCGCGTGGAAACTGTGGGCAATTAGGTTTGATTTATGTTAAATATTGGTTTGTTTGTTGGTGTGTTTTTTTTTCTGGTTTTTTTTTTTGTTTTTAAATATTAACCGGTGGTGTTAGGGGAGCATGTGTTTTTTTTTTTGTATTGAAAAAAAAATGAATAGAAGGGAAATACCTGGTAGTGGGTGTATGAAAATGCAAAGAATGCACTCTCCTCGATCCAAAAATATCTGGATATTGGTTACTAGACGATTAGTTGGTGTGTGGAGGAAAAATGTGTTGTTTATATTGTTTTTTTTGTTTAATTTGCGAGGAATTTAGGTGTGAAAGGAAAGATGATAACAACTAAGAAAAATATGCCAAAGATAAATAAAAATGGTAAGGAAAGTGTTAGGAATTTTTCAGAAATTAATTTGGAATTTTTTAGTATTTTTAAGGGATTTTTATCATATTTTTGGTTATTTTGAAAAAAAATTAGAATTTTAAAATGGGCAAAAATATTTTTTTTTTGAAATTTACAGGTTGAGAAAAATATGGCCGTGGGTTGCAAAAATAAAAGGAAAGTTTTCTAGATTTTTCGAGATTTTTTCAGAATTGAAATGAGGTTTTAAGGATTTGTTGGGTATTTTTCAATGTTTGTGTTTGTTTTTGGTGTTTTGTTGTTTGTTTTTTTTAAAAAAAATTAATTGGTTGTAAATATGGGTGCCATGTGTAAAAATAATGTAAAGTGAAAAAGGAATGGAAAAAAGGTCAAGGGGGGGGTTGGGGGGGGGGGGGAGGTGAGAGGAATTTTGAAAAATTGTTTTAGAATTGTTTGGGGTATTTTTGACTAATTTAAAATGAGTTTGTGTTTGTTGGTGGTTTGGTTTTTTTTTTCTTTGTTTTTCAGGTAATGTTGAATAAATTTGGAAAATATGTTTTTTTTTTTTGGAAATTGTGTAATAGGAAATTTCAGGCTATAAAGATATATATATATAATGGTGGAAAAAGATGTCAGGAAGTTTCAATAATATTGCAAAATGTTTGTCAAATTCGTTTAGGATGATTGTTTTTTTGTTTTGTTTTTTTAAATTTGAAGTGTGTTTAATGGAGGTGTGGATGTTTTTAAAAAAATGATATTCGAGATGCCAAAAGGAATACCCGGACACTCGTGACAGCTGCGCATGCATGAACCAGCACGCACCACCGCACGGTCAACTCCAAACGCGCGTCCTGCGCGTGAACAGCTGCTAAAAGACGCACCCGCACGAACAACGCATGTGCAACGCCGCGGACGCGAACAACCGTGATCGAACACGATAAAAAGAAACACCGCAGCACGAATGGGAGGTGGTGTTGATCCGGTGGGTGGGGGTGTGGATTCGTTGGAGTGGACACGTGGGACCGCGCGGGAAGGGGTAAACCGGAGGTAGGGTAGGGAGGGCGTGCTTAGGAAGGGATGGTGGGAATGGGGATTTGGGTAGGGGGGTGTGAATAAATGGGGGGATAGAAGGGTGTGAAGGGGGGTTTGGAGGTGGGAAGGTGTGTGTGGGAATGGGGATGTGACTGGGGAGGGTATGGGTGTGGTGGGAAGGGGGGTTAGTGGGAGGGTGGTTTAGTGGGTTAGTGGGTGAGAAGGGCACGTGTGTGTGTGGGGGGGGGGGGGGGGGGGTAGGGGACCACGTGGCAGGGAAGTCAACGGACGGGCGGCGGATCGCGTGCAGGGCGAAGACAGGGTGGCGGCTGGACGGAAGGCAGCGAAGGACAAGGTGCGGACAAGGCCGACAGCGGGGAGGACGGCGGTCGGTGGCACGGTAGCACGGCAGCGAGGGCGGATGGCCACAGGCGGCTCAGGGCTCGTCGGCGTGCTGGAGCAGTTGTGGCAGGCGCGCTGACGGCGGGCAACTGGCAGAGGACGACGACAGCCTGGAGGAAGGCACGGGGAGGCAGGGGCGACGAGGGCGGGGACGGGTCACGGACAAGCGAGGGATGCCGTCGATCAGAGGGCGGGGACGGGAGGCACTAGCGAGGGCGGCATGCACGGGCGGCAGGCGGTGTCGTCGAGGCAGGTACGGCGGCAGAGAGCAACGACGACGGCCACGCGTGGCAGGGGCGATGGCATAGGGCACCGTGCTGAGGGCGACCAGAGGGCAAGGGCGCCTGCACAAAGGAGAGGAGGGAGGAGAGGAGTAGGCAGGGAGGGAGAAGAAGATGGAGAGGCGGTTGGGGGGGATGGGTCGTGAGAGGGGAGAGGGGATAGGGAAAGGCGGGAAGGGTAGGGGTAACGGGCGGGGTAGGGGTAGGGGTGGGGTAGGGGTAGGATTATGGGCGGGGTAGGGGTAGGGTTAATGGGAATGGGCGGGGTAGGGTAGGATTATGGGCGGGGTAGGGGTAGGGTTGGGGTAGGATTATGGGCGGGGTAGGGGTAGGGTAGGGGTAGGGGTAGGGTTGGGGTAGGATTATGGGCGGGGTAGGGGTCCAAGAAGGAGGCATACCCCCGTTCCGCGTGCGTGCGCGGAGCGGGGTAAAAAAATTTGCCGTGACGGGAGTGAAAGGGCGCCGAAACGTCGCGACGGGGCACGTGGAAACGACGGAGGCGCGTGAAGACGCGTAAAATCAAAAACGGGCGCGTTCACGCACGGAACGAGTCGCACGAAAACACGTAAAATTAAAGAAAAATTAATATCTCCCAATCCGGACGTCAAACCGAAATATCGTAAAAACAAAAAGTGGGCAGGACGATAGGGGGAAAACAGGGAAAATAGACGACGGAGGTTCCAGGAAGGGTAAAGGGCGGTCACGTGCAAAAAACACAAAAAATAAACCAAAAAACGCAATTAAAAATTAATAGCAGGAAATGCGTGCATCGGAACGAGGTGCAAGAAAAAGAAAAACTGGGCAAAAAGACGTGCCCGACCAGCCTATCACATCAAAACATAATTCCAATGGAGAGAAGACGCGTTCACGTGGGAAAAACCCAAAAAACAAACCCAAAAATGGGATTGAAAATTAATATCGGACGAACCGTACACCGGAATGACATGCAGTAAGAAGGAAAAATGTCCGCAGGAAGGAGTGGCACAGGGTTATCACGTTAAACCGCAGTTCTGGTGGAAGTAGGAGGGGTTCACATGCAAAAAGCTCCAAAAATACTCCAGAAAACTTATTTAAAAATTAATAAGTAAAAATCCAGAAGGCGAAAGAGGATAGAGGAAAAATGAAAAATGTGAGGGAAGGCACAAGGGACACGGCTGTCAAATCAAATTGGAATTCCGATGCAAACAGGGCAGGTTCACATGGAAAAATGTCGAAAATACGCACGAAAAAGTCGTAAAAAAACCGGAAAATTAATATTGGACAAACCGTGTATCGGAATGACACAGAATAAAAAGGAAAAATGTCAGGGGAAAAGTGTTTTCAGGGCGAGGATGTCAGAGCACGGTTCCGAAACAAGAAAAGTGCGTTCATATGGAAAACCGGCTAATTTACGCAAAATGCTTCAAAAATTAATAACTCAAAAATCGATCACCGAAACAGGGGTAGGTAAAAAGGAAAAATGGTCAGTTCAAAGGGAGGAACAGGGCTATAAGGCGGGATTTGGACTTCGGTGAACGTAAGGTGCGTTCACATTACATGACCTTAAAATCAGGGAAGGAAGGAAAACTGCAAGGGAACAGCCCCAAGGGTGGGTGAAAAATGAACAGGTGGGTGGGAAGGGACCCCATCACGGTAACAGCAAGGCATGGCATACATGCATGAGCAGGTTAAGGCATATGGAGAGGGGTATACAATGTAGACGCGCAGGGACGCGTCCCCATACTTAAGACCGTAATGGATAGGGTTAACCAAGCAACAGGGACCTAAGACCACGCCACAGACCATCCACTAACGTCCCCACACTTAAAACATGACCGTCACGAAGAAACCAAAGTGGGAGGGTTAGAAAAACTTGGCCCATTTCGTCAAGAAGCAAGGTTGAGTGTCGATGGCACGTCCAGTGTTGTTGTCGACTGCAGGAGGTACCAAGGCATCTTGACAGCGCACGTCCTTCATGGCAGGGACCACACAGCAGTACCCAGGGAGGTAGCTGGTTGAAGGAATCGCAAGAAATCCGTCGATGATGAGGGCTACTACACTCAACTCGCAATCACTCAAATGAAATGAAAGAACAGTCACTCACCCCATGACTAATATCACTCGAGGAAGAAGGATTGAAACCCATATCGCATACCCGATTTAGAAATCAACAGGGGAATGGTGCAGAAGGAGTATGCCAGGGTGCACATTTGATGGTGCATTAGTGCGTCCAACCCGTCTGGCACAGGTGCAAGAAGGCAAGGGAGCCTTACAGTGCAGTGTACAGAACACGGTGACATGTCTTGTGATGACGGGAAAGACCCATCTCGTGGGTGCACAGGGAAACTGGAACATACCTGACTCCAAGTGTCGTAACGTCCCTCAATCTCACCTCTCGGTAATTGATTGAAGAAACTCCAGTCACACTCAACCCACCCTCTGTCTCACTCTCTGTTGATAGATACAGGAGGGCAACCTTTTCCTGAAACCCATTGATGTAATCCTCACAGTCGCTTGTGCAAAGATTGTATGCCTTGTGCACATTTGATGGTGCAACGGTGCATCCCGCCCTGTGCCGGCATACGGTGCGAGAAGGAAGGCAAGGGAGCCTTATAGGGCAGTGCACAGAAACAAATTGTGCTTTGTGCATTGAGAGGCCCATCTCGTGGGTGCAACACTTCATTCACACTTCTCACCTCTCATTTGATTTGAAGGGAAAAGACTGGTCTCTCGGCCCACCCTTTGTCTCACTCGTTGTTGATAGTTATAGAGGGCAACCCATACGCACTTCCCCATCCGGTTAGGATGAAAGCTCACGTCACTCAAGGGGTTGTCGATGAAGATCGCGTCGTCTATTGTTGAAGAGGCGTACCCAGGGAGGTAGCCATCAAATCGAATATTGTATTGGACAGGAACATGTCGTCTGCTAGAGGACAGGTAGTCACTTTGCAGAGAGACCTAGGACATAGCGTACCAAGGGAGGCAGCTTCGGAATTGGATCCTGGAAATATCAATTAATGAATCCACTTTCTGGACTGCTGGGTGTTACCACCTTTTCCACAGCCAGCTTCCCGCCCAAGGGTGTTGACCACCTTTTCTTGGAATGAGGCCTGCTATGACAGGGAATTGCTTCCTTTTCTCTCATAACAGATTTTTCTTTTTCTTTTTCTTGTTTTTCCCTATTCCCGAGGGTGTTTCCACCTTTTCTCGAAGAATAGGTCGGCATGACAGGGACCTAAGTCCTTTTCTCCCATGACCGATATGTATATTTTTCTTCTTCTTTTTTTCGAATTGAGCAAGGGAATAGTAAAAAGAACATTTGTAAAGACCAACCTCGCCACTGTCGCTGGTGAAAAATAGAGGATAAGAGATCAAGCCTGGAAGGGGGGTTTGAGGGGACAGAGGGTTGCGTCCACTTCATCAGGAGTGACTGAAGAACGGCTATCAGAAGTAGCATCATAAGAAGTACAGTGCCGCGCCAATGAGGAAAAAGATCAAGTGACCGTAATTGTCAAGATCCCCAAGGAGGGAAGTACTTCTTCAGGCGATATCCATTGATCAGAAAGGGATCATCAGAGGCATCAACGGTCTGTACTTGGACAGAGCCATTAGGGTTGACTGCAAGTACCTTATAGGGGCCCATCCACCGCTGTTGGAGCTTGCCAGGAAACTTGACAAAGCGTGAATCATAGGCTAGAACCAAATCACCTTCTTTGAACTCCTTGTGCTTGATGAAGCTATCATGGTAAGCCTTACGTCGAGCTTGCGTGGCTTCCATGCACTGTAGAGCCATCCTATGAATTTTGTCCAAACATTCCAGGTGCAGGAGACGGCATTGCAGTGAATCATCGTCCCCCAAACGCTCTTTGATAGCCACTCTCAAAGAGGGTAGTTCCAGTTCAACAGGAAAAACAGCTTCTGTACCGTACACCAGCTGGAAGGGTGTCTGTCCTGTTGTTGCTTTATGGGAGGTTCTGTATGCCTAGAGGGCCTCTGTAAGTCAATCGTCCCAATCACGGCGATGTGCGGCAATCGTTCTTGTCAGAATCGAACAGAGGATGCGATTCGTGACTTCGACTTGGCCGTTGGCTCTGGGGTAATAAGGAGTGGACTTGCGATGGCGGATCTTATACAACTCTGTCAACTCTTCCATGACTTTATTAAGGAAATGAGTGCCTCTGTCACTTACCAGCTCTAGGGGACTGCCAAAATGGGTGATGATATTCTCATACATGAACAGGGCCACGCTGTTACCATCATCCCGCTTTAGGGCTTTAGCTTCACACCACTTTGTAACATAATCCGTACATACGAGGATGTATCGGTTGTGTTTCCTTCTGGTGGGAGGATCGATTGGACCTACGAAGTCAATACCCCACTTCTCAAATGGCTTCAAAGGAAGGATAGGTTGCAGTGGCATGGCACTTGTCTTGGTGGGTTTTCCCATTCTTTGACAAGCATCACATCTTTTACAGTAATCATAGGCATCCTTGTGGATGGTAGGCCACCAATATCCTGCTAGAGCCTTCCTGGCTGTAGCTTCTCCTGCAAAGTGACCTCCACATGGCTCGTCATGGCAAGCCTTCAGAACAATCCCAATCTCATCTCCTGCAACACATCTTCTGAGCACTTCATCTTTGCCTTTCTTGTACAATGCGCCACCTAGCAGGGTGTAGGGGGACTGATTCTAACATGAGCTTCTTCCTTTCCTGACTAGAAATACCAGGAGGATACTGTTGGGTTGCCAGCAGATTGGCAATGTCTGCATACCAGGGAGTTACAGTTTCTACCAAGAATAGGGAAGCATCAGGGAGGTCTGGATCATCCTGCTCCTCGTCTGCAATTTGTGGGATACGCGACAGATGATCAGCCAGAACATGGGAACGACCAGGCTTAGTAATCACCTCAAAGTCGAACTCCTAGAATAAAAGGAGCCATCTCATCATTCGTCCTTTCACATCTGCTTTGTTCATCAAGAAGGACAGGGCCTCATGATCCACATAAAATTTAAAGTGGGTGGATAGGAGGTAATGGCGAAACTTTTCCAGGGCAAACACCATTGCCAATCACTCCAGCTCTGTCATTGTATAGTTCCGTTCCCTATCAGTGACTTTTCGGCTTGCATAATAGATCGGTTGATCCAACTTCGAGGAGCCCTTCTGGTAGAGGACAGCACCTAAGACTTCAATTGATGCATCAGTGTGTACATGGAACTCTTTCGTCCAATCAGGAGGTTGCAGAATGGGTGCCTCTATCAGACACTGCTTCAAAGTATGGAAGGCTTTGTCACATTCTTCCGTCCAAGTAAATTCTGCATCTTTCCTCAGAATCTTGTGCAAGGAAGTTGCCTTTGTTGCAAAATGGGCTATGAACCTTCTGTAGTAACCCACATGGCCTAGGAATCCCCTCAACTATTTGAGGTTGGTGGGTGCTGTCAAAGCTGCGATCTTTTCAATCTTTGCAGGGTCTGTTGATATCCCTTGTGCAGAGACAATGTGGCCCAACAGAACTCCGGAAGAGACCCCAAAGATGCATTTGTCGGGGTTAAGGGAAATCCCATACTCCCGGCATCGGTCAAAGCATTGTTCCAGGTGTTCCCAGTGTTCACGGATCAAACTATAGACACAGAAGTCATCCAAATATACTTCAATGAAGTCGTGCAGATGATTCTGAAATGCAGCCATCATGACTCGTTGGAAAGTAGTAGGGGCATTGCAGAGCCCAAATGGCATCACTCGGTAAGCGTAGGTCCCCCATTCTATGGTGAAGGTTGTTTTGGACTGGTCTTCTTCTGCGATTTGGACTTGGTTGTATCCGCTGAATCCATCCAAAAGGGAATAAAGCTCATGTCCTACCACTGTGTCCAACAGTTGGTCTGTGAAAGGGATAGGAAAGTGATCCTTCTTTGTCTTGGAATTAAGCTTTCGTAAATCCACACATATTCGCAATTTACTATTCTTCTTGGGTACAACCACAATGGGTGAAACCCATTCACTATTTGCCACTGGATAGATGAACTCGGCTTCTAGAAGCTTCAGCAGCTCCGCTTTCACCAATGTGGAATAATTCGGGTTCATTCGCCTCTGCCGTTGCCGTAATGGCTTGGCATCAGGCTCCAAGTCAATATGATGTTGACATATTGTGGGATCAATCCCCTTTAGGTCTTTGTAAGACCATGCAAACACGTCCAAATTCTCTTTCAACAAGTTGTACAAGGTTGACAACTCCTCTTCTGGGAGGCTGCTACCCACCTTCAAGTGGCATTCAGTACCATCTGCATCCATAAAGGTTAACTGCCTTTCACCTTCTACTTCACGGATGAAGGTCCCACGGACTGCTTCTGGATACAGATTCGACTCCTTCAAGGGAGTGGTGTCCTCTTCTGATGTCCCACTAGAACCAACTTCTTCTTTTGGTGGAGACTTAGGTTGCTCCTTAAGATGTTGGAATGGGATAAGAGCCGTTTCGGGTTTGGTTTCAAAATTAATTATCTCTTGGCTTGAAGACTCCTCTTCTGAAGATGACACATCCAGGAACGTCACATAACAAGGACCCTCTGATGCCTGTTGGGTTGGTGGGATTGGTGCTTGTTGACACGGTGCATCATCATCATCTTTCTTTGGCAAGGATGGGTTAGGACGACAGGAGCCACTGCTAAAAGACGGCTTGTTCTTCTTAATCCATTTCTTATAAAGGTTTTGCATATGAGAAGATCCATTTACTAGACCAAATGGTACCATCACCATTCTGTCCCATAGCATGAGCTCGTCGGCTTCTGATGCTTCTGGAACTTCTTCCTCAAATGTATCCTCTTCAGGTGGGATAGACTCTTCCGTTTCACTTTCATAATCTTCTTCGTCCATATCATATCCATCCTCTTCTGTCTCTGTCTCTGCTTCTGCTTCTGTCTCTGCCTCTGTTTCTGTCTCTGCTTGTCTCTGCTTCTGTTTCTGCTTCTGTTTCTGTCTCTGCTTCTGTTATGGCCATGTAACAGGGAGAGCAGTACATCCATGCTTCTATCTCACTGTCAGAAGTGATTTCAGAAGTCATTCCTGGTTCATGCAGGAAGTATTCACCCATTGATAATGGCTTTGCATCTTTTGGAAGTCGGCCTACAGTATCCACTGTTAAGGAATGTGCCACTGTTTTCTTGGGAAGGATCTGTTTGACAGCATCTTCGTCTACCGATGTTCCATCTGTAGCCTCATTAGGGGAGTCAGAAGATAATTCCAAGGAGGTGGATCCATGTCCTTTTTGAGAACCATACAGTTTCAGCACCACTTTGTTGGGTCCTCTACCCAAGGTCAAGGTTCCTTTGAACCAATCCGTCCTTTCTCGAGCTTCAAAAAGCCATGGTCTGCCCAGTAACAGAGGATAGGATGTAAGAGTTTGGCTTCACCACCAAATAGGTTAGCCAATAATCTTTTCCAGCCACTGTAGTCTTCACATATGGGAGAATGCCCAAAGGCTTGATCCTACTCTGATCCGCCAGTCTGATGAGCCATTGGGTGGTTGCACACCTTGTAGGCCTAGATCCTTCATTGTCACATCCGTCATAATGTTTACTGATGAGCCTCCATCAATCAGTGCATTTGCAATGAAGCAGCCTTCTATCCACGCGCCAGTCTTTAGAGTATCCGGATCTAGAAAAGCGTTAGCCACATCCACTTCTTTTACAGGATCTGGAGCCTTGTTGGACTTTGTCACTGTTGAGGGAGCAATCCTTAAACCACGTCTTCTTGTCAGTATACTTTTGAACCTTTTTCGGCAACTGGGAGACAACATCAATAATTGTCGGAATATAAGGTTTGGTTTAAATGTATCTAGATCTCTTACAAGATCGTATTCCTTAATAGGATCCACTGGCTTCTCTAATCGGTTAGGGAATGGGGCAACACCCATTTTCATTTTCCCTCTTTCTTCCAACAGGGGCATCATGGGAACTTCTTCTGCCACCTGTGGCACTTTCTCCTCTTCTGTCTCCTAGACCTCTGGTCCTATCTCTGTAACTGTCTCTGTAACACTCTGTGGCACTGTAGGGCTTTGTACAGCACTATCAGGCTTTGTTCTGTTCTGTTCTTCTGGTGGAAGATTGAACTTCATTGTTCTGGCAAGAGGGTTATTTTCTTTCTAGACAGGTGGTTCCTTCTGCTTTACACGCGTGATGGCAACAACTTCCAATTCCACCAAATTGGAGGTAGGCTCTTGGGCCTTGGCCGAACTATCAGTAGCACTGTTTTTCACTGGGGCTGGGCTTGGACAGTCTTTTGCAGTGTGGCCTTCTCCTTTGTATCGACTGCATAAGGGCTTGTAATCCACTGACCTTCTAGGATTTGGACAATTTGGTGAGATGTGTCCATTTTCTCCGCATCTGTAACACTCCACTTCTGACCTCTGACCACCACCAGACTGTCTTCCTCTGTAACTTTGGGAAGGAAATCTTCTGGGTCCGAAATTAGGACCAAACTCTCTAGGCTTGGGTCCAATATCCTGTGTTGTCATTTTGGATTCCAGCAAGTTGAATCTTGCGTCTTCTTCCTTCCTTCTCCTATCATGCATCTCCTTCAGAGAGCAAATGTCCTCTGTATGGTTCTTCCGCAAACAGTATGAACAGAAGGCCCCAGGAATAGTTGGTTTGCGTGTACATTCAGTGGCTAAATGGCCTGCTTGATGACACTTACCACACCAAGTATTTGACCGCATCACATCTCTTCCTGCTCCTGCAACGTTGGATATGCTAGCGGTATTCACTTTCAACGTCTGTAGTTGTTCTGTAATCACATTCATCAACTCCTTTTTTATGTTTGCAACTGAGTTGGATAAGTAATCCTTCAAGCTTTCTCCTCCGGAGGTACTGGCAGGAGGGTTTTGAGGAGTTTCTGTAATCACTGCATAAACGGGTTGGGCTGGTACAGAGGGGTCTCTGTTCTGGTTCTGATTCAGAGCCCTTGTTTGAACTGTTGGCTGTTGGCTCCAATTGGTAGGATTCCACTGTTGCTGCTGATTTGGCATTGAGGAAATTGGTTGGGACCATGGTTGTTGTGGTTGAACCACCATTTGAGGCATGGATTGTGGCCACTGTGGATTTGGTGCACTGTACTGTGATACTGGGGGCATCTGCTAGTAGGGATAGGGAACAGTCCCTGGAACTGCATTTGGTGGATACATCATTCTTGGCATCAGAGGAGGTAGGACTCCTCTTCCTGTATTCATCGCTAATCTAGCTTCCACTTCATCGTACAGTCTTGCACCTTCTGTTGCAGCTTGCAGTGTGGCTGGTCTTTGCAGCTCCACAAACTTACGGACTTTTGGTTGTAATCCTCTGGGAAACACCCCCTTCTGAATGCCATCATCTAGATTATGGTTAGTCCATCTCTTCAGGATGGATTCCATTCGTGAGACATAAGCTTCTACTCTTTCTCCAGAGGACTGACTTAGGTTCATAAATTCCTCTCGCATCCGCTCTTCAAAACCTTCACGCCTGAATTTAGTGAGGAATGCCAACTTCAAGTCGTCCCATGTGCCAAAAGTTCATGCTGCTTGTCTCTCATACCACTAAAATGCCGCACCCTTCAAAGTGGCGGGGAATATTGCCAACCAATGCTCAGGGGTTCTGGCATTGTTAGCCACACATGCTACCATAAACTCTGCTACATGAAGATCGGGATCTTCATTGTACTCTCCCTTAAAAACTGGCAATGGGACTACATTCGCTGGCCTGTCATCAATATTTCCAGGACGGATCTGGCTTGGAAGTGGACCTCCAACAGGAGGAGGAAGGGCTTGATGTGCCATTGGGGCTTCTGTAAAGAGTTCCGCAAGGGCGTCAAAGGCGGCTTCTGCTGCGAGCTCGTTCTCAGCCTTGATTTTTGCTTTCTCTCTTCTCACGTACCTCTGGACTCGTTCTAACGCTTGCCTCTTTATTGCGTCATTCATCAGGGGGTTGGCTCCACTATGTTGTTAGTGCTCCACAGAGGGTTAACAAAAGGCTTCAATCTCTGGAGGATTCTCTTGCCAACATTTCTTCTACTTCTTTCTTTTCAACGTCCCTGAATTCTGCTTTCATTCCACTGTACAGAGGAAGGTAATCGGTTCTGAAGGTGTCAAAATGCATACGTCTGAGCATTGTGGTGGTGCCATCATCATAGTAATGCCAGCTTCTGATGGTTTCAACAGTGTATGTTGTGAAAAACACTCTGTCTACAAACTTCCAGTGGGTTGCTAATTGAACAAACAAAAGATTATCAGTACACCAAGCATCCCATGTATCTTGCTGTTGAGCATCCACAAACAAATTCCAACTCTTTTCCTTCTTGTCTTTGTGAACCTCTACAGACCAAGACTCCTGAAGCTTCTTCACAATCTCCCACTTGATGTTATCTGGAAACTTCTCAATGAATGCCAAATCTTCCATGGATGGTCATTCTCTCTGTTTCTGCTCTTCAGTTTGTTCCCAAACAGTTTGCCACCAAGATGCAAGTTTCTGCTGCTTCAATAGGAAGAGGAAACTGTCCACTACATAGAGCATGCATCATGATGGTAATGTGTTTCCGCCATTGTGGGATGAACTTCTTGTGGAAAGTGGCTTTGATTATGAGAAATTCCAACTCTTCAGTAAAAGAAGCAACTTTACAAATATCCATTAAATTCTTCTCTTCTTGGCAATGCCATTTCCTTCATTTTCAGCCTCTTCTGGTGCTTGTTGATGGCAAGTTTCCCCGGCTGCGCACCAAAAACATGGAGCCCTGAGAGGAACACCAAGGAAAAGGGAATTCTCTTGCAAGAAATCTATCTTGTAACATCAACAAGCTTGTTTATCATGTTTCATATGATCACAATGAAGAAAAGAACACCAGGCACAACAAATCTTCATGCAGCATCATGTAGGTCTCCCACGTATTTGATAGAATCAACCATATTCTTCAATATCTTCACAAAATCCATCAATAGAACAAAGAAAGCAAAGGAATACACCATCTTTGAATGGAAATACATCACATAGTATTCATCTTCAATATCTTCATAGTCTTCTCTCTCAATCGCTCATATACAATCACTCTGTTTGAGTAGAATTGGCTATCTCTGACTCTCTCTCTCTCTCTCCATCAATAATACATCATATCCTCACTAAAATCTCTCAAAAATCACTCTCAATAATCCCTCTTAGGTCGTGGATACCCCTCCCAAGAGGTATGTCTGATATGAAGAGTCACCAGAGCCACTACAGTGTCCTTTCATAGCTCACTACAGTCACTTCACTCTAGTCTTCACTTGAGTCTTCAGCAGCTACTTCTTTCACTTCTTTCAGCTCTTTTGCACTTGTATTCACCTCTTTCCAAGGCTAGAAAACTTTCCCAAGCTACACTCTCATCCATCAAAACACATACAAAAGCATACAGAACAGTCACAGAACAGTACCAGAACAGCTACAGTACAGAACAGAACAGAACAGAGACAGAGGCTCTACAGAAGACCTACAGAAGGTTACAGAAGGTCATCAAAACCTCATAACTTATTCTCAAACCATTCCAAACTCTCACAAACCATTCAATAAACTTTCACAATATCTCAATCTTCATCAATCAATACTCCATCCCTCCTTACAGAAGATAATGAGAACAAAACAGAGCAAAACAAAACAAAACAGAAGGTATAGAGAACCAATCAGAACCTATCAGAACATCACAGAACCAATAACAAACATCATGAACTTCCAAAACACAATCAATATCATCAAAAACGCTCTCAAACCACTTCTAAACCAATCAATCATCTCATAAAATCAACCATTCAGCTCTCAAAAAACAACAAAAATTAGCCAAAAAACAAGTCATTTCAACACTCAACATACATCCAAATGAATAATTGCAAGGTCTACTACTATTCTATGCATGTTTAATAAATGGAAAGAAAGCTTGTTTGCTATTTTGACAAGCTAAACATATGTGTTCCAAATTAGCATAATTAAACTTTGGCAATCTTGAAACAATGTCCTTTTGCTACATATTTTTTAGCCTTTGAACATTTATGTATCTAATGTGTTTATGCCAAATATCTATGTCTCTCACACTTGCATCATCATGAGCAAACATTGTAGCTTTTAAGTCAAGGATATTTGTATCCAATATAAACATTCTTCCACGTCTTTTTCCCTTTACAATCAACTAGCAACCTTTACCATATTCCTCAATAAAATAGCCATCTTTGTTAAACTATACCTATAGGTTTTTTTCAGCCATCTGGCCAATAGATAATGGATTCTTTGTGATGAATAGAACATGTAAAACATCATACGATTTCTTCTTCTTGCCATCAATCATAACCAATGAAACAACTCTTGTATGACTTAAATCATTCTAGTGTCATCTCCAATGTATACATAACCATTTTTACCTGCTTTCATTTCTTCAAACCACTCACCATGTGTTGTCATATGATTTGATGCTCTTGAATCAATATACCATAAGTCATTTGATTTTTTTTGCTTAGTAGATTTCTTCCATACATATGTCATAGAAAATAACATGTCACCACTCTCATGCTCTGCATGATTGGATGAGACAAAGTGTCAATGGTGCTTGCCTCTTTAATGCACTTACTTCTTCTAGCACTCTTTAGCAATGTGTCCACATTTTCCACAGTAGTGATACTCCTTTTCCTTGTTGGCATTATCATGCGTAGCTTGCAACTGCCAGGATCCTCTACCTCTAGAGTTAGATCTTCCCCTTGCTCGACAGTATCCACTACCTCTAGCATGATGTCCTTGCTAATTTTTCATATTCTGAGATACATGTTACTGAGTCCCTCTACCACAAATGGACCCCTATCATGACTGCCACAAGCTCTCTGATTTGAGTAAAACACAGTATCTCTACCTTTGAGCTACTAGAGCTAGTAGTTACACCTCTTCATGAATAAGCAATGAAACTAGCTCATTAAAATTAGGCATTTCAAATCTCACTGATATAGACATGTCAAATGACTTTTATTCACATCCAAGACCATTCAAGGTCACTACAAAACCAAATCCTCATCCTCTACTTCAGTTCCAATAGTTGCCAAACTAATTTTCAAAAGTCTTTATTTGCATTGCATAATCCTATATGGACTGTCCTTTCCTCTCCATGGTGTTGAATTTTTACTTTAGCTGAATTTTTCATGCATTAGTGGTAGTAACATAGTACTTCATCAAGATTTCGCAAGCATCTTTAGGATACTTCAATTCATTATTTTCATGACCATTGCATCTATAATGCACAATGAGAGCTAATGCAAGTCCCCACAAGCATCTTCAAGCTAGGCATTGTGTGTCTTCTACTGTTAAGGAGTTAGATATTTGTATGGAAGTTTAGGCTCAGCTTCATCACATGTCACAAGATCCCAATAGCCTTTTCCAATGAGCAAGTTCTCCATACAAATTTTCTAGATAGCATAATTATTATTATCTAGCTTTTCATCCACTATTTGAGTGATATTGTCAGTCTTTTCAACATTTGCCAGATCTTTCACTAATCACAATGCTCATATAATATCAAAGCAACATAAATGTATTTGCAGCTATTTTAGCTCAATCTTGCTCAATCCATACATGTAGTAGACATCCGTTCTCAAACGATAATTCCAAGACCTTTAGTCAAATTACATAGACAAGTCACCACTTAGAGTGGACAATTTAAGTCCACTAACTTTATGACAATAAAACTCTAAAATAACCAATAAATTCTAGGTCAAGACTTGTCAAAAACTTCTCCAAACATGTAGCAAAATATCTAGCAGTAGTAGCACATTCATGTACACTACATCTCATGTTGCATACCCTTTATGTAACCAAACTGTCTTAACTGTGGACAGACATGCAATCTGAAACCAATAATCTGTGAATGTCCAACAATGAATTCCCTATGAAAATTGAAGTAAAACAGCCCCATAACATCTTTGACATGTACCATAATCCATGGGTTTTAATACAGGTACATAGAAGCATTAACAATGGTTCATATGAGCAATAGCAATGCTAGATAAGGTTCCTATAGGTGGTTTACAAATAGCCCACTATATAACCAACAATGTATTTAGTCCAAACTTGAGCATTCAATACTCATTGCATCCACAAATCATCACCAACTCATATGGAAAAGATCCAAGCATTTACAGGTACCCATTAAGCTTCACTTAGCTTCAAGAATATGAGCTATCATAAATTCAAGATAGCAGCCTAACTATGAATACACTTCCAATGGTGTACTTCAGCCCTATTTCAAGATGCCCAGGTTTACATGAATAATTCCACACCTATTTTTCAACATCCCATGATGTTTGAGGATTCCAATAGCAAGCATTTGATAGCTAAACCATGCGTGACATTTTTAGCAAAAGTAGGCACCATATCCCTAGATTCATGCTAATTTATTTACCTTCTTTTTATTTCTAAGTATATGCCTTTGCTTCTAATTCCCATGAGCTACAATAAGCAACTACAATAGCCAACATCTTCAACTCCATGAACATGACAAAATCTTGTGTTGTCCATGCAATCTACAATAGACACAAATCTAAGATGAACATGCTAAATGTTTTCTCCTTATGTTGGCCACAAAAGCATGCTCCCAATGCTCCAATACAAGTCACTGACCCTTCTTTCCTACCAAGTCTCAATAGGCTCCAACAAGTATAATAGACTTCAAAAGGACTGATACATACCCTTCATGTATTGGTTATGGCTACCAATGTCCTTTTGCATAGATTCATACTCCAACTCTAGTGATGCCAATTTTGAGTTCATAGGCTTTCAAGGTCCCATGGCTTCATGGCTCTGATATCATGTTGAAGGTGCAAAGGGAGAGAAAGAGACATGGATCTCATAGAGCAAGGAGCTCTATGTCATCTTCATCATTCATTATGCTCAACTAACACACCAGAGCCCAAAGTACCCTAACCATAGTGTAAAACAACAAACATAGTAGCTAACACTAGTTAGAGGTCATTGTGACTCATTTATTAATGCACACAAGGTATAGCTAACTTGCAGCTGTAAGAGTTGGCTAAGCTTGATCTTGTAACAAATCTACCATCGTGTTTAACACATTGATTGATTGTTATGTACCACACTACTACCATGCTCAAGGTCCGAGAGATTACTTGTCTATGAGCCACCAATTAGCTACTAGCTTGGGATATTATAGGATACAAGGTGTCATTCCACTTTCAATCCCTTTTTGTGTGCTACCACAGTGCTACTTTTTGGAAAGTAGGCACTACCAATGTGTTGCCATGGTACTACTAGTGTGCTATCAAATCATTGGAGCTACCATTTTGTCTCCAATGTTATGCCAATGTGTTACCAATGTGCTGCTAAGTTGGTAGCTTGGGAGTTACCATTTTGCTCTTGTCTTCACACTGGTCTCCTATTTCTACTATGCTACCAAAGTGCTACCATGACTGTGACAGGTGGTGGGAGGGGAAAGACCACCCCTCCACCTTCACTCCACATCCCTCCCCCCCAAATACCTATATAAACCCCCCCATTGTCAAGGAGATAGGAGGCCTGGAAGGGCAGAGGATGTTAATTTGCTGGCCCTTGCTACCGAGAGTCCCCCCCTTAAGTGAATGATCTATATACCACCTCCTTACCCCCTGCTACCACTAAGAGAGAGGGAGAGAGAGAGCGAGAGAGAAGAAGAAGAAGAAGAAGAAGAAGAAGAAGAAGAAGAAGAAGAAGAAGAAGAAGAAGAAGAAGAAGAAGAAGAAGAAGAAGAAGAAGAGAGAGAAGAAGAGGAAGAAGAGAGAGAGATAGGGAGAGGGAGAGAGATTCTTTCCTCTTCCCCTCCTTAGAGGGTGGTCACACACATGTTTCCTCTTCCTCCTTCCTCAATTTTACTTCTCTATTCCACAAGCTAGTTTCCCCAATTGGCCCCCTCTCTCTACTCAAGAGGTTGCTAAAATTCATGCAGAGATCCCCAATTGGCTCCCAAGTGAAGAGTGTCAAGTGCGGGTGGAAATCCCACATTCCCTAACGAAGCCTCAGGCGAGGGCATCTCTACCAATCCAACTGTGGTACTACCAGCCACCATAAGTAATATATTTCCAAATTAAAGGACTACTTACTTTGATTTCCACATGAAGTGCATTAGGTCGTACTATACCACACGAGATTAGGTTAACTAAAATGATAAAATCCATCTCAAATATTTGAGGATGAAGTTTGTGAAGTGCTTGTATCAAGGGAAGTTAATTGCCCTAGTTGTTATGCAACAAATCCATGCATATAATAAGTGGCATATAGTATTTCTAAAGTACTAAGCATAGATAAATCCTCGATTATTCTTTACCTAGGACAATAATGTTAAGGCTCGCAGAAGCACGTAGGTGGTACATGCATAGGAAATATTATATGACACATGCATCGATGGCACACAAATTGACATTGTATTAAAGTCTTACTAATATCATGAGCTACTACTTCATTGGGTTCTTCAAGTTATGCGTAGCTAGTGCAAATAACAATTATTAGGATTATATCTATGATGCCTTGAGATCCATCCTATAGTGAATATGTTTATCAATCCTATTCGGGGTTAGGCTAAATGCAACAACAACCTTAGGCAACCTTAGGGCAAGAGAAGAGCTCAAGGACTAGGAAACCCTAAGTCAAAGGAAAAACCAATGTTTTTGTACATGTTGGGAAAAGGTCGAGTTGTCAATCAAAGTAAGTGCTCAATAGATTGCAATGTTTAGAAAGGAGTATCATTGTTTGTTGATTGATCAAATAATGTGCTAAATACTCTTGCATTAAATTGATTGTTGGGATGTGATTGGATGATTACTCCAAGTGCTTGTGTTTGATGGTAAATGCATGGTTGGGTCTGTGATGACAAATTGCCATGTGGAGTAAAGGAATGTTTTCTTGGAAAATGATATTAGGCTAATTTCCTTTATTGTGCTTGGTTCTTAATTTGATTAATTAAGGAATGATATTTTGTGTGGGTGGATCATCTCCAAGGTCATGCCACGTTTCAACCCGAGAGGGCATTTCTTGATTCACGGGCTGAAGGTCGGGTGGTGAAAAGGCCAACCACGGATGTTATCTCGCTCCTAGGACGCTTAGGGTCAGTGGAGCTTTGGACACCCCTTGCCTAATCCGGAACAAAGCTATAGACTGTCGTGAGCCCAATGTCTAGGGTGTTGGAAGATCCTATTCTAGATACTAGATGGAAATTATGGTGCCATGTGATTTGGACCGGGTACTTTTGTTGGACAGAAGGGAATATATAAATTCTCCTATATGGGCTAGAGACAAAGATTAACTTGAAGATAAGTTAAGGAACTTGGTTAAACTTGTTTGTAAAAGGATTTCTTGCTCTGTATTCGTGTACGTGCAGTAAATTATGCAAATGAACCATGTTCTCATAACGACTTAATTAAGAAAGCTGGTTTTAAATGGTGCACATAAATGTGATAGGACCTAATTATAAAACTAAAGCTATCAAGGGAAGCAGGTGGGTGGAATCCCCGATGGGTTTGTCTTATGACAGGGTGATCCCAGAGAATTGGGAGGCTTCTCACAAGGTTTTACTATCGTTTGACCCTTAGGTAAGGTTAGGTTAGAATCGATTCATGCCGTTTCAAGGGACTAGAATGGGACTATGCCCTACGAGCAAAGAGGTTGAGCGGCGCATACCTCTTGTTTCACATTCTCCTTGAACCAATTGCGGTATGGGTTTGCTTTGGATAGGGTACATCTATGTAAAGTAGGATGTCATGCTAGAATACTGTCAGGAGACCTTGACCCCTAAGGACTCAAGTTTTAGGTTGACCCTTGTGGTTTCGGCCGTGAACGTTCCATTGCGAGGCGAACTCAAGAAACCCTAAGGAACAAACCCTAGAACATTCCATGGGAGTGCTAGGCGGCGACGCTTAGATTTGTTTCTTGATGGATTACTAAAAAATGCTTGGACAGCTGATAGGGGGGGCACGTTACAAGCTAACATTTTGTTATTAGCATGATACCACTCTCCTACTTCTAGGTTGCTACAATCTACTAGTATTTAATGTAGGTAGAGTTTTTTCTTTCTTGATACTAGTCTACTACTTTTAGTATGCTATCACTCTGCTACTCTTAGTATTCTACCAATCTTTTACCAGTGTGCTACCCATTTGGCAGATTGGGAGCTACCATTTGGTCACCAGCTTGATACTAGTCTACCAATTCCACGCTACTACCATCCTGGCACCTAAAAGAGCTAATGTTTTCTTATCAACTTGATATCAATGTGGTACCTTTAGGATGCTAGTAGTATGATACCCAAGAGAGCTAGTATTTTGTTTTTTTGAGTAATAAAGTGGAAACTTTTCATCAACTTTACTAATAATCTATATTTAATGCAAGTAGAGCTCTTTCTTGCCTTCAAACAGGGTCATCCAGAGGTGTAAGTCAACAAGGGCCTTCAAAAAGTTGAAGCCTTACTTTATATGCAAGCTTCAAGATCGATATTGTTGCTCCTATATCACACATGTGCAAATGTCATTTTTGAGGGTGGTATATATGGAAAGAGTACAACTTTCAATGTGATATTTGTGGTCAAGATGAGAAATGTAATTCCGATCCAAAAAAATTCTCCATCATTATAGGGCTTTGGGAATCTCTATGCCCCAAGGATAGTGGTTCTAGTTTTTTTTCATAGAAGTGTTTAATTGGTGACTACACATAATGTGGACCTTCACAAAAGTTACTTGTCTACCCAACAAAGGAATCATATATTGCACACATGGTAGAAATGAAGATATTTGAGGATGTTTGAGTTGGTTGTATAGATACTAGGAAGAAGAAGAAAAGAAAAGTTCTGCCAATGGAGGAGATGCAGTGCATGGAACTTTTCATACTATTTAAAGATCGGTTATGAAAGTTTGTAAAGCATAATTTTGTTTACATATGGAAAATCAAGAAATTTAAAGAGTGTTTTCTTTGATTCATCAAAGATATGGTTGTGTGTGTAGTAGATCTTGCAGAAAACTACGCATTTAAAGAACAAAATGAGTATTAAAGGCAGTAGTAGTAGCGACATTTAAAATAAGGGCCGATAGTGGCCCATTTATGATCAGAGATGTGTAAGAACAAAATGATTATTAAAGGCGATGGTAGTAGTGACATTTAAAGCAAGGACTAACAGTTGCACATTTATGACCCAACAAGTGTAAGAGCAATGAAGACCATTGGCACAACACATGGACAAAAGGAATATCATAGTAGGTAGCAAGCTATATAAGGGAAAGACATGCCCAAGAAAAAGGTTTGGGAGTGTATCGAGAGATCAAAGCTCCAACTATTAGATTTTCTATGTGTCCCTTTGACCAATCCTTTGACTGGCATCTTGAGTGCTACAATGATGGAAAAGTTGTCTCTTTTTCATGTCTTGAGTCACAACTTGTGGTAGTAGCATTGCCATTGTCTATGTATCATTGGTTGTCTTGAGCCTATGAGATTCTGTGTCCCTCCATTGATTATTCCTAAGTATTTTATCACTATCATTCTCGTCTCTATTGAGATTGTTGTACTGATTTCATCTAGCAATACACATTTGAGTATTTTGGTATTTGTTCTCATTATTTTGGCTATATCAAACTTTGTACACCGGATGCTAACTATAGAGTAGGATATTGGGGTCCACATGTGTCGTCTTTGAGTATGACCAATGTCCACCTATGTCAGCTTTGAGTATGATTGTCCTATACTCTATGGTGATGGCGCTTGGATCCGATTACACATGACAACCATGATTATCATTCCTCCACATACTAAGCTGAATGCATACATGTTTGAAATGTCCACCCGATTACACATGACAACCATGATTATCATTCCTCCACATACTAAGCTAAATGCATACGTGTTTGAAATGTCCACCCGATGTAGTTCTGGGTCTAAGACAAGCACAACAACCCAAGTCTGATGGTGCCATATCCTTAGCTTGTCCTATCCTTAGCAATGATGCGTCTCAAGCGCAACAACCCTCTCCACAGTTGCAAAAGTACGGTTTGTGTTGTTCCACTTCATCAACTAGTCATCCATTTGAACTTCCATTGAATGCTCCCACTACTCCACTAAACCTAGTGGGTCATTTCTTGGATTCTATTCAATTGGTTTCTATCCCACCAATACCCTCTCATACATCTTCACTTTTTATTCCAATGGCCCACCCACCCAATATTTCATTTTTTACATTCTTTAGAGCTTACAATGAGGATTGGGATGCCTTCATTTGCTATTTTGATGTTTCTTACATGATCAACTTTCTTGGTCAAGTCAAAAAGCCTCACAAAGTTACTGTATTTGAATCTTTGATGCGAAAAAAGGTTGTGACCTAGCTAGTGACAAAGCATGGATGAGCAACTTGGAGTGATGCACTCATTGCATTCCGTATTAGATTTCAACCCAACCGAACAGATGCCCAAAAGTTGAAAAGGCTTTGTAATCTTAAGCAAGGCAATAAATCTGTCCAAGTATATATAGCCAAGTTGACTATCCTTTGATAGTAGAATGAACCCAAATGTGCAATGCCAAGAGGAGATGTTGAATGCCTTGTAGACCTATTTTACAAGAAAGCCCTTAGATTAGAATATTTTTTAATGAAGGAAAGGTCTCAAAAAGGAAATAAATCCACCAACTTGGCCCAAAAAAACCAAAGTGATTACATGTGATTCCGATTTTGATTTGAATCTATAGGCATAATTCAGTAGTGAGGAAACTAACTTCAAGGAGGAGAAAGAGAAAAAACCCAACAAGAGTATGAAGAAGTACAAGGGCAAGAAATCCTCAAAGAGCATTGAAAAAAATGAGATTAAAAACCTATGTTGCACACAATGCAATAACCTCGGCCACGTTCAAGCTGAATGGGGCTCAAATCAGAGATGGTGCAATATTTGTAACATGGCCACTAGTAACATCAAGTACTTTTGGTACAATGGCAGGTACCAAATGGCCCACCCAAGAGGATGGCAAGGTACCAAAGCATCCCCATCCAAACAATAGACCACCATTCTAACCAATCAAGCTCAAACACCCATGGTCACTCACCATAAATCAATAGCACTAGCAACCTGATAATAGTGGCCATGATATATGTGATAGAGGAAGAGGTCGAGAAATTTATTGGCCATTCTCTAAATAGTACTTCTTCTATATGTAGGAAGGACACTAGCAAGCGTCTAGAAGCTTAGGTATATGATGCCCGAAAAAGGCAAGGATGATGATTATCCTAATAGGGAGCATAAGAAGAATCTAGAAGATCACCCTAGATGGATACATGGTAAGACTCCAAAGACTAATCTCAAAGATAGTAGAAGCCAGAAAAATGATGTTGCACCTACATCAATGGAAGGAAACACACTAGTAATTTTGGCTATTCTAGACTCATTTGAAGAATCAACTAGATGTGGGCCAATGAATATTGTTGTTCCATTAGGAGATCTCTTGAATCTTGTACCATCTTTCAAGGATCACCTATTAGCCTAAGTGACCAATGTTACCTAAACCTAAAGTACTAGCTAACTATGACTACTAACACTCTAATGAGTTCAAAGAATCCAACAAGAGAGAGTACCACCAGGCCCATGATCTGATCAAACCATTCTGGTAATTTTTGATCAATGCTAGGAAAAAATCATCTAGAACATCCTGCTCGAGAGCGGATCTGGTATCAACAACATCACACTAGCAATCTGTTAAGAATTAGGATTGATGGATTGGGAACCAACCCCATTCTTGGTCTAAACAAAAATCGAACCCCATTCAATTTTTGGTTTCTTTAGTTGTGTTAAATATGGAGCATGTAGGCGAATATTACTGCCTATTTTTGGGAAGGATTTGGCTCCGCCAAGCAAGAGTAATCCATAATTGGGATAAAGACAAACTCACAATCCATATGAATCAACATAGAAAGCTTTATGGCCCTAGTAGGGGCAATGGCAGTAGGTCAAAGAGGAGTTAGACTGACTATTGTAAGTTGGATTTATAGCGCTAGAAGATCACGCTAATTGGATTTCCCCAATTGTCATTGTTCCCAAGAAGAACAAGAAGATACGGATTTATGTTGACTATAGAAAGCTCAATGTAGCCACTATTCCAGATCCGTTCCCAATTCCCTACTTGGATACTATTCTCAATGAAGCAGCTGACTAGAGATGTATTCCTTTCTCATGGCTTCAATGGCTACAACCAAGTCAAACTTGCTCCAAAAGATAAGCCTAAAATGCCTTTCATCACCGCATGGGGTGTGTATCTTTATACGATTATGTGGTTTGGCATCAAGAACACTCTACCTCTTTTCAAAGAGACATGCAAGAGATCTTTAAGCCTTATCTAAAAAAATTTATGAGAATCTTTTTGGATGACTTGAGTGTGTTTGGGAAAATAATGATGCATCTGATGCACTTTTGGCTCATCCTAACATGCTATCGAGAGGTAAGCTTAATTTTAGATCCTTTAAAATGTGTGTTTGCTATTAAAGGAGGGATTTTACTAGGCCACATTATTTCTCAAGATAGAATTGTTGTTGACCCAACCAAGATGGCAACAATCATGTAAGTTGCATTGCCAAATTCACCATCTACACTTAGATTCTTGGGACTAATCCGGTGCCTGTCAAGATTGTGGAAGAGAAGGAAGGAGTCTCACTTGTAGCTTTCTTGCTTGCACAATGGGGGAATACACACAAGGGAGGAGGCTGAAAAATAGTTTTCCTCTTCTTAGTTGTGTAAGCCAAAAGAACTCAAGTACAAAGAAATAGAAGAACCCTATATATGGGTCTCAAACCAAACTCAACTAACTAAGGTGGCAGACTAACTAAGCCACGAACTAGAGTAGATAAGGATAGCTATCATCTAGCTATTATTCATGGGCGGTGTACCAACCGCATCTGCAATTGACAAGTCGGTGACATAAATGCACAACGGTCACCCTGGCATATCATGAGTGGAGCTCGATATCTCAATAGTGGCATGGTCACCACTTGTGACTTTTAGCACACTTAGCCATCCCCTTAAAAATTTTGGCAATGTGGTGAAACCTATTTTTTAATGGAATCAAGAGGTAGACTTAGCATTTCATAACCCTGTACAAGACATAAGTTCTAATAGTCACTTACGTTGATCGATAACCCAGCCTTCTTTCCAACAAGTACAAAAGCATTGGTCTTTCCTTTGACTTAGGGTTTCCTAATTCCTTAAGCTCTTCATTTTCCCTAGAGTTGTTGTTGCATCTAGCCCAACCCCGAATAGGATTGATAAACATAGTAACTATCGAACGGATCTCAAGGTATCTTAGTTTTAATCCTTATGATCATTGTTTGTGTTAACCCTTAATTGATAGACGAAGAACACGTAAGAACAATAATGATATTGAGTAAGATAAGTATCAAAGAGTATGACATGACTTTATAAACTAGATAAGTCATGAGATAACTTGGCAAAAAACCACCAAATGAAGTCATTTTGAAGAAGAAAATACATTTTTTAAAAAAATAGGTCAAAAATCACAACTTTTTTTACGTCTACAGGGTAAGAAAGCATTTTAAAATCATCCTCATGCCACCATCCAATAGGTAGGCAATCAAAATGTATTTTTTATCAAGCTTACTTGGCTCTTGACAAGTAGCCAAAAGATTGAGTCAACTGAATGCTCCCTCTCATGCCTGTAAATACACCCCCTCTCTTTCACAAGGAAAGCAAGAAAGTAGACCTCCTGATGATGGAAAAATTTATCTACTTCTCTTTTCCATTGTAGCTTGAGCCTTGAAGGAGGAAAATACCCCTTCTCTACCTCATTTCTATTCTCTCTATCCCTTGTTACGCCTTCCTTCCATACACTCAGATCCCTAAGAAAAATGCTAAATTTTTCTAGAGAACCACCAACTCTCCCTAAACTACCACGTCAATTTCGCGTGACATCCATGGCTCCATGAGGTCACAAAAATTCAAAAAGCCCATTTGAAGCAAGGGAAGCAAAGAACACAACCAATGGAGAAAATGACACGGTAGGAATTGGTGAAACCCCAGTTACAACAAGCCTAAGAGAGGTAACATCTCCTCGATTTGGAAAAAGATAATGTTTTATAAGTTTATTGATATATTTGGCTTTAAACGATTACAAACACATTCTAAAGAAAATGCATATAAACTGCCGCTTAGAAAAATAGCCTAAGTAATATAATAATTAACTATTTAGTGAAAAGACTCTTTCACTTGAAAAAGGATTATATGTTTGCCATTAAGAAAATATCTTCATTATGGTTTATTTCGTGATATTTATTGTTATTTCATTAATGATGTATG
Source organism: Lygodium microphyllum (assembly GCF_053477565.2). NCBI lineage: Eukaryota > Viridiplantae > Streptophyta > Polypodiopsida > Schizaeales > Lygodiaceae > Lygodium > Lygodium microphyllum. The sequence continues at coordinate 126,939,807 of NC_141154.1, forward strand.
TGATTATAATAACAGGAAAAATATAGATCGTGTCAGGGAAATAAATATTTTATCATTTTTCCCTAAAAGTGACTATATCTATTTCATTTTTCTAATGATAAGCAAATGCATATGAGTTATATAATAATTTATAGAAAATAATTTAGATAATATCATAAAATAATCAACGCATTAAATCAATAGAAATTTGTATAGGAAGATATATACTAGCTACGCATAAATTAGGTGCATAGTAATATAATTCAATGTCTAAAAGATGAAAGAAAAATTATAATTATGATTTTTGCATTGCCTACAATAAAGTTTTCAAGAAAACAATTAGCATTGCACTTAGGACATAGCTAAATGAAAATTATTCTTTTTAGATAATGTTAAAAGTTTGGTACATCATCAATTAAACCATAGAATATGAGTAGGATAAAATAAAAAAATATTTTTCTTATTGAAAACACGTGCAATGTTAATATTAATTATTATATTAGCAAAAGCGTCAATATCATGAGTTGACCCACGTATGAGTCAACGAGAAAACCCAACCTAAAATATCGAGAATGTTGAAGCAAAAACAACTATGAAATACTCGACAACCCTAAAACTATCAATATCAAGAAATTAAATAAATATTGAAAGCCGTAGGACTTGTTGGACATTGATAAGAATTTGTCGATACAAATTCTAAAAGTCTTAATAGACTTGGAAAGGCATTTGAAATCCTACTAAGTGCAGGTTAGGGCAGATCAACGCATGAATTGCCTGCCATAGGTATCAATGCCCATATTATCTTTAAGGGCAAAAATACCAAATTTTTCATAAGGATAAAATAGACTTCAGATTCACAAAATAACTTGCGATTTGCGAAAAAGAGTTGCAAGCAGGAAGCCAAACCCTAAGAATAAGGTGGAACCTTAAAAGAGAAACCCTAGATTTGGGTGGGGCTACTTTCTATGCTAAAAACACTTTCTATTGTTCCTTTTGATTTATGCATGCATAAATGGTTGCACAGGATTTATTGATTATGCTTGTATCAGTTAGATCTGATTGTAAATATATAATACAGATAATAAGAGGAAAGTTCGTGATATGCCTCCCCCACGACCAAACACAGAGTCCTGCTCCAAGGGGGATTTTTTTGTACCACTGCGAGGAGCCAGCCCTGACGGTGAGAGGTCACTCGGGGAGGAATCTGTTAGGCAAGAGGAGGCGGGAAGCCAAGGGGACTCTGGCTGTAAATCTATCGGTCGCTCCTAGGAACTGCCTGACCCTTATACGAATCAAGATGGGATCCAAGAGTCCCCGATACTAGTGAAGGGACAAAAATCTTGGAGGGCTTCTTTTCTTCTGTATAGACAGAAGGGATTTTTCGGTGAATGGAGGTTTATCTTCTACATAGGCAGAAGGGAAAAATCGTTGTAAATAACTTTGTGAAATAATATATATATATATATTACCAAAAGACTCTTTTCTCTATCTTTGTGTTGTGCTATAAAATTACGTGAAGGAACTTGTGATAACAGGTTAATTAACGAAGTTGCTTTCATATGTCATAACTTAATGTGATAGATAATTAGAAAACTAAAGAAAACCATTTGTGGGAACCGCATGGGCAAGATCCAGATCCGTCTTATGGATGGGTGGTCCTGGTAAGCTGGGAGCTTCTCTCAAGAGATTGAACAAAATGTTAATTAGGAAAATTCAAGTAGAGTTGAGCGTTGACTTACCTAGGGTCATGTCTTAAAACCTTGATCAGTAATTATCTTAGGGGAAAGGTGTGGTGGCTTTGCCAGAACTCCATTAAGGTTCCTTGAATCCTAACCGGTTGTTGGAAAAAAGTGTTGCACTCCATGAACCAAGGGTAACTACGATTGCTCCAATCGTATGAGAAGCCCTTGTGGGACATCTCGATGGAGCTAACTGATGCATTGAGACCTCAGTTTTCAAATTAGGACCATGAACTTGTAGGTTGGTCCTCCTGGTGGCAACCAATACTTTCCATTACAAGGTGGACTCTAGGAAACCTAGATGATAGATCTTGTGCATTCTTGTGAGTGCCGGGCAAAGCCGTCTAGGATAGTTCTCGATAGACCACTAAAATGTGCTGCCATGGAATTGTTAGGTAGGCACGTGACACGTGGTAATAGAGCATAATTGAAATTAAAAATATCTATGGCTTTTAAGACCAACTATTCTAAGTAATAATCAGCCTGCTAATTGTTAAGGAATAAACTTTGGCAGAATAATGAAGCCTGGAACCAGTTCCTTTTTTTTCAAGCAATGTACACATCTGTGCTAAACTCCAGATGACAAGTGGAGAAGAGAAATGATGAGGATACTTGATCGCTTATACGATCCATCCCCTATGAATCACGAAATAAGATGGTTATGGGATGAGCTTTACTGTTACATCAAGGCTGATCGATTCTTCAACATGCACTCTAATTTGAAACGCCTTGAATGAATGGAAAATTTAAAAGTAGTTAAGGCCGTTATCTTTTGTCCATTCAAAAGGAATCCACTTACGATTACCAGTGGTCGGCAAATATGTCTAGACAGTTATGTCTCTGACAAGGTACTGAAGGTAATCCCAATCGGGCAAGATTATAATCCAAGGATATTGCAAGTATCGAGATTACTGTATCCATGGTTTTCTAGATTTTCCATTTCCACAATATGGGTTTCTGTATATAGATAGCAATTGGCCTACTTTTTTCTACATAAATGTAATTGATATTCATCCCTGAAAAAGAAACATATAATGATATCATGTTTTGGAAATTGTACATAGCATCCAACCTATCCTATCGATGATGATGTATCTCTACTTGTAAACAGCTGCCATTTGTAAATATCCCTTACTTGTAAAAATCATAGCATATGGCTACTGATAATAAAAGATAATAGTGGCTAGATTCCGTAAAAATATTGTGCTCTTTGGCCCATCATTGTTTTATAAAACTAGTAAGGTATGTTAATGTGAAAATTAAGTTGAAAAGTTTAAGTGCTAAAATAATTCGTGAAACTTATGATAACCCGGGGTAATACATCTATCACTAGTCCAAATAAAATTCAGGAGAAGAAGTGTCTCCTTAAGCAGGTTAAGCCATTGGAATTCGATGGCAAGGGCAAAGACATTGAAACCGAGGTAGAGGTTTAGATTGAGACCATGGAGGACTACTTTACTACCATGGGAACTACCCCTGCTAATCAAGCTATGATCGTGGAGTTGAAATTAACCAATTAAGCACGCCTATGGTGGAAACAGTGGTGTAAAGACCAGGAACTTGTTGAGATAGCTATTACCTCGAAAAAGCTGAAAGAAGTTGTGCGTGGTCAATATTTTCCACTAGCTTATCACACACTAAAAATGAATGAGTCCTTTAACTTAAGAGATCTGGAAATGATCCTAGAGGCATACTACTCAAAGTTTATCTCACTGCTTAAATATGCGCCTTCCATGACTATTGCTCAGTAGGTGTCTAAGTTTTGCCATGGATTGAATGATCCTCTAAACAGATGCCTTGAATCTATGCACCCAACTGATCTGCAAGATGATTTGATTCACACAGCACCTCTTGTTCAAGAGATTCAATCAAAGCCAAGGAATAATTGGCTCTGGAATCAAAACAAAGGGATTTTATGGGGCTATGTTAAGCAAGCCCAAGGTCAGCGTCCATTTGGTCAAGGAAAGAGGGCCAAAACAAATGCAATCGAGAACTTCATACCTATGAGAAGTAATTCAGGAGCACTTAGGTGTTTCCACTATAATGAGCCATGCCACTTTAAAAGAAAATGCCCAAAGCTTGGCCAAATTCCTCGCCAAGGATAGTACACAGGTCAGAACCAAGCTTCAATTACAAAAGGAAAAGCATTTGCTGTAATTCTTGAAGAGCTTGAAGAAGAGGAAAACCCAACTATGGAAGCCGATATGGAGAAGTTATCAACTCACACCACCCTCCATAAGAAAGGTCCAAATCACCAGTTTTTGATGATTCAAACACCAGCAAAATATTAGGGTAAGTCCTTTAAAATTCTGATTGAATGTGGAAGCACACACTCGTTTATGTCACCAAAGTGTACCAAGAAATTAGGTATAAACACAATACATGCATCTAGGTTTCTTGTGGAACTTGCCAATGAAAAAGAAATTATGTCTACTCAGCAAATTACAAAGTGACGTTTAGCCTGAGAAGCGATCTCTCTGAAATGGGATTTAGGATCATGAATTTATGGGCCTACGAATGTCTATTGGGTATGGACCAAAGATGCATATATTCAGTGTAGAAAAGGCCAGGTTGCTTTTCAAAACCTAAAGGGGGAAACAATGATGACCCAAAGTGAGGCAGGAAAGCCTAAGGTTCAACTAGCCAAATCATCTCACACAAGAAAAGGGTTAAGAAAAGGATTGCTTGTGTATCTCATTATATTAAATAAGGTTGAGAAAAATAAACAAGATGAGGGAGAGCCATATTGGCTAAAGGAATATGATGACATCTTCCCAAAAGAGCAGACTGAATTACCACCTCGAGGAGAAGTCAATCACGAGATTAGACTTGAACCAGGAGCCACTCCAATCGTTAAGAGTTTGTATAAAATGTCTATTCCTAAAGCAATTGAGCTGAAAGAGTAACTCAACCAGATATCAGATCAAGGATACATCAAACCTAATAATTCGCCATGGGGATCCCTGGTACTGTTTCAAAAGAAAAAGGACGGAACTCTCCACCTTTGCATTGATTACCGAGGTCTAAACTAGGTAACAATCAAGAATAAGTATCTGATCCCAAGAATAGATGAGCTACTTGATAGGTTGTAAGGGGCGAAAATCTTTTCCAAGTTTGATCTCTAATTTGGTTATTACCAAATAAGGATCAAAGAAGAAGATATCCCCAAAACTTCCTTCAATACCAAATATGGTCATTTTGAATTCCTTATAATGTCTTTTGGTCTAATTAATGCCCCTACTACATTTAATAGATTAATCCAAGACATTTTTTGGCCTTATCTTGATGAGTTTGTGTCCTAGTCTTCTTTGATGACATCCTAACATACTCCAAGAGAGACGAAGACCATGAGCTGCAATTGTGCATTGTGTTGGACACAATGAGGAGCTCTATGTGAAGAAAAAGAAGTGTGTTTTTTTCAAAAGACAGATGGAATATATCGAGTTCATAGTATCTGGTAAAGAAATCTCTGTAGACCCAGCCAAAGTTAGAGATGTTCAAGAGTGGCAACCTCCAATGACAGTAAGAAAGTGAGAAGTTTTTTAGGGCTGACTGGATGGGATAGAATTTTCATTAAAAAATTACACCCTAATAGCCACACCTCTCACTGATTTGCTGAAAAAACAAGCTGCCATTGTATGGACGCCCATTGAGCAGGCCATTTTTGAGCTGCTCAAGATAAGTTTGGTAACATCACCCATTTTAAAGCTACCTAATCTAAGTCAAGAGTTTGAGGTCATATAACAGATGCAAGTTCTCTTGCACTGGGTTATGTGCTTATACAGCAAGGTCATCCGATAGCCTATTCCTCCAGGAAACTGAAAATCCATGAGAGGAATTATGCCACCCATGATCTCGAGCTATTAGTTGTGATCCATGCTCTCAAATTGTGGAGACACTATCTACTTGGAAGCAAGTTTACTTTGGTCACTGACCACAAAAGTCTCAGGCAGTGTCGGTGGATTGAAGTCTTGCAAGAATTTGATTTTGAAATCAAGTTCACACCTAGAAAAGAGAATGTGATTGCTGATGCATTAAGTCGTAAATCTTTTCTAAATGTACTTATCATGGAAGAGCCATCTAAAGGAGAGACTTTAGCTACCATGATATCAATGCCTATAGCAATCCAATCATTGAGCTAGCCAAAGAAGAGGCAAACAAGGATCCTAAGTATCAGCTAATTCTTAGGGAAATCCTAGTTAAGGACGTTGATCCTAAGCTCAGAGTCAAATACCAAAATTTCACTGTGAATGATGGACTTGTCTATTTTAGGACAAAGCTGTGCATTCCCTTTATTCAAGTGCTGAAAAAGAAGATATTATGGGAAGCCCATGACTCCCCGTTCTTAGAACACCCTAGCTATGCAAAAACTCTTAATGCAGTCAAGAAAAGTTACTACTGGGAAAGACTAAAGAATGATGTACTCAAATATGTTACTGAATGCCTAAGTTGCCAATGGGTGAAATGAGCGTGTCAAAATGCCAGGCAAGCTTTAGTCACTTGACATTCCACAAATGAAATGGGAGTTTATCAATATGGATTTTGTAGTTGGCTTACCTTCTGTTCAAGGAGGGTATAATTCAATCATGGTGATTGTGGATATGTTGATAAAGGTCATTCATCTTATCCCAGTCAAGACCAACTACAAAGCTTCAGATATTGCATGACTATTTGTGAAAGAAATATTTAGGCTTCATGGATTTCCTAAACAAATCATTAGGGATCGTGACTCTCTATTTACGTCACATTTCTGGACAAGCCTATTGAAGCAATTGGAACCCAATTTTTCTTTAGCACAACTTACCATCAAGGTCAAATAGAGAAGGTTAATCAGGTCATTGAAGAAATACTGAGAGCTTACTGTTCGAGAGAACTGAAAAGGTGGATACAATATTTGCCCTTATTAGAATTTTCCTACAATTCGTCATATCACTAGAGTATTCAAATGACTCCATTTCAAGCATTGTATAGGCAAGATTGTTTGATGCCACTAAATTTCCCTGATCCAACCCTAAAGGTTGAGGCTTCTAAGAAAAATGTTAGAAGACATGGATGATCAAGTCAAAACTATCTGACAAGGCATCCAAGCTGCGAAAGATTGCTAGAAAGCTTATGCTGATCTAGGATGGCAATAGCCTATTTTCCAAGAGGGAGACATGGTTTTCATCCGTATATGCCCAAAGACGAGTTCTGTGTCATTGGAAAAGTTCAAAAAGTTGAGTCCAAGGTATTGTGGACCATACAAGGCTCTTAAATGCCTAGGAGCTAATGCCTACAAACTGCAACTTCTTGATCATGTGAAAGTCCACAATGTATTTCATGTTAGTCTTCTGAAAGCTTATGTGGCAAATCAAGATCATATTCTTGATGACCAGCAAATTGTAATGCCTAGTCAAGGAGCCCTTGAACTCTAGCCTGATGAGATCCTAGATGTAAAAGAGAAGCCTTTGAGAAATAGAACCATTAGAGAGTATTTTATCTAGTGGAAAGACTATCCTGAGGAGGATGCCACCTAGATAGAAGAGATAGCTCTAGAAAAACAGTTTCCCTAGTTCTTTTGAGATGAGGACATCTCGATTCCTCTAAGAAAGAGAGGATGTAACATTCTCGACATAACACTTCATATCAAGAAACAAATTCAGGCTTGAGATCTTTTAAAATTACTCGTCGAGCTATCACATAAGTGACCGCACATAATTTTCTTAATATTGAGTCTTGTATTAAAGCAATTCCGCAATCCGACACAAGAAGATGCCTCAATGTTCCTAGCCAACAAAAAGTAAAGATGCTGCATAAATAATATTGCGATGGCTTGATCATAATTTTTTCCGCATTATATTTAGGATTCCCAATTCCATTTAATACATCAAATATCACATTGATTTTGTAACCACAAGTGAAACTAGCCTTCCTTCTTGGAATGGGTGGTGATAACCTGATTTAAGAGTTAATTACAGCAATAAATAAATGCACATAGAATTAAATACACACTTTACCATAACATTCTTGGACAGTAGAATCCCCTATTGGCCCCAAAACTGGCGCCCCTTGCGGTATTTATTTAGCTTTCATTCAATTGGAAGGAGTACAAATTGAGATTCTTCAATCTCCTCTTGCTAACCAATTTCTCTTGCTGTCATAAATAACCAGCAAGCTTTTTGGGTCATTTGCCCCTTGATTCACTCAGGACTTCTTCTCCAATTTGACCCTTGGCTGGCCAAATGCTGCCCCAAATCAATTTGGGATGGGCTGGCTTCTAAAATCCCTTGATCATCTTCAATTATTAGCTGCTGATTTTAGTCCCTTGAGCCTTCAATCTCTGGCACGAATGTGGCTATTAAACCCTAATTTTTGCTGTAAATTAGGGTTTACTGCAGAAATTACATATGAGCCCACCAAAAATGGCTGAGATCTCCTCCGAATGGCTAGCGATTGCTGAGAATGGCTAAGCATAGCTTGAAGAAGAAAAGAGAATGCTGTGGAGAGAGAAAATTTTGAGATTTGTCGCAAAGAACTGATCAAAATCAGCTGCTACCCTGCTGTACCAACCCCAAACGGATGCACCAACAACAATAGGAGCATCAGAGATTGTGATCTTTAGGAGAAAGTGCATCAGCAGCAATTGCCAGCTTCTCAAGGTCAAGAATATGCAATATCCATCACCAATATGGTCTCCAATGGCTGAAAATGGCCCCAAAAGCTAGCAGCAACAGTCCAACACCTCTTCCCAACAGCTCCAAAATGAAAAAACGAGATTTCCCTCTCTCTTCAGCCCTATATAGCCTTTCCCCCACTTGCATGGGAAAGTTTTGCCAAGTGGCAGCTTTCTTAATCCATTTTCAGTCATTTCCAGTCATTTAATTAATTTTTAGAATTAATTAATTCTAAAAAATAATTTATCCCTTAATCCATGCACAAAAAATTGACCTTGCCCATCCAAAAATTAATTGGCTAGGCCATTTGCAACCCAAAGTGGTCTCATGCATTAGTTGACCCTTGGACAAGCATTAATCCATTAATTAATGCCTAGTCCCTAATGTTACCACTGACACTTAATGGCCAATTAATGGTCCTAGGGGCAAACTAACACCAAAATTCACCTAGAATCTAATAAGTGTAACTTGTTACAACTTTTGCCTTTGACACCCATCTTTTTCATGCCTTCAACTGTGAAAAAGTAGCTTGCACCTCACATGTGCAACACATGTGCATCTTTTAATTGTACATTTGATTAATCCTTTAATCAAATGTCAATTAAACATAAGCAAAGCATCAAATTTTCATGTCCTCGTGACAGACCGCCCCCTAGAAATCCTTGCAATCGTCCTCGATTGCACTGTAATGTGTCAAAGCAAGCAATACTACACTGGAATTTCCAAAAGGCATCATAGTCAACACAACATTGGCCGTTGCTGGCTAACTATCTCATATGTCCACCATTTGCTGAAAATTTCCAGTGAGCATAAACATAGCATAAAGCTCAACAATAGTCCAGAACTATTGCCAAAAACTCATCGGATGCATCCCAAAATCTTGTTTCTCAATAGTGCTGACTACACAACCATAGTAAAGCATAAACCAAGCTAAAACTGTGATTGAATTGTCAATGGCATTCAATACACGTGCTATTGTCCATAGAACCAGCTAAATACCACTAATACTAATGATCATAAATTGAAAACCAACACTCGGTAATCAATCTCTCATGATCATAACCTGATGTAGTACAGTTTCAAAGCTGTAGTGAAAACCATATCCATCTGCATACATACCACAATGACTAGTACACTGAATAGTGACCTCATGGCAGACATACTATTAGCACAGTACCTTGGATGCATGCTGAATACATTCGAGATCCACTATACATGAGAGCAATCCATTCCTGGAGGAGTGGAAGTGCTACCTCCCCCTTGAGTATTAGGTGGTACTCTAGGCCCTTGTCTTGTTGAACCCGAAGGAGCTCGATCGAAAGTCGACTCTAACTGAAAGGCATCAAGGTAAAGCTGCAACAACTGAGGATGGTTTGCCAAGTCATCCTCTTCCATCCATTTAGTATCCATTGGTGACAGTTGTGAAACTTCACCCAATAGCTTATGGAAACTTTACCTTTGATCTTTTCTCTTTATGTGCCAAAATCTTCTCGGATACTAATATCTCATTCAGCTCCTCTACATTGGATTGAATTTCAGTAGATACATCCTTAGGCACATCACCATAAAAAGGCCTCAACAAGCTCACATGAAAGGCATAGTGTATCCGCTAATGTAGAGGCAATTTCCATGATAGCCAACATTAAATGGAGCATTTGCATAACTAGCACTTATTCCTTGAGCCCTAAAAGCACCACGGGGTATCGATGCTTGCCTATATGCATGATTTTGCACACTAGGCATCATACCGATGCTGCCATACATTGGATTATGCATTCCATGAGCCATATCCGAGTACATTGGGTTATGCAAGCCATGCATTGGTTGCTGAAAGTTATGGGGAGGTGTGCCATACATTCCCACATTCGGTCGCTCACCCATCATAGCATGAAAATTTGTGCTACCACCAAAGTAAGCTGACTGCCCCGAATTCTCATGCAAACCTTGCTGTCCAAAAACCATAGGATTAGCACTTACATCATGAACTTGTATTTGCATTTCTTGCCCAACTGGCACCAACTACTTTTCATCATGAGCATCTTTAGGAGCATCTTGAGAAGGCTTTGGCTTGTTCTTCAATGCATCTTGATGTCCCGAAGTTTTAGAAGAGGATTTTCTCTTCTTACCCTTGTTGTCCTTCGTAGGAGTGTTCAAAAACTAAGTAAACTGAGGATCTTTTGCCAATTCAACAAAGATATTGACTACTGTCCTCATCCGATTCTTCAATGCATCATCAAATTCCATTTCCCCTTGTTGATCATCATCATCTTTCTGCATTGAGGGTCCAACATCTTGGCCTTCAACCACATTTTTAGCATGTTGTCCATTATTCATGCCTTGTCCAAGATCAGGCATTGCATTTCCTTCTTCCCCATGTGAATGTGCATTATGAGAGGTATCATTACTACTTGATTGCATCCCATTGTATGAGGACATCTTGCTGTAATTTCTCAACTAAGCACAAAGATCAACACTAGCAAAAAGCTTTGGCTTGCAATCAGGTGTCTCGGGCCCACCAAATCAAGAGCTTTGATGTATCCCAGCAATGGAACCATGAAACTAGCCTTCCTTCTTGGAATGGGTGGTGATAACCTGATTTAAGAGTTAACTACAGTAATAAATAAATACACATAGAATGAAATACACACTTTACCATAACATTCTTGGATAGTAGACTCCCCGTTGGCCCCAAAATTGGCGCCCCTTACGGTATTTATTTAGCTTTCATTCAATTGGAAGGAGCATAACTTGAGATTCTTCAATCTCCTCCTGTTAATCAATTGCTCTTGCTGTCATAAATGATAAGCAAGCCTTTTGGGTCATTTGCCCCTTGATTCACCCAGGACTTCTTCTCCAATTTGACCCTTAGCTAGCCAAATGCTTCCCCAAATCAATTTGGGATGGGCTGGCTCCTGAAATCCCTTGATAATCTTCAATTATCAACTGTTGATTTCAATCCCTTAAGCCTTCAATCTCTGGCATGGATCCCAAGGTGGCTGCTAAACCCTAATTTCTGCTGTAAATTAGGGTTTACTGCAGAAATTACATATCAACCCACCAAAAATGGATGAGATCTCCTTCGAATGGCTAGAAATTGCTAAGAATGGCTAAGCATAGACTGAAGGAGAAGAGAGAATGTTGTAGAGAGAGAAAATTTTGAGATTTGTCGCAAAGAATTGATCAAAATCAGCTATTGCTGCCCTGCTATACCAACCCCAAACGGATGCACCAACAATAATAGGAACATCAGAGACTGTGATCTTCAGGAGAAAGTGCATTAGCAGCAATTGCCAGCTTCCCAAGGTCAAGAATATGCAATCTCCATCACCAAAATGGTCTCCAATGGCTGGGAAATGGCCCCAAAAGCTGCAGCAACAGTCCAACACCTCTTCCTAATAGCTCCAAAATGAAAAAACGAGATTTCCCTCTCTCTTTAGCCCTATATAGCCTTTCCCCCACTTGCATGGGAAAGTTTTGCCAAGTGGCAGCCTTCTTAATCCATTTTCAGTCATTTTCAGTCATTTAATTAAAATTCAAAATTAATTAATTCTAAAAATTAATTCAGCCCTTAATCCATGACCAAAAAATTGACCTTGCCTATCCAAAAATTAATTGGCTAGGCCATTTGCAACCCAAAGTGGTCCCATGCATTAATTGACCCTTGGACAAGCATTAATCTATTAATTAATGCCTAGTCCCTAGTGTCACCAACTGACACTTAATGGCCAATTAATGGTCCTAGGGGCAAACCGACACCAAAATTCACCTAGAATCTAACAAGTGTAACTTGTTACAACTTTTGCCTTTGACACCCATCTTTTTCACGCCTTCAACTGTGAAAAAGTAGCTTGCACCTCACATGTGCAACACATGTGTATCTTTTAATTGCACATTTGATTAATTCTTTAATCAAATGTCAATTAAACATAAGTAAAGCATCAAATTTTCACATCCTCATGAATACAAGACAATTTGCAAAATCCTTAATTGGTAGACGAAGAAAGCACAAGAACAAGCATGATATTGAGTAAGTTAAGTATCAAAGAATATGATATGACTTTATACACTAGATAAGTCATGAGGTAACTTGGCCAAAAACCACCATATGAAGTCGTTTTGAAGAAAAAAATAGTTTTTTAAAAATAGGCAGAAAATCATGACGTTTTTGACACCTAGAGAGAGAGAAAGCATTTTAAAATCATCCTCATGCCACCATCCAGCAGGTAGGCAATCAAAATGCATTTTTCATAAAGCTTACTTGGCTCTTGACAAGTAGCCAAAAGAATGAGTCGACTACATGCTTCCCCTTATGCCTATAAATACACCCCCTCTCCTTCACAAAGAAAGCAAGAAGGAAGACCTCCTGATGATGGAAAAATTCCTCTACTTCTCTTTTCCATTGTAGCTTGAGCCTTGAAGGAGGAAAATACCCCTCCTCTACCTCATTTCTATTCTCTCTACCCCCTATTATGCCTTCCTCCCATACGACTAGATCGCTAAGCAAAACACTGGAAACTTTTATCTGGAAAACCATCAACTCTCCCTGAACTACCACGTCAATTTCACCTCACATCCATGGCTCCACGAGGTCGCAAAAATTCAGAAAGCCCATTTGAAGCAAGAGAAGCAAAGAATATGACCAATGAAGAAAATGACACAGTAGAAATTAGTAAAACCTCCATTACATCAAACCTAAGAGAGGTAAGATCTTGTTGATTTGGAAAAAAATAATTTTTTATAAGCTTATTGCTATATTTGGCTTTAAATGACTACAAATGCATTCTAAAGAAAATACATATGAATTGTCGCTTAGAAAAATAGCCTAAGTAATATAATAATTAACTATTTAGTGAAAAGACTCTTTCACTTAGAAAATGATTATATGCATGTCGTTTAGACAATATCTTAATTATGGTTTATTTCATGATATTTGTTATTATTTCATTAATGACACGTGATTATAATAACAGACAAAATGTAGATTGTGTTAGGGAAGGAAATATTTTATGATTTTTTCTTGAAAGTGACTATCTCTATTTTATTTTACTAATGATAAATATATGCATATGAGTTTTATAATAATTTATAGAACATTATTTAGATAATATCATGAAATAATCAATATAATTCAATGTCTGAAAGATGAAAGAAAAAGTACACTTATGATTTTTGCATTGCCTATAATATAGTTTTCATAAAAACAATCAGCATTGCACTTAAGACATAGCTAAATAAAAATTGTTATTTCTAGATAACGTTGAAAGTTCGGAAAATGGTTAGGAATCATCAATTAAACCATAGAATATGAGTAGAATAAAATAAAATTTACTTTTCTTGCTGAAAATACATGCAATGTTAATATTAATTATTATATTAGCGAGATCTTCAATATCATGAGTTGACTCACGTATGAGTTAGCGAGAAAACCCAACCTAAAATATTGAAAATGTTGAAGCAAAAACAACTATGAAATACTCGACAACCCTCAAACTATCAATATCAAGACATTAAATAAATATTGGAAGTCCGTAGGACTTGTTGGACATTGATAAAAATTTGTCGATACAAATTCTAAAAGTCTAAACAGACTTGGAAAAGCATTTGAAATCCTGCTAAGTGTGGGTTAGGGCAAGTCAGCGCGTAAATTGCCTGCCATAGGTATAAATGCCCATATCATCTTTTAGGGCAAAAATACCAAATTTTTCATAATGATAAAATAGAATTTAGATTCACATAATAACTTGCGAATTGCGAAAAAGAGTTGCAAGTAGGAAGCCAAACCCTAAGAATAAGGTGGGACCTTAAAAGAGAAACCCTAGATTTGGTGGGGCTACTTCCTATGCTAAAAACACTTTCTGTTGTTCCTTTTGATTTGTGCATGCATTAATGGTTGCACAGGAAAGATTGATTGTGCTTTTAGCAATTAGATCTGATTGTGAATATATAATCAAGATAATAATAGGAAAGATTGTGCTATGCCTCCCCCACGGCTAGACGCAGAGCCCTGCTCCAAGGGGGATTGTTTTGTACTACCGCAAGGAGCTTTGGACCGACCCCAATGATGAGATGTCACTCAGTGAGGAATCCATTAGGCAAGAGGAGGTGGGAGTGCCAAGGGGGCTCACGTCATAAATCTCTCATCGCTCCTAGGAACTACCTGACCCTCATACGAATGAGGATGGGATCCTGGAGTCCCTGATACTAGTGAAGGAACAAAAATCGTTGAGGATTTCTTTTCTTCTGCATAGAGTGAAGGAATTTTTTGGTGAATGGAGGTTTATCTTCTGTGTAGGCAGAAGGGGAAAATCACTGTAAATAACTTCATGAAATAATAAATAAATGTATTTTGCCAAAAGATTATTTTCTTTGTCTTTCTGTTGTGCTGTAAAATTATGTAAAGAAACCTGTGATAACAGGTTAATTAATGAAGTTGCTTTCATATGTCATAACTTAATGTGATAGGTAATTAGAAAAATAAAGAAAACTATTTTTGGGAAGCATATGGGCGAGATTCCTGATAGATTTGTCCTATGGATGGGTGGTCCCGATAAGCTGGGAGGTTCTCTCAAGAGATTGAACAAAACGTTAATTAGGAAAAATTAGGTAGAGTTGAGCATTGACTTACCTAGGGTCAGGACCTTGATCAGTAATTAGCTTAGGGGAAAGGTGTGGCGGCTATGCCAGAACTCCATTAAGGTTCCTTGAATCCTAACCAGTTGCTTGAAAAAAGAATTGCACTCCATGAACCAAGGGTAACTACGATCGCTCCATTTGGATGAGAAGCCCTTGTGGAACACCTCTAATGGAGCTAAGTAATGCATCAAGACCTCAGTTGTCAAATTAGGATCCTGAGCTTGCAGGATGATCCTTGTGGGGACGACTGTTACCTTCTGCTCTACAGGGTGGACTTTGGGAAACCTAGAAAATAGACCCTCTACATTCTCGCGAGTGCCAGGTGAAGTCATCTAGGATAGTTCCCCGATGGACCACTAAAATATGCTGCCAGGGAATTGTTAAGTAGGCATGTGACAGATAATTTGAATATGGAAGGAGAGGCCGAACCCATTAAGAAGAGTTTCAAGAAATTTTTTCTTAGGATCATATGGACATGAAAGGATTTGATCTAGCTATGTGTCAACATAGGATAAATTGAAAGAAAGATGCTAAGTCAATCATTCAAAAAAGGTATAGAAATGAACCTTAGCTATGCCAAACAAGTCAAATAAGAAATTGGAAAGCTTTTGAGAGTTGGGTTCATCAAAATATTCAATGAAGTTACTTGGTTATCCCTTATAGTGGTGGTTCCCAAGAAGAATGGGAAGATCAAAGTCTGTGTGGATTACAGGAAATTAAATGGAGCTACCATTACTAATCCCTTCCTAATTCCTTTTATCAACTCTCTCCTTGATGATGTGACAGGCCACAAAATGTACAGTTTTTGGATGGATTTTTAGGATACAATCAAATTAGGATGTACATGAAAGATATGGATAAGATAGCATTTATCACTGAGAGTGGGGAGCATATGTTAGCACAATCATGAACTTTGGACTAAAGAATGGTCCTGCTAAGTTTCAAGGTGTTGCTCATAAGACATTTGAGCCGCCATATCTAACAACTTTTATGAGGCTATTTATTGATGATTTATGTATTTTTGGTAGTAGTAGAGAGCATTTAAAACATCTTAGGTTATGTTTTGAGAGATGCAAAAGATTTGGCATGTCCTTGAACCCTTTCAAGTTCATGTTTGTGGGAAAAAGGGGTGTGCTTTTAGGCCACGTCTTGTCTAAAGAAGGGATGAGCATATATCTAAGAAAGATTATAGCTTTTCAAAAAGCTAAGGCTCCAGCATTATGAGGTTTTTGCAGCAACAACTGAAGTGGCATAGTAGGTATTTAAGGTACCTCTCATATATTTGTTCTCCTCTTACAACTTTAACTAAGAAAGGGATGCAGCTTATTTGGAGGGAAGATCAAGAGAGAGCCTTCAATATTCTCAAGAAGATATTGGTTGTAGCTCCAATACTACAACCTCCAACATGGGATTTACCTTTACTTTTTTATGCTTATGACCTAGTTGTGGAAGCTATACTTATGCAAGATAAGATACCCAACTGGTATAGACCAATCTATTATGCAAGTAGGAGATTGAGTGCTGCTAAAAAGAATTATTCACTTACAAAAAGAGAAGCACTTGGGATGGTTTTTTTTGTGCAAAAGTTTAAGCATTATTTGTTAGGAAAATGTAATATCTCCATACAAATAAAAATTAGTAGTAAAGCTAGTTAGTCAATTTATAAGTTAGAAAAGTTAGTTATTCTATAAGTTAGTAAGGTTAGTTATGAGCTAGTTAGTTAGTTATTAGGTTATACATTAGTAAGATTTATAGTTATTAAGTCAATAATTAAGTAAGGTTACTGACTAAAGTAAAATAACTAACATTAATTAAAAAATAATGTTAAAAATTAATGCTAAAAAAATAACATTATAAATTAACAAAGGGGGTTCATCAAGCGGTTGTAAAGGGCGCCCCCCAATCATCATCATCGTTGTCATCACCATTGTCATAAAAATCCCCTTTACCCCCAAAATAGGCATCGACCAGCAACATGACTTCCCCCCCCCCTTTTTTCAAAAAAACTAAATAAAATTAATAAAAGACAAAGAAGCTCCCTACTCTCAGTGGAGGAGCTATCTTTACACAAAGATGGCAGAAAGAGAGGGAAAAGGAGAGGCAACATGCACTCCCTTCTGCCTATATAGAGGTATGCCCTCTATTCAATTTGAAAGAGGCACAAGGAGATCCCAAAAGGCTGTGAGAGAGAGGTAAGAGAGAGAAGTAGAAGAATACCCCCGAGAGGTTGCAAGAGGGAGCTAGAGAGAGAGAGAGAGAGGGGCTGCGAGATATCGAATTAGAGAAAGGGTTAGAGAGGAAAAGAATTAACTCAACCTCCCCCTGTCTCGGTCTTCATCTCGGCAATCGTCTCTCGTGCTCTCCCATCCCTAATTCATTCCTCCTTTATCTCTTGAACCCGCTCATGGACGATGGCTCCAAATCAACGAGGCGCAAAGACCATGAGAACCATTGCAACGAATCAAAATACAAGTATTGCTAGAGACACGGGAGTGCCCGAGGTTGCCAGAGTTGCCTCTACCAATGGAACATCGGATGTGGCAAACGTAAGTGCAAGCAAAGGCAAATTCCTAATGTCACCGTGCCAAACCAGGTCGTTCACAACTTAGAAATAAGCTATTATTTTCATAGTGTCACATAAAATATTAAGCTTTTTGTGTAAATTTTACATAAAATGTTAGCTTTTGCATTAAATGGTACAAGAACTACTTGTTAGATTACATGGACATCATCCATATAAAAATTAAGTACATAAAATATTAGCTTTTATATTTACATTTACGCGAACTAAATGTTTCATCTAGAGAGCATATTAATACATGTATAAATGGTCAACTGCTACCTATGATTTGTAGTTAGATTAATCAAGATTATAATTCGTAGAATCATGATGGAAATAGTTGCAAGAGGTTATTACACGAAATGAGTAAAGGACTTTATGCACACTCAAGATTAGTAAATTAACTTCATATACTTATTGCCAAATGCGACAATGGTTAAGAGTTGATTAATGCTTAAAAAGTGAAAGTCTATTTAAAGGTCTTGTAAATCATCTCATTAAATTATTATCACAATATTTTTTTTGAGTACCAAGTAAAAAATTTGCTTATGTTGGGTAAGTTAGCCCGAAACGGGAAATTCATGTCTTGCTTGACAAAGTTGGAAGGATTGTACTCAACACTTCTTTATGGGGAGGAGAATCCTCGTTAGAATGTAAGGTTACCTTAGGTTAAGGATCTACCTTAGCTATGTGAAGCTGTGAGTTGCACAATGGTGTGATTGTCATTGCATCATTGATATATGTCTGAAAGGATTGTTTGTGTTTGCTAGAATCTAGATCCCTGATTAAAAACATTAACAAACAAGATAAAAAGAAAGATCATGCTAGGCTACCCCCAAGCTAGCTGTGAGACCCTACTCTAAGGAGGCATTAGGGCCAAAAACACTTCCAAAAATGCACTTTTGTTAATCACGGGATTAAGAAATAGGCCAAAGAGAGTTTGCCACGTGTGCAAGAATATGATATTCTTGTCTCCTCTTTTTTAGAGATAGTGAAGTCCATTTCGTGATTCTCTCTTCTTTTTTAGCCAATATCCCTAAATTCTGACATGTTTTGGAGTCCCAAAGTCATTATTTACTCACAAATCTGACAAAATACGTGACAAAGATTTGATGAAATTAATAATGAGTTTTTTGAAAGTCGGGAGATCTCTCAATATTCTTTTTGGTGCCCAATACATACTCATTTGTGTTCTTGGTGCTACTTTTTAGTTCATTCACCCCTCTTTGAGCTTCTTTCTCTGCGCTTTCATTCTTTTCATGGCTTCCTCTAGGCACCCTTCTCGTTTAATACACTCTTGCACAGTCTATAGCCAGGGAGCAGATGGAAATTGGGAGCCCAAAACCTTTACTGTAAATGATTGGGTTACCATGCTGCCATCTTGCAAGGGCTCTCATAAGGTGAAAAGAAGAAAACGAGATGATATAAAACATCACTGGAAGGGGTGTATCATTGCCCTCAAAATTATGCCCAAAGGGTGGTTTGTCAAGGTGCAACATGTTTACATGGCCAAGGATATGCACTTGCCTCCAAACGAACGTGTTCCCCAACAAACACATTGTAAGTTATTAGTTAAATAATGTATGTAATTCTTTTCCATTTAGGCAAGTACTAACAACCAATTCGTCATTGCAGATATCTTTCCGTCAACAAGTATTGAATGGCAACCTGTGGAAAGCCTAAGTGGGACTTTCCATGCCATTCATAAGGTATTGGCAGACATTATTTATGCCGATCAAACTGTGTCTTTTTTTAGTGAATGCAAGGTTTTTATATATTATGCACAGTATGTGGTTCCCTCTAAAGAGGATAGGTATGGGAATATCGAAGATTTGCCATTGCCAAGCCTTTCATCTCTAAACTGGGAGATTCCTAACAAGGTAATGGTGCAGAGTTTCAAATTCAAAATATCTCAGGATATTCAAAAGTCCATGACAGTTGGAAGGATCTCAAGAATAATACGTTTATCATGGTTTGTACCCCTCCTTATCTTCGTGGCTTGCTTCAAAATAGCAAATTTACAAAGAACGAAGGTATCCTGGCTAAGTAGAAACTTTTCGGAAGAGGATTTGGACAACACTATAGGGACGCTTTGGAAATCTAGAGAGTGCGACCATAAGGGTGATATCTTGAGGTGCAATGCATGCCCTCGCCAAACTCTTACTTTGGGATTTGATTACAGGAGATACAAACTAAGATTGGGTATTTGGGTTCCCTTGGATTCCGATACAGATTGCACACCATATAAACTTGCGGTGCACGTTTTGCCACATGAAGAAGTAAAGAAGGTGAATGTTACTTCCAATTGGAGTCTGAAAGATGTGAGGGATACCTTGGAATTTCTAAACAATACATCCCCTAGATATAGGTTCAAAGTGAATGGCGTAACAATTGGTAAAAGAGCCGAGCGCTCTTTCTCTTGTACAAGTTGTTTGTCTCCCACAATTGTGAGTTTTGAGCCTTGAGAATGAAAAATTTGTAGGAATTTATCTTAATTGGCTGTCCTTAAGGTATTTCTTAGTGGGAGCTCATAAGCTATCATGAAGCAAGTTGCCTTTCGAATGTATAGAAACAAATGTAAATTACATTGGATTTATAAGTGAAAAAGTTCATTACATCATGAGGTACAAAAATGTCATATAAATGTACAAAGGCAAAATAATAAGGCTTGTGTATGCTTATGTTTGCTCTTTTGATTCTTTATCTGTTGCCTTCTCCTTTGTTGGCTTTGTGGCTTCTTTATCGATTTCTTCAAATATGTTTTTTCTCACAGGGCCTTTCTTTGATTATTGAAAGAATTTCACCTTTACAGGTACTCTCTTTTCTTGGGGTTTAAGAGGAGATGGATCAAATTTCAGAGGAGAAAGCATTGGCATTCCTTTTTTTTTAGACTCTGCAGCAGTGGTCTTTGTGGCTGACTTACCATTACCATTGCCATTGCCATTGCCCTTGCCCTTGCCCTTGCCCTTGCCCTTGCCCTTGCCCTTGCCCTTGCCCTTGCCCTTGCCCTTGCCCATGCCATTGCCATTGCCATTTCCATTGCCCTTACCATTGCCTTTATCCTTTTCCTTGCCCTTTCCCTTGCTTGTTCCCTTGGCCATTGAAGTTTTGGGAGAAAGAGGGGAGTCATGATCATATGGTGTGATTGCCTTGACCAAAATCAGCTCAATGCATCTCTTACTTATCCACCAAACATACGATTCAGGATAGTCTCTACACTATAAGAATAAATGTTATAAGTTAGTGAAAAGACATCATGATAAGAGTTACACAAAAATCAAATGAAATTAACTTACATTCACTCCTTCTATTTGTAACAACTTTGAATCCACTGTTCAGCAAACATTTGATATAACTCTCCATCCACAAGAATGCACATCGCTTTGCAATGGAACTTCTTGTAGAAGAAACATATAAGGCTTTTGAGGATCCGCAAGATCCTCGTATGTAGTATCCAAAAATGTAGAAACAAGTCTACCAGCACTACAAAAGGAAGCTTTGTAAGTTCAAAATATTTTTTGTAAATATAATCAAAGCAATTAATTTTCTTTCAACATACATTCATGCTTGGCCATGAACACCGCTGAGAGAGTTCATAAATATAATTTCTCTAGTAAGACAGTTAATATAGATAAGACTCCAATGCCCTCTGCAAATTCAAAATAGAGTGAGCAGAAGGGTAAAAGCAAATGAATATAAATTTTCCTCTACAGAAAAGAAAAATACCTTTCTACATAAGGGAAAAAGATGTGGTAATTTGTCACACTATCAAAAGTATGAAAGAATTGTGCAATATTAGACCCAAATCTTGCAAATAGTTCCACTGAGAGAAGTGGATCAACAACATATATGGCTCTACGGATATCGAGAGTGCGAGAGGAGATGAATGCCCTGCAGTCAAGAGCAAAAGCTATTTGAATCGATCAAAATCAATACAAATTACATATAAAATATACTTGAACCTATAAGCCTTACCTTATGCAACCAAAAACAACGGAGTCAGATAGTTGGACATCCCTTTTCTCCAACATGGGCTTGTCCTCGGGAGATATACTAAGGTAATCCTCCTCAGGTTCCGCAGAAACATTCACAACTATTTGCCCATACACTTTACCCATCCTCTCATTGTTGACGGGAGCAAGTGGTGCGGCTTTCCTCTTGTAAACTTCGTCTTCAATTTCCAATACCTCCTGAATTTTTTCACTCAAGATAGACTCCTGCTGGGTGGCACCCCTTATAGAGTAAAGGTGAGTTACATCCTCAACCTTTAGCTTTTTCCCTTTCCTGGACAATTTCGGGGGAATGTTAAGGATTTCAAGGGATTTTTGATCGTTGGAAGGCAAGGGCCTCAACACTTTATCGAACATGTACCTGATTCTGCTGATCATGCTGAAATCTTTATTCATAAGGGTAATTCTATGAGCATGCGTAGCAGCAATGTAAGCATCATTCATGAAATCAATAACAAAATCTTCTGCAGCCTCTTGTAGAGCATGAATTGCTGAGAGTTTCCACTTCTTATTAAGACCAGAGACAGCTACCACTCTAGACAATCTGTCAGAGATCTCTTTAACAACTCTTATGAAAGCAGCCTTTGGAATCACGTGCTCTATAGCTCTCTGGGCTTTTCTAATCTCACTGAAACACCTCTGCATGTAGAAGAACCGGGACTTCCTCTTTCTCTTTTGTGGCTTGGGAGGCTCACTGGCTTCAGTAGATGTAGGCTCAGGTGCAATTGGAGGGGATGAATCCTTCACAGGGAAAGTCTCACCCTTTGCTTCTTCAACTTCAGGAGAAGAAACATTCTCTGCACTGAAATGCTTTAACTCCATGGAAGATACTAGGCCAACACCTGGTGTAGGGGGGATCTCTGTGGCAAAATGCGCTGGGGCCTCTGATGGCCCAGCCTTAGCAATATTTGAAGAGGGTTCCTCCTCAGATTCATCAAATTGTAACTTCCTTCTACCCCCACTGTCCTTCCTATCCACATACACTTTTCTTTCAGTTTGCTTTGTCCTTGCCATACAGAGGAGAAAATAGAAGAGCCAGAAAGACAAAAATGATATAGGAATTTTCTCGAAAATCTGACAAGAACGCAGCAGGCACGATACGGCGCGAGAAGGAACAAATGAACAAGACGGATGGTCACGTTCACGTCGTATCGGAGACGAGGACACCGAGATAGAGAATCCCGATGTGACACAAGATGGATATTGCAAAGACCACCGAAGGACGCCCTCTCTCCGTATCGGGCCACCGAGGAAAGACCACCGAAATGAGGAAATCAGGAAAGAGGCAAATGCACACTCGCTCTGAATCGAGGATGGGAACCGATACAATGCAAGAGGACAGTTACACAATAGACACAACACTAGGATCGCTCAATATCGGCAAGCAAGGTGCGATAGCTCGAGAAATGTAAAGTGTACACGTAAGCAAAATAATCCCTTATATACCCTTGTCAACCATGACACGTGTCAGACATGTGTCTCGCATTGATTGTGCCTTGTATTTATCAATACACTCATTTATCAAACCATGACACGTATCAGACACGTGTCTCGCATTGATTGTGCCTCGAAAAATAATCCCTTATATACCCTTGTCAACCATGACAGTGAACTTGGCCACCATGAAATCCCATTTTCGATAGTAATGCCTCGCATTTATCAATACACTCATCTGATAAAGATAATGGCTTAATGGAATATGCGTAGTCAAGATGCAACCTGAGAAGCTTATCGATTATTCTAATATATGCATGCAAAGTACAAATATGAACATTCTTAAGAGAGATTGAAAGAATGGGATCCCAGATGTCTTCTATGTTTTTAAATTTACTCAAATCTATAGAGTCTCTATTTGGGGCTCTTCTTACTAGTCGCAAACTACTCTAATCTTTGGATCCAATACTTTCCATGCAATAAATGCAAGGATATTTTGCATTTACACCATTACATATTCCAAGCATATATTTGATAGTTTTTAAATCAGCACTCATATGCCATTCCACATTAAAATTACCAACCCCATCAACTACCAACATTTTGCCTTCACTTTGAGACTTAATGATATTTGGAATACCTGTATGGTTGAACAACCATTTCAACATTTGATGATGTTCAATTGGTACCTGGGCTACACCAATCCACCAAATCTCCATCTCGGATTGGATCTTATGCAATGGAGCTTGGCCCTCACCATTGCTATGGTCCAATGCCATGTTCATGAGGCAAATGCTAATTCTTTCCATCTTCTGTCCCTTTTGAATCTGTGCTTCATCCAACTTCAAGGAAAACTTTAGAATGCCATAACTTTCTTCTACTGTGATTTTATACATGTGAACCATTGCAATTTGCACCTTTTTTAGATCAACCCATATATTGTTAAACTCATTGTAATCAAAATTTGCCTTTTTTTTTGTTTTTCATAAGACATAGACCTTTCGATGTGAATGTAATCTCCAAAAACATGTGGAATCTTGCGATTCATGGCAATTCTTGCAGTCGAAACTGCAAGGGCTCGGGGCAAACCAAATATAGTTACCCTATTGCGTTTAAGATTTTTAAACCATAATCCAGAGATAGCACGATAACCTTTTCGACTTATACCCACAGTATCACATGTCTCTACAATTTCATTTTCTTTTACCGTGCCTTTTAAGTCCTTCACTAACTCTTTGAGAGTTGGACCTCTCAAATCTGCATTTTTGGGTGACTTAAGAATCCTCAAAATATCTTTCTTATTCATGGTTTCCTTCAAAAGTTTGATTCTTTCCTCATTCTCTCGGTTATTGATGCTTAATATGCTAGAGACATATTTCTTTGTAAGATTTAGTCTCCTTTTCTTTGCTCTCTCACACAAGTTGGTTATATTTTTTAATGGTCTCTTCCTCTCTCTAAATCCTACTGGAGTTTCTCTCAAGCGTGTTAGCTTATCCTGCAATGACTTGTTAACATTTTTTTCAAAACAACAATCTGACTTGTCAACTCTAAAATATTTGTTTGGGTAGTTTCTAGTGCTTTTTTCATTTCATGCATTTGAGCTATATATGTGTAAGATGCAGAGTATGACCTCATACAATAGCCAAGCATCCCATTGTAAGCTTCTCCAACATATCTTATATAGTCATGGACATTGAAAAAAGGAGGTGGTTTATCTATAGAAGGATCCCTGGGATAAATATTTCCGTCCACCCACAAATCTATATGCTTCATTCCTTGTGTTAGCAACCTATTGGCTTCGATCTCATCTATCAATATTCGATGATGTATACTGCTCCAAGATGTGTAAATTGGATCTAGTTGAACAGTTAGCTTGTGTTAACATGTGCTTGCGCCTGTGTTATTTGAAGAGGTATTGCTAGACATTCTAGCAAATGAACCAAACAAGAATCTCACAGTGATAGGAAGTAAGTGCAACAAAAAGAATGGCAAAAGAGAATAGTGTGTAGAAAGAAAATGCAGGAGCAAACAAATGCGAATTTCGTACAAAAATCTCGAAAATACAAAATCTCTCAAATTCCAAGACAAAAACGGTCGAAAAGGTGACCCTTGACCTGGATTAAAAGATGAGGGCAATTAATGGCCGACCTCTTCAATGAACCAAATATTCTCTCATTAATCACATCTGGACAACCAAATTTAGAGGTTTTATTCTTCCTAAACCTCAACTAATTAGTAACTTAATCACTTTCTTACAAGTGCCATTTTTGAAGCGTTTTTGGCCCTAATGTCATGGTTATTGCTTCAAGAGGCTTAGAGTGGCTTCTTAGAAAAAAGGTCTATCCATAGGGATAGTCTTGAGTAGTAGGAAATGTGGATGACAGGGGGGGCTCTAGCTGTAAATTCCACATTACTCTTACAATCTGATGAGCCCCTTCGTGACCCAGGATGGGATCCTAGAACCCTAATACTAGCTACAAAGGAGGAATCTTGGTGGACAGAATACCCTCGTGGAATTATGTATATCCTCCCCATGAGTGAAAAGATGGAAATTGTAATAAACTTCCAATATAATAAAGAAATTTGTTCTTGTTCAAGGGTTGTTTGAATTGTATGTGTGTCTGTGAGATAAATTATGTGAAGGAACCTATGATTTAATGGACTAATTAAAGAAACTAGTTGTATATGTTTCAATAATAAAGAAATTTGTTCTTATTCAAGGGTTGTTTGAATTGTATGCGTGTCTGTGAGATAAATTATATGAAGGAACTTTAATTTAATGGACTAATTAAGGAAAGTAGTTGTATATGTTTCAATAAATGGACTAATTAAGGAACCCTAATACTAGTTACAAAGGAGGAAACTTGGTGGGTAGAATACCCTCGTGGAATTATGTATATCTTTCCCATGAGCAAAAATATGGAAATTGTAATCAACTTTCAATATAATAAAGAAATTTGTTCTTATTCAAGGGTTGTTTGAATTGTATGCGTGTCTGTGAGATAAATTATGTGAAGGAACTTATGATTTAATGGACTAATTAAGGAAACTAGTTGTATATGTTTCAAGGGTTGTTTGAATTGTATGCATGTCTGTGAGATAAATTATGTGAAAGAACTTATGATTTAATGGATTAATTAAGGAAACTAGTTGTATATGTTTCAATATTGACCAACTAGTTGATATACTGTACTCTCCTTCATCTCCCATTCTCTTTGAACCAAATGCAATGGCAAGTCCACTTCAGTTCGAGTAATCATGTAGGAAGTGGAAACTCAAAATTACTAAAACTAGCTGGTTGTTAGGAAACCCATCTGATTTTAGGAACTTGAAAATTCAGATCTATACTAATGGGTTTCACCGGAACTCTTCCATTGCAATGTAGACTCAGTAGGGCCTAAGTGACAAACCCTATGCTACTCCAAGGGAGCATCGGGCGGTGTCATTTGGAAAACCTACTGATGGACTATTGTAAAGGTGCACCTTGGATTGAGGCTATTCAACACCTCACACTTGGTATCAGAGCGCTCGTTAGAATAGAATACGATGTAAGCTTAAGATAATTTTTTCTTGAATGGTAAATTGAGTCTATGACATGTTTTCTTCTCTTTGTTAATGTATGTTTTTGAATTATGGCAAAGTAACAAATCTTGGAAACAATTCTTGATCTTCCAAGTAATGTTTATATCAGTTATGCATTCATCTAATCTTGCCTGGAGGAATCAGATGATGTAGATATTAGATCAATAGAGGATACTACAATATTGATACAAGCCGTCTAGCTTATCTTCACAATAATCTGAAAAGGGTGAAATGGATGGAAGATCTTAAAGATGTCGAGATCTATCTATTTTGTAAAGCTAGTGTAAACTCAACCATGTATACTAGGGTCAAGAAGATCAAACTAAACATGTATATCTATGAGGAAGTTACAAAGATCCTTCTAGCTAACAGAACAAAATTTGTAGGTCACTCTAACCATTACCACAACTACAAAAAGGACGGATTTTTTGAACTCCCTCAAAAATATAGATTCCTAGATATCTACTCTCAGAATCCACGTTACTTCATAAAGGATGTATTTGAGTATCATGCTTAGATTGTAGTAGGGAATCATTTTCCTTAAAAAAATAAGATGAACCTGTGAGCTATCTGAATAATTTATTTCTTCCTATTTAATTACCTTGTATATCTGTTGTAATAAATATTGATTGATACTTTATCAATCAAAGAAATAATTGAACCTTATTTTCTCTTGGAACCTCTCAAATTGTAGTTTAACTTTAGCAATGGGAAAAGATTTTTATTTAAAATTGTTTCAAAAAATTAAGCAATAAAGAATTCAAGTATCAAACTCTAATATTAATGCTATATAAATTTTGTAAAGTTTAAGTTGGGAATTGTTGAAATGTTTCCAGAATCTTGCACCCACAATAATTCCCAACGAAGCCCAAGAGAAAAGGAATCTTTTGAAGCAAGTCAAACCTTTGGAATTTGATGGGAGAGGTGAGAATGTGGAAGCTAATGTAGAAATTTGGATTGAATCCATGAAACATTATTTCACTGCTGCTAGAACTGTCCCAGCCAACCAAGCCATGATAACTAAGCTAAAAGTAATTGGCGGAGCTCGACTCTAGTAGAAGCAGTGGAGGTCAAGGTGTCCCTGAAAATACCATTACTTGGGATTTGTTGAAAGAAGCCATAAGAGGAAGATATTTACCTCTAGCTTATCGCACCTAGAAGTTGAATGAGTTCTTTAATTTGAAGAAAATGGAACTGACCCTGGAGGCATATTACTCTAAGATCATTTCACTTCTTAAATATGCACCCTCCATGGATACTTCTCAACAAGTGTCCAAGTTCTGCAATGGGCTAAATTCTCCTTTGAACACTCATTTGGAATCAATGTGCCCAATAGAACTCCAAGATGCTTTGATTTGAGCTACTCCTATTGTGCGGGAAGTACAATCAAAGCCGAAAAATAATAAGTTTTGGAGCTACAATAACTAGAACAAAGGAGGATTCAAAGGTCAAGCAAAAAGAACCCAAGGTCAATTTCACCAAGGTCAGAAGAAAAAGGCGAAATCCAATGCAGTTGGAAATTTTGTATCTACTTAGGGAAACATGGATGGTCTTAGGTACCTTCATTGTAATGAGTTGGGACATTTCAAGAGAGATTGTCCAAAGCTTGGTGGAAACCATTACCAAGGCCAATTTTGAGGTCAAAGCAGAGCTACCCAAGGCTATGGTCAAATAGCTATGGTAAGAGGAAAAACATCAAATATTACCCTTAAAGAGATTAATAAGGAGGAATACCCTACTATGGAAGAAGATATTGAAAAAGAAACTATTCATGCTGCATACCACAAGAAGGTTCCAAATCGTCAATATTCGATAATACAAACACAAGCTAGACACAGAGGTAAATCATTTAAAGTTTTGATTGATTGTGGAAGTACACACTCATTTATTTCATCCAAGTGTGCTAAGAAGTTAGGAATAGATACAGTAAATGTATCAAAACTACTTATGGAATTAGCAAATGGAAAGAAAATACTTTCTACACAATAAACTGCCTAGGTAGAGTTTAACCTAGGAGAAAACCCTTCAAGTATGAGGTATAGAGTAATGAACTTAGGAGCTTATGAATTTTTACTGGGAATGGATTGGCTGATTCCCAATTATGCTCATATCCATTGTGAAAAAGGTGAAGTCACATTTCAAGATTTGAACAGTGAAATAACAACTACACAAGGTGAAACAGGGAAACCTAAAGTTCAATTAGCAAAAGCTTCTCGAATTGTGAAAGGCCTGAAGAAAGGATTACCTATTTACTTTATCAAGCTTAACAAGGTAAATCAAGATGATTAAACAGAAGAAGAACCATCCTGGTTTAAAAGAATACGCCGATGTATTTCCTAAAGAGCTAACTGAGTTACCTCCAAAAAGAGAAGTTGATCATGAGATCAAACTTGTTCCAGGAGCCACTCGAGTTGCAAAAAGACCTTACAAAATGTCTATTCTTGAAGCCATTGAACTAAAAGAGCAACTCAAACAACTGCTAGAACAAGGGTATATTCGGCCAAGTAGTTCACCATGGGGAGCCCTAGTATTATTTCAAAAGAAGAAAGATGGAACTCTCCATCTTTGTATCAACTATCAAAGGCTAAACTAGGTAACAGTAAAGAATAAGTACCCGATTTTGAGGATAGATGAGCTTCTTGATCGTCTACAAGGAGCAAGGATCTTTTTTAAGATTGATATTTGGTCAAAATACAATATTAGTGAGTTTGGGAATCTCCCAATTTTCATTTTTTAAATACTAAATATGTGGCACCCAGATAACATGCCCATAAGTTTCTCAAAACCATATGATGTGACCTATCATTGGAAAGTGCTTGAAAAATGGAATGTATTGAGCTATAGAGCGCTCAATTTGGAATTATAGTGTTCAAGTTATGACAAATCCAAAGATTTAACCACGTGTCCCAAACTTATGGGAAATTCCCATATTCCCCAATATGGTGTTTTAGGATATTATCAAATCAGAATCAAGAATGAAGATATTCCTAAAACTGCCTTCAACACAAAATATGGTTATTTTGAATTCATTATGATGTCATTTGGGTTGACAAATGCTCCCGCTACCTTCAACAAATTAATGCAGGACATTTTCAGGCCTCATCTTGATGATTTTATTCTTGTATTCTTTGATGGCATCCGAACTTATTCTAAGGAGGAAGAAAAACATGAACCACATATTTGCATCGTCTTGAAGACAGTGAGCACATACAAGTTGTATGCCAAGAAGAAGAGTGCCTTCTTCAAAAGGAAGATTGAATGTTTGGGATTCATAATGTCTGCTGAAGGTATATCAGTAGATCTTGCCAAGGTCAAAGATGTTTAAGATTGGCCACCCCCGACCACTATCAAGGAAGTAAGAAGTTTTCTAGGTCTAATAGGATGGTAGAGGATATTCATCAGAAACTATGCCCAAATCGCAGCACCTCTTACAGACCTACTCAAAAGCAAGTTGCCATTATCTAGATGCCAACTGAACAATGTAGCTTTGAGCAACTAAACCATAGTTTGATAACTGCTCCTATCTTAAGGCTACTTGACTTAAGCAAGGAATTTGAAGTTGTCACAGATGCCAACTCTCTTGCATTGGCATGTGTACTAATGTAGAAAGGTCATCTTGTAGCTTACTCTTCGAGAAAGTTGAAAGCCCATGAAAAGAGATATGCTACTCACGACCTGGAGTTGTTAGCAGTGATTCACACTCTCAAATTATGAAGACATTCCTTGCTTGGAAAGAAGTTTCCTTAGTTATAGATTATAAAAGTCTCAAGTGGATTTTTACTCAGCCTAATCTTAGTATGAGGCAACGATGGTGGATCAAAATTTTGCAAGAGTATGACTTTGAAATTAAGTTTAGACCTAGTAAAGAAAATGTAGTAGCATGTTCCCTTAGTTGTGAAGCCTTCCTTAATGGTCTTATTGCTGAAGAACCATCTAGGGCATAAACTCTGGCTACAATGGTATCAATACCAACTAATCCTATCATCGAGTTGACTAAGGATGAAGCAAATAAGGACCTAGACTATCAACAATTATTTTGGAAAGTTCAAAATAAGGAATGAGATTCCAAATTCAAGACTAAGTATCAAGAATTCTCTACAGATGAAGACAAAGGACTTGTTTATTTTAGAATGAGACTATGCATTCCTTCAAGTCATACTCTCAAGAGAAGAATACTTTGGGAAGCACATGACTCTCCTTTTTCATGACATAGGGGGTATGCAAAAACTCTTAATGCTATCAGGAAAAGCTATTACTGGAAAAGAATCAAGGGTGATGTACTTAAGTAAGTCATTGAATGTCTAAATTGCCAAAGAGTAAAATCTAAACATGTCAAGTTACCATGTAAACTCTAGGCACTTGACATTCCCCAGATGAAATGGGAGTTTATTAGCATGGACTTTGTAATTGGGTTACCTTCTATGCAAGGAGGATATAACTTAATAATGGTAATAGTAGACATGCTAACAAAGGTTGCTTATCTTATCCCAACAAAAACCAATTACAAAGCTTCAGATATTGCAAGAGTTTTTGTAAAATATATTTTTAGGTTACATGGGTTACCTAAAGGGATCATCAGTGATCATGATTCTCTTTTCACATCGCATTTCTAGAAGAGTTTATTTGAAGCCATTGGAACCTAACTTTGTTTCAACATTGCTTATCATCCACAAACTGATGGGCAGACAGAACGAGTTAACCAAGTGGTTGAGGATATTCTACATGCATTTTGTAGCAAGGAACCTAAAAGCTGGATTAAATATCTACCCTTAGTAGAATTTTCTTAAAAATCCTCCTATCATTGAAGTATTCTGATGACTCCATTTCAGGCACTATATGGTCAAGATTGCCATATACCACTTAATTTTTCTGATCCTACTCTAAGGGCAGAAGCTTCGAGAAAAGTGTTGGAAGAAATGGATGATCAAATCAAGATTAGCAGATAAGATATTCAAGTAACAAAAGACCGACAAAAGGCATATGCTAATCTGAAAATGAAAGAATGAATCTTCAAAGGAGACATGGTCTTCGTCCATGTCCATCCAAATAAGAGTTCCTTGTCTTTAGGAAAATTTAAAAGCTAAGTCCAAGATATTGTGGACCCTATAAGGTTCTCAAGTGCTTAGAACCAAGCATTTACAAGATACAACTCTTTGAGAATATAAAAATCCACAATGTATTTCATGTTAGCTTATTGAAAGCATACGTGTCTAACCCTAACCATATCCTTGATGATCAGCAAGTTGTAATACCTAGCCAAGGAATCATTGAGCTACAACATGACAGAGTAATTGACGTAAGGGAAAGAAAATTAAGGAGTAGAATCCTTAGAGAATACCTCGTCTAGTGGAAGGATTATCTTGAAGAAGTTGCTACATGGATAAATGAGAATGTTCTTTATCAACAATATCCACAGTTCCTCTCTAGATGAGGACATCTCGATTTCTCTAAGGAGAGAAGGATGTAATATTTCTGTACAAATAAAAGTTAGTAGTAAAGTTAGTTAGTCTATAAGTTAGTAAGGTTAGTTATGAGCTAGTTAGTTAGCTAGCTTATACATTAGTAAGGTTAATAGTTAGTAAGTCAATAATTAAGTAAGGTTAGTAAGGTTACTAACTAAAGTAAAACTAACTAACGTTAATAAAAAAACTAATGTTAAAAAAGACTAACATTATAAATTAACAAAGGGGGAGCCGACGGTGACGACCGTCATAAAGGACACACCCCCCTAATCATCATCGTCATAATCATCATCATCATCTTCTTCTTCTTCGTCATCATAATCATCATCATCTTCTTCTTCGTCATCGTCATTATCATCATCCTCATCATCCTCATCATCATCATAATCGTCATCACCATTGTCATAAAAAATCTCATTTATCCCCAAAATAGGTATCAACCAACATCATGAATCCCCCCCTTTTTTCAAAAAAAATAAATAAAAGAGAAAGAAGCTCCCTACTCTCAGCAGAGGAGCTATCTTTACAAAAAGAGGACAAAAAGAGAGGGGAAGGAAGAGGCAACATGCACTCCGTTCTACCTATATAAAGGCATGCCCTCTACTCAATTTGGGAGAGGCACAAGGAGATCCTAAAAGTCTGCGAGAGAGAGGTAGAGAGAAATAGAGGTAGAAGGATAACCCCCCCTTAGAGGCGCTGCGAGAGGAAGCTAGAGAGGGAGAGAGTTAGAGAGAGAGAGAGAGAGAGAGAGAGAGGGGGGGGGGGGGGAGGGAAGAAGATCCGGAGAGGCTACAAGAGGGGAAATTAGAGAAAGGGTTAGAGAGAAAAAGAATTATCTCAACCACTACAAGGATACGAAGGCATAGCGGTGATGCTTTTTGAGGCAAAATAGTGGCGTCTCTATTTGTGTTGCAAATGCGACGCAAATAGCAATGGTGCTCAGATGAAAAAACACGTTATTTTGCGCGAACGAACGAAAGAGAGAGCGAAAGGGAGAGCGAACTCCATCTTGCATTTGAGAGGGAGAGGGAGAGAAAGAGAGAAAGAGGGAGAAGGAAAGATTCTCACCGCCACCGCTGCCATTTACAAAGAAGAGGAGGAAGGTATGGAGGGCGAAGAGGAGCCGCCATCGCGAAGAGAAGACACTGAATCCATCCTTGGGCCTTTGCAATGAGTGCATTGTTCCTTCTTGCTTTGTTTTTATTTTTTATCATTTTCTATTACTTATTTTTGTTAAAAATCATGTATATTGAGATAGGGAGAGGAAATGAGAGAGGGAGAGGAAGAGAGAAAATGAAAGAAGGAACGAGAGAGAGAGGGAGAAAACATTAAACATAATAGGGAAAGAGAGAAAGAGAGGGAGAGGGAGAGGGAGAGGGAGGGAGGAAGGGAGGGAGAGAGAGAGGGAGAAGTTGTTATTATTATTGTTATTGTTTTATTTCTTTTTTTCTTGTTTGTTGTTATTGTGGTAGTCTGGTAGTGGTAGTGATAGTGGTAGTGGTAGTGGTAGGGATAGCAGTAGCAGTAGCGGTAGTGGTTGTTTAATTTATTATTTTCTTATTTGTTGTTGTTGTGGTAGTCGTAGTAGTAGTAGTGGTAGTGGAAGTGATAGTAGTAGTTGTTTTTGTTTGATTTCTTCTCTTCTTGTTTGTTGTTATCACGATAGTCGTAGTCGTGGTCGTAGTCGTCATAGTCGTGATTGTAGTAGTACTACTAGTAGTAGTAATAGTAGTTTTATTGTTTGTTGTTGTAGTAGTAGTAATTTTTTTCTTTTCTTGTTTATTGTTGTTTAGTTTTCTAATTTGTTGTTATAGTAGTAGTAGTAGTAGTAGTAGTAGTAGTTTTTTCTTCTTTTCTTATTTGTTGTTATTGTAGTAGTAGTTTTTTTCTTCTTCTTCTTCTTCTCCTTTTCTTGTTTATTGTGGTGGTAGTGGTAGTGATTTGTTGTTGTGGTAGTCGTAGTCCTGATCGTAGTCGTAGTCGTCATAGTCGTGGCTATAGTAGTAGTAGTAGTAGTTTTCTTATTTGTTGCTGTTTTTTTTTTAATTTATTGTTATTTAGTTTTCTTGTTTGTTGTTGTTGTTGTTGTAGTGATAATAGTAGTAGTTTTTTCTTCTTTTCTTGTTTGTTGTTGTTGTTGTTGTTGTTGTAGTTGTTGTTGTTGTTGTTTTTTCTTCTTTTCTTGTTTATTGTAGTGGTAGTGATAGTGGTAGAGACAGAGAGTTGTTGTGGTAGTCGTAGTCGTGGTCGTAATCGTCGTAGTCATGATTGTAGTAGTTTTATTAGTAGTAGTAATAGTAGTTTTCTTGTTTGTTGCTGTTGTAGTAGTAGTAGTTTTTTTCTTTTCTTGTTTATTGTTGTTTAGTTTTCTTGTTTGTTGTTGTTGTTGTTGTTGTAGTAATAGTAGTAGTTTTTTCTTATTTTCTTGTTTGTTGTTATTGTAGTAGTAGTAGTTGTTGTTGTTATTGTTGTTTTTTCTTCTTTTCTTGTTTATTGTAGTGGTAGTAGTAGTAGTGGTGGTGGTGGTGGTGGTGGTGGTGGTGGTGGTTTTCTTGTTTGTAGTAGTAGTAGTAGTAGTAGTAGTAGTAGTAGTTTTTCCTTTTCTTTTCTTTTCTTTTCTTTTCTTGTTTAGTTTTCTTGTTTGTTGTTGTTGTTGTTGTTGTTGTGGTAGTAGTAGTAGTTTTTTCTTCTTTTCTTGTTTGTTATTATTGTTGTTGTTGTTTTTTCTTCTTTTATTGTTTATTGTAGTGGTAGTGGTAGTAGTAGTAGAGAGAGAGAGAGAGAGAGATGTTTTGTTAAAGGAAATGAGAGAGGGAGAGGAAGAGAAAAAACAAGAAGGAACAAGAGAGAGAGAATAAACATACAACAAAATAAAGAAAGAGAAAAAGAGAGAGAGATGGAAGAAGAGAAGAGAATGAATGGATAAAAAACAAAGAGAGAGTGGTGGTGAGGTTCGATGAGGTTCGGTGCAATACCACAAGACGGGAAACACTCCAACATACGTTAATTTTTGGGTGGGTGGAGACTTTACATACGTTAATTTTGCTGAGCTATAAAAGAATAAATCCCTTCTCAAACAATTTAAGAAAGAAAAAAAGAATGATAACAAAAACAAATTGTTTGTCGTAACGTAGACCAAATGGAAAACAATGAAGGTCGTGATGTGTTAGATATGATCAATGCCCCACCCTCATTAGGTGCTACCAATGATCCATGGTGCTCAAAGTTGTAAGGCCCCCATTATGAGGAGAAGCCAAATGTGAGCCCGGACATTGGTTGAGTCCTGACTTGTATATCAGATGAGGTCTATGTGACCGAATGGCAAAAAGGTGACTGTTGTGGGTCTAATCTTTGGGTTAGACAGAGTGGTTAAGTTGGTAGCAACTCGAGGCGCATTGCATCGAGTTGCGGTGTAAGGGAGTTAAAAGGGGCCCCTATTGTGGGGTCCGGGGGCCGCGGAAGCTGCCCCTGGCTGGGGGGTCCCAAGGGGGCCAACGGCCCCCCTGGCGGGGGTCCGGGGGCAGCGCCCCCGGCCCGATGGTAAAGGGAATATTCCCTGGCCAACTAGTGGAGGCTCATATGGTAGGTCGGTCAGCACACCGACCTAACGACCTTCGCGGGCTATAAAAGCTAAACCTCTTCGCAGCCATCTCTCACTCATCTTTCACCCAGTCAGAGTTGTTGTTCCAGCTAGCCTTAAGCTCTTCACCTATCTTCTGTCTAAATCGCCATCTAAGCTTCACACAGTGGAAGCGCACGGGTGGACAGAGCCATCTTTGTATCAGTTGTTTGGAGTTAAAGAATTTACTGATTCTCCTCTTATCTGTTGTGTACTCTCTATCTCTTTCTCAGATTCTGTTCGCTGCGCCGTGTAATATTTTACATGATGTTCAAGATCACGAGACGTATCTTAATCAGTGTGTCCCATATCCTTGCTCTCAATATAAGCTGGCAATTAGACGAAAACATCGATTGTCTATAGAACACGTACGACGCTCGGCGAGTTTCAATCTGAGATCATTGATCAAGCGATCTCAGATTTTAAGAAAACGGTAAGAAAAGTGTATATCAATCAAATCAATCATGCATTGTATTCGCAAGCTAATTGAATATCATATACAAAAACATTAGGTGTGGCTGGCAAATTTTATATCCATGGAGGTGACGTCTTGTCCCAAGGAGGAGTGCACCCTTTCCAGCTCCCCCTGTCCCGATCTTCATCTCAGTAATCTTCTCTCGCGCTCTCCCATCCCAAATTCAGTTCTCCTTCTCTATCTCTCGAACTCACGAACGAACGATGGCTCCAAAGCAATGAGGTGAGAAAACCATGAGAACCACCACAACTAATCAAAGAACATGTATTGACTGAGATACGAGAGTGCCCAAGGTTGCCGGAGTTGCCACTACCAATAAAACATTGGATGTGGCAAATGCAAGCACAAGCAAAGGCGAATTTTCCAATGTCATTGTGCCAAATCAGGTTGTTCACAACTCACAAATAGGCTATTATTTTCATATCGCCATATAAAATAATAAGGTTTTTGCCAAAATTTTACATAAAGATAAAAATTATAATAAAATTTCAATATAATAAATAAAATTATTTTATTTAAGAATTGTTCGAATTGTATGTGTGTTCGAGAGATAAATTACGTGAAGGAACCTATGATTTAATGGACTAATTTATCAAACTCGTTGTATATGTTTCAATAAATGTGTTGTAGGTAATTAAAAAACTAAAGATGATACCGTCATGAAAGGAAAGCAGATGGACATGACCTCCGATAGGTCCATCCAATGGTAAGGTTGTCCTAGTTAGTTGGGAGATTTTTTAAATCAATGACAGAAATAGGAAAACGGTAAATTGACCAAGTAGTCACTAGGTAGATCCGACTTGCATTGTTTTAGGGGGGCAGAATAAGATTTTCCTTATGGGAAGGAGGGTTGGTGTACCGCACTTCCCTTCATCTCCCTTCTCTTTGAACCAAGTGTAATGGCAAGTCTGCTTCAATTCGAGTAATCATGTAGGAAGTGGAAACTCAATTGACGCCACCTAGCGATTAAAAGGCCCATCTGATTTTAGGAACCCAAAAATTCAAATCGATCCTAGTGGGTTCGGCCACTTTGGACTTTGTTTCTTCAGACTTTGGTTGGACCCTTCCAAGGATTTTTTCATCTTCACTTTCTTTTTATTCCTCCTCTTTCTCAAACAGGTCTCACAAGTCCTTCCGCATAAGGTGGTACATGGTATTCTCCTTCTATGCATAAAAGCCTTCTCCATTGAACTTGGCTATATACTCAAGCTCTACCATGTAAATTAGTTTCAAATAACCAGCAAAAGAGTTGTAGTTCAATGTGTCAAGAGACACAAAAAGATCAATGTCAAACTAACACTAGTTGAGTATCAATGGATACTATTATTTGAGCTTAGTATTGGATGTCAATGCTTGATCTGCTTCTTGTTTGTTGATTTGAAGTGTTTATAACGTGTCCGCTTGACCACTTGTGAGACACGTCTTAGCAGCCCATCAGGAGGGGAATCTAGAAAGTGCCACCTAGCACTCGCAAGGAATGTCACAGGGTTTTCAATCTAGGTCTTTCCGAGTCTGCCCTGAAGCAGAAGTATCCGGCCGTTCCCACTTAGGACCGACCTGAAGTCAGGGTTTCCTTTCTATCAGCCAAGGCTCTAGAAAGTAGCTAGAGTCCAGCTCCAGATGACCCACTTTGAGTAGGAACAATAGAGTCGAAGCAGATTTATGCTACACTTGGTTCATAGAGAATGGGAAACGAGAGGGATGCACCGCTCAACCTCTCTGCCCATAGGGCATAGTCCCATTCCGGTCCCCTAAAACGGCATGAATCGGGTTCTAACTTAACTGTACCTAAAGTCATCTGATGGTAAATCCTTGTGAGAAGCCTCCCAGTTCTCTGGGACCACCCAGCCATAGGACGGAGCCGTCGAGGGATTCCGTCCACCCGCTTCCCTTGATAGCTTTAGTTGTCTAATTAGGTCCTACCACATTTATGTGCGATATTTAAAATCAACTTCATTAATTAAACCTTTTAGGGCACAGAGTTCATTCACGTAATTTACAACACATACACAAAAATAAAACAAGTAGCCCTTTTATCAAACAAGTTCCTTAACTTATCTTTAAGTTAATCTTTGTCTCCTACCCATATAGGAGAATTATGTATCCCTTCTATCCAACAGAAGTACCCGGTCCAAATCACATGGCACCGAAATTTCCATCCTTTATCTAGAATAGGATCTTCCAACGTCCCAGACATTGGGCTCACGGGGATCTCCAACTCCATTCTGGATAGGCAAGGGGTGTCCAAAGCTCCACCTGACCCACAAGCGGTCTAGGAGTGAGATGCCATTTTCGTGGTTGGCCTTTTCACCACTCAACCATTGGCTTATGAATTGAGTAGTGCCCTCTCGGGATAATCAGCGATGTGATCTTGGAGATTATCCATGCGTGCAAAAGATCCTTCCTTAATTAATCCAATTAAAATTCAAGCACAATCAAAGCAATCAGCCCTAATATCATATTCTAGAAAAACATTCATTTATTCCCATGGCAACTTGTCATTACAGACCCTTGCCATGCATTTGCCATCAACACAAACCTTGGAATATTTATCCAAATCGCAATGCAACAATCCCTTGATTGAAAGAAAAACATTTAGAGTGTTGTTCAATCAACCAACAAAACTAATTGTATTTTTCCCAAACAATACAATAATAGACGCGATAATAATTCCATCGCATATTCGCTCTCCCCCGTTGGGGCCAAAGATTAGAATTTACTTAATATTCCCTCCTTTAGCCTAAGGCATATGCTAAAGGTTCCAATACTATACATGACGTAAGTCCTATCATTCCAATGCAAATTAATCAATCTAGCAAGAGAATTTATGCCTCTTCTCTAAGTGACAATTGTCTTTTAGCATTTTCCTACTATGCAACATTTTTTCTTGGCTTTATCTTCATTTCTCCTAAGGCAAGGAGTCACATGTCATCAATGTAAAGTTTACATAATCTCTCCCATGTATGTACCGTGTATATGCATTTGTGAACTTTAAACAATATTATCCTCAGTAAAGATTAATCAAAGACTCATCGATGCTCAATACTTTAGTGTCCCATATGTTGCTTATGCTATGCATGGATTCATCACATAGCAACTAGGTGCAATTTAACTCCCTTTGATACAAGCACTTCACAAACTTTATCTTTGAATATTTGAGATGCGATTTATCATTTTCAATGACCTATTCTAGCACCACAAGGTACGGAGCCTAATGTATCTCTTGTGAGCATTAAAACAAGCATCTATTAATTTGAAAATACATTACTTACGACCGGTACCGCAATTGGATTGATAGTGATGCCTTTGTCCGAAGCTCTATTTGCTGGTTGTAGGATTGTCATCCATACGCGACATTCTTCGCTTGGAGACTATCATTCGCAAGTAGACTCAAGAGATTAAAAAGGTGGAATAGATTTGAGAAGGAAGAGCGAAAGAGAAGATGGTTAAATCAAGGATCGAGATAGAGGGAAATTGTGCAGCCTCTCGAGGTAACTCTTCTCTCTCTCTCTCTCTCTCTCTCTCTCTCTCTCTCTCTCTCTCTCTCTCTCTCTCTCTCTCTCAAGCTCTCTCTCACAATCTCTTGGAGGGGTATACTCTCTCTCTCCCTCTCTCTTGCCACCTTTCAGGGTCTCCTTCTCCCTTGTGCCTCCCCATGCCTCATATTTATAATGAATTAGAGAGGAGGGGATAAGTCTGAGAACAAGAGTGGAGGGGCTCTTAGAAGACTCAATGATCTGATGCTCAGATCATAAATCTGATGGTTGCATTGGCTCCAAAAGGGGGGTAAAACCCCAAGACACTTCCAAGACACTTGGTTAGAAAGGTCTTAGTTCACTCCTTCTTTTCTCTATTCGAAGTGTTGCCTATTGCCTGTAGACTGTAATCGCGGCGTGCACGATTTTGCCAGTCACTTTTCTTTATTTCTCTTTTTATAAAATCTCCAAACCTAACTAAAACATCACTTGTCTTTTCTTTTAAATAACTTTTATTTCTAACTTTTTAGGATAATATCTAAAATATAATAGTTTTTTTTCCAAGAATCTAATATTTTTGGACCATTCAAACTATATGCATTAATACTAGTGATTAATATGGCTCATAAGTCCCGTTCACATTGTACTTTTCGTGAACGGTGGCTACAGTCATTGTCAATCCAAGAAAAATATCAAATTTGTGACTCTTGATTTTTTTAAATTTATTTTAATTGAATGAAAATTATTAGCTATTAATGCTAGTCAATTTTTACCTTAGTTAGCCTTTAGTTAGTAATCTTACTAACTTATTAATTGACTAACTAACTTTCGAACTAACCAACTAACTTTTATTATGCGGAGATATTACAGTGTTGCTCATGTTGGAAATTAAGTTCAAGCTTAAATCAAAGTGGTAGTGGGTCAGTGAGCTAAGAGGAGTAAGAAAATGAAGTGGGGATTGTAATGTCCCCATTACTTAGTTTATTAAACAATATGTGTATACATTCCAAAGAAAATTGATTTATATTACACATCCACATACCAAAAAAAAAAATGCAAAATCTCTACAGGATTTACAGGAAGTAGGATTGGTTTACTAGAATAGTTGGAAATCTCTAGTATCATGTTTAGATTACTTAATTCCCACTTTAGATGGATCCAAATATATACAATGACTTATTTTGAAAGGAATAAGTCGTCCAAGACAAAAGATCGATAAAAATAACGAGATTTAAAAAAATCATTATTTTCATCTATTTTTGATAGATTTTTGCAATTCTATCTGTGGTAGCTTGTTGACTAGATGCATTCTGATTGTTTTGAGTATCCAAACGACTATATTTGGAGTTCATACGACGAATTATGATCCAAACAAGTTGAGAAAAAAATGAAAATAGTGGAAAAAAAAGCATAAAAGAAAGTATTCTCTCTTTGTCATCAATGATGTCATCGTCCTCTCTTTTACTCCCCCCTTACTACTATATAAATAGGAATAGGGCATCACGTCAAACACACATAAACACACAACGACCCATGCAGAAGTCTCTCAATTGCTATTGATGCAACGAAGCTCTACTCCAATCAGCCGAGCCTCTTTCTCTATCTCTCTCCAACCCTATGCGGAAGCGATGCCCGAACCCATCAAGCTTCTTCCATGGCTCCCAAGAGACGTCGAGGTTCTGAGCAAGGTCACGCACAGAGAGCTCTCCAACACGAGGAAATGGTCACCACTACTGCTGACGGAACTCAACATGATGCTGAAGCACAAGCGGAATTTAACCCCAAACCCATTCAAACCGAAAAACTAGCCATCCCACAACAAATCGAGGTTGTGGCTATAATCTATAATCATGATGAATAGAAAAATGAAGATAATCAAGTTAGTACATAAGAAAAGGATCACGATTAGTTAGAACTTACTTAGACTTATAAAAGCATGTTAGTACTATCAAATGCTTTTTAGGAAGAAACATAGAAATTGATGAAGGGGATAGATTCTATGCATCGTATTGATAACTGTGTTAAAATATATTATGGTTATGACTACTTTTGGATTTGTGAATGATGAGTTATGGCTCTTATGATTCTGGGCTTGCACAACTAGACGAGTTGTGGATTGTGGTGGTTCGGGACATTAGGATCCCCAACCCAATGCTCCCTTACACTCTGTGGAGTGTGGAAAAACTCACTTGCGTGTGGGGGTCCTATGCTCCCGAGGGAGGTAGGTGTTTTTTATTTTGATCACTTGAGCACCTGAGAGAGCAAAGGGCTGAGTGGTAAGTGCCCATGTTATGTAGGACAACTCCGGAGACTCAAGGAAGCTTAGAGGAGCTTTGAGCTAGTAAATTCCTTGTTGACCGCGGATGGAGTTGTCAGAGAGAGAACTAGGGAGAGAAGAAGAGGAGAGAGAAAGACTGCAGAGGAGAGAGAAAGACTGCAGGAAGAGAGAGAAATAGAGTGACGAGGAGAGAGAAAGACTAGAATTGGAGAGAGAAAGGCAGGAAAGATGAAGAAGCCATGGAAGCTTGGAGCAAGAAGGGAGAGAAAGATTGTAATTGTATTGATATGTCCAAAAAGATGTGAAAATTTACAACTTCTCTCCTTATATACCAGTGTCAATGTGACATGGCATATCATTAGCATTCTAAGTATTCCCAGCTTCTTACAATCCATCCCTTCCCAAAAGTTTTTGTCCCCAAAAACAAAACTAGAAAGAGCTAAAGAAAAGATGGATGGAACAGAGTACTACTCTGTTTTACAGCTTTACAAATAGGGAATGAGTGAAGAATTATCATTACAAGGGCTGAATTTGAAGTACGGAAAGTGGACCCTGCTATATACATGATTTGAAGAACCTTAGAAGCCATTGGAGCCATAGAATCTTCAACAAATAGTTCCAGAAGAAAGTAGACAGCTTGCTGAAATAACAGTCCCTGCTGGACCAAATCAGCCATAACTTTTGATAGAAGTGTCCAAATGAGGTGTACCACATATCAAAACGAAGCTCTTGAAGAGTACTTTAAGCTCATGTAGATAGCTCAATTCTAAAAATGAAGTACGACAAAAACTGTTCTAAAACAGCGTGCTGTCCTGAACCAGTCTGCACCAATACTAGCTCCATAAGCAATAGGCTTCAGCCACCAATGTATCCTTCAAGTATGGATACTCATCCAATATTGAATCAGGTCTCCAAGAAGCCTCTTCAGAGGGTAAACCTCTTCATTTAATCAAATATTCCACAATAGAACGTGATCGAAGCTTCTTTTCACGCTGACCTATAACAGCCTCTGGGATGTACTGAACGATACCATCTTCATCAATAGGTGGCAGCTCATCAACTAAATCCACTGGATCACCATAATAGGGCTTGAGCTGACTAACATGGAAGACGTTATGAATTTTTGTAGAAGAGGGAAGCTCTAGTCTGTATGCCAAATCTCCAATCCGCTTAAGGATCCTGTAAGGGCCATAGAATCTGTGGGCAAGCTTATTACTGGATCCATCTTTCAATGTAGAATACTTGGATTTGGGCACCTTCAACAAAACCAGCTCTCCTTCCTGGAACTCTAAAGGCCTCCTCTTCTCATCAGCATACATCTTCATCTGATCTTGAGCCTTCCTTAGATTCACCTTGCATTGCTGAAGAAGGGTCTGCATTCTATCCAACTCTTCCTTCCCATGAGGGTTGATCTTTTCGTTAAAAATGACTGTGGGTAGGGGCACCTTGTAACCATACAAAGCCTCAAAGGGTGAAACTCCTATGCTCGCATGAGTGGAATTATTATAAGCAAACTCACCCAGGTGTAACCAAGAATCCCATGAGGTTTGGACATCATAACAAAAATGGCGAAGATAAGTCTCCAACCATTTATTAACTCTCTCTGTCTGTCCATCAGTTTGGGGATGATAAGCCGTAGATGGAGCCAACTTGGTACCCATAGATGTAAATACCGCTTGCCAAAAGTTACTCATAAACTTTGAGTCCCTATCATGGACAATCACCTACGGTAATCCATGCAATCTGAAAATATGCTCCATAAACTGGTTGGCCACCTGAGAAGCAGTAAACTGAATTTTTGTTGGGATAAAATGAGCTGCTTTGGTGAGTCTGTCAACCACCACATAAATACTATTCCACCCCTTCTTGGTAGTAGGTAAGCCAGTGATAAAGTCCATAGTAATATGAGTCCATTTACCGTAGGAATAGGCAATGGCTGCAATAAACCCCCTGGCTTATGGGTGCTATCCTTATTTTGCTGACAAGGCATACACTTCATAACGAAGTCCTTGACATCTTTCCACAATCCTTTCCAATAAAAGCTCTTGCTGATCCTGTCATAAGTCTTGAAAACTCCCAAGTGTCCAGCTAAAGGCGAAGAATGCATCTCCTCCATAATTTTTCGCTTGAAAGAAGAAGTAGAGGGAATAACAATCTTGCCCTTCCACCAAATAAGACCATTTTTAAGCTGGTAGTGCGAGTTTTCTTCCATAAGACCTTGCTGTAATTTCTGAAAGATTTGGCTGAATTCCTCATCTAAGAGATATGCCTCTTGTAGCTCTTCAATCCAATCACTATGTAATTCCGTCATGGCTGATACTTTGCA
This sequence comes from Lygodium microphyllum, assembly GCF_053477565.2. NCBI lineage: Eukaryota > Viridiplantae > Streptophyta > Polypodiopsida > Schizaeales > Lygodiaceae > Lygodium > Lygodium microphyllum. The sequence goes on from NC_141154.1 coordinate 126,984,033, forward strand.
GGCCCACATACGAGAGAGAGAATCAGCCACTATGTTATCTTTGCCCCTTGTATGAGTGATGTCAAAGTCATAATTTTGTAATGTTGCTACCCATCGTCGTTGCTTTGGAGTAAGATTTGACTGAGTAAGGAAATACTTGAGTACGCGATGATCACTATGCACTCTAAATCGGCTGCCATATAAGTAATGGTGCCATTTCTTGATTGCATGCAGAATAGCCAACATTTTCCAATCATAAACATTCATGGCCATCTCCTTATCAGTAAGCTTACGGCTTTCAAATGCAATTACTCCATGCTCCTGAAGCAAAACAGCCCCAATGCCATGACCACTAGCATCACATTGTATAGTAAACTCTTTAGAGAAATCCGGGCATACAAGAATAGGAGCGGAGGTAAGTAATTCCTTTAACTGGTTGAAGCTACTATCTGCAAGAGAATCCCAAAAGAAAGCCTCTTTCTTCAACCTGTCAGTTAAAGGGGCTGCAATTGCCGCATAATGCTTTATAAATCTGCGATAGAATGAAGATAGACCAAGAAATCCTCTAAGAGAGGTAGTAGTAGTAGGCGTTGGCCAATCTTTTATGCATTGCACCTTCTTGGGATCAGTCTGTATTCCTTTTTCACTGACTATATGTCCCAATTATTCCACTTCAGTCTGCATGAAAGAACACTTCTTCTCCTTAGCAAAAAGCCTATGATGTCTTAACACATCAAAAACCTTCCTCATATGCGACAAATGATCCTGAAAAGTCTTGCTGTAGATCAAAATGTCGTCGAAGAACACCAAGACAAACTGAAAGAGGAAAGGTTGTAGAATCTTATTCATCAGGCTTTGAAAGGTAGCTGGAGCGTTTGTAAGGCCGAATGGCATCACCAAGAAATGGTAAAGCCCACGATCAGTCCTAAAAGCAGTCTTGACCTCATCACCCTCTCTCATGCGAATCTGATGATACCCTGATCTCAAATCAATCTTCGTGAAGAATCGAGCCCCCTTAAGCTCATCAAGCAAATCATCTATCCTGGGTATAGGATACCTGTTCTTCACTGTTATCTTGTTAAGATCCCTGTAGTCAATGCACATTCTGAAAGATCCATCTTTCTTTTTGACTAACAGGACTGGGGATGCATACGGTGAAGAACTTGGTTCAATGAATCCCATTTCAAGAAGCTCTTTGATTTGCTTGGCTACTTCATCTCGTTCACATTTTGATAGTCTGTAAGGTGGCTTATTGATCGTCTTTGAGTTGGGTTCCAAATCAATGGGGTGATCCATCGCTCTCTTAGGAGGCAATGAAGTAGGTACTTCAAATAAATCTCTATACTCCTCAAGAAGAGCTGTCAAGGCTGGATGGTTTGCTGAATTATTGGGCTGATCCTGTGTTTCTTTGTTCAAATGCAATACAAATATCTGTGAGCGCTTCTTGTACTCTTTCTTGAGTTGTTGAATGGTGATAAGCTGAAAATCAGATTTACTAGGGATCCCCTGTAAACGGATGAGCTGTCCATTGGAGAAAAACTCCATATATAACTGTGAGAAATCCATAGTAATCCTGCCTAAGGTCATCAACCAGTCACAACCAAGTACAATATCTATGGGCCCCATTTCCAAAGTGATCAGGTTTACTTTGACTTCAAAATTTTCAGCCATCTGCAAAGAAACCTGTGGACAAATCTATGTGCTGATTTCCTCTTCACCATTAGCCACTTGTACTCTAATAGGCTGCTGTAAGTCGATGGGAACACAATTCAACTTGTACAAAATGGATTTATTGACAAAACTGTGGGTACTGCCACTATCTATCAGGATGAACACTGGCTTTCCACATATGCTTCCCTTCATACGAAGTGTATTAGGGTTCTTAGATCCCATCCAAGCATCCATAGAGATAAAACAATTAGTGACAGTAGGCAACTCATTACAAAATCCACCAGGATCAAATGGGATATCACCGCCTGGATCAAAAGGAAAAGAGTCAGATGGATCATAGAAGTACTCATGTCCACCATCATCCTCGAAATCTTCATTTTCAGCATTGATTGGGACTGCATTAACTTCATCTATGTCATTTTCAAGATCCTCAAGAACTAGCATACTCTGAATTTTTGGCTTGGCATTTTTGTATACACACTTTGAAGCATGGTCAGGAGTATACTTTTCTCCACACTTGAAGCATAAGCCTTTGTCCTTTCTTTCCTTGTAAAGATCCATGGGAATATTTCTGGAATTTGTATTGCCTGAAGTAGACTTAGGCTTATTGTCACCTTGCTTAAATTCAACCTTTGGACTGTTTGCTGTCCTGAAATTGTTTTGAAGCCTAGAAGCATTAAATGGAGGATAAGTTGGTATCCGTAAGCTCCCACTAGGCATATGATTGCTGCCATAATTGTTACCAACTTGCCCTTGCTTTAAAACAGTCCTTGGCTGTCCTTGGCTGTCCATAACTTGGCTGAAATGAAGACTCTTTCCTATACTTCCTTCCAAAGCGCTCTGCAAGCTCAATAGCCTTGAAAAGTGAAGTAGGATTATGTGCCATAACATCAGCTGACAAGGATGGTTCTAAACCATACATAAACTTGTGTAACTTGGCCTCATCACTGATGTTTTCCACATACATGGTCAAGTTGAACCATCTGATCCATTCTTGATAGCATGTCGCTCTCTATTTCTCCTTGTTGAGGCTCTTCAGGGTTCTCTTGAAATGTGCTTTCCATCATAGAATCCCTGATTTGCTGTGCATAGTCCTCCTGGACCTTATTTTTACCTTTATGCCCTGCCATACTAGTGCAAACCTGCAGTACCCCCTGTCAGTAAAACGGCTATAACTTTGGCTAGAAAACTCCGATTGCAAAACTTTTTTGTGCGAATCGAAGCTTACAATGCCCTCCTCGAGATGAGCTATAGCACGCTATAACAGGTTTAGGACAGAAAATTCTGTAACTGAATTTCAGAGTCTGAACTGTCCAGTCCTGCACCCTGTTTAGACCTGTAAGTGCTCTGTTTTGACCCTGTAATGCAAGAAAGTAACCTCAAATGGCTACCAAACCCTGCAAAGGGGTATATAGGACCTGTGGGTACCCTATAGTACCTGCACCTGTACTTCAGTATCAAAGGGTGTACCTGTATCCACCTGTAAATACCCTGTGGGTAACCTGAAAATGCCCTGTTTTACCCTGTTTTACTCCAGTAGGTACTTGAGTCGTTGGAAAGTCTTCAATCTTCAATTCTCCACTCGTTGTACCTGTGTGAGGGATAAAACGGCAGGACGGGCTCCCTACACGGGCTCCGAATCACCGGGAGGTGGGCAAAGTTCCCCCCGGGTCGGTTGGTTGCACCCCTTCGGGATCTTCGATAGTGAGGAAGGGTCACCTCTCTTTTGTCCCACTATCTCCCCCGGCATCCACATCTTTCCTCGGTGGGAATATCAACATGGCAGAGGCTAGTGTGCTAAGCAATCAGCATGATATGCAATTGAAAAATAACCATTCAGCCTTTCATGAGATGCAATTGATTGAGATAAAAGAACTTGAGATGGGAGAAGGGTTTACCTATGCAATTCAGTGACTCACTGATTGCTAGTACTTACCCTTTTACAATATTTCAGCTTGGATAAGAGAGAATTTCAACAAAACAGATCAAGGTTATGCATCAAGCTGATCAAATGTTACCTAAGATGAGTAATGGTTTTGAATCAAAAGGAATTCAATGAAATAGGCTGAAATTGAAGAGAATTAATACTATTCTCTGATCTATTGATCAATCCAGTGAATTAATTGATCAATAATCTCTCATCAACAAGTGGAAAAGCCATTAGCAATAGGATTATTGAGAGATTTCAGAGATTAGCAAAAGAAAATACCTCCATTAAGCTTGAAAATGATGATGGATATCAGCTTTAACCCGGTTGATGCAAGAGTTCTTCATAATCCACCATGAATCCAACATAAAGCTTGAAATCTCCATGAAATCAGTCCATACATGCTTCAATATGATGAAATCCTTGAAAGATCAATACTCCAGCCTTGCTTGAACACTTGAACTTCAAAGATTCAAGCTCTCTGATGAAAAGCCCCAAAATATTCCTTCCATTTGAGCTTCATTGACATGCACGGGCTGAAATCTCTTCAATGTCTTCAATCTTGAAGTCTATCCAGCTTGTATTCAGCTTTAGAGAAGCCTTGAAGGTCGGGAAAGTCCAAAATCTTGAGAAATTTGAGCTTCCATGTCTGTGGCTATGGCTGCCCTGCTGTGTATTAGGGTTTGAACAGAGGAATGGCTGATCAGAATACTTCAGAGGTTAAAGATTGTTGCCAATCAGTGCTTGATGAAGCCTTCAAGAGCTGTGATTAATGGCTGAGGTTGTGGAGCAAGCTGAGCAGGGAGAAGGAGCAGGGAAATCAGCGCATTTTTCGGGCTGCTTCCTGGCCAATGTTCTTCAGCAATGATCAAGCATGGTACTCCTCCTGAAGCTTAGGACACAAGGAATCTTTACCCCATGGTTTGGCAGTGAGATATTCAGCACAGAGAGAGATATTTGTGAAGATTCTTGACATCCACCATGAAAGCTTCAGCCAAAAGCTTGAAGGAGAGAGAAGAGAAGCTCTCTTTTGAAAAGTAACTGTAGTTTAGTCTGTAACTAAGCCCGGTTAACCATTCTTTACCCTAGTTACCTCCATTTTTGCATGAAATTTGATGACGTCCAGCCATTTAAGCCTTTACCCGCCATATCTGACCTTGAATATCTCCAGATGTAGTCATTGCTAGCTGTAGTTGTCCTGCAGCACTCCACTAGTCACTGTCTTGTACCATTTTTGTCTGAAATTGGTTTTGAAATAGGAAAATGAGAGTGAAAATGGAAGAAAATAATGGATCAAAGACTGAAGCTCTGATACCACTTGTCAGAGAGAGAACTAGGGAGAGAAGAAGAGGAGAGAGAAAGACTGCAGAGGAGAGAGAAAGACTGCAGGAAGAGAGAGAAATAGAGTGACGAGGAGGGAGAAAGACTAGAATTGGAGAGAGAAAGGCAGGAAAGATGAAGAAGCCATGGAAGCTTGGAGCAAGAAGGGAGAGAAAGATTGTAATTGTATTGATATGTCCAAAAAGATGTGAAAATTTACAACTTCTCTCCTTGTATACCAGTGTCAATGTGACATGGCATATCATTAGCATTCTAAGTATTCCCAGCTTCTTACAGGAGTGCGATCACATACAGCCTAATCCCGAGGGATTGGGAGGTCCTATCCTAGGCTGAACGATGTCTTTCTGTGGAAAGACGGTTTTGTATCACTCTGCGGAGTGATTGGTGAAATAAAGTATCTGATTTTTGAATTGTTTGTTATGTGCTAAAGATCGAGTTTAACTTATGGGTCAAGGGATTGAGTTACATTTTCCCCCTCTCTCACTCTCTTTGAACCAAGTGCGGTGTTAATCTCCCTCTTGCCTTTGATTGATTACAAAGTGGTCTTTCTTAGGTGGGCGTTAGATTGCTGTTAGGGTTGACTTGTCCACGCTTCCCCTGTGAAGTAGAATTGAGATTCCCATATTCAACCTAGTCTAAGGTTTCCCATGGGGAGACGGGACGATGATGTCCATGGATATGAATTTCAGTTGACTACTAGAGGACTCCTCCGGGTTTGTTGGAGGAGGCACCTCACACAGGGATAAACTTGAGTGAGATTGGCTATGGCTTCCACAGTTAGAGTTGCACACAGATGACTGATTTTTGAGCTCATGCCCCACCATACTTGCAAGAAGAATCGTGCTGCATATCGGAAGCCCAAACGATATGACCAAAACAAGGTGCAAATCTATCAGCGAGCTTGAATTCATGTAATGCCGATGGAGCTCAACATTGGCATTTGAAGTGATAGAAAATTAGACCCTAAGCTAAGGAATATATGCCCATAAGAAAATTTGCAAAGATATGGCCTAGTTTAGAAGATCTAGTTGCTCAAAGTAGGGTAGGTATTGTTCTGGCTATAGCAGCCATGAAAGTTGGAATGAAGCTAGAGGTGAAAATGAGATCATAAGCTAGCATTGAGCTAGATTAAAGTTAAGAAATCTTGAGAGAGTAGAGAGGAGAGATAGATTAAGCTGGGCCATGTTTAGCTAAGCTCTGATACCATATCAAAAGGCGTGGATCTAGAGCATGGCATGAGCTATGTAGGATGAAAGATGTAAACAAGACTCATGTAGACATAGAAACAGACAAGACCAAGTGTCACACAAGTGAATTAGGTTCCAAGATTGAGACTTGGACTCATAAACACAATCTTGTGTGTAAGACAATGACACAAATACTTGATTGAAGGACAAAAGCACCATGACATTGCATTGAAAAGTGAACCAAGTACATCATTGTATAGTCTCTGACCTTTCTCCACTCTCCTCACTATGCATGTGGAATACAAGAGCCTCTGCTAGGCATCATCATTTTCTCTCTTTTTCAACAATTTTGAATCTTTCTCTCTCCTCTCTCTTCTCTCTTATTGTGTCTTTTCATGGCTAATTCTATGAGAGAAGGGTGTGGGTTGAGATAAAAGATTTTAATCATGGGATGATGCTAGAGCATAAAGGAGCATAGATAAGGTTAGAAGGATTGTCAACAGCTGTTGGAAAGCATCAACATGCCTCCAATTATGAGTCGTGTATATCATAAGGTGCAATTCTATAAGTAAGCAATAGATTTTATTGTTTTATGATAAATCTTGGTTGAAAATGGTTGGAAATGGTTGCATTTAGTTGCCAATACTCTAATTTATCAAAAATGTTAAAGGAATCAAGAAAAATTAGTCATCTAATAATTTCTTTATAAACATGCAACTCCCGTAACATTGTGGTCTAAGGAAAATTTATGTGGTTTTGGGGTTTTGTTGTGCGTATAGTGTTTGTATAAGATGGAATATGTTTAAAAAATAATTCTTAGTAAGATCAATAAGTCTAAATCAGTAAATAGAAAAATATTGGTAATTATCAATAAATAAATAGTAAAAAATAAAAATTTATATTAAAAATAAAAAATAATATTTGTGTTTGTGAATGTATGGTAAGGCTAAGGCATAAGGTTTAGCCTTAATTCATCCCTATGTCTATGTTAAAGTGGATTTTTATTACTTTCATGAAGGAAAAATGCATTTAAAATGCTTTTTAAACCTACCATCGAATACACAACCTTAGGCAGTAGGGAGAAGGGGGATATTAAGCATACCCCATAGACACTCCTCGCTGCGAGGCCATGTGGGGTGGTTTGAGGTGTGTAGTAGAGGCCGTCGGCTAGTGCCATAGTGCTAGTGTCGGGCCTGTTTTAGATCCCAACACCTTAGGTATTGAGGGCCCCTCTTCTCTACTTCCACACTCTCTATCTCCTCCACTATCCGCTCCTTATATGTGGCCTTCTTATCTCCTTGCTCTTCTTGTATGCAATTGATAAGTATGTACTTTTTGAAAATCTTTGCTCGTACATTCCAAAGATACTGTTGTAACAACCTTTCAAAAATTATCACACATTTGAAAGAAAGGAATATTAGTTCAATACTATTTTGTAATGCTATCTTTTTAGTGAAACAATATCTTAAAATCAAACATCTTTCACATTATCTTGATAAATTTATCATCATCAATATAAATAAACTATACCAATCTCCTAGCATTTACAAATACCCTCCAACCATAAGAATGAGTATCATCTTAATAAGGGGTCTACAAATAAAAACACAAAGCAAAGTCATACAACTTATTTGTGGTAGTTTATGGATCAGGTATCTTGATGTATTTAATAAAAAAAGCTTACCACAACTTGTCTATACTTCATTTATGCAAGTAGATTAGAAGGCATATAAGAGGTTTTTTATAGAACTTTGATTAATAGATGTTCAAATGATTAAGGAGCCTTGGGATAATTCAACTTATATCTTAGCATTTCCATGCATTCATTTTAAAGAATTGATTTAAAAACACTACTTATCTACATAGTCTATGGCAATCAGACTCCAATGAGATTTGAAAATAATCATAGGTAAATAATTTAGTATAATAAACTCTTTTGAAAATAGAAAAATATCAAACATCTTTTTTTCATGATATGGAATTATAACAAGCTCTGGGGTATCAAGATTAATTCTATAGAGCCAATGGTCAAATGCATTTTCTTCAAGCTCACTTGGCCTCATATAGTGGAAGATTGAAGGATCAAGAATCTCAATCTATTTTTGTATATCAAAAGGGAGTTCATGCATCATACACCTAGTAAAAGTAGTAAAATAGTGAGTATATAGGAAAAAAATTATTACTATAAAAATATCATTCTTAAGAACAAAGAAATTTAGATATGTTATACCTCAATCCACTAAAAAGAATGAAGTCATTTACTTCTCTTCTCTTATCCTTAAGAATCTACATACACTCTAAGTCCAAAAAAAAACAATATAATTTCTCTTGTCTATGTCATCAAGCAAGAAGCAATATACATTGAAACTTGCTAGGTTGACTTTGTCAAGCATGTAAAAAAGCTCATCCTCTAGAGGTCCTAGTTGCTCTACTTTCTTTTCTTCTACTTTCTTGCTCTTATGATCCCTCCATTCCTCTGCTTGTTCCTCTATAGCATTTTTCTTCTTCTCATGTCGTCTTGTATCTCTCTTATGTGTGACATTCTCCACTTTAAAGATTAGCTCAAGAAAAGCTTTGAGATGAAGGATATAAAACATGCCTCAAATATCCTTGGAATGTGTGTTATATGTAATCACTCTAAGGGGCTCTTTTACTTGTTACTGAAGGAGTACATCCAAAAGATCCTTGAGCAGTTTCATATATAGGATGTTAAGCCTATTTGCTATCCTTTACGTTCTCATATGAAGGTTAGTCAAGCCAATTGTCTGTAGTCTGATGAACAAAAGGTTGAGATGGCCAATACCCCTTATGCATCCACAATGGGTAGCTTGATGTATGCCATGATAGACCAATCATCCTAACATAGCATTTGAATGGGACTTGTGGCATGCTACGCAACTACATCATGCAAGTGACATTGGGATGACGTGAAGGGTATCATGAGGTATCTTAAGGGCATTGTAGATATTGTTATGGTGGCCAAGATACAAGAGTCATGGGGTACACTGACTCTAATTATGTACAACATGCAGATAGTAGGAAGTCCATCTCTAGCTATGTTTTCACTTTTGCTCGAGGTATTATTTCTTGAATGTCTAGGGTGTAAAAATGCACATTCTATTTACTATTACAAAGATAGAGTATGTTGCAACCACTAAGGCTTACAAGGAGACTCTCTAGTTAGACTATTTAATGGTAGACCTTGGTACTTTTTATGTGGTCCCTACACTAAATTTGGATTCTATGAGTGTTATTTAGTATGCCGATAATCCGTTCTTCCATACAAAGACAAAGCATTTTGAGACGCGTTACCACTTTATCAAAGGGATCGTTGAGAACAAGTCCAGTGAGCTTATCAAGATCTCAACTGATCGTTTTGCCTTCCTTAGAAAGATTATGGGGATTGGATAAGATGACATCTGTTCCTCATCTTGTTCCCTCCTCATTAGAGACACATTGGCCTTTAAGTGGGAGGTTGTTAGGGTGTAAAGGCACATGTGCATATGTTGCCCGTGTATTCACTACACTTACAAATACCTACATACCTATACATTGCACGTGGTAAGTGCCCTTCATTGTCACTTCTTTCTTCTTTGAGTGACTAATGAATAAGGGAAGGTTGGGTCACACATTGTGATTGTTGGAGTTTCCACATCTCTCTCTCTCTCTCTCTCTCTCTCTCTCTCTCTCTCTCTCTCTCTCTCTCTCTCTCTCTCTCTCTCTCTGTGTGTGTGCCATAGCTTGTACCTCTCTTACTTCTGCTTGCTTAGGCTTCTCCCTTCATAAGGTTGCTGCGTACTTAGAAAGTCCAATGAGTTCGAGCAAGAATACACGTAGGCAAAGGCAACAACTCAAAATTTAGTAAGAAGTAATGCCAATCCCAATTAAGATAATGGCATACAATACTGAAGGGATTACCAAACCTTTAAGACCTAAGATAATTAACAATTTGTTAAGAAAACGTGCTCTAAACCTTGACTTATTTTACTTGCAAGAGATCAAACCCTAAAGTGAGACTTTGCATAAAAGTTAGCAAGCAATCCCTAGAAACTATACATGGCACATGATAGAACATGAAGGGGAAGGTGGAGATGCTACATTAAGAGTACACAATACACTTCCTAATCTAATTAGTAAAGTGCTAAGGGATCCTGATAACAAGTGGATTGCAACCACCTTCAAATTGAATGAGGAGACAGCAGTAGTCTTTGTTTATGCTACAAGAACAAGATTAGAGGGCTACAAGAACAAGATAATAGATTTGAAGGAAGAGGATTCGTATTGGTAGGCTAAGAGAAAGAAGCCAAACTAGCCTTAGAGGATTCCACATGTTAATAGATGCCAACCCATATGCCAATTTTACTTAATCCAACAACCAAAAACCTCCCCACATATGCAAAACTAGACTGGACTACCATCACATATCAATCGGATTGATGGGCACCTATGTAGATTGCAAGTGAAAGGTGGTGTAGACAATAGTCCTATCTAATCATAAACCAATACCCACTTTGCTTTCTTAGTCCCATAACACACCTATGTAGATTGCCAGTGAAAAGCTAGACTGGACTACCATCACATATCAATGGGTTTGATGAGCATCTATGAAGATTGCAAGTGAAAGGTGGTGTAGACAATAGTCATATCTAATCATAAACCAATACCCACTTTGCTTTCTTAGTCCCATAACACACCTATGTAGATTGCCGGTGAAAGGTGGTACAAGCAATAGTCCTATCTGATCATAAATTAGCACCCACTTCTCTTTCTTAGTACCACAATACACCAATCCAATTAGGGTGGTTTCAAGTGAATTAGCACCTGTTCAAATTTCAATATACCCAAGAAGGGATAAAAAGGATTTGGAGTAAACATTTTCCCACCATAGGAAGCCCTTCCCAAGCCTGGATAAGAGCGGCCAAAGAACCCCAAGTCTTCCTAGGCAAGATCAAACAATCCCTCACTCATATCATGCAACAAAGAAGAGCACATGCATGTCAACATGTCACTAAACATAAGCATAAATAGACCAAGGGGAGACCCATCTACAAAACTCATTCATCCAAGCCAAATCTAATATGAAGGAAAGAAGAGTTAATGGAGGCTGAGAGCATTCAAAGGTATTTTAGGGAATGGTGGTCTAATAACATCAATAGACCCTCCCAAGAAACTTTTCATCTCCTCAAACAAAAACAAAGCATGGATGAAATCCCTCTATTAAGCAAAAAGAATGGGACTCTAGCTCCATCCTATGAAAAAAACCTAGTAATGGCTCAATCCTAGGAGAAAAGCCTAGTAATAACTCATGATTATTTCTTTGATAACCTTAGTGTGTCTAAAATAATACCCATATCTACGCAAAAGACAACAAAACACTAGAATTTTGTGTCTGAAAAAAGATGGTCCCACTCAAACTAGCCGATCTCCTATATACGAACATCCAAGAGGTTGAATTAGTAATACAATTGCATCTCTAGCCAAAGGTAAGCTGCAAGGTATGAATGGGCTACCAAATGAGTTCTTACAAAAATATCAAGAATGACTCTCTCTCTCTCCCCCCCCCCCCCCCCCCAACCCCAACCCCAACCAACTAATAACGGTTTGGAAGGAAGTAGTCCACTTTGGTGCACTCCCCCCCTTTCTTCATAAATGAAATGAATGTGTTGTTAAACCGATTCACAAGAAATATGAAAAAGAGAACTGAAGGAATCGGAGGCTAATTTCTTGCCTAATCCTACAAAATTTTTGCAAAAAACCATTTGCTGTAGACTCACCACTCATCTTGATAAGTGGGCAAAGAAGGAAGAAAAAGGGTTCATCAAAGCCAAATATACTCGACGCAATAAACAACCTATGGGAAGGGTTAGAATATGCTCACACGTCTAACCAAGACTATGTCTTCTTGAAAATAGATTTCGACAAAGCTTATGATTGTCTTATGTGAGATTATATCTTGCAATCCCTCTTAGATATGGGCCTTGGGAGACGCTTCATCAAATTTGTGCCTATGCTTTTTGGAAATGCATCCACTACAATAGTTGTCAATGAGGACCTAATTGCACCCTCTCCTTAAATCAATCTGACAAAGGTGCCCATTGGCCCCCTACTCATTGAGATAGTAGCACATGGCTTGGGCTAGCTCATTGAAGATCATGTGAGAAAGGCCAATATACAAGGTATCAAGCTATCAAATGGGGCAAAGAAAACAATATTGAATCTATTTGTAGACAATATTAATGCAACATTGAATAATGACCTTCCATCCATCACAACCTTTTAGGAATGCTTAGAAACCTTTTTCATTGCTTTAGGATCTATGATTAACCACAAAAGGATAGGCTTCAAAACCCTCATTGAGGAACCACTTGAGTGGCTCCTTCAAATAGGTCATCAACCAATCAAAGAAGGCTCTAACTTTTGATTAGTAGGAATCCCAATAGGTTTCGAAGTCACAATCATTAAGCAAATCTGGAAGGCCTAAAAAATGATACAAACCTTACATCCAAGATAAAAGGGACCCCAAAATGATGAGTTGGGTGGCAACTGACTAAATTTGGATTAGGTCCCACATGGTGCCAATTCAAGAGAAGCTCCATAGGGGTACAATCAAGCTTAACAAAAAAGGACTAAGAGCATGGGAAGACTTATGGGACTTCCAAGAAAAGAAATGGTAACAAGATAGAAAATTAAGTGAAAGATTTAGGATCAACCAAGAAGATTTAAGGTTAATAAATTTAAGAAGTGACTTGTGGCCAAATTCTAACCCATTATTTTTATAATGTGATATGCAAGTCATATGTACTAATTTTTGTTGGAAAATGTAGGAAAAGTTATTGTCAATCCCCAAAAGCCCTTCTTCTAATGTCATGTAGGTAAACAAACTAAACAAAAGATGGTTCTTCAATTGGAACAAACATCTATAGGTATATAATAGTTTCAATAGATCTAATCTTCCATCATTCAACTAGAATCTCTTGCCTAAAGCATAAAGGGGTAAGGATGCAAGAGAGTATGAAGAAATTGGGGGTTCGTACTAGTCTTTTCCCCTGCTGTGGTCAGGAGAGCAAAAAAATGTAAAGTGAACAAGTACTTTCAATGGCTTCAAGAAGCTATAATCAAATATCATCCCTTCCACAAAAGCTAGAAAGAAACTCTAATGGATGCAACATACAATCTTTCGTCGGACTTGCTTGTCGAGGAATCTATTTGTGGAATCTATGTTTTAAAAGAACTATAGTTTTCTTTAGTGGGTCCGTAAGGAATATCACTAGTGTCAAATTGGATTTTTGCTCACAAGTGATCAAGCTTGGAGAGCACACTGTGAAGGAGGAATTAAAGTTGGAGCTATCTTGATTGAAGGAGCTACTCAACTTAGAAGTGAAAGAAAAATTGGTCAAGTAGAAGTAAACAAAAGTAGCAAGAATTATCTCCAACCTTAAATTCTTTTTATGGTGGCATGGGACAACCTCGTATATAGTAGGAGCTTCAAAAATGGATGGAGGAGCACAAAAAGAATTCAACCCCATTCAAAAAAACATTGCACCCATAGAAAAAACAATCTCCAAATGGAGATCCAAATGGAGAGGATGGAAGCTATTTGGGATGAAATTTGATTGCCTAAACTAGATTCAAATATCCTTGAGTACCTCAAACCCATGATGGAGAGGTGGAAAGTAATTTGGAATAAAGGCCGCCTACACTTCTCTACTTAGTTCAACTCTCTAGGTGGACCCTTACTTGGAATCATAATTAGGAATCATGTAATGGCTCACTACATGTGGTATTTCCCCTTTTTTTATCCTACCTTTTATGTCCAAGAGGGATAGAAGCTGTGGGCAGTGCCTTATATTTTGTAGCTATCACTTTTACCCTAGTATAATTTACCACACATTCTAATATATGGTCTTTTCAAAATGGCAATGGGCAAGTTACCTAGACCCAATGGTCTACTTACAAAAGTGTTTCAAACTTTGTGAGAGGCCTACTAACATGATTTGCTACAATTGCTTGACCATATAGGAGAGACTTGGATGCTCAAGATTGGCCTTAATGAAGGGCTTATGAACATAATTCCAAATGTGCAAGTGAGGAGGAAGCTTAGTTACTAACTCAATTTGCTATATGTGGCATATAAAATCCTAACAAATATCCGTTGCTTGTAGAATCAAGTTTACTTGTTGAGATGGTCCATCAAGGGCAATACAAATTTACATATAGCAAGAAGATCCACAATATAGTCCTTAACTCCATCTTCACAAAGTTGCAAATGGATGGGATTATGTGTTGCTCCAAATGGACTTTATTAAATCTTATGATAAGGTCAATTAGTAGTTTTCTCTAAACCTTTGCAAAATTTTGTCTTTGGGCCTATCATTTGTAGAATGGTTGAACCTGTCCAAGGTTACACTTGCCATCTTTATAAAACATAGTGAACAGTTCATAGGCACATATGCCTATCATGATATAGGTAGCAAGCTAAGTAACAATGAACCTAGAGGAATAAGAATACAACTAGTCGACAGACCACCACTCCTGCCAAGCTCAATACAAACAATATGAAAACAACAGAACCAAACCAAAATTGTAGATGCTTGTGAAGAGTAACACAATTCCAAGATCCAATCTCTCTCTTGGCTGGGTGCATGGGTGGGGAGGTGTGTGCGTGCAGACAACCCCCCCCCCCAAAAAACAAAAAAAAAAGCTCATGCATGCATTCATAGACAAGAGGCAATGCCTTATTTTGGGCTGCTACATGACCATTCCATTCACTTTTATATAACTGTGTGCGTAAGTGCACATGCACACATGCATCCACCCACATATTCTCATCCATGCATGCATTCACAGACAAAAGGCAATGCCTTACTTCTGGCTGCTACATCATACCAAAACTGTGGTGTACAAATACCTTATTAAATTGCCATCATAGTCTAGATTTCATTCTGGGGCAAGGTCCTACAATTTTTGCTGTACTTGTGTGCCTGGCCCAACTAACAAACATGTAGACATTTCCACCTTCTACATGACTTGTTGCTGCTTAAGAAGAGGCAGGATCCTGCACCCAAGAGCCTCAAATTAGCCCTTAATACACCAAATTTTCCGGTGAGCTGAATCACTAAAGGAACTTGTAGGTGTGCTATAATTCTTTGAGCTTCTCAGCTTGTGCATTATTAGGCCTTCCCTTCTGGTACAGTCGGTCCACACCCATACAGCAATTGAAGGCTGACAGTTTATGCCTGGCCATCCATGATAGTCTTTGGCTCCCATGCAAGATGGTTCCTTCTTACCTTGTTGCCATCCTCAAGCGAATGGGTCCATTGAAATCAGCATGAGGGTCACAAATTTTTCCCTTCTGTCCAAAACAAATCACTTTTCTCACCATCATCTCTTCCTCAAAAGCACCTATCCTAACCTAAAAATATAAGGGAAGTCACCGTAATAACCTGTGTAATAAATATGTCCCCTCTCAAAGCTAAAACTCTAGCCACCTGCAAATGCAGCAAGGATGCATAACAGGATCAATTAAGAAATCCATCATCACCTTGCTCAAGGCTTCATGGCAGGTCAATATCTCTAGTCTGCAACTGAAAGACATAATATTTATACACAGCACCCATCAGTGGGTCCAATCACCCATTTTGATAAGCCAAACCTCTCTGGTTATTTCCATCAATGGCCTGTCGAAAGGTAGAAGAAACTTAGGTGAAGGAAATTGCAAATCAGGTTCAAATCAGCCAATAAGGGGACTATTCTGACCTCCAGTTGGTGGGTGCAACTGCCCTTGCTGAAAATTTGTAGGAAAAAACAGCCAAAAAAAAAGATAGGTACAGTTTGTTCAGCTGCTAGAATCCATTCATTGGCAAATGCGCATACCTATACATCTTCATTTGCTAGAGTCCCTTTATTTTGCAAATGCACATACACATACATATTCATTTGCTACTGTCCATTCACTTGCAATCCACGCATACATATACATCCACACTGTACATAGGCACATGCATACATAAGTAGATGCACATGTGTGTATGAATCTCTTGTGACTATATAGTCACATGGAATGGGGCATGGGACGGACAGAAGCTCCCATCCACGCAATCCTCAAGACCAAAATTGACCGTAATTTGTGACTATGGTGTACATATACGTATGCAGCACATGCTGTAGATACAAGCCCCAAGCAAAACTGAGTGATTTGATATGCAAAACATGCTGCAGATACAAACCCACGCAAATTTTCACATACTTTACAAGAATGAATAGACTGTGAGCATGCATCCATAAGACTAATACATGTATTGAGCCAACAGAGATACTGATTGAGGCTACCTGCTTCTGAGGGGCACATGGTTGAGGAAGCAGCTCGCTTGTGCAGGATTTCCATTATCTTGTCTTCCAGCGCCTTCTTCAAATTTTCCTGAAACAAAGGAGGAGCAATGAATGACCCCAGCTGTCTGTCAATTAATGGTGGCTGAGGCTGCAGGGTTGTGAAGCTGCGCGATAAGAGCCTGCTTGAACATACCTCCAAAATGGGCTGCGTACTAATGTCACCATCGCCGGAGCTTCTTTTCCTCTTCTTGGTCTGGTTCATCCTCCTGTGATTCACGGGGCAAATGCATACCTTCAGTTTCTGTGTACTACATTATAACTTTGAGGTCTTTCCCTCGCCCCGCCCTGCCCCCAGCCGTGCGTAGGCTGATTAGTAACAAGGGTGTGTGAGTCTCACGAGGTCTTAGGAGAATCATATGAGAACTCTTAGGATAAAAAGGTTGTGGTAAGGTAAGGAATTAATGGACACAAATTCTCAACGAGAGAATGTTTTGTATCACAATAGTACAATTCATCTGTTAGTGAAGAATGTCATGGAAATAACTAACATTACAATAGTACAATTCATATCTTAGTGAAGAATGTCATGGAAATCACTCACACTAGCTTTTACAGAAGAGGGACTAGAGAATGTAAAAGAACAATGAAAATGAAAAGTGCATGTCAAAGGACATTGTGGTCTTAAAAAGACCATCAAGATAAGCCAAATATGCCACCATGTGGCTCTCCCCCCCCAAGATGTATGCAAAGTCAAGCTATGAGCAAGCAACCTAGCTCAAGAATGGACAACTTAGGAAGAAGATACTAATAGAAGATGCCGCCATGTGGCTCCCCCCCCCCCCCCCCGCCCCCCAAATGTATGCAAAGTCAAGCTATGAGCAAGCAACCTAGCTCAAGAATGGACAATTTAGGAAGAAGATGCCAATAGAAGATTTTGTGGGGAAGGAGATAGAGTAAGGTAGAGGGGCTAGTCGTGGAACACTTAACTTGATGCATGACACTTTCTCTCTCTGATGAAAACTTGTAGCTCTCTTGCTTTAGATGTGTTTTCAATATGAAAGGGAAGTAGCAAAACAATTATCAACTCATGCGATGAACAATGACGTTGCATTGTAGGTCGAACATGAAATCAAGTTAAACAAAGTGTGCCTTTCAATTACAAATACCCTAAGGCTAAACAACTCACATGGAAGGTCCAATAATGAAATGGGGGTTTGAACCCACATACCTATACAAAGGAGGCATCCATCTTGACATAATCCAATCACCCCTCCATTTTTTTGTGTCTTAAAGGAGCAAAAAATGTTGTAAGACTAGCCCTTACTAACACCAACAAGGTGTTTATCGTTGGAGACTTGGTCAAAGTAGAGAAGGTACCACAGTGTGAGTAAAGATCAATCAAATGAAAATAAGTTGAGGTTACATCCTAGCAATAAGTGCTTTGAGGCATCTTTTCTATATGTTTCACTTGTGTTGGATAGCATTTAGTTGATCTTACTATTATTGGCATATTCCTTTGTTTCATGGGCAAGTCCCCCCCAGTGAATTGGAGCTGAGTAGTGGTTCTCTGCTACCTTCTAAGGACAAGCAAACAATTTGTCGACAAGGGATTTTGTATGGCTCTACTTAGCTCAACTCTAAGAGAGAATGTGTCTTAGGCTACATAGTAAGGCAATTGGGTCTTTTCCCTATCTTGGAGTTCTACTTTCTCCCAAGAGGGTATCCTCTAGCATGAATGCTCTAGTACATGTTACTTTTTAAGACCTTTCTCTATGGCTAGATGAAGAGGTTACTTCATTGGTAGATACCCTTGGAAGAAGGGTGTTATATGTCCCCTACTTGGCATCATCATACGACACCCTTACACTTGAATAGAAGGAGTGCATCTTATGGGACAAAAGAGCCAAGCCACTATACTATATAGAACTGTATGACCAAAATGGCTTCGAAGTGGTATTGCAAGTGAAGTTTGGTGCTTTTGTTGATTCTTGCTATGTGTCCAAGCAATGTGGCCAGTTTGGTAAAGATTGCTTGATTAGACTCAAAAAGCAATCAAAGCCAATTGAGTAGGCATCTAAGGTACAATTGGATATGCAACATGCAATTGAGAATAAGGCCTCTGGTAAAAGAGGGAGGACCCTAAAGAAGACAAGCCTACTAAGAAGAAGAAGGATGGAATGGATACTAGTAGGAAGCAAACTCTCAAGCCTACTCACATTAATAAGCAAGTACAGCCAAAACAAATGAGCATGCTAGGCAAAGAGGACTTAGACTCCAATGATGATAAGCAAAAAGGGAAATAAACAAAAGGAAAATCCTCTATCAAAAAGCTTGCTAAAATCAAGGGTGATGCAGAACTCTTTAATAAAATATATTATTAGTATGGCACAGGCATCAAAGAAGTTGACCACCACTTCATAGAATGTGAGGGGTTTGTGTTTAGAGATGTTGAAGGACATTCTCCATCTAATTTTGAGATGATGAAAACTAGTTTTGCTTGCCTTATAAGAGATCAAATTGAGGGAGTATGAAGCCAATAACTTCAGTTTACCTAGCTATGTCTCTTGGTGTTGAGATATTTGCAATCACACCTACCTTAGTCCCTTTGTATAGGACAGCTAGGCTAGGAAGATGCAGTCCATTCTAGGAAGAGAGACAAAATCCCATATGCATAGTGGATGTTAAGTGCTACCAAAGAACTCTATATAATGATGTACTTGAACTATCACTTTCATATGATGATACAGCAATAGTACTTGTCTCTTATGTCAAGTGTCTGTGTCATTGTTGTCCATACACAAGATTGTGTTTATGAGTTCAAGTCTCAATCTTGAAATCTAATTCACTTGTGTAACAGTTGTCTACATTGTCATGTCAACATGAGTTGTGTCATTATCTTCCATCCTCCATAGCTACCACCTTTGTCATGCTCTAGATCCCGCATCTTTAACATGGTATCAGAGCTCAGCTGAGCATGGCTTAGCTCTCCTCTACTCTCTCTTAGCTCATCTTAACCTCACGTCAACTCAAGTCCAGCTCATGGTTCCATTTCTCACCTCCATCTCTACTTGACCTTCCTTGGCAGCCATAGCCAGCCTGCACCCTGCCTGCTTCAAGCTCTTGGATCTCTCTCCACAAGTCATATCTCACTGCAATTCCCTCTGGGGAAAATATTCCTCTACTTCCAGAGCTCCTCCCTGGCACCTCACACCTAAGCATTGCACACCCTGGAGCTCAGCATTGTCAATCTTCTCAACTTCTACCTTGGGTGTCCTCCATAGCCAACAGGACCAAGCTCACTTGGAGTCATTGGATCTCTCAATACAAAGCATATCTACTGATGATTCCTTCTAAATACCTCTTCCTCTGGTTAAGGCACAGCAGCCCAACATCATAGCCGCCGCCGCTGACATTAGCCACTTTTGCCCCCAACATTGTTAAAATCGTCGAAATCTGTCCTAACTGCGCCTGTTTTCGTTTTGTCGTCCTACGCGCATGCTACTCGACCAAATCTTGATGATGGTTATGGGGCAATGAAAGCCCGTGTGAAACCCTAAATTGTCAGCCATAGCCATTTTTCATCAAAGCTAAAAAATCTCATCATTTTCTCTCTCTTGCCACCTGGAGCAACCCATTGCAACTCTAATCTACTGCCCCAGCATCAAAACAAGGAGGGGAAGGACCTGGAAAGATCAACAAAGGATCGAAGACCCGAACAGGAAGATTCAAGCTCAACATCAAGTCGGACATAGTGTGTTTTCACACTACCATTACTTGTGTCTCATGACACATTGTAATCTACTCTTTCACTTGTAAAATCTGAGAATCTTGGAATTGATTTGCTGCTGCTCTAGCTCTCCAGCATGGGAAAAGACTCATTGACAGCTCGGTTCAAGGGAGTTGGGTTTCACACCTGGCAAACCCGCATCAAGCTCATCTTGATGAAGAAGGGTCTCTGGGCCATCACAAATGGCAAAGAGAAGAAACCTTAGGATGCGGACCTTGCAGCTACTTGGCAAAAGAATGATGACAAAGCACAGGCCATTATCAAACTGGAATTGGATGACAGCTATATCCACCATGTGGATAACTGTGAGACCTCACAGGATACATGGAAGAGACTTGACACCTTGTTCGGTGCACAGTCTAAATCATCAAAGTATGGTCTCCTGATTGAGTTTTTCAGGCTTGAAATGTAGTCCAGCACATCACTTGCCACACATCTAAATTACATGGAAGGACTTCTAACCCAACTTGCAGGAATCAACATTAAAATGGAAGAAGATGTTTGCATCGGTGTTCTACTTAAGAGTTTGCCTCCTGAATATAATAATGTATCAACAACTTTAATCAACATGCCAAATCTTGAACTTGTTGATATCCAGGCATCACTGTAAGAAGAGGAAAATAAGCTAAAAACTAAGGAAGAACCAAGTACCTCTAGAGATGAGCATGCATTATATGTTAGCAATAGGTACAAAGGCAAGAAGGATCAACTCTTCTGTGACTTTTGCAAAAGGAGCAGACACACCCAGAAGCTATACCACGTAAGAAAGAGGTCCCAAAAGGCATATCTAGTTGCAGTCCAAGAAGAAGAAGAGAATGGAGCAAAGGAAGAAGAAGAAGAAGACCATCAGGAGAAGAACAAACCTCATCAATTCTTCTATTCAGATAGACTTTTTTAGTTTTGTGTTTCCTAGTCCTAATGTCTCAAACATAAACTTGTAAAACTCCTCAATTATCCTTGTACTACAGCCTCTGTACACTTTGTAAGGCCCCTGCTACAGCCTCTGGATGTCCATCATGCTTGTGGTACCCACACTTAGCCTTTTCTACGACAGCCTCTGGTGTTTTGCCATGTTTATGGTGTGCCCACACTTTGCAGGTGTTGCTTTTACTAAAGCCTCTATACACTTTGTATTTTTGGTTGTGATTGAGGAGGGGTGTTGAGATATTTGCAATCACACCATCCCTTTGTATAGGACAGCTAGGCTAGGAAGATGCAGTCCATTCTAGAAAGAGAGACAAAATCCCATATGCACACTGGATGTTAGGTGCTACCAAAGAACTCTATATAATGATGTACTTGAACTATCACTTTCATATGATGATAATGCAATAGTACTTGTCTCTTATGTCAAGTGTCTGTGTCATTGTTGTCCATACACAAGATTGTGTTTATGAGTTCAAGTCTCAATCTTGAAACCTAATTCACTTGTGTAACAATTGTCTACATTGTCATGTCAACATGAGTTGTGTCTTTATCTTCCATCCTCCATAGCTACCGCCTTTGTCATGCTCTAGATCCCGCATCTTTAATATTTGGCTCACAGATGCATCTTAAGTAGAGGTGGAAAGATGCTATTTGTCAAGGATTTTCCCTTTCTAGCTTCATTTGGGTTGGCAAAGATGGTTCATAGATCATACTAGTCTATGCTAAAAATGTCTTAGTAATGAAGACAAGCCAATAAACTTTTCTTAGAGATGAGCTAGGAGATATGTCATTCAAGATGGTAGGCTAATTGAATATGGCAATTGAGGAGTCATGCAAATTGCATGGATTTGGTACCTTGATAAAGGAGGAAAGAGAGCAATGGAGAAGCTTGCAGTCCACATATTGATAGCAAAGATTTGTGGCAAAGACAAGCATTTCATAATCACATGGCATAATCAATAATAAGGCAATGCATGGAGGCCATTTTTTAAGCATAGTGGCTGCTTCTCAAAAGATGGATGAAGATTACATCAAAAGGGTCAACACTTTCTTGAGTGTTGGTATTAGAAGTCTTTCTCAAAAGATTACATCAAAAGGGTTGACACTTTCTTGAGTGTTGGCAATAGAAGTCTTCCTCAAAATTCAACTTTATTGCTGTAACTCCTTTTCAATGAGGGAGACTTGGGTGTTCAAGATGGGCCTAAAATGAATAGCTAATAAACATGTGTCCATGTGAGAAAGAAGCTTGGGCACTGGAGACCATTCACTATGCTATATATGGCATATAAGATCCTAGCAAAGGTCCTTTGCACCTAGAATCAAGTTTTTGCTGATTGAGATGGTCATTAAGACCAATATGGATTTATATATGGCAAGAAAAACTAGATTGCAGTCTTGGACTGAATGATCTACTTACAAAAGTGTTTCAAACTTTGTGGAAGGCTTGCTGACATGATTTGGTATGCCTACTTAACCATATAAGGGAGACATGTGTGCACAAGAGGGAGAGAAGAGCTCAAAGTACAAGAATGAAATCTTGCTTACTAAGTTGCTTAGAGTTCAACTTGGGTACACTCTCTCACAAATGATAGTGACCCATAGGCTGTTTATATAGTCATTTGCCAGCTTAGGGTTAGGGTTTCCCCTGCCCCTAGGGCTATTCACACTCATCTGCCCTTATACTCCCTTGCTTACAGTGGGTTTCTATGCCCATCTTCTAACACCCCCCCTCAATGCCAGGGTGGCATTGGATTACAAGGCATGTAAAAGATCCCCCCCTTTTTGGGATGCCTTTATAAATTAGGCTTACAAGGTTGTTTTAGGTAGATGATTTAAATAGTCAAAACAATCGATCTTCAGATGAATTGGAGACATAGTTGGCCACCAATTCTTTGGGTATTTCAGGAGTGTTGGGACATTTACTTGTTATATGCCCTGTCTTCTTGCATTTGTTACATTTCATTTTCTCGGGATACTTCTTCCAACAGTTGTTTACAAAATGTCCTTTTTTCTTACAGAAAGAACATTTAGTGAGAACTGTATGAACCAATATTTGTTCACGGGAATTTGAAGTTGCCTGACTGTTGCTGCTTTCTTTATGGTTCCTCTTTTCTTCATCCAAACAGGATTGAATGGTACTTGCCAAAGTAGGACCTGGAATGTTGGTAAGAGTGGTTACAAGAGTAGGAAACACCTGTTTTACAGCTTTTAGGAGAATAGCAATAGCATCTTCTTCAAGTATTGGAGCTTGTACAGAAGCAAGCTGTGCCATAAGTCCCTTCATATGAGAAATGAATTTTCCCAAATCTTCTCCTGAACGATATTCGAAGCTAAAGAATTCAATTTTAAGGAAGATTTTAGTATTCTTGCCAGTGGCTCCATAGAGCTTTTCAAGCTCATCCCATTTTTCTTTAGCGGTGTTTAGTTGATCAACATGATGAATCAGGGATTCATCTAAGTGTAGCATTATGATTGCTTGAGCACGTTGGTCATCTTCTATATCAATCATATTTGCAGAGTTTACAACTCTACTACCTTGAATAAGAGGCCAATACCCTCTCTCCATCATTTTGTATTTTATAAGTACCTGCCATGGATGGAAATCCTTACCATCAAACTTTGGAATTTGAGGACGGACATCAGCATATGTTGTGGTCATTGGGAAGGTCTTACCACTTGTTAGGACAAGGGCAGTGTCTAGTCCCTTACAAACCTTTCACTGAATGCGGAAGCAAATTAGACAAAGTGAAGTCAAAGTTGCAATGAAGAGAAAGGCTGAAAATCATATAAGTGTAATATTTCAAAGTATGACTTTGGTGGTCCTTTCTTATATGCAATCTTCTTCCATGGTTTAATAGTTTTTTTAGGTTTTAATGAAGTAAACCTAGATTGGACTTCAGGCTCCTCCTTGTGGTACGGCTTGGTGGATGAAGCTTGTGTTGGACACGGTTTGTCTATGATCTCAATGCTTGTTGCTAATGATTCCGAGGAGAGTATGATGACACTCATGCTATTGATTTTATTGACCAATGTACTTGAGACAATGTCACTTATGGTATGCAATACACTTCTTGTGCATAATGGTCTATGTGTTAATTTTACACATAACCTTACAACAATATATGAAGAGGAATAAAAAAAATCACTGGGTTTTAGTGAATGCCCAGCAAGTTATTAACCTGATGATTTATGATTAGTGTTAAAAGAACACTATTGTCAAGCTTAGTGAAGTGCTTGAATGGAACCCGATTGGAAGTCGGCTTCCTGATGCTTGGTGATGTCCATTGAGCATGCCCAAGAGCTTTAGACTTTGGAATTGGATTCAGAGACTCTGCTTCAGTGATTAGAATCACTGTTAATGAAGCTCAGAGTGTAAAAATGCCAAAATGTCAAGCCTGGAGCTTGTTGACTATGGCTGCCCAAAAAAACACAATTAGGGTTTGGCTTGTAGCAGCCAGCAGAGGAAGAATTTCTTAGAGCCCTCTTAGCTGAGGATAGCCCACTTGGGGGGCTATCAAAGCCCTATGGTGGTGGCTAGGATTGCGCCTTGTACAGCCCGCGTTTCAGCCCAAGATATGCGCTTGTCCAGACTGCGCCATTTTTTAGAATCCACGCATTGCTGTCCTTCTACGCGCCTTATTTCACGGTCCGTGGTAGCAGGTAGCTGCGCCCTGAGTTGAGGAAGAGTTCCTCAGAAGAAAGCAGAGGGAGATATGGCCTCCTTTGTCCTCCCCAAGTCCTCCAATGGAGGTAGGTTGCAGGCAGCTATGGAGGAAAGAAGGATAGGATGAAGAAAATGACAGCTCATGTGCACTTAGTGATGATTGATGCTGAGAGAAGCCGAGGAGATCAAAGATGGCTCTGATACCATGTTGAGAATCAGAGTTTACAGCAGTAGGATGTGTACACAAGAGGGAGAGAAGAGCTCAAAGTACAAGAATGAAATCTTGCTTACTAAGTTGCTTAGAGTACAACTTGGGTACACTCTCTCACAAATGATAGTGACCCATAGGCTATTTATATAGCCCTTTGCCAGCTAGGATTAGGGTTTCCCCTGCCCCTAGGGCTATTCACACTCATCTGCCCTTATACTCCCTTGCTTACAGTGGGTTTCTATGCCCATCTTCTAACACAAGGTGGGCCTCAAATCAAGGGCTAATAAAAATAATTCCCAATGTGCAAGTGAGTAGGAAGCTTGGGCATTGGAGACTACTTACCATGCTATGTGGCATATAACATACTAGCAAAGGCCCATTGCATTTAGAATCAAACTTTTTCTTATTGAGATGGTCCATCAAGGGGCAATATGGATTTCTGTATAGTAGGAAGATCCACAATGTAGTCCTCAATTTATTGTTTGTTGTTGACAAAGTTGTAGTTGATGGAAGGGATTTTTTCCTACTTAGCATGGACTTTGAGAAAATTTATGATAAGGTTAGTTTGCATTTTTTCTTGAAAGCTTTGTGGAATTTTGGTTTTGGGCCTTTCTTCTATAAATGGTTGGGACACTCTTCACTAATACCTTTGCCAAAATCTTCATCTCAATGGTTAAATCTTTGGGCAATTCCAATCGTATAGATTAGTGATGAGGGAAGGGTGCTCTTTAGACTTGTTTTTATTTGTTGATTGTTACGAACTCTTTACTCAAAAACATCATTTTTAAGATCCAACAAGGTGTAGCTTGTCTTGTAATTTGTCTTTCAAGATTTGTAACGTGTCCAAGCATGTTTTAACGGTCTATCGAGAAACAAATCTAAGCATCGCCGCCTGACACTCCCAGGGAATGTTTCGAGGTTTGTTGCCTAGGGTTTCCCGAGTCTGCCTCACAACGAAATGTTCACGCCCGAACCCACTAGGATTGACCGGAAATCTAGGTTCCTAACGCCAAGGTCTCCTAATAGCATTCTAGTGTCGAGTTTTGGACATCCTACTTTATGAAGAGATACCCAATTCGAAGCAGATTCATACTGCACTTGGTTCAAAGAGAATGGGAAACGAGAGGGATGTGTCGCTCAACCTCTTTGCCCATAGGGCATAGTCCCATTCCAGCCCCCTAAAATGGCATGAATCGGGTTCTAACTTAACAATACCTAAAGTCGAATGATGATAAATCCTTGTGAGAAGCCTCCCAATTCTTTGGGACCACCCTACCATAGGGCGGACCTGTTGGGGATTCCACCGAGCCGCTTCCCTTGATAGCTTTAGTTTTCTAATTAGATCCTACCATATTTATGTCACATTTATGTGCGACATTTAAAATTAGCTTCATTAATTAAGCCTTTTAGGGAACAGGGTTCGTTCGCGTAATTTATAGCACAAACACGAAAACAAAACAAGTAGTCATTTTGACAAACAAGTTCCTTAACTTATTTTCAAGTTAATCTTTGTCTCCTACCCATACATGAGACTTATGTATCCCTTCTGTCCAACAAAAATACCTGATCCAAATCACATGGCACCATAATTTCCATCCCTTATCTAGAATAGGATCTTCCAATACCCTAGACGTTGGGCTCACGACAGTCTACAATTCCGTTCCAGTCTAGGCAAGGGGTGTCCAGAGTTCCACTGACCCCAAGTGACCTAAGAGTGAGACACAACTTCCGTGGTTGGCCTTTTCACCACTCAACCTTTGGCCCGTGAATCAAGCAGTGCACTCTTGGGGTAATCCGCAGTGCGATCTTGGAGATGATCCACCCACACAAAATATCCTTCCTTAATTAATCCAATTAAGAATCAAGCATAATCAAGGAAATCAGCCTAATATCATCTTCCAGTGAAACATTCCTTTATTTCCCATGGCTACTTGTCATTACTGACCTTTGCTATGCTTTTACCATCCAACACAAGAACTTGGAATATTTATCCAAATCACAAATGCAACAATCGGTTGATCGCAAAAAGCATTTAGGGAGTTATTCAATCAACCAATAAAATTAATTGTATTTTTCCCAAACAGTACAAGAATAGGTGCAATAATAATTTCATCTCATTTTCGCTTTCTCCCTTGGGATCAAATAGCGATTCTATACACAATTTACTTTATACTTGCATGCACAATTTCTAATCTTATTCTTTTTACGATTATGCTATTCATAACCCTTAACCAATTGCTCTATCAACGAATAAGCCATACACAACTAAGTGTAATTAACTTCCCTTGATACATGCACTTTGCAAACTCCATCTTTCGAATATGTGAGAAGAGGCTTATTCCTTCCCATGACCTATTCTTGTACATCATAGCATGGGCCTAATGTATCTCATGCGAGAATCAGCAAGTATCTATCAATTTAGAAATACATTACTTATGGCCAAAACCACAGTTGGATTGACAGTTATGCCTTTGCTCGAAGCTTCATTAATAGTTGTAGGATTGCCATCCGCACACGATATTCTTCGCTTGGAAGTCATCTTCCGCAAGTAGATTCAAGAGGTTAAGAAGGTGGAATAGATTCAAGATGGAAGAGCATAAGAGAAGATGGCTAAGTCGAGGATCGAGATAGAGGGAATTGAGCTAACTCTCATTCTTGCAACCTCTCGGGGTAACTCTTCTCTCT
Organism: Lygodium microphyllum; assembly: GCF_053477565.2. Lineage (NCBI taxonomy): Eukaryota > Viridiplantae > Streptophyta > Polypodiopsida > Schizaeales > Lygodiaceae > Lygodium > Lygodium microphyllum. Next base: position 127,011,741 of record NC_141154.1, read on the forward strand.
CTCTCTCTCTCTCTCTCTCTCTCTCTCTCTCAAGCTCTCCCTCACAATCTCTTGGAGGGGTATCCTTCTCTCTACCTCTCTCTTTGATGCCAGGAGGCATATTCCACGGTGGATTCCGTGAGGTTTTACGGTGGATTCCATAAACTTTTATGACCGGGGCTCATACACAAAGTGGATTCTTTGTGCGAGAAGTTGATGAGGATGCCTATCCTTTTCGGGCGTTTTGTTAATTTAGTGTGTACATGGGTGATTCCGCAAAATACATATTTAAATTAATAAACGTTTATGAGTTTAGAGTGCACACTCGTGATAAATTAAGGTTAGGATTGATTTCTAACCAATTGATTTATTTATGTAGCTGAGGACTGCTAGGTATTCACTTTTGTTGGTTTAATTGTATTATTTTACTAACGATTGTGAATGCTTCAGTTGATGTGTAGAGATAGCAGCAGTGGTAGTGGAAAGTATTGGAGGATAGAGTGTATTCGAGTTATCATCTATATTTTGATGGGCACATATCTTAGGCATGGCACCTATATTTTGTCATGTCTATTTATCAAGGCGTTGGATATTTATTTATTATTTTTGTATGCGCATGGGCGCACGATTTAGATATTTGTATTTGGACATTGTATTGGGTATGCCTGACTTCTTGGGCGCCCATTAGCTTTATTTCTATTTGGCACAAAAGCAAACTCAAAAGCCAAAAGCGAGCTATTTTGTAATTTGGGCTATTATTTGAGCTTGAAGATGATTAATACATAAAATACATGCTTTGTGGAGCGCTCACATAAGGCATGGGGGGAGATTGCACCCAATTGGTCTCTTGTTCATGTCATGCAAGTCTTCTACATTGATTTGTGTGCAAAAAGTAGAGTTCTTTTGTTCTTGGGGACCTGCTGACGCTCACTACGCACGCTTACGGCATCCGATCTGTGCACCAGTGGTATCAGAACGAAGCTGAGATCGAGAGTTTCCAATCGCTTACCATCTTGCGCGAAGGCGAAGCTCCTGGAATGATCAAGCTCTACAGTCAGTTTCATCGCGAACGGTCGATACAGGTGGATTCTTGGCGGTCAAGAATCTCTGTCTGCAGTCTTTGATCACGAAGGACCGGCCTGAGGAGGCGGAGGACCACTCCTATATCTCCCTCGCCAAGTCGTTTTTTCCATAGAGAATACAGTAAGCTTCATCCATAACCAAAAGTTCTTAAGCTTTAAAATAAAGCTTAGTAAGCTTTATAAGAAGCTTAAAAAGCTTCAATCACAAAATTCGGCGACGGGCGGCAAGAACATAATCTGAACGGCGTCGAATCTGTCGAGGACATGAATATATCCTAAAAATTCATGACAGGTTCAGAAGCTTAAAGCTTCTTAGCTTTCCAAGTCTACTAAGCCTCTTTAATCTCCCATGTTCAAGCTTACTTACTTTTGCAAGTCCTACAAGTCCACAAAAGTCAAAACAAACTTATCTCAATTACTCCCATAAAGACTGTTCCTGCGTAGAAGCACAGAATTATGGAATTGCTCCCTGTAAGACTCTGTTCACATACGCAGACTTGTTGAACCAGTTTCAGCAACAGCAAAAGGTCATATGTAGTTTTTACGAAGACAACCAATCCCGCAATTGCAAAAGACAAAGACCGTAAAAGCCAAACAAAAAATATATAAGCCTTGTATACCCAACTTTGAGCTACACTCATCCCACTAATCAGATTTTGAGAGTGTGAGGTCTTTTGGATTTTTACAGGATGACAAAACAAAACATGGATGATTTAATGGCTGAAGGTGATCTTCCCGAACCTATGATGGAACAAAAATTGGATTTGATTATGATGCAGCTTGATGAAGAACGAAGAGCCCGACAAGCTTTGCAAGTTCAATTGGCTAATCTACAATGAACTACCACCGACAAAGATGGACCACAACTCGAAGATCTTATCTGATGTACCATCGATGCGACGCTCGAAGCTCAATCCATCTGCAAAGAAACAAAGATAACTAAAAGAAATTTCAAATTTCGTACTTTCAATGGATCTCGAGATGGAAAGACTGTACTTGCATTTATCAGTCAGTTTGATGATTACTTTCATGAAGAGACATATGCTGAGAAAGATAAAATTAAATGTGGCACTAATCATTTAGTCAATCGAGCACCTCTATGGTGGACTGTGGTTCACAAGAGCATTGATTGTCCCACTACCTAGGAGAGTTTCCAAAAGAAGTTTTTGCATAATTTCCTTTCTCCTCAATTCCATGAAAAAGCAATAAAGCAATGGGATCTTCTTCAGCAAAGAGAACGTGAACCTATTTCCCAATACACTGAACGTTTTTGGAATGCCTTACTGCAACTACGTATGCTCGAAGATGTACCTGAAGCGACTCACAAACACAAGTTTATGTCTGGCCTACTTGGTCATTACTATGCTGAAGTCAATATGTTCAAGCCTACAACCCTTGAAGATGCAATTTCTTTGGCTCATGACACTAAAGACAAGATTCGCGGAAGAGACAAGAGTCCACAACAATTTCAAGCAAATGGTAACTATGGTTCCAAGCAATTCAATTCAAATTTTAGAAGATTCAATCAAAGTCGTCATCTTCCATCTACATTCCGTAAGACTTGGACACGACCACCTGCTTTGCCATCAAATACCAATTCAAACCCTAAGCCATCTTCACAGCCAAATCCCAATATTCCTAGACTTCTTGCCATTGCCAACAATGTATCTAAAGCCAAACCCATAGTGTGTTACAAATGCCATCAACTTGGACATCTAGCAGCCAATTGTCAATCAAAGAAACCACCTGTCCATATCAATTATCTTGGAGCAATGGAAGAAGAAGAACATGAGGAAATGCCTGACTTTACAGAAGATGATGATGACATTGGTACTCCTTCGGATACTTTACCAGGTATGCCAACTCCACATTCTTTGTTGACAATGAAATTTTTTGTGCATGGTAAAGAAAAGATTATTTTGCATGATGATGGTAGCACACATGATTTTATTTCTGCAAAGTTAGTGAAAGAATTGAATTTATAAACTATTTCTACACATTATCGCATTAACGCAACATTCCTAGGCACAAGATATAATGGAACACAAGAGGTGCATGACTTAGAAATTAAAATTGGTGAATACATTGAACGTAGAAATTTCCTAGTTGTACCTTTACAGTCTAGTGATATTATCCTAGGTATGCCTTGGAGTCATCGGTATAACCCTGACATAGATTATTCCACTCATTCAATTAAAATTTATTTTCAAGGAAAACAAATTACATTGCATGGTATGCACGCATCTAATAATTTTCCACTACTTACTCATACTCAAGCTAAACGTGCATTACGTAAAAGTAACAAATCTTATTTAATTTGGGTGAATGAACTTCAAGCAAAATAAAAACATATGCATCCTAGGCATAAACAATTTCTTGCACAATTTAAAGATTGTTTTGCTGATAATTTACCACTTGGACTACCACCTTCACGTCCTGAAGATCACAAAATAGATTTGATTCGTGGTACACAACCACCATGTAAAGCACCGTATAGGCATAACCAAATTGGACAGAAAGAAATTCAAAATCAAGTAGAGGAATTGCAAAACAGAGGATTAATTAGACCTAGTAGTTCTCCATTTTGTGCACTTGTTTTATTGGTAAAGAAGAAGAATAATACTTATTGCATATGCATTGATTATCGTGCCCTGAATAAAATTACTGTTAAGAATAGATATCCAATTCCTAGGGTTGATGATCTTATGGATAAACTACAAGGTTCTGCTATATTCAATAAGATAGATCTTAAATCTGGTTATCATCAAGTGAGATTGGATAAATCTGATATATTCAAAACTGCATTTAGAACACAATTTGGACATTATGAATTTCTAGTGATGCCTTTTGGTTTAACTAATGCACCTGCTACATTTAGTCGAATGATGAATCGCATATTCTTGAAATATCAGCATTGTGTTATAGTATTCTTTGATGATATATTAGTATTCAGTAAAAATGAGAATGAGCATTATGAACATCTGTCTTTAGTTTTCAAGTTGTTGAAAGATAATCAATTGTATGCTAATCCAGAAAAGAGTGAATTCTTTCAAACAGAAATTGAATATCTAGGTCACATTGTTTCATCAGAAGGTATTAAGGTTGACCCTAAAAAGATAGAAGCAATTTTAAATTGGCCCATACCCAAAAATGTGCATGAGTTATGTTCTTTTCTAGGTCTTGCTAGTTTCTACAGAAAGTTTGTGCGAAATTTTTCATTACTTGCATTACCTTTGACTAAACTTTTAAAGAAAGGTATCGTTTATAACTGGACTGATAATCAACAAAAATCTTTTGATTTATTGAAACATGCATTAGCCATTCTTTTTAGTAGTTACTAATGCTAGTGGATTTGGAATAGGAGCCGTACTTATGCAAGATAATCATCCCATAGCATATTCTAGCTGTAAATTGAAACCATCTGAACTTAAATATTATACTTATGATAAAGAATTGTTAGATGCAGTACAAGCTTTACATCAATGGAAACATTATTTACTGGGTTCTGAATTTATGATTAAAACTGACCAACAAAGTATTAGACATCTCCTTAGTCAACCCCAAATATTTGACCGACATATCAAATGGGCAGCTTTCATTCAAAGTTTTCATCCCCTTATACAATATCAGCCAGGAAAAGAGAATGTAGTAGCTGACGCTTTAAGTAGAAGACTGACATTTCATAATATTTCTGTGATATCATTTGATTCCCTTATCCCTATGAAAGATACTTATCATCACGATATTACTTTTCAAGCTGATTGGAATAAATTAGTTACAAATAATTGGATTCCTATTGATTCACTGTCTTACAATAATGGATTCATGTTTTATGAAAAGAGATTATGTGTTACAGTTCCATTTAGATCTTTTGTTTTAAATGAGATTCATTGTCCTCCATATCAAGGTCATAGAGGTATTATATCTACTTTGCGTACATTGACTGAAGATTTTTATTGGCCACATATGGACACTGATGTATCTAACTTTGTTTCTGAATGTTTAGTTTGTCAAAGAGTTAAAAGACACCATGGTAAACAGTATGGTTTACTGATGCCTTTATCTATTCCATCACGACCATGGGAACAGATTTCTATGGATTTTATTACTGGTTTACCTAACACTAAAGCTAACCATGATATGATTTGGACTATTGTAGACAGGTTTAGCAAACAAGCATATCTCATTCCATGCAAGAAAACTCTAACTGCATCTCAAGTAGCTCAATTGTTTTTGAAAATTGTTTTTACTAATCATGGTTTACCAAAAGTTATTATTTCTGATCGTGATTCTAGATTCTGTAATAATTTTTGGATTACTTTGTTTGCTAACTTAGGAACAAAGATTGATTTTTCATCTGCATTTCATCCTAAAACTAATGGTCAAACAGAAGCTACTAACAGTACTATCTTAGAACTTTTACATGCTTACACTATTTCTAAACCACATACATGGGATACACATCTACATTTACTTCAGTTTACATATAATAATACACCACACATAGCTACAAAGAAAGCACCATTTGAAGTTATTTATGGTTATAGATTGCCTACACGTATTGCATCATTATCAAATAAAATTCAGAGTGCTGATGATATTGCTAACATGCACGCTACTATTTTTGATGAAGTTAAAGATATGATTGCCAAAGCCCAGCAATCATATACAAAACAAGCCAATAAGAAAAGATAGGCCATGAATTTCAAAGTTGATGACTATGTTTGGTTACGTATAGAAAAACGTAGATTACAAAGTGTAGATAAACACCCAGTTGTGAAAATAGCACCTAGATTCTATGGACCATTCAAGATCATTCACAAAATCAATGACAATGCATTTAAACTAGAACTACCACAACATTGGAAAATTTATAACACCTTTCATATTAGTTTATTACGACCCTTTAGAGGCCAATTACCTGTACACCCTGTCTATGAAAACCCACCTTTGTTTGATGAAGAGACTGAAATCCTTGAGCCTGAAGCTATCATAGATACTGGCTTTATGACCACTAGAACTGGCCGTAGATATTCTAGATATTTGGTCAACAATCTCATGGAAGCATAAATTTAGCTCTAGATCACAGTGCACAACTTGAACATCAAGTATAATTGAACATCATTGTTCCTACTACAGGTAAGGCAAAGCACAACTACAGGTAAGGCAAAGCACAACTCCTTTTAGTGAACCTTAGGCCACTAAACAATCTCATGGAAGCATAAATTTAGCTCTAGATCACAGTGCACAACTTGAGCATCAAGTATAATTGAACATCATTGTTGGTAGCTAAATATAGAAAAAGGCTAGAAGGACTATCAAATGACAATGACTCTTTGAAAGAAGTATTACAGGAAGAGGAATCTAATGACAAATCCAAGGAAAAGGCCTTCAAAGAATAATGGGAAACAATTTGGTTTTGTTATCTCTCAAACCTATGATTTCATTGGCTTATTTGGATACTCAGTTTAGGTCATTTCTATCTAGGTTGGAGCTCCCAATGAGAGCTTTATGCAATTATGTTGGGACTTGTATATAGACTTGGACACCTATACACTATAGATAGTAGGTGCCCATCATTATCACTTTTATTTGTTATTCTTTCAGTGGAAATAGAATAAGGGAAGGTAGACTATTGGAGTTCCCATATATTATGTCTCTCTCTCTTGCTGTCAAGCTTGAACCACCATAGCTCTTGCTTCTCTCTTGCTTCTGCTCATGTGCTTCCACTATGGCTCCACCTTTCACCTAGTATCAGAGCCTACCATTCGAGGAGTTTTCTTCATTAGTGACTTCAACCCATGATATATCTACATTAGCACTTCAAGGTGAGCATTGATCTTTCACTTGTTCTTGGCTTGCTTCGGCTTCTTCCAAAGACTATTGAAGCTTGTTTGAGCACCCTATAGTGCTCCCCTATGGCCATATTTAGCTCTACAACATAGCATTGTGACCTATAATGAGTTGCACCTATTGTTCTAGTAGATCTTCCATGATTTGCAACACTCATATGCAACTCCTAGACACATCTAACACTTGGATAACACCTTGGTATTGTACCCAACACTTATTGGCTCTAGTCTGACACTCTCTAGATGTGTTATATCTTCATCATTGGATATTATTTATAGTAGACCTGTTTTATAGGTCTAGACGACCATATCTCTCATTGTTGAGCTCACCTATGCTCATATATTCATGCATTGATGTTGCGATCATTGGTGGATGTCATGGTAATGTATCGAGGTGTTTCTTGGGATGTTTTGAGTTGGAATAGGTTAGCACTTACATGTTTTTTAAAACTATTGTAAACACTTGGACAGTAAGCATTTGACTAGAAAGGCTTTATGCCTATTATGTCTATACATACTTTGGGTATGCTACTTGGCTACAATGATGCTTATCATTGATCTACATGCCTAGATATGCATATGACATGCTTTGAAGCTTGGATTTGAGCTACACTTGATGCATTTGAGATTTGGTTAGTCACTTCAGTGATCCCACTTATGGGTATTGAACACATATTGGATACTCGTGTTCTTGAACGTATTTACGATGCACTTGGGCTTCTGGATGCTATGACACTTATGACTTGAGCTTTTCTTGCTCACTTTACATTTTGGATTTTCTTCCAATAGGAGACACTTGTACTTACTTGGTAGAGCTTGGTTCTTTAATGATATTGGGAGTCTCTTGCTCATGTATATGCTTAGTTGATATATGCATACATTATTCTTAAAATATTGACGCTTGTGGGCTAATTTTCTTTTGAGGATTTGGATACCTAGTACCTATCATTGCCAGTGGTGGATACTTGATACACATTGGTTGTATGCATCTATGTATTTGACACTTCATTTTCTTTGACAATTCTTAGTACTTGGTTGCTACACTGCTAGTTGCATTCTATATATCCTAGATTGCTACCTAGATATTCCTAGCAATGGGAGCTTACTCCCTTGGTCATTTGCCTATTGATGTATGGTCATTTAATGCACTTTTATGGATAATAATGCTAATTACTATTTTTGAGTAGTTTCTTTGAATATAGATGCATAGTTTGAGCACTCTACTGCATATTGTTTGTGGAAGGACAACTATACCCTCTTTTGTTTCCACCCTCTTGCCCACCCTTTTGGCTTAGTTTTTGTGCTATTTTTCTATAATTACAGCAGCCCATATGTTATAAGATCTGAGATACACGCTCGACTTTCTTATATACTTAAAATATATATGGTAAATATTATGCTAGCGCAGAGAGAGAACAGATTAGAGAAAAGAGAGAGAGAGAGAGAGAGAGAGAGAGAGAGAGAGAGAGAGAGAGAGAGAGAGAGAGAGAGAGAGAGAGAGAGAGAGAGAGAGAGAGAGAGAGAGATTGACAACATATTAGGGATTGGAAGATGGGCTAGTCCCCCCCCCTTGTGGAGTTATATTATTGACAAGGAGCAAGCTCCTATTATTGTGAAGTTGGCACCTTTTGATCCTTCTTGAGTCTCTCCTTCTCTCCTACACAATATGTGTAGGGCTCTCCTTGATTTCAACAGAGCTTCCGCAACACTTGCACTTTCTCTCCTACACAGTATATGTGTAGGGATCTTCTATTGGAGCTTGATTTCAACAGAGCTTCCACAACACTTGCACCTTCTCTTCTCCTCTTGGAACTTGATTTCAGCAAAGCTTCTGCAGCACTTGCACCTTCTCTTCTCCTCTTGGATGCATGCAAAGTGATGCTTCCTTCACCTCTCCCACACCCAAGGAGAGCCTCCTCTTTATAGGCTTCAAGAGCTTCTCTTCTTGAAGAGAGACTTGAGTGCCAAGATTGGAAAGGTTGATCTTCATGCAAAATGTGGTTGTTCTAGGACCTACTCTGCAGCACCAATTTCAAAATATCTCTTTGTGCATTGCTCGGAGTTGGAAAAACGTCCAACACAAAAGTTGTAGTTCTCGTCATTTCCGATAACCCATGCAAGACGCTTTTAGAGATAGGCTTTCTATCGGGAGATATTTTAAAAATGGATTCACCATGTCTATTTTAAGAAAGGTAGTTTTTTCAACTCTATTCTTAACTTATGGTCCATGCAACCACCTTGAGCCATAGATAAGGAGACTTCATTAGATTTCCTTGGGTCGCAACCTTAAGGTTGACTAGCCACAAAATCTTATGTCATCTTAGACCTTAGAAAGAGAAAACCACTCCTCTCCTCATCACTTCTAGAGGATCACGTCTCTTGTCTTTCTTAGTGAGAGAATTACCTCTCTCTCGTTTTTCCTTAGTGAAAGAATTACTTTTCTTCTTAATTCATTAAGAGAGAAACGACCTTAAACCTTGACTTGTAAGGGAGAGGATGACCCCAAATGAATGCAATGCTCATTATGTACAAGTAAACATTCCCAGGCGTCCCCGGATGCACACATAAATACATATACACAATGCTAATGCACTTCCTTTTCTTAGAACTCAATCCATCATCATTTATGTGTAACTCCTTGGTTCTTGTGTACACTCTTACTTGGTAGACACTTCCTTTCCCCTTCATAACTTGTACTACCTGTACCAGATATCCCTGTCACAGTGCTCTGATCACCCCATTAAGTGATGCACTAGGAATATTGGTCTCTAAATGGTCTCATGGCCATACTAGATCATCATCAACACTTAAAGAAAAGTGAGTCATCAGTTTATTGATATAAATTTATTAAATAGAGAATGTGTAATAAGCAATCAATTTAGTGATATCCCTTTGGCTTCTAAACAATTGACCTCAAGTGTAGAGGGGATGCGTAGTCCTTTAGAAGATTTGGAAAGTCTTGTAGTTCTCTCTTAGTCATAAATTGAGCGTCAAATGGGGGATGATTCTTAAACTTAACCAAATACTTATGTAATACCTTGCCTGACCTTAGAGTATTGTCCTGATGGTGTAAAATTCTTTTAGGCACAAGGAACTCTTCTGTTTCTTCTATGTTATGGAGTCAATATAGAAAACCTATAATCTTGACAAATTGTAGAATTTTTGTGTGTTTTTAAACAAATTTAACTTAAGTAATCAATCGTCCTATATGATGTACACAAACAAAAGATCAGACTTTGCATCATTTTTAGCACATAAATGCTTCCACAAACCCTCTTTTCCCCCTACTGTTTGTGTGTTGCATCATTGCATATGTGTAGGATTTGGGCTTTTTATCATTTTTAGTGTATAAAGCAATAAAAATGCACTAAGACATACAAACTAGGATGAGCTGAGGCTATACCCCCATGCCTCAATATTGCTAAACATCCACAAATATTAATCATATTTTTTCTTAAATTTTAAAGCATGAAAACCCAATTTTCTCCCATTTTCTTTTTTTTTCCTATTGATTTAGTCATAAAAATAGGGTATTTTTTGGTCTATGATTCTTAACTGATTAGAAAATTGAAAGATGGATTTTATCATAATTTGATTCCATGTGAACTTCGTTTTTCCATCCAAAACCAACAAAATCTTCATTTTTCCTCAAAAATGCACTTTTCGGGTTGTAATTTAATTATTACAACCATGTATCATTATGGTTCTGCATTTATTTTATGATCAGCCCTCAATCATGATGCAAACAATATCTAAACAAATTTTCATTCCATATGAATTTCATTTCAACCATCAAACATAAAAAAGAAGCAAATTTCATTTATAAAAACGAGGCATATCGCTTATTCACATGTTTCAGGTTTTTTGATAATTAATATGGGCTGCTAGTGGACCCCAACTAGCAATCATTCTTTAGTGCTGAACACCTTCCTTCAGCCTCCTCTTGATCTTGGAGCGACATCCGATCCTCGTTGGACAAGCATTCTTCGATCCCTCTTCTTCTTGATTTCCTTCGTATGAACCACCATTTAGAAGAGAGAGGGAGAGAGGAGAGAGAAGGACTAGATTTGGACTAGGCCATCCAAGCAACCAATTCTCACATGAGGCCAGGTGTTGGAGAGCGAAGCAATGTTGGAATTCATGAGCATGATCTGTTTAGGGGGTTGCTTTCAGTCCATTACATGTCGCCAAGGAATGGATGGGGCGGTGCGTATTGCAGGTCACCATTTTGAAGTGGCACATACTGCAGGTCGCCGTTTTGAAATCCCCCCCCCCCCCCCCCCCCCCCCAACAAATCATTTTTTTTCTCCCCCTAAGGCCCTTTTAAGGGCCCTCTAACAAGTCCATGCCCAAACCACTTTAAAGTTGGCCCTCTTTGGCTTTGACATGTCCGACCTCTCGCACTTCGACTTCCCGACCTCCGATTTCACTTTTGAAAATTTCTACCTGCATGACTTGAAGTCCCCAACTGTCGACCACTTCCAGAAGTCCAATTTGACACTTAAAAGATTTATGAAAATTCCATAACTGTCGCTTGGCGGGTCTTCAAAGCACTTTTGAAATTCGTCTTTTGCCCGCTTAAAATCAGCCCAATTGCACCTGTCGCCTTTGACAAGATTCAATTTTCTCTTAAAATTCAAAATTTTTGGCAACTTTTGAGCACTTTTTTGGGGCAAAAATCCACTGCTCAAATATGCATATATAAATAATTTTGAATCTTTCTTTTGCTCACAAATATTATTGCCAGAAACATGGAATTATACACATTGATAAGTACTATTTTAAAAAATATTTGTATAAGCTTTGTAGTGATTTTGTGAATAACAAATCGTCGTTTGTGGACCAAAATGATTTCATTATATCATGAGTTACAAAAGTGCAATACAATTTAATAGGAAAGGACTTGATACAAGCTTTATAATTCTCTATGATTTTATGAAGAAAAAATTGTCTTTCATGGGTAAGATCAAAATGACATATCATTACATTTTTTGTTAGAATATTGCACTACAGATGTATATACAAGGGGAATGTTATTTCAGTACACATAGACAAACTGATAATTATAAGGCTATTCTTTAGCTTCTCTTTGATATTTGGCTTCTCCATCCTCAGGCTGTTCTTTAGCTTCTCCTTAATCTATAGCTTCTCCATCCTTAAGACTTCTCTCCTTCTTTGGAAACGTTGCTTCATCTTCCATACTTTCATCCATCATCACTAGTTTCCTCTTGGTAGATGTTTTCTTAGAACTTAATTACCTCAGGCACTCTTTTCTCCTTGGGCCTTAGAGGAGATGGACTAAATTTCAATGGAGAAAGCTTAGGCATGCCCTTCATTTTGGGCCCCTTTTGTTTGGACCTTAGAGACTTCTTTTTCTTGGTGGTTGCCATTTTCTTGCATTTGCCCTTCGTTGTTGCCTGTCCTTTGGAATTTGTAACTGGGAGAGGGAAATCTGGGTCCACCGGTGTAATTGCCCTATCTAAAACTAGTTCAATACACCTCTCTCGTATCCACCATATGTATGACTCAAGGCAGTCTTTGCACTGTAACAAAGCACACAAGTTATTTGAAGTAGCAAGAGACTTTCACTATAAAAAAGATAAAGCATAGGAGACTTGCATTCATCCCCTCTACATTCAGTAACTTTGAATCTATTATCCTCGAAGCATTTGAAACCACTCTCCAACCACAATTATGTACGTCATTTTGCAATGGGACCTCTTGAAGCAGAAACTTGAAAGGTCTTTGAGGATCAGCAATGCTTTCAAAGCTAGTATCCAAGTGGGTAGTAATAAGTCTAGCAACACTACACATATTAACTTATTAGCGAATATTATAAACTTTATTCAATAAAAGATAAAATAAAGAGTGTTTATTGACAATACATCTTTGATTGGCCATGGATTCCTAAAAGAGAAATCACAAAAATGACATGTCTTGCAGGAATGTTGATATAGATTAGGCTCCAATGTCCTCTGTAAACCAAAACACAAGTGAGCAATAACCCTAAAGACAAATCATCAAGAGATAGAATGTCGATGAAAGTACATTTCAATCTATGGAAAAAAAATATGTTTGTAACACTATCAAAGTGCTTAAAAAACCTTGCATATTTGAATCAGATTTTGAAAACAAATCCACAGAGATAAGTGGATCAATAACAAATATATTCTTAGCAATATCCATGCTAAGAGAATCAATATATGACCTGTATACAAAGTAAAGAATGAATAAGAGAATGAGTGCAATATAAGAACCCTTGGAAAAATTCATTATAAATAAAGAGAAGCAAAAGACCTTACCTCAAACAATAAGAAAACAACTGAATCTATTAGTTGAGTATACTTTTTGTCAAATAGGATCTTATCCTCTGGAGAAATGCTGAGGTAGTCTTCTTTCTTAGGACTAACAGAAACATTCACGACCATTTGGCCGTACACTTTTCCCATCCTCTTGTAGTTCATTGGGCCAAGAGACAAAATCTTTCTTTGCCAGATGAGATCCTCATTTTCTATTACCTCTTTCCTTTTCTCCTCTAAGACAACCTCCTGCTCACTTGCAACCCTTGTAGGATACAAATGGGTAACCTCTTCAATCTTGGGTGTTGGTGGCTCTTTCTGCTTTCTTCTAGGTGGAACATTGAGGATTTCAAATGCCTTTTGATCAGTCGATTGGAAGAGGCTTCAAAACATTGTCAAACCTATATTTAAGTCTGCTAACCATACTAAAGTCTTCATTCATTAATGTAATTCAATGTGCATGGGTAGCTGTAATATAAGCATGATTCATAAAATCTATCACAAAATCCTCTGTTGCCTCTTGCAAGCATAGAAGGGCAAATAATTGCCATCTCTTGTTGAGGCCATCCACAGAAGCAATAGAGGACAACCTATCAGATATGTCCTTGACCAGTCTAAAAAATGCAGCCTTAGGAATGAGGTGACTAGTTGACTTTTGAGCTTTCTTGATCTCTGCAAAACACCTCGGTATGTAAAACCATCTTGACTTTCTCTTTTTCCTCACAGGGGCTTCCTTGGAGAGCTGAAGTTGAGGAGAAGTTGAGGGCTCAACCTTACCAGATGACTTGTTCTGTGAGGATTCACCTTCACATACTTTACCAGTTGGTGTAATAGGGACAACAATTTCTTCAATTGTCTCCTCAACAGTTTGCTCAGCACCTTCTTCAAAAGATTTCTTCACCAAGACCTTCTGTGTAGTTTGTTTTGTCCTAGCCATTGAAACTAACACAGCACCATAAGGAAGATTAATACAAAGACAACTGACTCCCATCACACCAAAATAGAGACTAGATGGAAGCCGAAACAATACTTAGGCCTTGAACTCCTGCTCCTCGCTTCGCACAAAAGGTTGGCTCGATACAGCGTGATAGCGTGAATTGTAGTTCCTTCTTTGCCCTTATCACTTTGTATTGGGGGATTCCAACACAACACGAATGCATGAGTTCCTCGTTTCTATTTGCATGCCCTCGCTTCATATTTGCCCCGCTCGCAGTGCAACACGAGAAGACAAGAAGAAGCTCCTTCCTTGCTCTACTTCACTGTTTATTCTTGACAGCTCCAAAACAATGTGATGAGGGTTGTTGCTAAAGTTGGTGAAGTATGCTTTTGTGCTGTGTCGAACAACTCAGCAGCCTTCGATGTCACCAACGTCGAATGTATGACATCTTTGTCGATCAGATATGTTAGCACTGCCGGATGAACGACAGCCATGACGTAAGGTGTGAATTCATGTTCGTGCCAAATGGGAAGTTTTTATATACTTGCGGGTGCTGATGTCCATGTGTCATGTTCTCATTAGACATTATATTAGGGTTTTTGGAATGTAGATGTCACAGCCTCTGAGAAGCTTTTGGATTTTCTCATAGAAAACAATATTGGCATTGCTTCCTATCCAACAACTAGGGAGATTTTCAATCCAGAGTGGGACCTTGATCAAGTTCTTAACTTCTCAAAGGACTTTCGCAAGGAAGATTTTGCAAAGTTTGAAGAGTTGGCATATCCTATTGTTCAGTTGGATTCCAAGGAGTATGTTCACACCCCTGTTGGAAGGTCAGGCACTGAGAAGTCCTTGTTTACCAAGAAATGTGGTTATCATTCTCTTGATAGATTTTATGCATTTGAGTTATGCTCTTTACACCCAAAAAAATGCAGGCTTATGCTTAAGTCTACTGCATTCATTGTATTTGCCCTTGTGAAATACCCTCTAAAATCTAATGAAAAGTGTAAAGAAACCTCAAAATGATCTAGCTGTTGCCTTCTTAAAGAGATAGTAGATGAAGTTGATGTTGAGGAGCAACTAGACACCTAGATGGAAGCATTAGTTGCAAAGGACCTGGATGTTGTTGAATTCAAAGCAAAGGCAGTAATTGAAGAGACTACTATAGAGGTTGATGAGCCATCTGACACTCCTTCAAGCCTTATCATTCCATCTTTGCCTACTTTCCCAATTAAAGACAAGGAGTATATATTATTGTTTGATCTCCAAATTCTTTACAATTTAAGAGAATATTATTGCTTGGTAGTTATTGTAGAGGCATCTGTGGATCCAAAAGGCATAGTGGATGTTGAAAATGAGTCCAAGGAGGACTTACTTAAATTAGATACTCAAATGTCTAATGATAAGTTTATAGATGCATCAAATGATTTTTCCCTATGTTTAAGCAAGGTTAAAGATGCTGAGAGAGCGTTACAAGCTGCTGTCAAAGAGTTTGACCAATTTCAAGAGAAGCTTGGAATCTCCAATTTCAGAAGGGAGGAGTCAGAATAAATAAAGGAGCTCAAGGATATCAAGGAAACATCAATTAGCTTATGGAATCCAAGCAAACTTGAGAGTGATGAAAATCAAATGGTAATGCATTCTTTTGTTTTTGTGGAACCACATACATATTTTCATTTTTTCAGTCTAACTGTTGCTTTTATAGTTGGAGATTGCAAACGAGGATATTTTCTTGGGAGAAGCCAAAGGATCGAGAGTTGGTGGTAGTTACCTAAAGAATGTTGCACTTGGGCATTACATATCGAGGATTGATCCCAATATTCTGTTGGTTTTGCATAGCACTTTCTCAAAGGAGGCCTCATGGCCAATTGTCTGTCTTAAAGCACTTACAAGGCTTCTTGGATACTTAGGTTTGTAGTACAATGTGCACAAAGTTATGTTTTTGGAAAAGACAGTAGCCATTCGAATATTTGGTTATGGTCCCGGCTTCTCTGCCTCCAGGGCTGGATACTTCCTTATATACTCATCTTATGTTTTAGTAGCAAACAAAACAGATATCAAATCCATAGCTGGATACAAGAGAATAAAGTTTTTACGTTATATAGGAAAAATGCATAGGGAGGACGAGGAAGCAAAGGCTCTTAAAAGCTAGCCATGTATATAATATTTTGAAAATAGTATCGGTATTTTAGATTCCATCTCATTTATTGTGTTCTACATATTTGAAGTTGTCTTCGAAAAAACCAATTGAATAACTCCTGAAGGGCATTGGTTTTTGTTGCTCCTTCTCCATGTCTAGTGCTTGAAAAGAAACACATACATGCTTGGTAGTGAGATTTCTCCATACCTTGGCCACTGTAAGTTGCTAGGGGCCCTTGCTCTTCCACAAAATAAGGCCCATGAATAAGAAGAATATGTTGTGACAACCCAACAAGCAATAAGTAATTTAAATCATTAAACCTTGTTTTCAAAGCAAAAAGGTTCAAATTTATGTCTATCTTACCAAGTAGAAAGTAATATCCTTTTCTCCCCAAGCTTCCTTAAATGCTTGAACAAGATTTACAATTTAATGTTTGTACTCTTCTGAATAGTTAGATGTTATCTTTTGTTTCCTTGAAATTTTTAAAAATATGTCAAGGTGTCTCAAAATGTAATAAAACAAATTTAACCTAGGCTTAGGAGCTAGACACATTAATTAGGGTTAGCTATAAATAGTGGAGTATGGCCAAATGTGGGAACCTTTTTGATCATTTTGAAATACAACTCCTTGTGGAGCTCTTGAGGTCACATCCTCCCACCATTCATGGAGGTGCATATCCATGTCCACCCTACTTGGAGGTGAGTATCCTTTTCCACCATTGTAGAAGGTGAGTATTCTACAACAGCTTATCATCACACTTGATTCTCAGCATACCATCTATTTCCCCATTTGTACATCTCATATGGAACATGGATCTTGGCTATGGCAGTAGCATTTCTTGTTATTGTCAGCATTAGATGTTAGATCTTGTGTATTTTCTTGTATGAGATGTTTGCTTTATTACATTGGTATCAAAGCATGTGTCTTTGATCCTTGGTTACATCAAATTTCATGGTTATGATCTTGCTGGGGAGGTCTTAATCATGGAGGAGTTGGTTACATCAAGACTTGATTGATCTGTCACCATGGAAGTTTGTGTCTAGTTGTCTAGGGATGACTTACATAGAACCGTGGTTAGATCTGAAGTAATTGTCACAAACAGTGGTCAAGAAGATGGTTCTTGGCATGCAAGATGGAGGATCTTGGCAATATCCAGTGGATAATGGTGGGTTCCAGCTACATTTAGTAGGTCATGGCTCATTCCTGGCTCAAAAATGATGGAAGACGAACAAAATGAGGATAACCAGGGTTGGAGGTAAGTTTGATTGTGGTTACTTTTGAGAGGGAAGGGTTTCTTTTTGGAAACAGTCTTTCTCTCTCTTGTTTCAAGTTCCTTTCAAGCTTCCATTGAAGCTATGGTCCAAGAAATCATCTTCTATTCCACTCCAATGGTTTCAATGGCTTCAAAAGCATCATCTACTTGACTCTTGAGCTCTTAAGCTATCCATAGAGTATAGCCATACCTTGCTTCGATCTTGCGATCTCACACAGTACATGAGGTTGGATTTGCGCAGACTGCGCTTGCTGAACACACTCGTCTATGAGCTGATAAAATTCGTGGTCACAAGCTATATAGAGCTTGGATATGGAGGCTAGAAGCTCCAAGCTATATACCATCTTGGCAAGGCAAGAAGTAGAAGCAGACATAGACGGAGAAGGAAGGAGGAAGAAGAAGAAGGATTTCTGTTAAAGTAAATTTAGGCGATCTCAATACTTTCCTGGTCAAGTTTCACGTTCGTCTTCCCGATTTGCATCTATAAACGTTACATAAGTTGCCGGTAAAAGCTGACACCACGCATTTGTTGAATGGAGTGTATCCATCCTCCTGACATCCAATTGCCTGCCTGCTTACACTAGTAGCGATAACTTGTCGATTGTGTCAACTGATTCCATTAAAAAAACATGGTTTATGCAAAGGCGAAGGCTTACAAAAGTGAGATTTCCATCGAAGATTTCGGTACACTGCTCGGATAGCATTTTGTGACAACTTACCCCGAGGTAACAACTGCTGAAGTTAATATAATTGAAAAGCCATGGGAGCCAATAATGATAGATGGAAAAGTTCATGGTCATGGTTACAAGTTGGGAAAGGGCAATCATACTTGTCAAACAACTGTGGACAATACTGGATCCTTGATTGTAGTATTAGGGATGGAAGGTTTGGCTGTACTAAAGACTACTCAGTCTGGATTTGAGGATTACATTAGAGACAAAATCACTTTGCTACTAGAAGTTCGTGAATGGATTTTAGCAACAGGGGGTTCCATTTTTGCTTACCAATATACCATCTATGGCAAATATTTCATCATCTTGAGCTTTTCTCTTCTTCATGAAAGCCCTATTCCTTGACAGTTTATTACAACATCAAGTAAATCTCAGATTTCTTCTTCAAAATCATGGGGTTTTCATCTATTCCACTCCTTGAGGTCTCTACTTATACCCTATGACCGACATTGAAGGACCTTTGAGCTTGAAGCTTTGTTTGAGCATGGCTATGAGGTTTTAAACCCTAGGATAGACAGTTTTGAACAGTTTGACAGGCCTACAGGTGCTACAGATTTTATTCTAGGCGGTGATTATAGCCTACAGGTTTCCCTTCAGTGCCCACATGAGTTTTACCATGGTTTATATGCATATGGGATGAAACAGTGCTCAAATAGTACTTTTACAAGGTGCAGTCCCATTCTGGACAGTCATAAAGAACCTATTACAGGAAATGCATTTTTAATTCTGCAATAAGGGTTCTTGTTCTCAGTACGTAGAGCTCGAAGTCCTCTTTGATCCTACTATAGCATGCCTCATTTGGAGTAGCGGAGCTCAAGTTATAGCCCATTTTGTGACAGGTGGTCAATGTAGGCTGCACTTTGACAGGCAGGCAGAGACACATTGTTTTGGTTTGAAACCATTATATACCTATTCCAAAGTGATTATTTCAGTAAATTTGGTATATATACAAATTGTAATCTCCGTTTGGAGCTATAAAGCACTTGGATCGGGAAGCATAGCTCAAGATATAGACCAATCTTTGACTGACAGTGCTGAAATTACAACATGGCAAGGAACAAGAAGAAAGAGCAAATGCTAGACCACATTGAGGAAGGCTTGGAGGAGTATCATGCTGAGACAAATGACAATAATAGAGCCACAAATCAGAGGCAATAATTCGTGGGAGCTAGTACCACCAATGACGAAGTGCAATGGCCAAAGAACCCTCATGTCATAGATCATGGGAATGAAGTAAACATCTCACGTGATTCTAACAACTTCCAACAAATGTCTAAGCAACTTGGCAACATGAATGATGGTTTACTTCAACTTACCCACTCCATGGATGATAAATTTAGCAATATGATTTCTCATATGGAGCAACAAAGTAGTAGATTGGATACCAAGTTTGATCAGCTGATCACTATATTCAACAATTTGGGAGATAGATTCCAAAGTAAACCACCACCCCATGTTGAAGAAGTGCCACTTACTCATGGGAATGTGAGATCTACTACAGCTCATTGACATATACCATCGACTTATGAACATGGAGGTCCTTCTAGAGTCAATGAAACCGCTCAGCCACGTGCTAATTCATGGAGTAGAGGTAGGCCTAAATTTCCTATCTCAAGAGAACATGGACAGCAAGGTCATTCACTGCATGAAGATGAAGTTGAAGTTGAAGACAAAGTTGAAAATAAAGCTAAAGATAAAGATGAAGCTGAAAACAAAGCTGAAGATGAAGATGAAGATGAAGATGAAGAGCAAGAGGATACACATGACAAAGTTGATCAAGAGTACATTAGTGTACAACAAGAAGAGCAAACTCAAGGTTTACATATATTTCATGATGATGTTGAAGAGGATTATGTTGATCATATGTGTCATGAAGATATTGAGGCATCACATGAAGATACTGAGAAAACACATGATGGGTTCTATCATCCCATTGACAACTTTGGTATGCTATAGCCAATAGAAGAAGATGTTGATTGGAATGCATATGGAGATGTACATGAGAAAAATGTTTGGGATGCATATACTTTTGATGAGAGTATCAATGAAGACATGCCTTATGACGATGATGAGATATCTTTTCCCTATGATCTGGGTAGTCATGATGGAGATGATTCTCTCTTTCCTTTTGACCTGGGTGGTTTGACATTTATGGTTCATGACAATCCTACTTCTCTTAATGGTTATTATCTCTGTATTCCATATGATCCGGGTGGTCTTATACTAAGAGAAAGTCATTTGCAGCAAGGCATCCTGCATACAAAACTTAATGATACTTTGTTCTCATGGTTTCTTCATGGTTTATATGGGAGAAAGGCTGAAGAATATGGATTTTCCTGCAGAATACAGCTTGCTGTATTAAATTCCTGCCATGGAATTAAATGATTTATCTTTGTTAAAATCATGGATTTTTTTTGCTTAGAGAGGGTAGCCTACATCATATACTTCGATATGACATATCATTTGTCTAATTTGGATGTGTCTATTGAAAGTTATGCCTATTTTACTATGGCAGCCCGGTTATGCCAGCATGCAGGAAATTCACTATAGATTTCTTGTGGAGCTTCATCAATCATGGGATCTTTTCAAGCCACATATGCTTTGATCTACTATTTCATCCATTGTATTCTTTCCCATTTTCTCAAGCTTTGAGGAAAAAGCTTCTTTAGGCCGGGATGGCTTGTAATAAAGCAAATTTAACCTAGGCTTAGGAGCTAGACACATTAATTAGGGTTAGCTATAAATAGTGGAGTATGGTCAAATGTGGGAACCTTTTTGATCATTTTGAAATACAACTCCTTGTGGAGCTCTAGAGGTCACATCCTCCCACCATTCATGGAGGTGCATATCCATGTCCACCCTACTTGGAGGTGAGTATCCTTGTCCTCCATTGTAGAAGGTGAGTATTCTACAACAGCTTATCATCACTTGATTCTCAACATACCATCTATTTCCCCATTTGTACATCTCATATGGAACATGGATCTTGGCTATGGCAGTAGCATTTCTTGTTATTGTCAGCATTAGATGTTAGATCTTGTGTATTTTCTTGTATGAGATGTCAGCTTTATTACACAAAACCTCCATTTGTAGGAATGCAATTTGTGGTGTGCTAGCCACATTTGTTGTGATTGCACACAACTCTCTCCGGCACTCCCACAATGCGTTCATTTGTTTACCGGTATGATTTCTTAGAAATCATCTAGCTTTTGCACCCCCCACAGAGACATTTGCTAAGACCTCTCTTGTTTTCCCTGAGGCTATTTGATCCTTTCTCGGGTGAACTTGACCTCCATGAAAATCTATTTTTAACAGTAAAGCCTTACATTTATCAATGCACTCATATGACAAAGATACTGGTTTTATTGAATATGCATAGTCAAGATGCAATCTAAGAAACTTATCAATTATTCTAATCTCTGGATGTAATGTACAAATATGAATGTTCGTTAGAGAGATTGAGAGAATAGGATCCCATAATCCATCCATGTTTTTGAACTTGCTCAAATCTATAGAGTTCCTAGTCAGGGCTCTTCTTGCTGGCCGCAAAGTACTCCATTCTTTGGATCCCAAACTCTCCATGCAATAAATACAAGGATATTTTGCATTGGTCCCATTACTTACTCCAAGCATACATTTGATAGTTTTTAAGTCAGCATGCATATGTCATTCAACATTAAAACTACCAACACCATCAACTATCAACATTTTACCTTCACTTCAAGACTTTATAATATCAACATTTCACCTTCACTTTGAGAATTTATAATATCAAGAATACCTGTATGAGAGAATAACCATTTCAAGATTTTATGACTTTCAGTTGGTACTTGGGCTGCACCAATCCACCAAAGCTCCATCTCAGATTGTATCTTAAATTGTTGTTCTTGCCCCCAACTAGTACTATAATCCAATGCCCTATTCATGATACAGATGATGACTATGTCTATCTTTTGTCCCTTTTGAATATGTGCTTCATCCAATTTTAGTGCAAACTTCAAAATACCACCACATTCTTGGACAATAAATTTATACATATGGACCATTGCAATCTAGACTCTTTTAAGATCAATCCAAATATTATTAAATGTGTTGTATTCAAAAAAGGCCTTTGTTTTATGTTTTTCATAGGGCATAGATCCTTATGTATGAATATATTTCCCAAAAACATTTGGAATCCTACGATTCATAGCTGTCCTAGCAATTGAAACTACAAGAGGCCGAGGCAAACCAAATGCACTTATTCTATGACATTTAAGATTTGTAAACCATAATTTAGAGAGCACAATAACCTCTATGACTGATACCAACACTGTTACATGTCTCCACTATTTCATTTGGTTTAATTGTTCCTTTTAAATCTTTCACTAACTCTTTCAGAGTTTGGCTTCTCAAGTCTACATTTTCAGGTGATTTAAGAATCCTTATAATGTCCTTCTTTGTCATGGTTTCTTTAATAACCTTAATCCTCTCATCGTTTTCTCAAATATTAACACCTGAAATATTAGAGACACATCTCTTTGCAAGATTTAGTCTCCTTTTCTTCATCCGACTACACAAGTCCATTATATTTTTAAGTGGTCTTTTTCTCTGTCTAAATCCTATTGGGGTTTCTTTCAAGTGTAATAATTTTTCTTGCAATGGATGATTAGAGTTTTCTAGATTATCAACCTTGTTTGTTAGCTCAGAAATAGTTTTTTGTTCCAATGTTAATTCTTCCTTCATTTCATGCATTTGTTCTCTAAATGTAAAAGATGCAGAATATAACCTCATGCAATAGCCAAGGATCCCATCACAACCATCTCTAACATACCTTATGAAGTTGTGAATATTGTAAAAAGGAGGATGTTTACCTGTAGAAGGGTCTAGAGGATACATTTTTCTAGTCCATCCATAAGTCTACATGCTTCTTTCCTTGTAATAGCAACCTATTAGCTTCATCCTTTACAATGCTCGATGGTGTATACTCCTCCAAGATGAATAGACAAGATGTAACTAAATAGTAAGTTTATACTTGTGTGGTGGGGTTGCGCTTGTATTGCTAGAAGAGGTACTAGTAAACATTTTGGTAGGGAACCCTAAACATGGAAATAATATCACAGAGAAGAAAATAAAACCACAAGAAAGAGAGGTGCAGAAAATGAACGTTGAGGAACAAACGAGCGGCGTCTTTTGGTGTGAAAATTCAAAAATACAAGATTTTGCGATTTCCAAGAGAATAAGACTGAAAAGGTGACACTTAATGTCCATTAAAGTTTGAAGATATTTAATACCCGACCTCTTAAATGAATCATATATTCTCTCATTAATCGCGTCCAAGTAGCCAAATTTGGAGTGTTTTTTTCTTCTAAATCTCCTTTCATTAGGATCTTAATCATTTTCTTACAAATGCCATTTTAAAACGTTCTTTGCCCTAATGGCATTTGATTTTATGATCTAATGTCATGGATTTGTGCTATGTATAGTCTAGTTTTTTAATTATCAATCAATATTTGAATTGAACAAGTAGTGTGGATTCTATGTCTAGCTTTGTGCAATGTGTAAAAAATTGTATTGCACCCCAAAAGTGATTGCAAAATCGCTCAAGGCAATCCAAACTCGTCTCCTTTAGTCTAGATACAATCTGCCTAGATGGGTTTGACTATGAAAAAGTAGCACTATGGATAGTGCAAACTTTGAACACTCTATGTGAAGCCTAGAAAATTTGTATTGTGAGATGGTTATGTTCCCTCAAGGTGATCACGGATTGAGTCAACTAGGGATTAGATGGACCTATAATCACTATGAGTATAACTTACTAGGACCAATGGCTCTTTGAACAAATGTTTGACATGAATTTTAGAGACAATCTTGCAAGCTAGGTCCTATAGAGTCCAAAACATCCAAACATGGTCACAAAATCACACAAGGTGATCCAAACATTGTCTCTTCCACTCAAGATAAGATTCATCTAAGTAGTGTGAATGCATGAGGTAGTCTGGGGATGATCTATGCTATCCCTAATTAAATGGTTCTAGATTCACACACTTGATTAGGACTTTAAATAAACATCCATGAAGTGGGCCCCAAGTTGTCTTGCAAAGTTAAGCAATTTAGCCTCAATTGATGGGTTTTGTTCTTTTTATATGATTTTCTTGATTAAGTAGTCACATTCTAAGTATTGTAGGGTAGCATAGATGATATTGACAAGTACTAGAGGTAATCTACAAGTTAGTTAGGATAGTTTTGGACAATTCTTAACTTGGTTAAGGGGATAAGGGGTTCAAGTCTTAGTGCATCAAGTCCATGGCTTGTTGTATTCAATGGAATCAGGGTCTTTTGAACTTATTTAGATTTTAGAATGAGTTGTTTTTTGTCCAATAGCTCTCTATATGTCTAGCAATGGTCTCCACAAATGTAGTCATATAATTTGTTGATTATTGTTCATTAAAAAATATACTTGCTCACAAGGTCCAGATTGATTAGAAATCAAGTTATGAAAGCACTAGGCAAGATTGAAATAATCCAACATCTAGAATTCAACATCTCAATCAAAATTCTACAATGTGCATGAATTTAGAGGCATCATACAACCACTTAAGGTGATGATTTTTCACTTTGGATGGCTTCGAATTAATGCCTATAATAGATTTGAGATTATGAATATGGAAGAAAGTAATTATGCTTTTGATGTAGACAAGATAAAGAATTCATAGAGAGCTCTATGGTCTTACCATTTGCATATGTGCTCCTACTATACTCCAACTATCAATCTACCCCATTGATCTACTTCTCTCCAAGTTGCAAGAAGAAGAAGAAAAGAGAAGGAGGAGAAGAGGCTTTTCCCTCAAGGTCCCTCACTCTTTGTCTCACTTTCGTATACTTTCCCTCACACAAAGGGGAAATGGAGGTGAAAAGCACACCATGTGTATTGCAAGGATGGGGAGGAAGAAAAATAAGTAGTAGAAGAAAAGAATGGAGGTGAGAAAAGATTCTCCCCTATAATCTCTCTCTCTCTCTCTCTCTCTCTCTCTCTCTCTCTCTCTCTCTCTCTCTCTCTCTCTCTCTCTCTCTCTCTCTCAAACAAGCTATGGTAGAAGTGAGAAGGTAAAGATTGAATCTTGAATTAAAAAATTGTACATACAATAATGAGACTTTGTAAGGCGCCTCCTCTAAAATGCAAAGGAGTCCTCTAATAGTTGACAAAAACTAGAAACTCATGTGCAAGACCATTGAAACTCCTCTTGTGAAATGGTGGACTTAGTTGGGCATGGGAATTCCGATTCTACTTCACAAGGGAAGCATGGGATGATCATTCTAAACAACATGTATCTAATAAGGTTCACTT
This sequence comes from Lygodium microphyllum, assembly GCF_053477565.2. NCBI lineage: Eukaryota > Viridiplantae > Streptophyta > Polypodiopsida > Schizaeales > Lygodiaceae > Lygodium > Lygodium microphyllum. The sequence goes on from NC_141154.1 coordinate 127,037,361, forward strand.
TGTAACCAATCAAAGGTGAGAGTGGGCTAACACAACACTTGGTTCAAAAAGAGTGGAGTTGTCTTTGAAACTTCCATGGGCATTAGGACTAGTACTCAGCCCCACTTTGGTTCCCTAACACAATGTAAATCCATTTCTATCCCATCAAGGGGGGGGGGGGGGGGGTCACGTTCTAATTAGGAAAGCTACTTGACTTATTGAGTCCACTGAACTATGGACTCTTGATTGTCAAGTCCAAGGCCTCCTACTTTCCTTGATATTTATCTAATTAAGTAAGGTATGCTATCACAATGTGTGAACATATAAAAACAACTTTCTTTTATTAATTTGTTATGTAGGGTTTGTCAACACAAATTTTAAGCACATAACAAAAACTTTGAAAAACCATAATTTTCTTATTCCAAAAATTTTATACAAAACCATCACTCCCCAAGTGATGCCAGGAGGCATATTCCACGGTGGATTCCGTGAGGTTTTACGGTGGATTCCGTAAACTTACTTAGATGACCGGGGCTCATACGCAAAGAGGATTCTTTGTGCGAGAAGTTGATGGGGACGCCTGTCCTTTTCGGGCGTTTCATTAATTTAGTGTGTACATGGGTGATTCCATAGCGGGTGATTCCGCAAAATGCATATTAAATTAATAAACGTTTATGAGTTTAGAGTGCGCACTCGTAATAAATTAAGGTTAGGATTTATTTCTAACCAGTTGATTTATTTATGTAGCTGAAGACTGCTAGGTATTCACTTTTGTCGGTTTAATTGTGTTATTTTACTAACGATTGTGAATGCTTCAGTTGATGTGTAGAGATAGCAGCAGTGGCGGAGGAAAGCATTGGAGTCTAGCGGGTTTTCGATCTTTGGACTATATTTTGATAGGCGCCACGCCTATATTTTGATTATGTCTATAGAGACATCGATTATTTATTATTATTTTGTATGCGCTTATGCGCCTGGATATATTATTTCTATTTGGATATTGAGATTGGGCGTGCCAGACACTATGGGCACCGTCCATTAGCTTTATTTTCTTATTTTTGGTAGAAAGCAAACTCAAAAGCTAAAAGCTTGTCATATTTTTGTAATTGGGCTATTTTTGAGCAAAAAGATTGGAAATATACATTAAATACATGCTTTGTGAAGCGCTCACACAAGGCATGGGGGAGATTCAACCCAATTTGTCTCTTGTCTCATGTCGTGCTTGTTTTTACATTGGTTTTTGTGCTAAAAAGTAGAGTGCTTTGTTCTTGGGGACCTTTGGGAATTCACCACGTGAGCTATCTGCGTCCGATCTGCGCACCAGTGGTATCAGAGCAGAGCAGAGATCAAGGGCTTCCAATCGCTACCAATCTCGGGCGAAGGCAGAGCTCCAGGAACAAACGGCCTCTACAGTCAATCTCGTCGCGAACCGTCGATACAGGCAGACTTCTGGCGATCAAGAACCCCTGTTTCCACTCTCAGATCGCGAAGGACCACTCTCTGTTGGCGGAGGACCACTCCCTCAACTCCATGAACAAGTCGTGATAAAACAGTGAGAAATCTCTAATCTTCTTCATTAAAAAGCTTAGTTTCAAGCTTAAGAAGCTTATAAGCTTCATAATCAACAAATCGATGCATCCTGGGAGGTCCGAAAATTCCGCGCTGTCAAAAAACGGCCCCCCCCCCCTCACAATCAGAAAACGACGCCTTCTTCTTAAGCCTATTAAGCTTAAGCTTAATTTATTAAGCTTAAGTCTTTCTATACTCTGCAAGTTCTACTGGGCAGACAAGTCGGCAAACTCTCGGTCACGCACTCCAGAAGACAAGTTCAGCAAGTCACTTGGAATCAAGTCCTGCAAGTCCTGCAAATCGACTAAGTCCAGCAAGTCAACAACTTTGCAAGTCTGTTAAGTCTGCAACTCTGCAAGTCAGACTAAATCAGAACTGACTAACGCTCGAAACTCCTAGAAGACTTGTTCGTTTGCAAAAACTCAGAACTGGAAAGTTGTTCGCAGCAAGTTGTTTTACCTATCTGCAAGTTCGTTGAAGTACTTTCAGCAAACAGAGACAGAAATATTTCAGAATTTCTGAAAATTGAAGAAGAAAATACCCAAAAATACATAGCCTTGTAACCCCAAATTTGAGCTACGCTCATCCCGCTAACTGATTTTGAGTGAGAAAGGTTTGTTGAGTTTTACAGGATGACTACCCCACATATGGATGATCCTATGGCTGAAGACGACCTACCCGAGCCTACCATGGAACAAAAGCTGGATCTTATCATGTTACAATTGGACGAAGAGCGAAGAGCTAGGCAAGCCTTGCAAGTGCAATTGACAAAGCTACAAGGAGCGTCCACTGATAAAGAAGAACCCCAAGCTGAAGATCTGATTCGCCGTACCATCGACGCCACTCTTGAAGCACAAACCATTCGCAAGGAATCCAAGATAAGTAAACGAAGTTTCAAGTTTCGCACTTTCAATGGCATAAGAGAAGGAAAGACTGTTTTATCATTCATTAGCCAGTTTGATGACTATTTCCATGAGGAAACTTATCCTGAGAAAGATAAAATCAAGTGTGTTACTAATCATCTGATAGATAGAGCATCACTTTGGTGGACTATCGTCCGCAAGAGCATAGAATGTCCTGCTACATGGGAAGATTTTAAGAAGAAGTTCATGCAAAATTTCCTTCCACCGCAATTTCATGAGAAGGCTATCAAGCAATGGGATTTACTTCAACAACGCGATCGTGAGCCTATTCCACAGTACACAGAGCGTTTTTGGAATGCACTCCTACAGTTACGCATGCTTGAAGACGTACCAGAGACGACACATAAGCGGAAGTACATGTCTGGACTTCTTGGACATTACTACGCTGAGGTGAATATGTTCAAGCCTGCTACCCTTGAAGATGCCATCTCTTTAGCTCACGACACTGAAGATAAGTTACGCGGAAGAGATCGACGACCACAACCATTCCAAGCAAATGGTAATTATGGATCTAAACAATTCAATTCAAATTTCAGAAGGTTTAATCCAGGTCGTTTTTGTCAAGATTGTGGGAGAGAAGGAAGGAGTCTCGCTTGAAGATTTCTTGCTTGCACAATGGGGGAAGACACACAAGGGTGGAGGCTGAAAACAGTTTTCCTCTTCTTAGTTGTGTAAGCCAAAAGAACTCAAGTACAAAGAAATAGAAGAACCCTATATATGGGTCTCAAACCAAACTCAACTAACTAAGGTGGCATACTAACTGAGCCACGAACTAGAGTAGATAAGGATAGCTATCATGTAGCTATTATTCATGGGCGGTGTACCAACCGCGTCTGGAACTGACAAGTCGGTGACATAAATACACAACGGTCACCCTGGCGTATCACGAGTGGAGCTCGATATCTCAACACTCCCCCTCGAGCTCAATCCCAATTCCTGCACACCAAGTAGGTCTCTGAACTTGCGCAGCTTCTCTGCGCCCAATGCCTTCGTGAATATGTCAGCTACCTGATCCTCTGTGCTGACATAGACTAGATCAATAAGACCTAGTAAAACCCTCTCTCGCACATAGTGATAATGCACCTCAATGTGCTTTGTTCTAGCATGATAGACTGGGTTATTTGCCAAGTGTATACTACTCATGTTGTCACAATAAATGACAACTGGCCCATCTGTAGACTGATGCATATCATAAAGTAGCTTATGCAACCAAGCTACCTCACATGCAGCCATTGCTGCACCCCTGTACTCAGCCTCTGTGCTCGACAAGGCAACTGTAGGCTGTTTCTTGCTGCTCCAAGTGACTGCAGCACTCCCAAAAGAGAACACATATCCACTGGTAGATCGTCTATCAGAAATACTACCAGCCCAATCAGCATCAGTGTATCCATGCAACTGTATCTGAACCCCAGTCTCATAAAATAGTCCATACTGCAATGTGGACTTCACATACCTGAGTATGCATCTAGCCGCATCCAAATGTGGTTTCCTTGGAGCCTGCATAAACTGACTTACCAATCCAACAGCATAGCTCAAATCTGGCCTGGTAATAGTCATATAAATCAAGCTTCCTACTATGCGTCTGTACATAGTAGGGTCTTCCAGAAGCTCACCTGCATCTGTGCTCAGCTTCACATTCTGCTCCAAAGGAACTGAAATAGGCTTATAGCCTGTCATCCCATATTTGGACAGCATGTCCAATCCATACTGCCTCTGCAAGAGCTGTATCCCACTTGGTGATCTAATCACCTCAATGCCCAAGAAATAGCGCAGCTCTCCCAAATCCTTCATCTCAAACTTCTGCTTCAATAGCATTTTCACATGAAGGATATCTTCATCACTGTCACCTGTCATAATCAAATCATCAACATAAATGACAAGTAGCATAATACCTTTCTCT